>NC_060120.1:400073645-400674270 GCF_021461395.2 Schistocerca americana
TATTTTCACCACTTCATCACAATCACTACCTTTTACTACAGATTCTACACATTTACTAATCATATTACCACCAGGAGACTGTTCCATATTTTTATGGCTATTTTATCATCTGAGTACACACTTTGACAAATTTCACTTAAGACCTTACACTTTGTAACTATACTCATTGGCTACACTTAGTACTCTATCACTAATTAGATCTTCTTTCCATTTTCACACACACATTCAGACACAACATCACTAACATCAACTGCTAACAATAATCTATCAACACTGCTCTAATGGTTTCTATCTCATTACTTGAACACAACCAGAATTTCCAGAATCATCCCGCATCAAATCATCAACTTTAACTTCTAGGCTACATGTACCATCCCATCTAATTCTGTAAGGAACTTATCATCATTATAATCATCATCTGATACATTCTCATTAGAAACATCACCACCACACTTAATATTATTTTCAATACCAAACTCATTTCTTTCTTCACACACTTGTTCAACAACCTCAACACTCTGACTACTCTGTTCTACTACATACTCATTTTGCTGTCTATTATCTACTGCAATTTCATCTGGAATTACTCTTGTCATTCTCATTTCCATTGCTGAGCACATGAACATCAGCTTCCACACATACAGCACCAGTAACAGCATTTTCACTCATTTCACAGTCATTCAACATTCTCACTAAACCATATTCATCAGATCTGTTCTCATCACTATCAACAACTACTACTGCATCACTACTGTTAAAGAAATTTGTCAACATGTTTTCTTCTGATTTTAATTCAGATTTTGTTTTCTTTCTTTGTTCATCTTTGTTTTCAGATAGAAAATTCTCCTAAAATTCCCTATCAAAATTTATTCTTTTCACTTCAGATTGTCTTGTGGATGCATAGTTTTGGTATGTCATGTTTGTTTTACCCCTTCCCTTTCTGAAATTGTGAGCTACGTTTCTATTTCTACTGCCATTTTGCCTGTCATCATAGCTTTCATTTCTTTCCTATGCCAAGTCCAATTCGTCTACAAATCTTAAAAATTCTTCAATGGTGTCGTCAGGCCCATAGGCCGAACTCCACTGTACCCTGTTCGGCAATCTACGTTTTAATGCGTCTATTTGATAATTTCAACAATTGGTTTATCAAGATGTTCTTAACTGTTGTTCACAAAAGGTTTTCCTGCGTCCACTAGTCGATTTGGCCCATTCAAAAATTCTGAATTAATTCTAGCTTGTTTAGTTTCTGACGAGAATTTGTTCATGAAAGCTTGTTCTACCTCATTAAACGACATTTTGGGTTTGATTGCTTGGTTCGCCCATGAGAAAGCCTCCCCATCTAAAAACTTTTTAAGAAATTTAATTTTCAACTTATTGCTCATTTTATCATTGAAATTGTTTTTTATCTAGTACATGAAATCAACCGGATGTATATTGCCCTCCCTTGAAAATGTTTTTATGTACCATTGTTCCACAATGGACTGCAACTACAGAAAGATTTCACAACAACGGTATCTTCGATTTCGAAATTTAGAGTTGAAGTTCGAAATTTCACCTAAACAAGTGCCTACATCTTCTTTTAACTCCGCGAAGTTCTCATTTGCAATTTTGTAAATTTTGGTCAGTTTCTGTGAACTTCTTTACGAAATCTTTGTCGAATTTTTTTAATTCAAACACATCAACAGTAGCAACTGTTTCGAAATTTTCTACGAAATCTAGTCTCTCTTCTAATTTTTGGTGTTTCTGTTTCAAGATAACAATTTCCCCTTGTATAGTCGACACGTTACTGGAATTTTCGGGGACTAGTGCAGCAGGAGGGGGACAACCCGTCGGCTTTGAACAATGACGTCACAAGTCGCCAGAGAGCATGTATTACAGAGATGAAAGAGCTGAGGAGAATGTTGAGAAACAAAGGAATGCGAGAGAGATAAACATTGATCTTGTCAAAAGCATAAGTGTTTTTTGACTTAAAAAAAAAAAATCTCACGAGATAGAATAAACTGATCCTACTTTATTAAGCAATATCTTGTCAAAAGCCGAGAAGCGATTGTTCTTAATGTTCTAGCTCCCTTCAGTACGTAATAAGTGTTTTTTGACTTTAAAAAAATCTCACGAGATAGAATAAACTGATCCTACTTTATTAAGCAATATCTTGTCAAAAGCCGAGAAGCGATTCTTCGTAGTGTTGTAGCTGTCTTCAGTAGCTGATAAGTGTTTTTTGGCTTTTTTAAAAAAAATCTCACGAGATAGAATAAACTGATCCTACTTTATTAAGCAATAGTGTTTTTTGGCTTTTTAAAAAAAAATCTCACGAGATAGAATAAACTGATCCTACTTTATTAAGCAATATCTTGTCAAAAGCCGAGAAGCGATTCTTCGTAGTGTTGTAGCTGCCTTCAGTAGCTGATAAGTGTTTTTTGGCTTTTAAAAAAAAAAATTCACGAGATAGAATAAACTGATCCTACTTTATTAAGCAATAGTGTTTTTTGGCTTTTTTAAAAAAAATCTCACGAGATAGAATAAACTGATCCTACTTTATTAAGCAATCAGTAAAAAAACGAAATTGAAACATAACAGCAAAAGCTTATTAGAACACAGAACTGCTTTATTATCTATGCCTCGAAGTGAAGACATTACGATCTATGACTAAGGAATGACGTCATTGTTCAAAGCCGACGGGTTGTATCCCCTGCTGCACTAGACCCAATTTTCGTCTACTTTTTCCCGACGTCTATCGAACGCTCCTTTGGCTCGCGAATTTGGGTTCCATAGTTGTCTTAACATTTTACCGATAGAATCAAGCTTCTGATCGAAAAAGGTTTTACGTTCATCAAACGATTTTTCAGTTGTCTTTTTCTGTTCTTCCACCGACCGTTTTTGTTCTTCCATAAGTTGAACTAGCGTATCCAAGGCTGATGCATTAGGTTCAAATCCACGAAAGAGTGAACATACACTACTGTGATCACTATCCTCTCCGATTTCATTGTCTCGATTAACTACATTATTATCAGTAATATCTACGCTGTTTTGCAAGTTTCCATTAACCTCCCTGTTATCGTCAACTTCCCTATTGTTGTCAATCTCCCTATTACCCTCTATAATGACAATGCAGACGAAAAACAATTTCCAAAAGTAAAAATTCAAATAACTTTTGTACTTACAGTTGGTTCTCCAAGTTGCGTTTTCACATCAGCATCACTACGTCCTTTGTAGTGTTACTCACTTTCTTCTTTGTCCTGTTCTCGAAAAAATGGAATATTATTTCAACAAGCGGGTTAGCTCTGAAACAAAATACAAGATTAGTTTACATCATCCTTCCTGCAGATCTGTTGCAGCTGGAGTCCTACGTTCTCAGTAACTGAAAAAAAATTTTACTTCGAAAAAGTTAAAATTAAAAATCAATTTTTACTATGTTTCAATATATTTATTATACTTTCAAAACAAAATTAAATTATTATTACAAAGGCAAACAGTACTTACAATACAAAAGGAGCACCTACATGCTCACTGCTCAAAAAAAAAAAAAAAAAAGACTGACTTATTATGCCACCAGAGTTGCCGTTGCATAATGTGTGAAGTCGCTAGCCCTTGTTAAAAAATCCGCTAGATATCTAAAATAACGGTCACTAAAAATCCGCTAGATGTCGCTAAACTTTCTTAAGGGCAAAGATATGTCGGTGGGCGGGGAATTATTACGTTTATTTTCAGCTCTTGGGTATTGCCAGACAATAATGTACTACAATGCCTACAACATATGGTCCTATTTTACTTTTATTCCAGCGATATTTTAGAAACTTGGTATGAAATACAACAAATCACATTAATTTATTGATAAATGGTACTGTAAGTTTATAATTTTCAACAACAAAATTAGTCTAACATATGTACAGTTAGAAAAATCTGAAAAAAAATAAACTTGTAAACGAAGCCATTAAATGTTCCACTCAATCGAAATTATTCGTGTCTCAAGCTTCTGATCTGAAAAGACAAAATGAAAATATGCTTTTAGCTATTAAAATTCTGTAGTTGTTACTATGTACATAAGATTATTAATAAAATAAAATACATACACTGTCACATTTTAAACGTGTTACATTGAAAGCCCAAATAATGTAGCTACTCATAACTCCAAATTTTATTATGATATAAATACTGAAATCGCGGAAAAAATCGGCTGTTTCACATAAAAAGACCAGTGCCACTCATAAAGTATATGGAATAGCTAATTTTTTGCAATTTCACGGCTGGTCCCATAGCAGAAGTTGTCCACAATGATGAGTAACTTCGATTCAACTTTTGATGCAACATGTCACGATGTTATGTTACGCTGCACATTCATGAAAGGAAATATAATCATTAGCTGGATCCTTTTACCTAAATTTCAAAATCATATAAGAAGTCACCAGTATCATCAATTGCGTTAACTGAAGAAGAAATTGAAGCCTCTCCCTTTTCTCTTGGTCTTCCTTTGCCGACTTGGTTAATAACGTCTTCTGGGAGACCATAAGTCGAGCAACTCATATTTTTAATCTTCAATTGGTTTCTGATGAGAAGAAGAGAATTTACAGTTTGTTCAGAAAGTCTGTTCTGAAGCTTATTTTTCACAGTATTTCTACTTCGGCGTTTGAATGTGGTAAAGATAGAACAGCAATGGCGAAATCACTTAAATCCTTGAAGGTGTTTACTCCAATCGCATTTTTATATTTGGCTACTTTAGCACAAAAACTAATAGTGTTCCTGTTTAGATGATTCCAATCAACGAAGTGAATAGTTTGCCACTGCTGCAAGATTTTATCAATTTTTTCGTCAGGGTATCCCATTTCCTTTACAAGATTAGTTAATGATGTGACTTTTGATTGTTTCAAAGTTTCTTCCTCACTCAAGAGTGTCATTTTTTCTAAAGCTTTGCAGTTGGCTGGAAGTCTTTTTTGGATTACTTCTCCTAACTTTACGTTAAAATCAATACACTGTTTTTTTATTCCTGCAATACTAATATTGTGATTTACTGGAAGCTTCTGCACATGTGACTCAAAAAGATATCCAAGGTAGGGGATGGGATTAAGGTGATCTCTTATTTTGAGATCTATCTAGTCTTGATCGGTTGTTACTGCTGTCGGCAACAGAATTCTTTGGCAGACTGAATGTAGCAAAGCCATCAAAACAACTTAACAGTTTTATGGGGTTTGCTTTTTCACTCTCAAAGATTTTGATTGTCTTGCACCTCACCAAGAATTGTTTTCAAAATGTACATGTAGAGTTGATTCTATTCATCTGAGTACATATTGTAAAGCATTTCCGCTGTGTAACATCGATCTTTAGTAGTCTTAAAATGCAATTTTAATTCATCCCACTGGGATAAAATTCTCGCTATAGCCGGTTCGATAGTTAGCCATCGTGTGTCACACACTTTCAGTATTTTTAACAGTGCATCACCGCAATTAATTAGCTGAAAAATATTTTTATACTCAATTTGGCGCTTTGACAAGTGTGAGAAACAGGTGTAGGTTTCACGGACCAGAAACTCTATGTTTCGTGGCAAAGTGAATTCTAATGCGTGCGTTACTGCCAACCGTAATGAGTGACATGCACAAGTTATGATGAGATGTGGAAGAGATGTGATGTGGAAGATTGTGTTGCTTATTCAGAATAGTATACATGCTGTGGCTGGAACCAGTCATAACAGCTGCATTATCGGTTCCCATTGCAATTAAATTTTGTAGTTTGAGGCCCTCAGCTTTTAAGCACTGTAAAAGTGCTGATACCATTCCAATGGCATCAGAACTCTCCAGGGGCTGCAAACTTAAAAATGCACACACAACTTTTTTTTATTTAAACTGAAATATATTACGACGATCCCGAGATATTTCCTGATGCTTACATCTGTTGATTCATCTAATAATAAACTATATTCTTGGTCAACTATGTCACTTAAAAGTTCCTTTTTGAAATGTGGTGCTAGAATATAATTTATTAGCTCCGTACATTTGGTTCTATGAAATTTCATGTCGTTTGTTGATTTCGAATCCTTAAAGAATTTTTTACACATATCAGTCAAGTGATCAATGTTGGAAATTGAGCTATGTTCAACACTGTACAACGCTAACGTACACTCAGCTCTTACACATGAATTACATGTTTTCACTGGTACTGCAGAAAATGTCAGTTGCTTATTTTGAGAAATTAGTTCGTATTTTGCTCTATGTTTTTTCGTTTCCAAATGCTTCTTCAAATCATAATTTTTGCATACATTTCGGACTGACAATAGCTACAATAGGCTTTAGTTGAGTTACCTGGCACAGGCTTCAACCAATGTTTGAACTCCATGCATTTCTCACTCCCTTTTCTATAACACTGGCTGTAGACATTTCTTTTAGGCAGCACTTCGATGATTTTTTTTATAACTGCGTTAATTCCACACAACTACTATCGTTACGCAATCAAAACCGATAATTTGTAAACAACTGCAAGAACTAGCGACACCGCACCACATCGATACAACTAAAATGAAAATGACATTCCAAACAGTCCAGTTCCAATACAGTATTCTTGTTCTCACTCATTGTTGAGTCACGAAGGAGCTACAGTTTTTCTGCAGGTTCGCTACTGCAGTGCCGCCAAGCGGCTGTTCTGTATAAACGCTGCGAAACGATAGTGCGTTTTGTGAATGAAATGCAAAAGCACATTCAAAGTAAAAATGCGGTCGTATTTCAGACTTATTATGGCACTATAAATTGCAGCAGCTTTCAAAACTATCGCTTTTTCGATTTCCAAAGAATGCTGTGAGGGATGTGAATAATATTATAAGAATTTTTAAAAAACACCCATTTTAACATACTTACACTTTTAGTCTTGCAAGAAAATATTTACATTTTCTATTCACTCGTTTGGCATCAGATCTTAGACACTTAACGAGACTGGCAAAAATCTCTTTATCATCTTTTCATGATGTTACTACTGTGTAAATGGCTGACCGTTTCTCAGATACAAATAAGCTTGTCAGTTGACAACTTTTCCAGTCTGTACCTATTAATATACTAGTATTTGGTTTCATACCTAAGTTTCATTAAAAAAGAAAAGTAAACACAGATGTGCATTTTTGTACTAGATCAACGAAATATGTGGATCTTTTTGTACATAATTAAGATGAGCTGTGTATAAGTTTCCAAGAAAATTGTTAAAGTTAGCAGGTCATAAGAAAGTTCATGATAGCAAGGAAGCACTTTGAGTGGCAATAGACTATATTATGCGAGTTAAACGAAGAGTTAATTAAAGTCTCTAGCATATACTGGTGGTGTAAAATATTTTGTGGTCCAATATACATGCGTTGAATTTTTCTCCACAGAGTAATCTTTTATTTTCCCTCCCCACAAGGGGAATTAGGGAAGTAAAGGAATGTCGATAATTATTAGGAAGAGAAAATTAGCACAACACTGAGGATGTAGCTGTGGTCCATAGCCGAAAGTGACTGAATTTTAAGACCGATTCATATGCAAAATATGTAAAAGGTAACATAGTCTTGTCTTGACTACCTAAAAAGTCGCTAGATTTTTTTTCTGCTATAGCCACAATTTTGCCCGATAAAAGTTTATAAAATCCTGTATGCCACTATGTCTGTGACTATTTATACTTTCTTAACAATCTCAAACAATCTTCGGCATTGCTTAGAAATATTCTTTGATTAATTAACAATTAAAACTCTCACCCTAAAACAAATGATACATTTCTATGATTACATTGATTCTTATATATTAAACACATGAGTTAATTCTAATCTCTATATAACTTGTATCGTGTATAAACGCTTAGGTATCAAACGTTAACAATACGCTTGTTGTATTAACGAATTACAGAAGATTCATATCATATAAAATGTTCCTACCAATTAACAGACTTCTACACATTAGTGTACTTAAGATTCCATAATTATTTTCTTCGTAACTTTTCCGCAAGTACATATTTCCATACACCTCTATGTCAGAAATTACTGTTATGGTTAAAATTAATGTGTTGAAATTAGTTTCAATTAGACTGTTATGTTTCAAACACAATGAATTAACTGTACACCAAAATAAAACATAAAATGAAATTTTTTGTTTATGCAGTCCCAACAGTGATTGTGTATCAATTATACTTCTTGGTGTACACTTGGATTCCAAATTGACAAACGTCCACAGATTCTAAATGCAATAAGTTATCAAGAGTCAAATACTTATTAACATACACCTAAAGAGCATGTGTGAGTGAAAACATGATGCTCAGCTCCTACTATGCGTTTTTTCGTAGCCATCTAACATACTGCACGCTGCTTGGGGCAGCTCCATTGGGGTAAAAAGTTTTTTTGTGACAGAAAAAAGCTATCAGATGAGTAATGGGTATTTTCAGAAACACCGTGTCTTGTAGGCCACTTTTCAAGGAACTGAGTGTTTTGATGGCCCTGTTATACTTAGTTGCCTAGTCTACACAAGAAAACTAAGAGAGCTACAGAGTAAGGCAATCATTTCATTGCTGCAAAGAAAAGACTGACCAACCGTTTACAAGACTCACAACAGTTAATATACCTTGGAATAAAACTCTCCACTGCACTGCCACCAGAAGCACACACTACCTCATTAAAAACTTTTGGAAATGTTCTACAAAACTGGCTTAAAAGGAAGGTTTTCTATTCCACACAGGACTTCTCTGATTCTGCAAAAGATGATCTAAATTTTCCTTATACTCATTGTATGTTTGTATGTAAATCCACATGGTTTAATTGTTTTCTTTGTTATTATACTTACTATTATGTATTATTCAATTTGTACAAACTATTAACATCAATAGCACCCATAATGCTCGAGTATAAAATAAATAAATTAATTTCTACTCTCAGGACCAATGTACATGTGTTCTCATAGAAATAGCGAAGTGAAATGGCACATTTTGGTTCCCCTGAGGGACATTATCTTCTTTTGTTACCATTAAATGGTAAAGGCGATTTTTATGTTAGAATATTTTATCACTTTTTCTACAGTCATTTGCCTGAAGTTTATATCTCATCTTCTTTAGTAACTTTTTTTACTGACAACTACTGAAAAATTGGATAACCTAACGTGTACGAATGTTAAGAAATCAATACAAAATAAAACTAACTTAAAACACAAACTGAAATAAAAAAAGAATTGAAACTCCAGGAAGGAATATCAACGGTGTACAAGAAGACAGATCGTTACTTTCCGTAGAGAAGAGATGTCAAGTTGCAGATAGACATAATTAAAAGACACATGCAAATAGCTTTCGACCACGATATTCATCAGTAAAAAGAGACACAAACACACAAGTAAGCACACTTCATGCACACATGATCATCAACTTTAGCATCTCTGGCCGGATGATGAAGGTTGTGGCTGAAAGATATATGAACAATAAGAGCCTTTTAATCATGCCTGTCTGCAACTTGACATGTCAGTTGCAATCTGTCTTTTCGTACAGTGTTGACAAAATGAAACATGTATTAGTAGTGTGTTGTATGGGGGTTGGGGAGTGTTAGGTTGTTTATTTGAGAGAAAGATTGAACAGGTGTGTCCACACTATGCCTTTTTTCTGTTCAACTTTTGCGCATGCCCATTAATTTCCAGTAGCACAACCATGCATGCGCAATTGTGCATGCGTAATTTCCTGGTAATGCTGGCTGTGCATACAGCGCGTTGCTACCTGCCTTCAGTGGGAATGATTGCGCTTTTTAGCAGATGGTGGGCAGCTGGGGTCCAGATGTGTTTGATTGTGTAGTGCATTGAGGTAAAGTGATTACTGTGCAATAACGTCTGTTGACTCCAAAGGAAACACACTTAAGTTAATAGGTGATTACAAGCAAAGACAGATGTCATATGTAATGCCGCTTCTAAAGGTTATTTGAATAAGATTCGATATGTGTTGCCCTGACCGTCACACAATAGATAAAAAGTCTCCCATAATATTTTTGTAAACAATAAGATACTGTAAGTTTCGAAGTAAAAAAACTGAAGAATAATGCAAATATTTATGAAAAGAATATGTGAAAACTGTGGACGAGTATTCATGCTATGGCGACTTAAAAGTACTATCACTGAGGAGCCTGATGTCGGAACAACAGAAATGGTGGGGTAGCGAAGCTCATCAACAAATCACAAAAAATAGAAATGAAGTGCATTGATGATGCAAACAATACGAAACTGAAAAACGCAACCTCCATTCTAGTGGATTCTGGCGTCTATGGAATTCCCAAATTTGTTGAGTCCGAGGATGCTAATCTACATATCGTGTTACATGCTTAAATACAAAGAAATATTAAATGTAAATTAACCTTAATATAAC
This sequence comes from Schistocerca americana, assembly GCF_021461395.2. Taxonomy (NCBI): domain Eukaryota; kingdom Metazoa; phylum Arthropoda; class Insecta; order Orthoptera; family Acrididae; genus Schistocerca; species Schistocerca americana. The sequence continues at coordinate 400,083,975 of NC_060120.1, forward strand.
GACTAAGAACCATTTCTCAGTTTCGGGAATAACCGCTATTATTTTACTTATTTATTCCTGTTCTGATGTTAGTATAAAAGGGACCCAACCGTAAAGATATACGTGAGAACAGTACTTATAGATGCTACTACTGTATGGGAATAAAATATGCTAATAATTACAAGTCTGGGCATTTCCTGTGGTGAAAAGAGGTATAAAGTACTCAAATAATAAATTACAATCTTTCCACATTACAAATAACAAATTTGATAGAATTGAAATGCTTTGTTTTGCAATGAGGAATAAATAACTCAAATGAGTATGTAAAGATGCCAGTTACTAGCTAACAAAATTGTATCGCCAGCCTTCTCGCTGCCGTTTCCAAATCAGAAAATTTAAAATCTCTTCATAACCTCCTCCCGAAATTAGCAGACAAAAGGTTGTCTTCACTTTCTATTTTTTGTACACCTTTTACTCATATACTTCTTTACCTACAGCCGCTTTTGCGTTTTCTTTTTTGTCTGCTTTTTATCACAATAAGCACAACACAAGCTCCCAAGCAAAGAAGGAGATTCATAGGAGACTGCTTGCCCATACATACATACATTCTTTCCGCAATTTTATTGCCTGCCCTTTTATTCCCACGCGTCTGCGATTGCTCACGACGAAACAGGTATCGTGTGGACTTACCTATGAAGTATATCCACACAATGCCTCTTTCACCATGTGGTCATGCGAAATCGCAGAAGCACGGGATTAAAGAACAAGCACAAAAATATGTGCACATGTACGTTCTCAGGTCCACATGTTGCCTCATTGCTCAAGTGGACTATTGTGGATCTCCCATCTTTGCTTGGGAGTTTGTGATGTGTTTATTGTGATGAAAAGGTGATACTGGGTAAAGAACAGAGGTATGAGAAATACAGCAAACCCATTACAAAGGCACTCTAAAAAAACGGTAGTACAGCTGACATGAATAATTATAAACCATTGACAGATTTCTCTAAGAGTAATTTGTGAAAAGCTAGCTAACTTCCAGAGTAAAAATAAAATACTGACTAATTCTAAGGTATATCCACATACTGGCCTCATTCCACGTGTACAATTGCAGATACACGAGAATAAAAGGGAATGCACATAAGGAACGCATGTATGCATGAGCATTCTTGTGTCCATACGTTGCCTCATTCTGCAAGTAGTCTGCTATGGGCTCTCTTCTCTGTTTGGGAGCTTGTGCTGCGTTTATTGTGACGGTAAGACGACAGAAAAAGAAAACGCAAAAGCGACTGTAGTTAAACAAAGTTTCTAAATAACAGAGGTACGACAATTACAAAATGACAACGTTCTGTTTGCGCATTTCAGGTGGAGCCCAGAGCGAGATTTTAGATTTCATGCTTGGGAAACTGCAGCGATAAGTTTGGAAATAATATTTTGTTTGCTAGTAACTGTGACTAATATACCAGTTTGAAATATTTATTTCTCATTTGAAAACAAAGCATTTCATTGTTTATTTCTGAACCTGAGACATACTTAGTCGTTATGTGAAGGTTAATTAACTTTTCAATGTGTCATTTCTGTTATGTTTTATGGAAAAGATGACTTACACAACTTTAATCATGAAAGGTTATACATAAATAATTAACATCCTCGGATTCGACAAATTTGGTAATTTCACAGACATCATAAAGCACTAGAATGGAGGTTGTGCTTTAGAGTTTTGTACTCTTTGCAACGTCAATGACCTTCGTTTCTATTTCTAGTAGGTTAAGGAGCTACATATGCCCAGTCATTTCTCATGTTCAGTTGTCAGGCTCCTCAGTTATTGTGTCGTCCTCAGTTATTATGTTGCCATAGCATGAAGATTCGTCCACGATTTTCATATACATTTTCCACATATTTCTGGCTTATTCTTCTCTGTGTTCCAATGTCGAAACTGGTAATGTGTTATTCTTTGCCGTAACATTATCAAATTATTTTGGTGACAGAATTCCACTGGCATTCCTCCTCTGTTGTTTCTTTTTACTAATCCATATTGTCCAACAATTTTTGCTTCATTGCCTTGTCCAACCACACTATTCCAGTCACCCATGATTATGCTACTTACGTTTCCTGTTCCTTCAGACTGTTCAGACTGAATGATGTCTTCTATTTCATCATACTTTTCTCCACTTCTTCGTCATCGTGATCTGATGTTGGCATGTACACTTGGACTATTAGAATGTCTCCTGGTTTTCCACAAACATTGAACGGTTGCGATGACACACAACTTTACTCACGCTTTACACTAATACATTTCCCATCACTATTGCTACACCGCGTTCAAAACTTTTACCGTCGGAATAAAAACATTGTGTAATTACCTGATACTATTTCACCATTATCTGTCCACCTCACTTCACTTAAACTCATTATGTTCACTTCACATTTGTCCATTTCTCTCTTCAGAGTTTCCAGTTTTCCTGTTCTTTGAAGTGTTCTCACGTTCCATGTCCCAATACTGAAATTAAAATGTTCATCTCTTTTGATGACACCACCTGAAATACCTCCCACCTAGAGATCCGAACGGGGGCGTAGTTTATCTCTGGATTATTTTACTCCAGGAAACGCCATCATTAACTTCTGTCTTCAAACGTTCTGGAAATACAATAATGTGGTAGTCTTTCGATTTCCTTTCCACATCGCAGTATCATGGCTGAAGTACCAGACTCTGATTGGTTTCGCTCATGAGCCCTCCATCTTGATGCATCTTAAGCATCATTTGCTCTGTGCGTCAATTCGAGACTGGTGCCCACTGCTGCCCGGTACCAGAGGAAGTATAGGATTGGGAAAAGAAAGACCTGTAGCCCTCGAAACCTAATAGTGTCAGGGTCGGAAAAAACAAGAGTTGGCCGAAGATGGCCAGACAGGAAAGATAAAAGTGAGGAGCCTGGCATAAGTAAGTGGAAGCAAAGCCAGGACTCAGATTGGGGCTCCGTGGTTGCCAGCCATGTACTCACTAGGTGCGAGTCCCTTGGAGACACTTGGTTCAGGAAAAGGAAGAGTGAACTGTACACATGGGAGAGCCCAGGAGATATGAACACATATCAGATAGAATACATACTCGTCAAACAGATGTTTAGTTGCAGTGTGAAGGACGCCAAGACTATGCCAGCTGCTGACATCAACTCGGATCACAACCATTTGGTTGCAGATATCAGCACAAGGCTGAAGAAGATCCAACAGCATGGGAGGAGAAAACAGAAATGGGACTTGGAAAAGCTAAGAGAGAATAAGGTGGCAGTAAGAAAATCGTTAGAGAAAAATTTGACGTAGTGAGACACAAAAATACAAGTGGAAGTGCGGAAGATCAGCGGCAAAATGTTGAAACAGTTTTCTTAAACAACAGGGAAACAAAGAGAGCGAGAAAACCCTGAATCACCAATGAGATGCTGGAGAAGATGGAGGAAAGGAGGAAGTGTAAAAATGTTAATGAAGAAGAATACAGAAGACCTAACAACGCCTTCAGGAGGGAAACAGACAAAGCGAAGGAAAAGTACTTAGAAGAAATGTGTGACGAAGTAGAAGAACTACAAAGAAGAGGAAGGTACGACCTCATGTACCAGAAAACGAAGGAACTGGGAGAAGGAGAGAACAAAAGTGTAAGGACGTTCGGAATAGAAGATTCTAGAGGACAAGTGGTTACTGAACAAGTGGAAGTGCTGAAAACATGGGAAGAATATATAAGGAAACTATATGATCATCGCCCAGATGACATCGACATAGAGCCAGAGGAAGCTACTGACGAAGATAGAAAAGGGCCCAGTATACTGACAACAGAAGTAGAGAAGGCGATAAAGGACATGAAGAGTAGGAAAGCTACAGGGGATGACGACATACTAGTGGATTTGCTTAAAGAAATCGGAAATAAAAGTTTGAAAGTTCTGACACAACTCATAAACAAAATCTATGAAACTGGAGAATGGCCTGAAGACTTTTTGGACGTCACAATGGTTACTCTTGAGAAGAAAAAGCAAGCCAAAAAGTGTAGTGATTATAGAACAATTAGTCTGATATCGCATGTGGCAAAGATCATTGCAAGAATACTAAATAGACGGTTGGAAAACAAAATTTAAGAAGTGATGGGAGAAGACCAGTTTGGCTTCAGGAAAGGAAAAACGACCAGAGACGCCATTGGCATGATGAGGATATGTCAGAGAGAGTTTTGGCTGTTAACGAAGAAGTTTGCGCTTGTTTTATAGACTGGCAGAAGGCCTTCGACAGAGTCAATTGGAATATATTGATGAACATCCCTAAGGAAATAGAAATCAATTGGAGATTGGATACTTATAAGGAACTTGTACCTGGGACAAAGGGTAAAGGTACGACTGAACTATGGAGAAACGAACAGTGTGGAAATAGGAAGGGGAGTGAGACAAGGATGTTGTTTGTCGCCAAGTCTCTTCAACCTGTATGGAGAAATGCTGGCGAGAGAAGTCCTGAAAGGATGTGGAAACTTCAAAGTAGAAGGACGTCTCATCAACACCATCAAGTATGCAGACGACCTGGTAGTGCTCGCCAAAAATCAGAGACAGCTGCAACACATGATGAACAATTTGGTGGAAACAGGAAGAAAATACGGCATGGAAGTCAACATCGAAAAATCAAAAGTGATGTGCATATCAAAACGTGAGAAACACTTGAAGATAACTGTTGACAATCGGGAACTGGAAAATGTGAATCAGTTCAAGTATCTGGGAAGTTTTATCACAAAGGATGCCCACTGCACCAACGAAATCCGAGCAAGAATCGCCATGGCCAAAGCTACTTTCAACAAGAAGAGGAATCTGCTGAGTTTTGCATTGAGGAAAAGACTGATAAAGTGCTACATTTGGAGCATTGCACTGTATGGAGCAGAGACATGGACCATGAGTAAGAAGAAGAAAAATACATAGATAGCTTTGAAATATAGTGTTGGAGGAGAATGGGAAAGATCAAGTGGACAGATCGCATAAGAAATGACGATGCACTGCGAAGAGTAGGAGAGAAGAGAAGTATTCTGCGTACAATTCTTCGGAGAAAGGCCAACTGGATTGGATATGTACTTAGACACGAGGGACTCATACATGATGTCATTGAAGGGAAACTCAGAGGAAACGCAGGATGAGGAAGGAGAAGAATTCAACATCTGGACGACATGAAAGATGGAAGGAGATACAACAGACTGAAGGATGAAGCTGAAGACAGGGAACAGTGGAATCAGAAATTCTCCGTTCAAAGACATGGACCTGCCACTAGGCAGAACTACATCACAATAACATGATCAGAGGCTTTTTATCTAATAATTGATACTTAGAGGATCACATCTCAAATTTTTATTCAAATAATCTCTAGAAGCAGCATTGCATGCGACTTTTCTTTATCTGTAATCATCTATAAATTTAAGTGTGCTTCCTTTGGAACCAACAGACATTATTTCAGATAAATCGCCTCACAGTATAAGCTCAAAACAGTGAAATGCACATGGCCCAACTGCTTGACATTTACTCATCTGCTAAAAAAGCCTAAAGACTCCCTCTGAAGGCGGTTAGAAATGTGCTAAAGGCACAGCCTCCATTTCCAGGAAATTATGATGCATAGTTGCGCTGTTGGAAATTTAAGTGCGTGCGCAAAGATGAACATAAAAAAAGCATTGTGTGGATGTACCTTTTGGAAAAATAGATCAATGGGAACAGCAATCTTTCAGTTCATGAAAATGGTTCTAAATGCCTTGGTTAGGAGTGAACTAAGCTGTGGGATATTCTTAGATTGACCCAAAGCTTTTGATGTAATCAGCCATGACTTACTTCTTATGAAATTAGATTGGTATGAGGTCCAGGGATTGTCTTTCAAATGGTTCAGACTTTATCTCTCTGATAGACAACAGAGAGTACACATATGAAATTAAGGCAAGGTATGCCTTTCAGTTCACAAAAAAAGACTATCCATGAAACACCCGCCCCCCCCCCCCCCAGGGTTCTGTATTACGCCAAGTGTTGTTTCTGGTGCATATAAATGATCTGAGTGCTGCAGAGACAGTGATGTTTGCCAAAGACAAGCATTTTTATGAAATGAAGCACAGATGATGACATACAGCAGAATGTCTGTAAGACAGTAAATGAAGCAATAAAACGGTTTAGGGATAACAATTTGGTCATAAATAAGGAAAATCGGTATGGATGAATTTAAGTAATATTAGAAGTAAAGCATAAAAGCTGAGTTAGATAACTATGCTATCGCGAAATCTCCATCCACAATATTTCTAGGCAAATGGGTGGATGAGCACTTGAGATGGGAGAAGCATCTATGATTTTTGAACAAACAACTTCGGAAGTGCTAGTGTGTGCTAAGAATGTTTTGGGACTGCTGTGGCATTGAATCATTATTGTGCGCCTATTATACTTATACAAACAGCTCGCTTAGATATGGTATGGTTTTCTGGGGGAGTACAGATATGGCAAAACTAACTTTCAAACTTTAAGAAAGGGCTGTTAGAATAATGGAAGGAATTCTTGTAGAAAGCCATGCAGGAAAATATTTAAAGAAATTAAGTAATGACAATTCCTGGTGTAGTGTGTGCTCTCTGAAAGTGCACCAGTAATTTTCAACATTGAACGATCACTTTCATAGCTACAGTAGAGGAAACAGAGATGACTTTCACAGAGAGGCCCACATAAAAGAGCTTTACCAAAATAATTTACATTATCAAAGCAAAATGCTTTTTTGTGTGTCACCTGCTACAACAAAGAAAATTAAAGAATTTCATAAATTGAAAGTTGAACTTAAACAATTTTTAATAATGCATAGCTTCTATAACACTGAAGTATATCTGAATACAAAAGAGTAGAATTATTTTAATGTACTGATGCAAGATGATTGTATATTTATGTAAGATTGCAAACAACTAAAACATAGCAAATATTATTGTAACTATCCCTGGCTTTGAATTGTTCGCATCCATACAATGTATATTGTTAATGGATGAATAAAAAGTGGTGACAACATTTTGTCTGCAAATTAACAGTGGTGGTCACAGCAAGATATTGAGTCATATAAGTAAAACGGAAAATATACTTTATACTCAGAAGTTCAGAGGAAGTTCTCTGGTTGGCATGAATAAAGCGAGTCTGGGAATATACTTCACCCGACTATGTTCTCAGTGTGGGTTGAAGGGTGGGGGAATTTGCTCAAAGCAAAGAAATTTCTACGATTTCTTATGAATAAAGCCAGAGAAGCTTCTCACAAGTGGAGAACATTCTCTGTTTTTGTGAGTGGGCTCCTTAGCATACTTCAAGCTAAGTAAGTTGTGTTGTGCGTTACCGAGTGTTTTTAGTGAAAATGGCGGAATTTATGTTTCTGGAAAGGCAAAAAAAGATATATGTAATATGCACGAACACAGAAGAAAGGAACTGCAGATATTTATATAGATTTAACAGCGAAAACATTATTCGGCTAGCGAATCACTTTCTTCCAGAAAAATCACCAAAGAAGAGGAGGCGCCCTTTCCAATGAATGCAAAATGAAAACATTTTTGCGCTATTTAGCGGATCCAGGCTTTCAGATTGGTACAGGTGAAGACTTGGGATTACACCAGACTACAGTATCACTAACATTTTCATATGTTCCGTAATAAGTTAACAGAAAAGTACCGTTGTGGATCCGATTTCCGAGAAACGTTAACGAACTAGAAACAGCTTAAGTTAAATGGTAAGCGAGACAAGTTTCCCTGTGCAGTAGGGGCCCTTGACTGCACTCACATACCTATAATGAAACCTTCTGCACAAGGAGACGAATACGTTAATCGAAGGGCTTTCCATCTATAAATGTGCAGGCGACGTGTGATAACAGTGAAATGTTTACGAGTGTTTATGCTTCATGGCCTTGATCTGTACATGACGCTAGGGTATGGAAAAACTCAGATGTGTATCGTATATTGCGAGAGAACCAGTGCAACGCCCTAATTTTAGGAGACAAAGGGTATGTCATTGCACTGTGTTTAATGACACCGTTTCTAAATCCCGAAACACCTGATGAAAGGGCGTACAACAGACTTCACTCTAAGGAAGGGGTGATAATCGAATGGTACTTTGGAAAGGTAAAAAGACGTTTCCCAATTCTGCAAAATAAAATAAGGCTTGCCTAAGTAAAAAGTCAAAACATTGCACAATTAAACCCAATTTGTGTATTTTTTGTAAATACAATAATTTTCCCTGATGAAAATAAAACTCAGTGCTCTGATGTCACATAATAAAATGCTGTTTAGTGTTTTGCTTCATTCTCTGTTATCGCTTTTACTTTTAACAAAAATTGTTTAACATGTAATTATTCAAACTGGAACAGAATTTTAAGATACTACAGTAAATAGCTTTGGACACAACAGGTTAACTTAACCCTTTGTTGCCCGACGGTACTTAAAAGTACCAGTAAGTTTTTACTCTAATTATTTTCTCGTGGTGCAGTTTCGTGATCTGAGAGCCTGTCGGTACGTAACAGTAACTCTGCTCTACTGTTTCATAGATGTTATTGTGCAATACATAGACCTCTCTGGCGGTCAGAGCTTGAAATTGTTTTTCGCGCGCTGCTGTGAAAACAGAAGATTGTATGTGCTTGTTTCCATGGTGTTGCCTGAATTTGTGCGCAATTTATTGAAACTTCCGTTGAGTTTTCCATGGTACGTACTTACCTTCTTTGTTTTTTTTATAATAGTTTGAAGCATTACGTTACAAGTGAATGAGATAAAGTGGAAAATATAAAGCGGACTTATTAGTACCGTCAGGTTGTCCGAACACTTTATTGTAGCAACAATGCGTTACCTCTCACTAGTTGTTCTGTCCACTTCTTCTCACACAGAAATCGGTAAATACATTTGCCTGTGGAACAATTAGAACAAACAGGAAAGGTTTGCCAGGGAATTTACCTAAAGAAAAATGTCTAAATCAAATCACAGAGAGTCATCTTTAGACCTAACAGTATTTCAATGGAATGAAAATAAAGTAGTATATTTTGCGTCAAACTTCCATGGCATTGAACAGAGCGTAGTGACAAGAAAACAGAAAGATAGAACTAGTAGGACTATACCACGTCCAGTCATTGTATGTGATTACAATGAAAACATGGGTGGTGTGGATCATGCAGACAGATTACATTCAACTTATGGTCTTGGCAAGCGATCAAAGAAATGGTGGCACCGTCTCTTCTGGGGAGCAATAGAAATTGCTTTTGTCAATCCTTACGTCATTTTCAGTTATCTACATGTGGCACTGCCACTGCTGGAATTCAGGTGTGCTGTGGCACTAGGGCTAATGAATGAACAGCAAGTGCCAAATCTCAAAAAGAGAAACTCTGGTAAAGATGAAATAACTCTCCCAAAGAGAAGTAAGGATAACTTTTCTGTTCCGAAGGATGTACGTCTTGGCAACCGAAGAAACCATTTTGTAGTGTTCAGTTGTAAAAGAGGACGATGCAAAATGTGTGCGAAAAATAAAATTCAGTCGAGACCACATTCACAATATAGTACATGTAAAGTGCATTTGTGCTGCAATGAGAAAAAGAACTGTTTCCTACAATTTCATGAGGTATCACTAACACTAAATATGTGATATGTATATACTGTCAAAAATGTATAGCTAAGTTACTATGTATTGTGAAGTTGCTCTAGAATAAATTTATGCGAAATTTAAAAAAAAATTCAGAAATATCATATTTAGGTTAATTAATTTTCTAATGTAAAAATATTTAATATTTATGTGGAATAAGGTACAAGTTATAAAAATTGGAGCATTTTTCTGCGCATGTTGTGATTCTGTACACGGAGTCTGATGGTACTTCTAAGTACCAGGAGAGAAAAAAGTTGTGAAAAATAAAATAAAATTTTACAAAAAATCTTACCGTCATTTGAGGCCACAATAGCATAAGTTCTGCAAAGAAAATGTTAAAAAGTAAATTTTTTCTTATGTCAGGAAACAAAGGGTTAAGTTGCTGGAACCTTAATGTCATTTTTGTACTGTAGCAGATTAATGGCCACAATTTTTGCTTTACTTTACAAAAATTGTTTCAAGGATGTGGGGAAGATATTTGCCAGGTGCTATAGTACATAAGTGCACAAACTGCCTAACCTGCACAATTTAAAATAGAATCATGTTACACTTTTTGCTTTACTTTACCAAACATTGTTTCAAGGATGTGGTGAAGGTATTTGCCAGGTGCTACAGTAAATAAGTGCACAGCTGTCTAACCTGTACCATTTAAAATAGAAAGTCATTACTCTTTTTTGCTTTACTTTACCAAAAATTGTTTCAAGGATGTGGTGAAGGTATTTGCCAGGTGCACAAACTGTCTAACTTGCACAATTTGAAATAGAAAAAATTTACACTTTTTGCTTTACTTTACCAAAAATTGTTTAAAGAATGTGTTGAAGGTATTTGCCAGGTGCTACAGTAAATAACTGCACAACCGTCTAACGTATACCATTCAAAATAGAAACAAGTTGCTCTTTTTGGCTTACCAAAAATTGTTTCAAGGATGTGGTGAACCTATTGGCCTGACACAACAATAAATAAGTGCATACACGTTTTAACATTTCAAATTGGATTATGTTACTCTTATTGTTTCATTGAAAAAAAATTGTACTGAATAATTTTTGTAAGAGGATATGGAATTTGGTAAATGAGGAATGTAAATGAACATTTACTTAAAAAATATGTTTTTATTAATAAAAATCGGTGCTGTAATACGACACTACACAATTTGTTATATTGTTTATCTTCACACATCAATTTCTGCTACTTTCTTTTCGGTATGTCTAACTGGCAGCACCAGCCTTTGCAGCTCTGAATTGGACAAATTAACTGCCTCATCGGTTTCCACACTCAATCTCCGCCGTTTAGACCCTTTCTCATGCCCCAAAACAGGCGATTGAGCAGGTATGACGACTTTGGGCCCCATGAGGTCCGTATGGTCGGCTGCAACAATTTGTAGTAGTTTAAAAATTGATTCTGGATCGTAGAATGTACAGTCTGCATCCGTTACTTCCAAACCCCATGGTGAAGAGATAATAGAGGTTGAACCACCTACTACACAAGCTACTAATAAAAATAAAAAAAAGTAATAGTAGTTTGTGTCACTATTCAGTTTCTAGTTGGTATATATAGCAAGCAGGTTTATGCAGAAATGTGGGAGGGGTTTGTCCGATTTCATGCATAGTACACTGTGATACTTTGACAGAAAAGTGGACATATATTAGACGAATTTTACCAAACATTGTTTCATTTTCACACGTTAAAAAAAATTATTTTTCTGAATCACAATTACAAAGCATTAAGCATGTAATAAAAAAAAAATCGGAAAGTGTGGGTCTTGCCAGGATCTCTGTGGATAGTTGGGTCGCAGTCATCTCCGTCCAAAAACTTCAACAATATCTGTTCCCAATTTTTCAGGGAAATATTAATGTTTACTGTCTTATTTATATCCTTCTTGGCCTTGATATCGGATTTCATATTGTGCAGTTTCTTCATATTCTGCCCGCCTGTAATTTCTTTCCCAAAGCTAACCCTGGAATGGTGTTGTACTTCTTGAATGCAATCTGCCTTCTCTCTTCTTGCAGCTGGAATCGGCGATTTGCTGATGATTGCTAGATAATCTTTTATAATGTTCACGAAGGCTAAATCTGAATCTCCCATGTCGGCAAAGAAATAACGTGAGAAAAACTTCCTGTATCACAAAACACACGCAAACGAAACAAACTGAGAACCAAAGATGTTGGATTTTAATCTCTTTGCTGAGAACTTACTCAGTAAGGAAGGAAGGTAGAGAGAAAGTACTCCTGGGTCAGAGTTTATGCTTCCTAGTTTTTATTCATACGAAACTGAGAACTTTCTTTGAGAATGTGCTTTTGCTCTGATAATAAACTCTGGAGAATGTTCTCGTTTTTATTCAAACGAACCATTAGGTTTTCTGTCTGGGAAACTGCAACTATGAGACTGTCAATAACATTTCGTTCGCTAGTAAATGATGAGTTATCTACATCTACATGGGTACTCTGCAAATCAAATTTAAGTGCCTTGCAGAGGGTTCATCGAACCACCTTCACAATTCTCTATTATTCCAATCTCATATAGCGCACGGAATGAATGAACACCTATATCTTTCCGTACGAGCTCTGATTTTCATATGTAAGTCGGTGTCAACAGGATATTTTCGCATTCAGAGGAGAAGGCTGGTGACTGGAATTTCGTGAGAAAAAATGGTTCAAATGGTTCTGACCACTATGGGACTTAACATCTTAGGTCATCAGTCCCCTAGGACTTAGAACTAATTAAACCTAACTAACCTAAGGACATCACACACATCCATGCCCGAGGCAGGATTCGAACCTGCGACTGTAGCAGTCCCGCGGTTCCGGACTGCAGCGCCTAGAACCGCACGACCACCGCGGCCGGCCGGAATTTCGTGAGAAGATTCCGTCGCAACGAAAAACGCCTTTCTTTTAATAGTGTCCAGCCCAAATCCTGTATCATTTCTGTGACACTCTCTTCCATATTTCGCGATATTACAAAATGTGGTGCCTTTCTTCGAACTTCTTCGATGTACTCCGTCAGTCCTACCTGGTAAGAATTCCACACTGCGCAGCAGTATTCTAAAAGAGGACAGACAAGCGTAGTGTAGGCAGTCTCCTTAGTAGATCTGTTACATCGTCTAAGCGTCCTGCCAATAAAATGCAGCCTTTGGTTAGCCTTCCCCACAACATTTTCTATGTGATCTTTCCAATTTAAGGCGTTCTTAATTGTAATACCTAGGTATTTAGTTGAATATATGGCTCTTAGATTAGACTGATTTATCGTGTAACCGAAGTTTAACGAGATCCTTTTAGCACTCATGTGGATGACCTAATACTTTTCATTATTTAGGATCAACTACCACTTTTCGCACTATTGAGATATCTTTTCTAAATCGTTTTGCAGTTTGCTTTGGTGTTCTGATGACTTTATTAGTCGATAAACGACAGCGTCATCTGCGACAACCGAAGACGGCTGCTCAGCTTGTCTCCCAAATCGCTTATACAGATCAGGAACAGCAAAGGGCTGACAACTACCTTGGGGAACGCCTGAAATCACTTCTGTTTTACTCGATGACTTTCCATCAATTACTACGAACTGTTACCTCTCTGACAGGAAATCACAAATCCAGTCACATAACTGAGACGATATTCCATAAGCACGCAATTTCACTACGAGCCGCTTGTGTGGTACAGTGTCAAAAGCCTTCCCGAAATCCAAAAATACGGAATCGATCTGAAATCCCTTGTCAATAGCTCTCAATACTTCATGTGAATAAAGAGCTGGTTGTGTTTCACAGGAACGATGTTTTCTAAACCCATGTTGACTGTGTGTCAATAGACCGTTTTCTTCGAGGTAATTCATAATGTTCGAACCAATATATGTTCTAAAATCCTGCTGCATATCGACGTTAACGATATGGGCCTGTAAGTTAGTGGATTACTCCCACTACCTTTTTTGAATATTGGTGTGACCTGTGGAACTTTCCACTTTTTGGGTACGGATCTTTCGTCGAGCGAACGATTGTATATGATTGTTAAGTATGGAGCTAATGCATCAGCATACTCCGAAAGGAACCTAATAGGTATACGGTGTGGACCAGAAGACTTGCTTTTATTAAGTGATTTGAGTTGCTTCACTATTCCGAGTATATTTACTTCTATGTTACTCATGTTGGCAGCTGTTCTAGATTTGAATTCTGGAATATTTACTTCATCTTCTTTTGTGAATGCATTTCGGAAGGCTGTTTTGGCAGCACTGTCTTCGATAATATCTCCATTGCTATCGTGCAGAGAAGGCATTGATTGTTTCTTGCCGCTAACATACTTCATATACATCCAGAATCCCTTTGGATTTTCTGTCAGGTTTCGAGACAAAGTTTCGTTGTGGAAACTGTTATAGGCGTCTCACATTGAACTCGGCGCTAAGTTTCGAGATTCTGTAAAGGATCGCCAATCTTGGGGATTTTGCGTCTGTTTAAATTTGGCATGTTTGTTTCATAGTTTCTGCAACAGTGTTCTAACCTGTTTTGTGTGCCAAGGAGGATCAGCTCCATCGTTTGTTAGTTTGTTTGGTATAAACCTTTCAATTGCTACCAATACTATTTATCTGAATTTAAGCCACATCTGGTCTACACTTGGAATGAGTGGAGATTGTCTCTCAGGAAGGCATCAAGTGAATTTTTATCTGCTTTTTTGAATAGGTACATTTTTCGCATATTTTTCGAGGATTTGAGGATTACAATATTCAATTTCGTCATGACAACCCTGTGTTCACTAATCCCTATATCAGTTTTGATGCTGGTTATTAACTCAGGATTATTTGTTGGTAAGAGGTCAAGTGTGTTTTCACACCCGTTTACTATTCGCGTGATCTCATGAACTAACTGCTCGAAATAATTTTCAGAGTATGCATTTAGCACAATTTCAGATGATATATTATGCATACCTCCAGAATTAAACATGTATTTTCGCCAACATATCGAGGGTAAATTGAAGTCACCACCAACTATTATCGTATGAGTCAGGTATATGTTTGAAATCAAACTCAAGTTTTCTTTGAACCTTTCAGCAATTGTTTCACCTGAACTGGGAGGCCGGTAAAGGGATCCAATTATTATTTTACTCCAGTTGCCAACAATGACCTCTGCACATTCTAACTCACACGAACCGTCTACTTCAATTTCACGACAAGTTAAACCTTTTCTAACAGCAACAAACACGCCACCGCCAACCATGTTTAGCCTATCTTTTCGGAACACCGTTAGGTTCTTCGCAAAAATTTCGGCTGAGCTTATATCCGGCTTCAGTGCCTATAACGATTTGAGCATCAATGCTTTCTATTAGCGCTTGGAGCTCTGGTACTTTCCCAACACAGATACGACAATTTACAACTGTTATACCAATGGTTCCTGTTTCTATGTTCTTCCTGTGTTCAGCTTGCACCGTTTGTCACCGAAGCCCATCTTGTGTTTTCCCGAGACCCTCTAACCAAAAAAACCGCCCAGTCCAAGCCACACAGCCCCTGCTGCCCGTGTAGCTGCCTCCTGCATATAGTGGAGGCCTGACCTATTCAGCAGAACCCAAAACCCAACCACCCTATGGCGCAAGTCGAGGAATCTGCAGCCTACACTGTTGCAGAACCGTCTGAGCCTCTGATTCAAACCCTCCACTCGGCTCTGCAATCGGTCCTGTCGACTATGCTGCAAATGGTCAGATCTGCTTTCATCTTGCAAGCAAGACTGGCAGCCTTTACCACTTTTGTTAGCCGCTCGAAACCAGAGAGAATCTCTTCTGATGCAAAGTGACACACATCATTGGTACTGACGTGAGCCACCACCTGCAGTTGGCTGCACCCTGTGCTCTTCATGGCATCCGGGAGGATCCTTTCCACATCTGGAATCACTCCACCTGGTATGCGCACGGAGTATATATTGGATTTCTTACCCTCCTTGTCGGCCAAGTCCCTAAGGGGCCCCATAACGCGCCTAACGTTGGAGCTTCCAACTACCAATAATCCCACCCTCTGCGATTGCCCAGATCTTGCAGGCTGAGTGGTTTCCTCTGAAACAGGACAGGCGACAGTATCTGGCTCAGCGACAGTGTCAGCCACAGACAGCACCTGGAACCTGTTTGTCAGACAAACTGGGAAGGACTCATGTGTGGCTGCCTGGGAAGTCTTTCGCCGCCTGCTTCACCCCGGGGCGACCTTTCACTCGACCACAGATGAGGGGTCAGCTTCAGTGGCAGCAGAAACTGGGTTGGTCACTGGTGAGGACCGATTGGAGGACTCTGATGTGATGGACGTCCGTTGGGTCCCCACGGCCGGCCCACAGCAGTGGTGCCCATCCACTGCAGCCTCAAGCTGTGTAACCGAAGCCATCACAGCCTGAAGCTGAGAGCAAAGAGTCACCAACTCGGCTCGCATCCGCACACAACAATCGCAGTCCCTGTCCACACTAAATGCCATGGAAAACTAAACTATGCAGATAAACGGACTATCGGCAAGTGCTGCGCAACTCTACTGTAGACCCTGACGAAAACGTACGAACTGTGTCTAGTAATACGCAGATATTCAAAAACCTATCTACCGATGCACTCAGGAGAAACTAAATAATTTGTCCCTAAATAGGAACTTTTATTATGTCACAAAATCGGTTTTCTTTCAGATGCTACAAAAACGAGACAGCTGTGGCTATTGTATATTAAATTTACACGCAGAAATACAAGAAACTGAACTATTAAAGCACACAGATGATATAATAAAATTCGCTCCTGGTTAGGAACTGACAAAATCCGTTTACTTCCCTGTTGCTGCGTCTGTCTCGGTCGGCTACTGCTGCCTGACTGTCAGCCAGTTTAAACTATTTATTTCGCATTTCAGTGATTATACATGTAAATGGAAGGTTTTTGTTCGTTATATGAAAGTCATTTAACTTTCAATATGTTTTATTTTTATAAAAAAAGTGTTTACACAAGTTAACCATGAAAGATTATATGAAGATTAAAATCATTGTACTCTAAAACCTGAGAATTTCGTAGAGGCCAGAATCCACTCCAATGGAGGTTGTGTTTTCCAATTTTGTATTTGTCAAATCGTCGATGTCTTCATTTCAGTTTCTATTAGTTTGCTGAGGAGCTACACATACCCCATAATTTCTTCTGTTCAGATGTTGGGCTCCTCAGTTGTTATACTGTAAATCGCCATAGCATGAATATTCGTCCGGTTTTCACATACATTTTTCATAAATTTCTAGCTTGTTCTCCTCTGTTTTCATCCTTCGAGACTTACGGTGTCTTCTCCTTTACAGTAAGATGATCGGAGACATTTTATTTAATACTTGACACTCAGGCCATCACACCTCAAATTTGTATTTAAATAACCTGTAAGCAGCATCCCATATAAGTTCTCTTTGTCTGTAATCATCTTCAAATTTAAGCATGCTTCCTGTGGAGTCAACAGATGTTATTGAACATAAGTCGCCTCATGGCATACCTCCAACACACCACACATCGGAACACACAAGGGACCAGCTGCTTGTCGTCTGTTACACAGTGCAAGAGATTCCCACCAAAGCCAGGAAAACACAAGGCCTTCATTTTCAGAAAATTATGCATGCACAAATGCGCTTGCATAGTTGTGCTGTAGGAAACATAAGTCTATGCACAAAGTCAAACAGATGAAACATATATTCCATGGACGCATCTGTAGTGAAGTACAGATCAGTGTACAGTATGAAAAAATAGAACGCTTGCAAATGGTCAGTATGTCACATTCTTCACTGAGAAAGTCTACAATAAAACAGACTTATTCGACATATCAGCGATTTTGCTTAGAATTTCCATGAAACATGCAAATACTTAACTAAGTTAATAAAATGTTAAGTGGGAATATAGAAGACACTGCTACACACAAAAAGTTAATACTTTTATACAGGTGTTTGTGGAAGAAAGCTGGTGTGGCGAAATAAATAAAAAACATTTTACATTTTAAATTCCACGTCATTGTTGATTTAATCAGAGTTCTCACCTTAGACGTAGAATTAGTCCTTCTGCCACAATATTAATTCATTAGTCGCCATCGATGTTCTTCTCTTTGTTGACCGTGTGTACCATCATGAGTCGGCATCGGTTCACTTCACGAAGACAGTGGAAACCAAGGAATACAATGCTACGTTGCTTTAAATAATTTTCGTAACACTTCGATACTTTTCACTATTTTTTATTCGCAACACAATAAGACTTGCTGTGCTCGTCGCACAAACCATAATTACCAACCATATGGCTGCCTTTCCGCACAGTCCAAAAATCACGTCCATCCTCCACAAGGCAACAATCGAAAGTGTCCCTTAGCTCCTTGGAGTATCAAACAAAAGAGAATCCAATGTGAACTTTACACAGATTATAATATACATGCCTCTCAATTCATCTTTGGCGCAGCTTTTAAGGTATTGTATGTCTCTGCGTCGGAATGTGTCATTACAACTGCCCCCCTACTGTATACTGTCACTAGAAAATTTTATTTGATTGACAGGATACAGTAGTCGACCTTGCAATTGATAGGTTTGGGGGGTCTTTTATTTACACACTTCATTTTTATTGTCTCATTTTCATGGCACTGTGAATTCTTTGGTATTTTTGAGTGTGTGTCAGTTTTTTGGTATACTTATGCTAATATTTACAAACCTTAATCCTAATATACAAAGTTCTGGTTAATACTGAGAAAATGACATCATGTAGTAAAGTTTGTACAATAAAATATACACTGAATACAATGTTACATACAAATGTTTCCTTCCTCATCAGAGGTGAAAATTAAGTCCTTGTATTGCTTTCTGTATTTATTCTGGGGCGACGAGCTTTGTTCGCTAGCCCGTGTTGAATATGGGCGGGTGATACGCGCGCCTGATTGTTTGGTCGTCCGTTAGCGGGCGACGTTGGTGGAATGCGCGCGCCAGTGCACTGAATATACACCGACGTGCGGGTACCGTCGAGACTTCCGAACCTCACTATGCGTGTGCTTTTTGTAGTTCCTTCCAGTACTTAGACTGGATACGACGAGGTACATTGGAATATGTGCCCCGAAGAACACACCACACTATGTGCGAGGCGGAGGACGATCCCGTCGATTCAGCTCCTGGTAAGAAGCGTACCATGTCAAACTTGTTTGGCATTGTCCTTTCCTACTGTGACGCCATGGGTCGTTTGACGATACGAGCTTCAATCTTCGATGTCACTTGTTTAGGCTCGCTGACACTTGCAACGTAGCACTACTTTGCACAGTTTTAATTTCTACACACACCACTTTAACCGCGAGTATTGCGATCGAAACTTCCCTTTCACTACACTTTTTTTTTCTTCGCATTAACCCCTTTTACCTATTGTACTGAGATTCATTCCCCTCAATACTTCTGGTCAATGTACATAATTTGTAAGTCACGGGACTTGGCATGAAATACAAAATACATCACATACAATGGAATAACATATAATACATACAATACATTGTTTACATTAACTACAGGAAAAAACTATCGACTAAAATTGAAAAAATTTTTGACCACTCATAGTGGCTTCTTCGTCTTGGATTTTACTGACACACACACACACACTCGCCTTTTTCCATTAATCTGTTAGAAGGAACAAGTCCTTTGTTTTCCTTCTTGAACTCGAGTATAAGTTAAGGTTTACCTCCGTTACGTATTCTTCATACGCAACGACATGCATCAGCATGCAGAGAATACACCTGTAGCCGCTCCACTGAAGCTTGGGAAGGGAATTTTCTACCTTCTACTTAGGGTAGTGGCAACGACTACGTGTATGCTACGGTTTTTTTGTTTGCGTATAAAATCTGAAAATGCACGAAATAATCATTTATATGCAGCATAACCCTAATATGTACAGTGTTTTGTGCTTAAGCACGTTCTGGTGTGCTTGTAAATCATTACCTCTAATAAAATTTCCTACATTAACATAGACATATAAACATAAAGTTTTGAAGTTCAGGGTGTAACTACTATTACTATGTACAGAGTTTCATAATAGCGGCACGCCCTTGTGTGCGTGTATCATCTTCAATTAAAGTACGCTTATAGGCGTCTTGTGTTATCATGGGAGAAAAAATACAGACATTTTAATGCATCGGTTGTCATGAAAATCTATGTACACGAACAATCAGACCTTCATAGCTTCAGTGCAGCATGAAATTCTTTATGACGTTTTTGTTCATAATTCATTTTATAGACGATTCCTTTGCTTACAGGTTGTCGATCACACTACTTACCTGTTTCTCGTATAGCGGCGACATCATTTTCATTCTTTGTGACTGTAAATTGTTATATGTGTGAAAGATATAATTTTGACATGATTTTTCCTTTCATGTTTCAAGTGGGTAAAGTAATTCATACCTTCCTTTTGCATACATGAGTGAAGCATCGCTAATGTTGCACTTTGTATCAGGTTTTTCGCATTTTCTCGTAAACTCGTAGAGTCTTACGGTTTTAATTAAGTTGTTTCTTGACGTTAGGTATACCTGTTTATACGAGGTTGCCTTACAGTTTAATTTCCTTATACACTTCTACGTTGTTTAAGTTCCATACATGTACAGGGCTTCTTTCGCCTTTCACACATTCATACATACGTTTATACACAAAAAAATATCTACCACTATAATATACACTTTGCTGGTGGGGCCCTTTTTCGGTACCCTGCACCATTCCTTCAATATTCCAAAATAATTCAGGGTGTGCTGAGCACCGTCCCTTATACTAATAATACAACTAAATATTTCTTCTTACATACATAACTGCCTTACAGTCCATTAATGTGCAACATTCCCTATTTTCCTCCTTTACACTTTAGCTTTCGTACATGTACCCTCGTGTATAGCTTATATGTTCTACAAAGTTGTTTTCTGAGTGCTTCAGGTGTTTCCTAACGTTAATGTGTGTCTCTCTCTCTATAAACCCTAGGTATTTGTTTTGAGAGCGATTCAGTTCATTACTCACGCTGCATAGGTCTGTTTATTATTACCCTATTTTAAAGCTTGTGTCACTCTTTTCCTTAGTCACAAAAATTCCCGCGTTTACCTTGTTGTTCATTCTGAAAATCGCTAGCTACTGTGTAATGTAAATGTATGCGTTATCTCTTTGATTTCCTCTTTGCTGCTTTTTCCCTATATGTAATTGTGTGCTGTTCTCGTGTACATAGCCTTTCTTCCGGTTATATATCTGCATTATTTATTTATTTATTTATTTTTCTATTTTCTTTCTCCTTCCGTACAAGCTAAGATTTTACTCAGTATAATATAATCTTACAATACCGTCCATGACCAGTATGTACTTGCATGTTCACTTTTATTACGTAGTACCAGCTTATAATTAAATTTTCTAAGTTACTATTTACAAGACTTGTGTACCCTTTCCTTTCTTGTTTTTGAATGACTTTCGTCTCTGTGTCTCATAGTAAGAGTGGTCTCAAAACTTTTAAACGTTCCGCGCATGCGCGCTTACGTACCACGACTGGACTGTAGGTGCGGGGAAAACTCTGCATTGTTGGTGAACATTATTCGTGATAGCCACCTGGACTCGACCGCGCATGCGCCTTTGCGCTTTGTATACGCTCAGCTGATCGGACATGGAAGGGGGGAAGATTTCTCCCCGGCTCGCTGCCTACAGCGCGGCCAATGACCTCGTCTTGACATGCAGCTATCGCGTGCTCATGAGCTGAGCGTTGGATTGCAACTTCGACGTGTGGTTTGTTGCTCGTCTCAAGCGAACAAACTCTGACCTTCGCGCTAATTTGTCTTTGTTCCCCTCTCTTAAATAACTGAGTTAGACTACAAAAGTACCGTATGGTTTATTTTATAGTGTTAAGACTCACAGTAACACATGTTTCATTAGGTTTGGTTAAATATGCGTTTTTAAGCTGGCATATGCCCCTAGTTGTTCGCAAGTTTCTTAGGTTAATGACAGCAATTTTACTATGTGATCCAAGGTTGTACAATTTCAATTTTGCTGAAATAACATATAACCTTAAATGAAAAAATTCCTTGATGTCCTTGTGGGGGTATAACCCTTTCACCTTGCCCGTTCGTGTGTTACCTAACAGATAACATCCTGGGTGAGGTTTGTCTATTATAATGAATGGGCCATCATACAACAACTGCCACTTTTTGTTTAATGCCTTAATTTTAGAGGATTTTGGGTGGGTACGTAATAGTACTTCCTGTCCAATGTTAAATTCTGTAACCTTTCTTATCTTTTTGTTGTCATTACAGCCTGCACGAGGTCACTTACCTTGTCCGGTGCTTTCATCTCTTCTTCACATAGATCATCTTCTACGGTCGCATTCTGATCATATCTTAAAAATAATTGTCTAAGATGTAATGTGTGCTTGTTTGTGCCCCCTGTTGTCAAATCGGTCGGCCGGTGGGGGCTCATTACGACCGATTGTTGTTTACCGGGGGAGACAAAGGCGTTGCTTCAGTACTGTCCGTTACCTCTACAAAGTGTACTGAGTGGTTATTCTGTCGCCAATTAGTTTCCGGACCGCTGCGTGCAACATTTTCTTGCGACCGGCCGTCGCTATTCCTCCTTGGTCTATCATTCCTATTACTGTAACTATTGTAATTTTCATTTGTGTGCCGCCTTTTATCACGCGGGCCTGACCAATCATTCACGTGATTTCTATCATTTCCATACCGGCGTGGACCGTAATCTGTACTGTACCTTCGGTCTTCACGTCTCTGTGGCGCCGAATTCCTCCGATTTACGTAATTCCAGGTTCCATTATTTGGCCTTGTCGCATACGGATGCCAACTGTGTGGGTTTTGTCCACTGCCATTAAAATGATATCCGTTACCGTTGTTTTGATTGGTTCCGGAATATTCATTCCGATTACTTGTGCTCGGCTCTTCTTCGTATATTAGATCAATTGAGTCAACGTGCGGTTAAAGGCGCTGCAGTCTGGAACCGCAAGACCGCTACGGTCGCAGGTTCGAATCCTGCCTCGGGCATGGATGTTTGTGATGTCCTTAGGTTAGTTAGGTTTAACTAGTTCTAAGTTCTAGGGGACTAATGACCTCAGCAGTTGAGTCCCATAGTGCTCAGAGCCGTTTGAACCAATTGAGTCAAGCACGGAAAGAAAGTATTCAAGGTCGTTCTCCGGTATGGTTACCAATTTTTCGCGTAAGTTCGCGGGTAGTCTGTTTTTCAGAATTTTGAGAACATCTACGTGCGGTATTGGATTGTTCCAATAGCGCGTCTTATTCAAGTACTTTTCGAAATACTTTCTCAACCCGCCGTTTTTGAGGTTGAACGGTTGTGGGTTGAATACTTCACGGCGCAGTCTTTCTTGGACCCCAGCAGACCAATACTTCTCCAAGAAAGCCCGTTCAAATTGTTCGTAGGTGACGCACTGTTCAGCCATGTCTGTGGCCCACAAAAGTGCGTCGCCTTGTGTGAAGCCTACTACATATCTAATCTTCTGTGCCTCAGTCCAGTTTCTTGGTAAGACATTTTTAAATGCTCTTACGAATACGACTGGATGAGTTTTTCTGGATTCTGTGGAGAAAACTGGAAACTGTCTATGTTTCAACAGGCTCTCATCGACTAGAATCGTCGAGATGCAAGGCGACACACCTACTGCCTGTTGCAGCACCGCGTTTGGCGAATAGCCATTGTTTGCCTGTGCCGGTGCGTGCACATACGCCGGACTGGGCGCGTGATGTTCTGCGTTATTGACATCGTAATCTGGCACGGGCGAATAAGTGTTGCGCTGCCTGTTGCTTGACGTAGGCAAGTCATTTGAAACATTCAGTCTACCAGCAATTTCCTTGCGTATTCTGTCCTCGGCTACTTTGATTTCATTACCTAATTTTTCAAAATGTTTTGTTTCCCGGTCAGTTATTGATTCATTTACATTACCGTTTTCTAAAGTTTCATTTATTTTGATAATGTCCGTGTTGATACGTCGAGTCTCCTGTTTCAGAAAACCGACTTCTTCGTTAACTTTATTAACTTGGTCAGGTATTTCTTCACATGCGGACTGTACTCTTGTTAAATTTAATTGAATAGCCTGTACGTTTTCATGTATTTATTTTTGTACGGTTTGTGTTTGATTGTGTGTTTCTACTATTTCTGACAGTTCCTGTTCCTGTTTGTTTGTAAGATCTGACAATTTCTTTTCTAAGTCATTTGCCAATACATTGTATACACTATTGACGGTTTTGATGACTTTGTCTTCGATCTTTTGATCGATTTCATTGGTGAGTTTATTTAAGCGTTGATCGAAATGTCTGTGTATGTTTTCAAATTGCGTGTTTCCACTTGAAAACTGCTGTTGGAACCCAATTTCCATGTTTGACAATTTTGTGTTTGTCATGTTGTGGCTGATTTCTAGATTCGCCAGTTTTGTGTTCGTTGTGTTGTGGCTGATTTCTAGATTCGCCAGTTTTGTGTTCGTTGTGTTGTGGCTGACTTCTAGATTCGCCAGTTTTGTGTTCGTTGTGTTGTGACTCATCTTTAAATCAGATAATTGCTCGCTCACGTTTGACATCAGACTATATAATGCCTCAAGCGTAACTGACGAAGCTTGTGTGTTTGTATTTATGCCATTTTTTGTTGCCATTGTTTCTCTGCCACGGTCTGATTGAATCGAAACCGGGCTAGGTTCACTGATTTCCCGCGAAATATTTTCATCTGATCTGGTAATCGATGCTTCATCGACTGTGCACAAGGTTTCATTTGCAAGTGGTTCGTTATTGTTAATCCCTGTGGAGTGCAATTGAATTGTATTTACTTCTACATTATGTTGTGCTGAAAAACTAATTGCGTCATCATTTACGTCACTATTGTCAGAATCGGTGACGTGTCCATGAACATTTGTTAAATTAAAGTTCTCCGATTCCATTGTGAAGATATTATTTTTATCTGTTATTTACTGTTAATCTAAATCTTTAAATTCTCTGGCAGTTGAATTAATAAAAATATCTCGCGATTGTTATTTGTTGCGCGTCGGAAATTTACAAGATGGCGCACTACGTCTTCTAATTCTCCGATTGTTGAACATAAAAAAGTAATTATCAAAGTGTAATTGTGTGTTGCCACAAACACTACCAGGATTTTAATATGGACAGGAAATGGTTCTGCTTTAAGTGGAGCTAAGCCAAGGTGCAGCCACTGCATGCGTTTGCACTTTCCTACCTTAATTCCGACTGAGCTGCGTCACTCACGATTACGCTAGTTTTGTAAATCCTTGTCCTGTTTCCTTCTGGTTATTGTGCCATCCGTTTATACAGTTAATACTGTTTCACTTTATTCGTCATTTTCCATGTGCGTCATGTAACAGAGAAACAGTAATTAGTACAAGTACATTTGTAGCACAACAATGAAGTACTTACTCTTTGTTCCACCAGCACTGTCCCTGTCAGCGGTCGCCAGTGTGGCGAAATAAATAAAAAACATTTTACATTTTAAATTCCACGTCATTGTTGATTTAATCAGAGTTCTCACCTTAGATGTAGAATTAGTCCTTCTGCCACAATATTAATTCATTAGTCGCCATCGATGTTCTTCTCTTTGTTGACCGTGTGTACCATCATGAGTCGGCATTGGTTCACTTCACGAAGACGGTGGAAACTAAGGAATACAATGCTACGTTGCTTTAAATAATTTTCGTAACGCTTCGATACTTTTCACTACTTCTTATTCACAACACAATAAGACTTGCTGTGCTCGTCGCACAAACCATAATTACCAACCATATGGCTGCCTTTCCGCATAGTCTAAAAATCACGTCCATCCTCCACAAGGCAACAATCGAAAGTGTCCCTTAGCTCCTTGGAGTATCAAACAAAAGAGAATCCAATGTGAACTTTACAAAGATTATAATATACATGCCTCTCAATTTATCTTTGGCGCAGCTTTTAAGGTATTGTATGTCTCTGCGTCGGAATGTGTCATTACACTGGGGAAATGTATTTTGAGAAACGACAACTGATGATTCATACAATGCTTTTTCTAGTACTTTCATTTACCTGTTTGAGACACGTTTTCCAAAATATTGCCAACATCTGCAACTAGGGTTTCGGAATTTTACAAAACTGGTTTGAAATGAATATGTTATCTTTAAATATTTCGAAAACTAGTTACATCCATTTCAAGAAAACGAGGTCACAAAGTGACCTGGACTTCAGAATACAAAATAAAGAAGTTAAGAGAGTAGCTATCACAAAATTTTTAGGTGCACCCATAGATGAATATTTAAATTGGAAAATGCACATCTACTATCTCACTAGCATGTTAAGTTCTGTTTGCTTTTCACTATGTGTAATTAGTAATGTATCTAGTAAACAGTGTAGCAGAAATGTCTACTTTGCTTTTATTCACACTGCTATTACCTATGGTCTCATTTTTTAGGGCCATAAAAGCACAAATCTAGAAATTATCTTTACGCTACAAAAAGGAGCTGCTAGAATCATGACAAAGTTCAAGGCTAACACACTCCAAGCAGTTCAGGCCTGCATTCATGTAATAGAAGAATGTGCCATAATATCCATGTAAAGGAATAAACAAGGCTATTACACGGAAACAAATAATTTTTCAAGGTACAAAATTGTATAACAAACTTCTAGCGCATACAAAAGAAATGAAAAAAGTCTACATTTAAGGAAGCAATATTCAAGTGTTTAATGACCAACTGCTGTTACAGTGTAAATGAGTACCTTCAACAACCTAGTAGCAAGTAATTATATTCATGAACTATGTTGATACTACGGTATGTGCCATAGTCAGTGCCAATAGTATTTGCAGTCAGACGTTTGCTATGATCCAAATTAGTATTTTGAACAGAAGTGTTAAAACTACTGTGTGTTTTTTATTTAAATATGAACAATAATCCGTTAAAAATATCATTTCAGCAATTAATCAAAGTTGTACTACTGTTTAAATGTGAGATTGTGTAGGGTATTATGTACCTTTGTATTTGTAGGATAATGTGCATCATCATATGTGTAATTATTTTTGCATGCTATGTATTTTGTGACGAAATCCGAGCAATGTAAATTGTCTCTGGCTGAATAAGCTACTACTACTACTACTACTACCACTAAAACCGGTACATGCTATTGTATGTTTCTGTAATAGTATGTAATACTAATTCAATATCCACTTTTCAATTTTACGGTAATGCATATAATTCGCAGAGCTTGTAGCCCTTATTATACAAGTGTCTAGCGAAGAATATAACATTAAAGAAAGTAGATAAACAATTACATCACCGCGTGAATTTACTCCAAGCCATCACTGAATAATTGAATTTCTTTCACACGAAGTAATATTTCTAAATAAAAATATCATCTTTACTTGCAGTAAATTTTTTCTATAGATATTAACGTTTCGTGTTTTTCCATGCCAGGACTTACGTCCCTTAGTTTTGATCTTTGATGTCTAATACATTAATGATTGGCTAAAATTAAATTTTGAAACGAAAAAGTAATTATAAGTTGCCCTACATATTTTTGTTTCTTTTAATTGCATTTATTGGTTAATATCTTCTTGCTGTTTATTTTAGGTAATGTTGATGGTAATAGGTCGGTGATTCCCACAGCTATATGTCACGTGTTTTGTTAGGCGTGCGTTGTGCAAGTGTTCAGGTGTTATGTAATTTTGTTCGGCTTAGAGTCTCTGCTGTACAACTTCTGTGCTTCCTTTGTTAGTATGTTATGTACAGTTCAGAGTTGTTGTGAGATGCGGAATTTGTTAATGTTATGTGTTGTACTCATTTGTGATTAAATACATCGGAAGAAGCGATAGGCCTTTATCGTTGTGTAGTAATTCTGCCGACGAGAATTTAAGAAATTTTGAAACGTCGTAATATCTGTGAGTATTACGCTTAAAGTTGCGAGAAGTAGGACAGTACATATTTTGTTGCGTATTGTAACTTAGTTTCACTTGTAGCATATGTGTTGCATAAGACTATCATGAGTAATTTTGCCCCCCCCCCCCCCCCCCCCTCACCGTCCAGTTGAAGTACGGTATTTTCTTTGAAGAAAATTACGTCTGTTTTTTGATAATACTTCATTTATCTGATACCACTGGCTTGTATTAATAGAACGATAACTGTTGTATTCGACGACTTACCATATTATGTATGTTGGTTGGTTGGGTTTTGGGGGAGGAGACCAGACAGCGAGGTCATCGGTCTCATTATTATGTATGTTTTACCTCTGTTGTAGTTATTATACGCGCTTATTATGGCTAACCACATGCACAAACCGCGTCATATGTTCAGTTTCACTCTTATTGTTATCGTTGCATTTCGCTCTGTTCATTTCTACGGCATTCTTGTTACCTGCCTGTATGAAGATATCAAACCAGACAAGAAACAGAATTATGGTACTTACTTTATATGAAAGACATTCTTGCAGAAAAAGAAATTGACTCACATTACTGGAAAATGTGACAGATTTGTGTCAGCATTAGTAGATGTATATCTAAATGGTATATAAGCACTCGGTAGCATATTTGTCAATTTTTCTATAAACATAGCTAATGTTTTTATAGTCTTTATTTGCAGGCACTGCATTGAAGATTGTTTATGGTATGTAGAAAGCATACTTTCCTGACGTAGGTCCGTGCTCCGAACTTCTCTCTCTTCCTGAATTTACTTTCCAGTTTTTGTTTTTATGATGAAAAGTGTGTTAAATATGACCTTGATTTTGGCTCACATTCGTTGCCCTCAACAACTCACAACCAAATTATCTTTTATGTTTCATATTATTATTTATTCACCATTCAGCATGTATACCATGCAGTTGGCTTCGTCAAATTCTCTCTCTCTCTCTCTCTCTCTCTCTCTCTCTCTCTCTCTCTCTCTCTCTCTCTCTCGTGTGTGTGTGTGTGTGTGTGTGTGTGTGTGTGTGTGTGTTTTGAGGGCAGGGGGGAGGGTATTCCTCAGGTAGAAGAATTTCTGTTTATTGTTAAAGTTAAGTGAGTAAGTATGATAGTTATTTAGTAATCTGTGTATGGCCGATACGCAGCCACACATTAAAATATAGTGGTGCAAATCAGTTTGCACCTTCTCAGGCTTCCCACAAATTTTGTTCCGATTTATAGTTTTCCTTAATTTGCGGAACAGAAATTAGATAGAGACTAATTACAAATTTTACCTTTGCTGACAGTACAGATGGGCTCTGTGTTTGCTTTACATGAACATTTCAGTTTTCTTTAAAGTGTAAGACAAAAAAGGTTTTGGTAGATGGGGTACTTGGCTGCAAAGGAAACGAAGAAAAAATTTTTTGTGTGTAACTAGCTATATAAAGTGAATTTTTGTTAGGCCTACTTTATTTTTGAGAGATTTACATTATATTATTATTATAAACTACTTGTTATTATATTGCCAAAATTTCCAGGATAAATATGTGGCAATTTTCTGTAAACATAAAGTTGTAAAAGTTATCTTTCTTTTCTAAGGCATCTGACAAGAATGAAATATCCTTGCACATTTAACCTATTTTGAGGTTGCACTGTTCACATTTATTTTATATCAGGCAAATACAAGAAATGACTAGTCCCAACAGCAATAATTTTGTTGTAGCAATTTCTGAGATAAAATCAAGATACATAGGCAAGATTGATAAGCTCAACCAGTCAAGATAATAATCTTGATTGCTCTGCACATCAAAACGTCTGATATTAAAAATACAGACAGAGGAGAATAGCAGCATCTTAATCTTTATTATCACAGCTTGTAACATTGGTGTTTATCTTAAGTTAGAAATGCTGTCCTGCAAACTTAATTTGTGGTGCTTGTGAGTCATCCTTTCCCAAACCTTTATTTAGTTTCTCTAAGTTCTTCTTTTATTGCTTTCTCTTGTAATTGCTTCAGATTTTTTGTACTGAGTCAAGTCACACAGTGGCTAATGCACTTGACTCAATCAGGAGGTGCAGGATTCAATAGCCATTAGCAATCCAAGTTTTAAGTTTTCCATGGTTTCCCAGAACCATTAGAGTATATACTGGGCATGTTATTTTGAAAACAGTGCAACCAATTTCCTTTCTGTCTTAAGCATGTGCTCTGCCTTTAATAACATCATCGTTGATGAGGACTTTAGCACCAATCTTGCTTTCTTGAGAGTATTCACATTCTTTGTCGTATTTGTTTTTCACATCATTGAACTTCTGCATCAATAACTGATCTTATGTCTCCCATTCTGTGAGCTGCGTTACCTGTTTTTCGTATAAAAAAATGCCAGTGATCTCACGTACTTTGCTGTACCATTGTTTTTGTACACAGTTACAAAAAGGGTTACAGGGAACAGAGGGCTGGTGCAAGCCTATAGGTGAAATTTTATTACAATAGATACTTCAGACTTAACATGTATAATCAGGTGGATCAAAGGCTGCATTATGCACAAGAAATTAGCAGGTCAAACTATGAAGGAAACATAATAAAAAGTGAGACAAATAGCAACATTAAATACGAAAAGGAAGCTATTTCACATTTCTCTCATAATGTCACAGACCAGAATATTAAAAAATTGCAGCCACTGAATTCGCTGTAGCTGAGAAACAGGACACCACATTAACATGCCTCCCACAGAATCTATAAACCTGCTTGATTACTTGTAACGAGCCCGAACAACACATTTTGTTTCAAACACATAACTCCTGAACAAATTTTGGAAACCTCTTATATTAATTAAAACACAGGATTTTCTGAATATAGTGCTTAATAAAAAAGGTTTTAAAGTCAATTGCAGATGTAATCAGTCACATGTTGCATCTGTGTAATCCTGTGGTGAAAACTAGTGGGTTATCTGATATATTAAATTAAATTGTGCACTCCACAAAACGAAAAAATGTAGTATCACATGACTGTAATATCAGTGAGTCACTGTTGGAATCGACCAACTCATACAAATACCTGGGTGGAACACTTTGTAGGGATATGACGTCGAATAATCACATAGGCTGTCACGGGTAAAGCAAGTGGTAGACTTTAGTTCATTGGTAGAATACTGGGGACGTACAATCAGCCTACAAAGGAGATTACTTACAAATCATTCGTACAACTGATTTTAGAATACTGCTCAAATGTGAGAGACCCATACCAAATTGGACTAACAGGGCATATTGAACGTATACAGAGAAGGGCAGCACAGATGGTTGCAGGTTTGTTTAATCCATGGGAGAATGTGATGGAGATACTGAAGGAACTGAAATGGAAGACTTTTGAAGGTAGACATAAAGATTAGATTAGATTAGATTAGTACTTGTTCCATAGATCATGAATATGACTCTTCGTAATGTTGTGGAACGTGTCAGGTTAATAAAAGGTGTCTATACAAGATATTACATTTCACAAAATATTACATGACAATTATTTTGTGTGTGTGTGTGTGGGGGGGGGGGGGGGGGTGGTTGGGGAAATTACCCACTTACTATATCCAAAAATTCATCTAATGAGTAGGAGTTGCCATTAAGAAATTCTTTTAATTTCCTTTTAAATGCTATATGGCTATCTGTCAGACTTTTGATGCTATTAGGTAAGGGACCAAAGACTTTTGTGGCAGCATAATTTACCCCCTTCTGAGCCAAAGTTAGATTTAACCTTGAGTAGTGAAGATCATCCTTTCTCCTAGTGTTGTAGCCATGTACACTGCTATTATTTTTGAATTCGTTCGGATTGTTAATAACAAATTTCATAAGTGAATATATATATATATATATATATATTGTGAGGCTACAGTGAAGATCTCTAGCTCTTTAAATAAGTGTCTGCAGGATGATCTTGGATGAGCTCCAGCAATTATTCTGATTACACACTTTTGTGCAATGAACACTCTTTTACTCAATGATGAGTTACCCCAGAATATGATGTCATACGAAAGCAGAGAATGAAAACTATCCTGAGAAAGTCTGTTAACAAAGTTTGAAGAACTATCTTTAAATGATGACTCTGGGAATATACTACTATCCCCTACATATTGCTTACATAGGGATGTTGAGGATAAGACGAGAGTAATTACTGCACGTACAGGGGCATTCAGTTATTTTTCCTGTGCTCCCTACGTGAATGGAACAGGTAGAAGCCCTAGTAACTGCTACAGTGGGACATACACTCTGCAATCACCAAGGTGCTTTGCAGGGTATAGATGTAGATGAGGTTGTGATATCAAAATACACAAGTGAAGGAAGGCATGTAACATGGCTGTGTAGACCATAACACACAAAAGCTTCAACAACATGCTATCGAGGACAGTGCTGACTTGGCCAGAATCTTTCTCACAAAACAGGAAACAGAGTTGTCTTAATGGGGGAAGATATAGTAATAAACTCGGAGTATGCAAATGTTACGTATGGAGCCCCGTAGAGTTCGATCATTGGGCCACTGATTTTCTTGGTGTGCAGCATAAATTGTGATCAAAGTATCTAACTCCGAAATACAGATTACAGTCCAGACAGTCACTAATCAAGTGCACAAATGGTTCACAACAAATAACCCAACACTTTCTCTTCAGAAACTAATATTGTGCAGCTTCAGACAACAAATAAAAATCTTCAGGTTCCTTAAATATACACTCCTGGAAATGGAAAAAAGAACACATTGACACCGGTGTGTCAGACCCACCATACTTGCTCCGGACACTGCGAGAGGGCTGTACAAGCAATGATCACACGCACGGCACAGCGGACACACCAGGAACCGCGGTGTTGGCCGTCGAATGGCGCTAGCTGCGCAGCATTTGTGCACCGCCGCCGTCAGTGCCAGCCAGTTTGCCGTGGCATACGGAGCTCCATCGCAGTCTTTAACACTGGTAGCATGCCGCGACAGCGTGGACGTGAACCGTATGTGCAGTTGACGGACTTTGAGCGAGGGCGTATAGTGGGCATGCGGGAGGCCGGGTGGACGTACCGCCGAATTGCTCAACACGAGGGGCGTGAGGTCTCCACAGTACATCGATGTTGTCGCCAGTGGTCGGCGGAAGGTGCACGTGCCCGTCGACCTGGGACCGGACCGCAGCGACGCACGGATGCACGCCAAGACCGTAGGATCCTACGCAGTGCCGTAGGGGACCGCACCGCCACTTCCCAGCAAATTAGGGACACTGTTGCTCCTGGGGTATCGGCGAGGACCATTCGCAACCGTCTCCATGAAGCTGGGCTACGGTCCCGCACACCGTTAGGCCGTCTTCCGCTCACGCCCCAACATCGTGCAGCCCGCCTCCAGTGGTGTCGCGACAGGCGTGAATGGAGGGACGAATGGAGACGTGTCGTCTTCAGCGATGAGAGTCGCTTCTGCCTTGGTGCCAATGATGGTCGTATGCGTGTTTGGCGCCGTGCAGGTGAGCGCCACAATCAGGACTGCATACGACCGAGGCACACAGGGCCAACACCCGGTATCATGGTGTGGGGAGCGATCTCCTACACTGGTCGTACACCACTGGTGATCGTCGAGGGGACACTGAATAGTGCACGGTACATCCAAACCGTCATCGAACCCATCGTTCTACCATTCCTAGACTGGCAAGGGAACTTGCTGTTCCAACAGGACAATGCACGTCCGCATGTATCCCGTGCCACCCAACGTGCTCTAGAAGGTGTAAGTCAACTACCCTGGCCAGCAAGATCTCCGGATCTGTCCCCCATTGAGCATGTTTGGGAATGAATGAAGCGTCGTCTCACGCGGTCTGCACGTCCAGCACGAACGCTGGTCCAACTGAGGCGCCAGGTGGAAATGGCATGGCAAGCCGTTCCACAGGACTATATCCAGCATCTCTACGATCGTCTCCATGGGAGAATAGCAGCCTGCATTGCTGCGAAAGGTGGATATACACTGTACTAGTGCCGACATTGTGCATGCTCTGTTGCCTGTGGCTATGTGCCTGTGGTTCTGTCAGTGTGATCATGTGATGTATCTGACCCCAGGAATGTGTCAATAAAGTTTCCCCTTCCTGGGACAATGAATTCACGGTGTTCTTATTTCAATTTCCAGGAGTGTATATAAACAGCAATAAAATTTATGAACTCTCAAATACAAAATTTTTAGGCACCCAGGTGGGTAGAAAACGGGAACCAACAACTCGGCTGTATACCCAGAAGTGCACCATTATTTTGTTATATCTTTTCAGTTACACAGAATTGTCTTGCCCTGCAAAATTTTGCAAATTCATTGCTTAGGGTGTTTCTTCCAGGTTGAAACAACTTTGTCTCTTCGTGACTTTCTTTTCTTCACACAGCGTCTGGCATTACTTCTGGTTGTCATTATTTACTGTCCACAGTCCTGATTTATTTAACTTATAACATATAAATACAACTTCGTATGTTTGTACAGTGTTCCCTCAGTTGACGTTTACCATGCCATATAATATCGTTCAGTAAGCTTATGTGAAACTTAAGGAATTGTTGGCCGATAATTACTTTAAGGAGGTAAATTTGCAATAGGCTCCTGTCAGTAGACACACGTAGGAGTTCATACACTATTCTAGCTTTCAGAACTAATAGTTCCTCAGAGAGGTGAGAGAGGAAGAGTTTCGGGACATTTAAAAAGTAAGGACAGGTCACTCAGACCCTAGGCTGAGCCCCCCCCCCCACCCTCCCACCACCCTCCATTTTGTATTTATCTTAGTTTCACTCACTGCTGTTATGTGGATACTCTTTTGAGCTAACAGAGCAGTACGTAATTTTTGTTCTGTAACAATAATCGGTATACTGTGAATTGTATTTGAACAGCAGCTGAAAATGTAATTGGGCACATGGGGAGAGCCGATTATTTTTCATCTAGAATTTGTCTTTTCTTCAGAACTAATATAAATTTCAAACTATCAGTTGGCCTCTGGATCCCCTTTCTTTGGGAGAAATGTTCATGCTTATTCTTGTAATCTGATTATGTGGAGCTTGCATATGGAGTATCACCAAATGAGATCTTGAAAAAAAAACCACACACACACACACACGTTCTTATGTCTAGTTCTGGTCAAGAAATGATGCTGGCAGTAATTCAACAGGAATGAAACTGTACATTATTTCCATTAGTTTTATGTACTTGTATGTACACATAGCATTCAGAATAAACTATGAGTGTTATTTTAGTGTGTCAGACATTTGTAGATTTGGACAGTCTATTGATTATTATGGCCTTCACTGGTGATCAGATTATTGTGCAGTAAGTGCTGTAAATCAACTAATTGTTGTTTCATCTCTGCTGTGCGTCATTTTTCACATATTAACTGCTGCCACCCATTTTCACCTTTTTTTCAGCGCTGTCTTTGATGATGTTATGAAGTTATTTGTGAATTTATTTGTGTGATTATTGGTTCTTGAAGGCTTACGTTACCACATAATCACATAAATTTTTGTGTGCCATGTTTATCTTTAACTCTGAAGGAATGTAGATACGGGAATGTGAATTTCGAGATTTATTATAATTTCTAGGCTCTCAAGCCATTTTATTTTTTTGTTGCATATTCTCTGAATGTTTTATAGTTTCTTGTTGGTTCATGGAGAGCAGTCCAAAATGGAACTACTGCAAAATAGACTCCAGATTTTATGTGCTAGCTTGAAATGTAGCAACAGATCACAGTTATATAGAAAGGCGAGTGAATATAAAGTTCACTAAATTGGTATTTCTGAATCTGAAGTAAAGGCGTAAGTAAAAGAAGCATTGCTTAGATGAGAGAGACATGAGACATCTCAGACCCAGATAGAAAGAATTTTACGGTGAAGGCATGAAACGAAAAACTTTGTATGTATGAGGTGTGGCCGAAAGGCACTTTTGAACCAGTTAACCAAACTAGGGACAATTGGAGTGTGTTTGACATACTCAGGTGATAATTTTAATGTCATTGAAACTATTAAAATGCAATATACCAAGTGGTAAAAAATTTAGATTGGTTGTACAAATAAGTATGAAAAGTTAGATGGAACCTCTTGTCAAGTGTCTTAAAGAGGTACCTGTTATGACCTGAAGTTGTAATTAGTCTTACACTTTTTCTTAATTGCCTTATTCTTTTCCTAATGTACACTTTTACCTGAAAATTGAACTCCCTACTGTGAAAACTTAGTTTCGGTACTGTTTTCCATTTGCGTATTTGATAACACCGTTGCTGTTGTTACTTGTTGGGAATTTTTCTAGTATATGCTCCTTCTGACTTTGGCTTCTCAAATTTTAGAATGCAGGTTTTTGTGGCTGGTATTTGCATTATTTTTCGTGTTTGTGTTACGTGCATTAAGCCATGGTCCAAGGCATAAATCTATAATATTTTGTCTTCCATTGCCGGAGTTATCTACAGAGGCTTTAACGACTTAGAAAGCAGTTGCAGTCTCAAAAAAGATCAGCAGACTGAATTGTTTTAACAGAAAAGGGCCGAAGTTGTGGCTCTTAATGCTGAATGAAACAAACAGTGCCCACTCTTCCCCACTACAAGCTCCATAACATACATTGGTGTGACCCCACAGTCTTAGGCAGTGGATGATGATGTTATGAACAGGAAGTACTATAGTCTGGATACATACAAGCAGTTCGGCTTGCTGATCTCGTTTGAGACTGTAACTGCTTTTTAAGTCATTAAAAGCCTCTGAAGAAGTCTCCAGCATTGGAAAATGAAACATTAGTTAGAGAATTATGCCTCGAACCATGGCAGTTCATTGACAAAAGTCACCAATGATTTCAAATTTTAATTATGAACATGTATGTTTCTGTACGCTGAATGTTCTCCAGTATTGTAGTTGGATGTACCACGCTGGTTTATTGCATGATGCTTGTTATTATTTACGATTTCTTACGCATCTGATCTGTAATGTCACATTGTGCCTGAGTGTTGTCTGTTTCTAACTGAAACTGGTTGTTTAATAAAGTGACAGTACAGTTGTGTGCAAACCACGATTTTCCAAAAATTTATGGAAGCTCTAAATTGTTGCCTCTTAAAATAATATTTAAAATGTTTTTGTTGGAAGAAGGAGCAAATGCTTTCAGGTGTCACCGAAGAAGGATACTTTGTGAATCGGCAGAAAAAGCCAAGCTGGTAGCTTTCCTGCCATACTGTGGCAACAAGCAGCAAGGTAGGACATGTACTGCAGAGGTATGGATTGAGACCAGTGTTCCGGCCTGCCCCCAAGATATGAGATAATGTTGCGCCCTGTTAAAGACAACATAGCTCTTCGTGTGCTTGGTGTGTATGGTGACCCTTGTGAGTGTGGCAGCATCTATGTAGACCAGACAATTCGCACAGTCGCAGATTGTTGTACCAAGCACAAGAGACATATTAAGCAAAGGGAGCTCGGCAAGTCGACCATAGCTGAGCATTGCCTCAAAAATGGACACAAAATACAGTTTGAGAACACAGGAGTCTTGACTCGTGCGTCAACAATGGGACTCAGTTATGAAAGAGGTGCCTGAGATTAGAATGAACAGCAACAATTTTAACAGAGACCAGGGCTACACACTGAGTAGGGCATGGGGGCGGGCTTTGGATGTTAAAAGGAAGCAGTGGCGGATGCTTAACGATTGTAGGGAGGTGGGAGCAGCAATTTCAACTTGGCGCCGGACCCTTGCACTACCTGTCGTCACTCGGTCCCGTGGGCTGGAGCTGCTATGAGCTGCCGAACTTGCCTTTTGCACACACGCTGTTTTGGCCCTCTCTCATTGGTGCCAGCAGCCATAATCATCTGTGGCAAATAGTGCCAGCCCCGGCAGTCATTAGTTTTACTCCTGACGACAATGGCAGATCTAGCCATCGAAAGCATGAGAATTTTATTGCAATTGACGCGGCTTGAAAACCAAGATGATTTTATCCAAGGAGCAAACACTTTGATATCAAGGTATTCCGTGATACTAGCAGACGTTTCATAACTTCTTTTGTGTCAAATTCAATTTTAAGTTTATTGTTAATTTATCCATTTTAGCCACATACATTCTAGTGTTGTCATAATTTTATGCACATGTACAGAATTCACTTATGCCAGCTCTGTTGCAATTGCTGCACAGCTTTTTATATTGGTATGACTGCCGACAAGCTGTCAGCCACGACGAATGGCCACTGCCAAACTGTAGCCAAGATCCAAGAAGTTAAAGAAGATGCTTAATTTCAATGGCTGCTTCACCATCCTAGCCATCGGGATCCTCCCCTGCACCAATAGCTTTTCTGAACTGCACAGATGGAATTTACCCTTACAACACATTCTTCACTCCCAGAATTCTCACATCCTTCATTCAATCCCGTCTCCGGCCATCCTGATTTAGGTTTTCCGTGATTTCCCTAAATCGCTTCAGGCAAATGCCGGGATGGTTCCTTTGAAAGGGCACGGCCGATTTCCTTCCCCGTCCTTCCCTCACCCGAGCTTGCGCTCCGTCTCTAATGACCTCGTTGTCGACGGGACGTTAAACACTAATATCCTCCTCCTCTCACATCCTTGACCCAACAGTTCGAATGACAGCAGGAGCACTCTTGAGGCCATCCCACGCGCCCTGATTGCAAATTTGTATGTCAATTTGATGATTCGGCTTGTTGTGCTGCTATTCATTAACAGAATTCCGTGATATATTTTCCAACAGGATAACACTCACCCACATACTGCTGTTGTATCCCAACAGATTTACAGAGTGTCTACATGTTGCCTTGGCCTGTTCAATCACCAGATCTGTCTCCATTGAGTATGTATGGGACATTGTCAGATGGCAACTCCAGTGTCATCCACGAACAGCATTAACCATTTCTGTGTTGACCAACCAGGTGCAACAGCCATGCAACTCCACCCCGCAAACCGGCATCTGGCATCTGTACAACGCAATGGATGCACGTTTGCATGCTTGCATTCAACATTTTGGCAGTTACACTGGTTATTCATGTACCAGCAGTTCACATTTGCAATGGCTTATCTCATTCTTACATTAACCTGTAATCTTGCAGTGTTCCCAAAATTTTATTACTCTACATTAATTAGTTTTTAGTGTTGTGACTGTTTTCCATAAATGTATTAGGAAAAGCAGTGGGCTTAATTCTAAGGTGTGAGGCACTCCGGTGGCAGTGGAACCCTAGTCTGAAGATAAATTGTTACCATGCATTCCTTCCATGATTACTTTCTGCTTTCTGCCATACAGGTAAGATTCAACCCACGTGTCTACTATTCCACTTATTCTGAAGGTTGTTGCTTTGTTCAGGAGAATATGGTGACTGACACTGACAAAAAGCTTTAGACAGATCACAGAATATTCCAACAGACATCATATTGTCATGTATGGGTTCCTAAACATTATCAACAAATGCATTACCATCTGTTGACAATCATTTTTGAAAACCGAACTGGCTGTTGCTGAGGATTTTGTGTTTACTATGATGCTCGGCCATTCTGCTGGGAATTAATTTTGCCAGTATCTTAGAAAAAAACTTAGAGTAATGAAATTAGTTGATAGTTTGTAGCACCTCTTTTCTCTGTTTTTATAAGTTGGCCAGATATGTCCATATTCTAACCTGTCAGGGACTACTCGTTCCTCAAGTGACATACGACAATATGGCCTTAAGTACTTCTCTGCAGAAATATTTCAATAATTTACTGTAAATGTTATCAACTCCAGCAAAATTTTTACTTTTTGAAGACACAATTATTTTTTCTAATATCTTCATGTCATTTTCCGAACGTACATCAAGAATTCTGTAGCTTTATTTACAGAGCCGAAGCATTTTGCTGGGCTTGTAACATTAGGAAGTGATTGTTGAAAATGTTAGCCACCATTTCAGGATCAACAACTTTTTTGCACTAATTTCTTGAACTAACCATTTCTTTGGCGCTGAATCATTCGCCATTTCATTTTTCACATAATTCTGTATGATCTTCATTTTATTATTAGATTTATCAGTTTTCTCTTTAAGTAAATACTTCTGGATTTTTGTATTACCGTCCTTAATACCTTAGAGTACATTTTCCACTACCTCATCATTTCATTACTGTTAGACATTCTAACTAATACATACAAGTCCCTTTTTGTTTTACATGATGTTTCTATGCCCTGAGTAATACATGGCTTAAATGTAGTGTTTCACTGGTTTCCTTTAACTCTATCCTTTGGGAACACTTCCACAAAAAGACTTGTAGCTTGATTAATAAATTCATTAAATTTTGAGTTAACTACTGCTGAATTATGTACAGACAAGTCAACTAGCTGTAGTTTCTGTCTGTATGGCTCCATTCCTTATTTATGTGTTAGTCTAATTGTTTCCTACACAGTTTTGGTTTTATCATAAGATTGAACTGAAGGGTAGTAAGAAAGCATCATGGGTTGACAGCATATTTAGGACTTGACTGACTGGCGAGCTGCTGTGCTTAGACTTATCGACAATAACATTATATTATTACTAATGAACACTAGAATGGTCAGTTACCCTAGTGGGTAAATCTGCTACTTGCACTAAATTGTAAGAGCTTATCACACTTTTACCACATTGAGCCAAGAAATTGACGTTAAAGTCACCAGATAATGTGGTTGTAAACTTTTTGTACAATTTGTTGGAGACTACTTAAATCTGTTTGAGAAAGATTACCTACAGATACCCTATAAATTGATAATACTTTGTATGACATCTGGTGTGGTAAGTGCTGTCAGTTCTATGCCAGACACTTTAAAGCTTAAATCTAGGACTTAAAACACTTCATTATTTCTAGCATAAATCATTACTTCACCTTTCTTCACAGTAGATCTATAGTAATGAAATGCTAAACTGAACCTGCCAATGCACACCACGTGAATTCCACTAGTGACATGGTGTTGGTGAAACGTAATGTCATGTTGCTTTTCACTTTCAGTATCATTGACATTCATTACTAACTGGACTATTTTATTAAGTCCTCTTAAGTTCAGGTAGAAAAGTACTAGAAATGTAGAGTTGTTTTTGCACCATTTTTTAGAATTGTTAGTTCAGTGTAATTTCACTGAGCACACATACTGGAGATTTGGGCTTGTGATCCTCTGCTATGCCCTCTTCCTCTGTAGTGAAGGATACCAAAAATTCTCCTGGAGTCTTGGAGTCTTCTTTCTTCTAGCTTCACTGCTCTTGTGATTGCTGCTGAAGATTCCAATAATTCTGACAGTCTAGTGTGTTGAGTGTCCTTGCACGTGTTACTGTATTAGAGTGTGTTGTCAAATCAGTTGTCAGGAATTCTTCTACTGCTGGTACAACCAGATTTTGTACCTCTATAATGGAACCTTTCATTGAACATGCTGCACAAGATGTCAATTTAGATGGTCCAGCTGTTGATATTTCTGGCTGTGGGATTGTCTCATGTTTCTCTGTTTTGGTATTGGGAACAAAATTTAAGATCTGCCTGCATAATTCTCTCTTCGCCTTAGAATTCATATGCAGACCATGTCTTGTGAAGTGTTCCATAAGTAAACTGCCTGCCTCAATAAATTTAACGTGCTTAAAACTGTTACATACTTTGCATGGTTGCTCATGCACTACATTTTCTTCGTGGTGTACAGATGAGCTTTCTGTTAGGTCGTATTGGTGAGGAATGTTTACTACAATACTCTTCATGTGAAGAATTTTTCTAGCACTCCCCATTGAGTTGTTGTTGCTGGGTGGCTTTTATTTGTATAAAAATCACAACTTTTGTGTAATAATTTTTCACAGCTTTTCAGTACGTTAGAGAGGGGAGCTCCAGGTTTAGCAGGCCTGTTATTTTAAATTCAGTTTGCATGTTAGGCATAATTCCAATTAGGCCTTTTTTGTGGCTGTCATATAATATGCATATTCCATGCATCTTCTTCCCTCTGTTTGTGTTATCATTAGTTTTTGTTTTGTTCACATTTTGCAGCTTATTATAGTTTACATTTTGTGGCTTTTCAGTGTTTGCATTTTGTTGGTTTTGACAAGGGGCTGAACAAAAAGTTTGTTTTACATCACTGATATACTGTTGGTTGTACCACCATTATTTCCAGGCCCTCTTTTTCTTATTCTTCTGGCGGAAACTGTGCAGAGTAATGATCATGTGTATGTGCCACAACCTCTGATTTTATTACTGTTACCCATATGCAGTGTGTATGTAGAAGAAGGTGTTGTATTTTTCAAATATACTATGAAGACATGTTCCCACAATAACAATATCAGATTTCCATGCGATTCACTATGTCTCTTTGAGGACCAACCCAGTAGTGATAACTAATACACTTACCAAATGATTTAATAAACCAACCACCAATTTGCAACACTTTTTTTTTTTTTATCTATTCAGTTGCTTCAGTCAACACAACCAAACATGAGCCTATTTTATTGGTAGTTTCAAAGGACGTGAAACTTCTGCCAGATTAAAACTGTGTGCTGGTCGGGTAATTGAACCTGGAGCGTTTGCCTTTCACAGGCAACTTCTTTGAAGTCTGTAGGCTAAGACAAGGTGCTAGCAGATGTAAAACTGAGGGTAGGTTATGAGCCATGCTGGATAGCCCTGTTGGTAAGTGAAAGGTGAAGTGTTTATTTCAGGTCACAATTCAGCACATATTGTAATTGCCCAGGAAGTTTCAAATTTTCCTACACTTCACACCACAGTGAAAATCATTCAGCAATCTTGAAGGTTAGTTCCTTTAGAGGTCAAATTCTCACTGAATCCTTCTAATAATCACATTCTCAATTTTACTGTCTACACTGTTCGATGGAAAGTAATATTGATGCGCGGTTTTCACTGAATGGATTGGTAGTCCAGAGCTCATATTGTCAGCCAATCATCAGATTGTAATAACACTTAGGAAATGTATTTTTTGTGCAAATATACACTCTTTTAAATGGAACAATGCCTACGACATTAACTAAAAATAGGGTAAATTAGAATGTCAATAGCGTTTGTTGCAGGATTCTAGTGCGGGTCATTTATGAGATATCATATTTTGAATATAGTTTCCACATCACACTTGTTCAGTACCTGTGGTAGCACACACCTAAAAACGACGTAAGTGCACACACTAGTTACGTGGACTCCGACCAGTAATGAGACGTTTGAGCATCACAGATTGTGTTCAAAATGACCACTGGCAGCGGCAGTAGATGCTTCCTGTCTGCTATGGAATGACTGCTGCACACATGGTAGCATTTCAGCGGAGATGTCCAAGCAGGCTGCAGTAATACGTCGATGGAATGACTGCTGCACACATGGTAGGATTTCAGCGGATATGTCCGAGCAGTAATATCGGGTGTAGTTGGTATGTCCTTGTGGACAGCATCCTTTAGCTTTCCCCACAGAAGTAAGTTTACAGGTGTCAAATCCAGGAAACGGGCAGGCCAAGGTACAGGTCCTCCGCATCCAATCCAACAGTTTGGAAACAATTTGTGAAGACATGCTGTAGTACTTTGGCCCTTGCTAGACAGCCATAATTTTGGTACCATAGCTTCCTCCTAGTCTGCAAAGGAACGTCTTCTGGCAGCCGTGGAAGATGGTCTGTTAGAAGGCTGCAGTGCTTGTAGGCGTTCAATGTTCTGTCTAATGAAAACGGGCCTAAGAATCGATAATTCACTGTCCCACTCCACACATTTACACTACTTCACATGTTTACACTACTTGGATGCTGATGTTTCACCTGAGAAGACAAGATTGTCAAGAGACCTATAGTGCATGTTTCGGTGGTATACCTGGCCATAATTGTTAAATGTGGCTTCATCATTAAAGAAGATTCATGATACATCAGGAGTATCGTGTCTCAATGCCTGTGTACAAAGCTAAAACAATTCTCATAATCGTTTCCATGTAGCTCGTGATAGAGAGAGATGTGACAGGTATGAAACTTATGTTGAAGGAGAATGCTTAGGACACTTACCTGACTTGTGTCATGCAATTTTGTGGGAGCCAACCTGCAGATCGACTGCGAAAGCAGCAAGAACATTAATTTCCCCATCTTCAGTTGTCACTTGTTTCCTACTGTTACGTTGTTTGTTACACTACCACTTTCTTGTAGCTGGTTGAAGATGTTGATAAATAACTGCTGAGATCGTTGACATCTTGATATCTTGTTGCACACACTGTACAAAACTGAAGTGGACTCTTCATACACACTAAATATACCATGAGCATGTCGGCTTTTGCTGGATTGGTAAATCCTATTGTCCACTCATGATCTACTGCTTGAACTATCACAAGCTAACTGATTAGCAAGTCGCAGTGCTCTCAAGGAACACACAAGCACACAGTAAGCAAACATAACAAAATCGCACCTAGCAACTACGCATGTTAAATGGCATAAACAATTGTCGGTGTGGAGTTGTTTCAAAATACAATAGCTCGTAAATGACTCACACTAGAATCCTGCAATGACCACCACTGACATTGTAATTGACCCTACTTTTAGTTTGTTGATATCAATAGGCATTGTTTCATTTAAAAAATTTATGTTTGCACAATTAATTCACTATTATTAAAATCTGATGATTGGCCAACAGTACGGGCCACTGACTGCCAATGCATTCTGTGAGGACTTAACATCAATAGCACTTCCCATTGCCGTAATATTTGCAGTGCAAGTTCTAGGTGATTCATCTAGTGTATATATTTTTTTACGGGCTGCTAGTTTTTAAATAAAAATGTGTCAGTGGAGTAGGAGTTGTCCAGGAGAAGTAATTTTATGTTATACTTAAAACTTAGTTTGCTGTGCGTCAGACGTTTTAGGGTATTGCAAAAGTGATCAAAAATTTTTTGCTTC
Source organism: Schistocerca americana (assembly GCF_021461395.2). NCBI lineage: Eukaryota > Metazoa > Arthropoda > Insecta > Orthoptera > Acrididae > Schistocerca > Schistocerca americana. The sequence goes on from NC_060120.1 coordinate 400,128,199, forward strand.
ATGTTGAACTTCTGTCTTAAGTGGGTGTCAGCTTTAATAAAGGGTAATAAAGGTCATATTTTTCCTGCCCAGAAGAAATAATTTTAGGTTATATTTAAAACTGGGTTTGTTATGTGTAAGACATTTTATGGTATTGGACAAATGACCAAAAATTTTTTTTGCTTCATGTTGAATTTCTGAGTCCGTGGCACTTTTTATAAAGGGTAATAAAGGTCATTTTTTCTGTAGTGTTGTAGGTATGAGCATCACTATTCTTCTCAAACCGTGATGAATTACCTATTTCATTAGCAAATGTATGAATTGTGATGGTGCGCTTAAAATGCCTAAGTCCTTGAAGAGTTACATGGTAACCATGGGTGAATACGTATTATTCTTACTGCTTGTGTTTGTGAACTTTTCAAGTGGTGAGTTGCCTCAGGAAATTTATCCATAAGATATCATTGAAAGGAAATGTGCAGAACATGTCAGAAGGTTGAGTTGTTTGTTTCCAGGACTAGCAGTTATATGAAGAGCAAAAGTAACTGAAAATAATTGTTCGAGCATCTCAATAATATGCTTCTTCCAGTTCCAGTTTTTACGAATATTTACACCCAAATATTTGGAGCATTCTATCCTGTTCACTGACTCCAAGTGCTACATCAATTGTTGGCATTACTCATTATTTGTTGTACAGAAATAAGTATAGCATGCCTTCTCAAAACTAAGCCAGAGTCCATTTGCTGAGAATCATTTAATAATTCTTGCAAAACCATTAACAATCTCTTAAGTTGCTTTGTATCTGATGAGATTTATTATAACAGTAGTACTGGCTGCAAAAAGTATCAATTCTGCTTGTTAAATATTAAGTGGGAGGTCATTCACGTGTATAAGGAATACAATCATCATAATATTCATCTTCTTCCTTTCGAGGACTAGGCTGCTTACTCTTCCGAATTCACAAACAAAATCACTCACATCTTTTTTGAGGTCTTCCAATATCTCTTTCCCATTTGCTTATCTTTCAGGATCTTCTGGGTAATTCTAATTTTCATTTTGTCTCCAGTATTCATTATCTTTTTGAATTTTTCCATTCTTATTGAAAATATTTAATTCTGTTCGAATATCTTCATTTCTCATCATGTCTCTCCCTGTCCAGCCCTTTGTCTTCCTTAGGAACCACATGTGTAATGTTTGAATTGTATGTATTTATCTGGTGGCAGCTCAGATTTCGCTTCCTTAGGATAACGCAGGAATCAGCATCACTTTACAGAATTTTATGACTCTCTTTTTGTACTATATGGCCCAGTTTTCTGTTAATTGTACTATAGACAGGTTGGAATTTGTGTGGTTTATTTTCAATATCAGAGTCAGAATGAAAGCTTATATCATACCCAAAATAAGAGATTTGAGAGACTTGTTAAAAAATTATCCAAAACAGTCTTTTCATGTAACTGGATATTTTTCTCGGAGTGCCATTATTTTGCTTTTATTACTAGACTTTTAAAGTTAAAGTTCTTGGATTTTTCATTGAGCTGGTACGCTGATCTTTGGAGATCATTTTCATTCTTTTGAATAATGACAATATCATCTGCAAATAAAATACTTTCAGGTATTCCTCTTTCCTTATCTTAATTCCACTTTCTCTTTACATTTTCAATTATGAAGAATGAATTCAATGTAAATATGCTGATAGGGGAAAAAATCCCAACATCAAGAAATAATTAATGTAGAGTAATCAAATTTTGGGAATACAGTTGACTAGGTAACATATTTAAGTGATTGACATTGCAAGATCACAGGGTACGGTAAGTGCAAGAAAAGCCACTGCAAATATGAACCGCTGGCACAGTAATAACTGGAGTAATGGCCAGAACGTTGAATTCAGGCATGAAAATTTGGATGCATTGTTTTGTACATTTGCTGGATTCAGTTTGTGAGGTGAAATTCCATGCCTGTCGCATGTGGTTCGTCAATAAAAAGACGGATAATGCTTGTTGTGAATGACACTGGATTTTTTTGTCTGTTGATGTAACATAAGTGCTCGATTGGAGACTGATATGGTGATCAAGTAGACCAATGTGACACATTGACACTCTTTATTGGTTGCAACAGCGGTATGTGTTGAATGTTATCCTGTTGGAAAATGCCCCCGGGAATGCTGTTTGTGAATGGCAGTGCAACTTGTCAAATCGCTAGACTGATACAAATTTGCAGTCAGGGTGTATGGAATAACCATGAGAGTGCTCCTGCTGTCATATGAAATCGCACCCCAGACACACAAATCCATGTGTAGGTCCAGTGTTTGTCTAGGCTACAGACAGGTTGGTTGAAGGTGCTCACCGGGTCTCCTCCTAACTAACATACACCCACCACTGGCACCAAGGCAGACTGGCTTACTTCAGAAAAGACAATAGGCCTCCACTTCACCCTCCAATGAGCTCTCACTTGACACCACTGAAGAGAGAAACTATGGTGGTTTGGGATCAGTGGAATGTACACTACAGGATGTGTGGCTCGGAGCTGTCCTTGAAATAACCAATTTGTTACAGTTTATTCTGCCAGTGTGGTGTCAACTGCTGCACAAATTGGTGCTGCAGAGACAGTACAATGAACCATACGCCAAACATGATGATTTTTCCTCTCAGTACTGCCACTTTGCCATCTGTACCTTCCAGTGACCACTGCTGCTAGCAATGATGTACAGTGGTTACATTCCTGTCAAGTATTTCTGCGGGAGGAACATGTAGGTTCTTGCAGCCCCTGTTACATGACCTCATTCTAATTCAGTGAGCTGGTGATAACGGTGTCTTCAATGTCTTAAAGGCATTCCTGGCTCTGCTAACCCACTATAGCCGATCTCAAAGGTAACTAATGATCATGATTACTATAGTGCGTATTTAAAGCAAACCAGGTTCGCATCCTCATAGTGACACTACTAGTGCAACCCTTATGCAACTGGCATGAAATATTGAATAGATGCCAACTTTCAGATTTAGAAACATGCCTATCAACCTTTTGTTTATGTGGTATACACCACTTCTAACAAACACCGAACAATGCGCTCTAGTACGCGGCCGCCAAATACATCGCTGGCCGCACTTCTCTGGGTGACCCGCTGCTTCCATCGCTGGCCGTTTTCACACGCACGCTCCCTTATGTGGCCGAGAAATACATCGCTGGCCACACTTCTCCAGGCGGCTCGCGGCTACCATCGCTGGCCGCCTTCGTGCGCGCGCGTTTGTCAGCACACAGCAATTGGCTACGCTAGGAAACATTGCGATTGGTTTTCCCTGGAAAACAGCGACCCCAGCCGAAGGCGCCATTAACTAGCAAGCCTTATATAAACCTGGCCGCCGCCGCAAACGACAGTTCTCATCGGGAAGTGCAGTACGCCGTGTTCCAGCTGCTTGTGGATGACTCGCCACACCACTCGAGGTTACCTGGCTGCTCTGCGGAAAATCTTGCGACTTCACTTGGAGAGACTGAACTTCACTGGACTTGGGAATAATTACGGAATGTGCACCCCATCATGCACATTCGGACATTGGTATAACCAAACTTTAATTCTGCATTACTTCTGAGTGTGAGCCTGGGTAGACGCTTGGCTAACATAATTGTTAAAAAATGATTTGTGGTTTAATAAACCAGACTGAAGAGGTTATTGTGTTATTCCTGGTTATAACAGTTTATCTCGCCCAACTCCTTCTTGGTGTTGGGATTTTTTTCCACCAGTGTATTAAAAAGGGTAGCTGATCGTCCATATCCTTGTCAAACAGCTTTGTTGATAATTATTTCTTATAATTGATTGCTAGTTTTGTTTATTACAATCATGTAGTTTTGTAAAGACTTTTCACTACCTCTGTTAAGCGATAAGGATATCCACATACAAATAATCTTCCATAGGTTATCACAGCTCTCATCATGGTCAAAAGCCTTCTCAAGGTCGAAAAAGACCATATAGGTTTATACATTAAATTCTCTTGTGTTTTTTTATAATGTTTTTATTTACAAACATATCACTTGTGCATGAATGGCCATTTCTTCTTCAGAAGTAATAGCTTCTGTGATATTCTTCACACCATTATTATGTGTGAGCATAGTTTGTAGCCAGTATTTTTTTTTTTTTAAGTTCGTCAGGTTAGTGCGAACGCCATCCCGACTTCCAAAAATTATGCACCCGAAGGACCTGCTTTTTTTTTGTAATTTTTTTATTTCTTCACATTACATCATTACAACATAATATCTTTACAACAATACATGAACAGAAATGTAATTATGAGTAGCAGGTCAATATTATACAGAATCGGAATCCTTTAAAGAAAACAGAATTAAAGACAAAAACAATTGAAAAGTGTGATAAATTATTTACATAGTGCTTTTGGTAACAATCCTTAAAGAAATGTGTATGAGTTGTGAAATTTAAACAAATTGAAATAAGTGTATCATGTAATAAAGTAAGGAAAATGGAAAACTAATGAAAAATGGGAAACAAAATGGCTACTTCTAGTGAAGGTATTCACTGTAACTGAAACATCCTCTGATAACCATTCAATAATGCAACTGATAAACTGTTGGCAAAATGTTCACTGCACTTCGGTAAACGGTGCAGTCGTTGATGACTTTCCCACAGGTAGGCCATATACTGCACGGTGTCACTCTGTTGTAAATCAAAAATAGCGTAGGTAGTGTGTCCCAGTAGCCAGCCCACGGCATTGCTCTTCGTTCTTGGGTGCAATTTAAAGTCAGGAAAGAGAATCCACGTTGGTGTCACACTGGAAGGTGCAGTTTGGTTGATGAACTCCACCATCAATCGGCATCTCTCATACATTCCACACGTAGCGGCCCTCCATACTGTGGTCTCTGGTGTTGGCATCTCCACTCTGGCTGCATTCGTTTGTTTGATTCAGGTGAATGTCTGCTAGTCGCTGCTTAGTCAGAAAGGTGTCATTGACTACTCTGTACTACAGTGAACTGATGTCCTAGGGCAGGAATGGGTTGTTAATATTAACCCATACCTGCTTCCAGACGACCGTTGGCATCCGTATTTCCAGTTTGTGCACTGGTGGACAGCCTTGGAGAGCTTCATAGATCTGTCGAGCCGATGTATTCCGATCTGTAGCCACCTCCAAGATATAACTGCGTGCGAGATAATATTCCCTGACGTAGGACATTTTAAAAGGGATGCCCGCTATTGAAATTGGAGCGCATTGTGACTGAGGCCAGTATTGATCCAATATGGCTGCTGTTGTCCTGTCCGGGTGGTCGGGGGGGATTCTAAGGAATATTAATGGACACAAAATTGAAACTTCATGATTTCTCCCCAGCCACTAAAATTTTGTCCCCTTTCAGACTGAATTATTCAGCACATCTTATTGCATTCTGTTTGTTAACTATGATTCAGATCAGTTTTGTGTAAAGCCATTAGTTCCACAAAATTTTTATATATTTTCACTATGCAAACCACCATGTGAGGTCAAGCAGAGGGGTACATCCCATTAGGGTTTCTTCCTGTTCCATTCAAATGTGGACCAAGGGAAGAATGATTGTTTGAGGGCCTCTGTGCATGCAGTGATTATTCTAATCTTATCCTCACGATCCCTATGTGAGCGTTACAGGATAGTTTATGTCCATCTCTAAGAGTCCCCCAGTTCAGATCCTTCATAACTCTCCCATGGATTAAGCAAACCTGGACCAATCGCACTGCCCGTCTCTGTATATGTTCAGTAGTTCAGTATCCTTTGTTAATCCTATCTGGTATGGGTCCCACACACCTGAGCAACATTCTACAACCAGTAGCACTAGTGATTTGTAAGGAATCTCCTTTGTAGATTGACAGCACTTCCCCAGTATTCTACCAATAAACCGAAGTCTACCATCTGCTTTACCCTTGACTGAACGTATCTGATCATTCCATTTCATATTCCTACAAAGTGTTACACCCAGGTATTTGTAAGAGTTGGTCGATTCCAGCAGTCATTACTGATATTATGGTCAAGGATACTACATTTTTGTCATTTTGTTAAGTGCAAAATTTTACACTTCTGAACATTTAGATCAAGTTGCCAATCTGTTCACCACACCCAAAGTTACTTCTACATCTGTCGAAAACTCGCCAACCAAGGTAACATGCTGTGCCCTCACTATCAAAAAGTCCTCAATCCAGTCACAAATTTCACTTGATACCCCATATGAATGTACTTTTGACAATAAACTTAGGTTAGGTACTGGGACAAATGATTTTTGGAAATCGAGAAATACTACATCAACCTGATTGCCCTGATCGAAAACTCTCAGTATGTCATGTGAAAAAGTGCGAGTTGGGCTTCACATGATTGATGTTTTTGAAATTCATGTTGGTTGACCTTTAGGAGGTCATTCTGCTCAAGAGACTTCATTATGTTTGAGGTTGTACAACAAATCAGTGTCAAGGTTATTGGACTGTAGTTTTGTGGATCACTTCTACTGCCGCTTTTGTAGACTGGTGTGACCTGTGCCTTTTCCAAGAAGTGCACACGGTTTTTTGTTTGAGGGATCTACGATAGATTATAGTTAGAAAAGGGGCTCACTCGGTCACAAATTCAGTATAGATTCTAACAGGGATTCCATCAGGGCCTGAAAAACTTTGTTCAGTTTTAATGTTTTCGGGTATTTCTCAACACCAGTTACACTAATGCTTGTTTAATTCATTTTTTCAGTGGTGTGAGGATTAAATTGGGGTAGTTCTCCTGGGTTTCCCTTTGTAAAGGAACATTTGAATATGGAGTTACAGCATTTCAGCTTTTGCTTTGCCACCTTCAGTTTCAGTTCCTGCTTCATTCACTAGGGACGGGACACTAACTTTGGTGCCACTAACAGCCTTTACATATGACCAGAGTTCCTTTGGTTCCGTGATAGATCACTTGACAATGCTCTGCTATGGTAGTCATTGAAAGCGTCACACATTGCTTGACATCCAAACACGTTACATTCAGCATTTCTTTGTTTATAGTCCTAAGCTTTTGTTTTAAACCTGTTATGCAGTAATCTCTTTTTTTTTTTTTTACAGTGACTGTATACCAAGGAGGTACCCTCTCATTATGAACTGTTCTACTGGGTACATATATGGCCAGTACATGATCAACTATTCTCTTAAATTCACAGTTCCTGTACATGCTCCTGCCCTGTGCTGAAAGTTTCAAGTTCCTCATCGAGATATGCCACTACTGATTTTTTTTATCTAGTTTACTGAACATATATATTTCTGCTTGTTGTAGTTGTCCTTTGTACTTTGGTAATCATTGTTGTCACAACTGCATCATGGTCATTGGTACCAGTTTTGAGGTGGACATTCCCAAAGACATCGGGTCTATTTGCTGCCATTAGATCCAATATATTCAATCCATTCTTAACTATCCACCATAGCTAGTTTTCAGAGAAAGTTTCACAGGATGTCTTATCACACCCACCACTAACAGAATTGTAGTTTTTCCATTTAATTTTTGTACGATTTAAGTCTCCACTGGCGATTACAGTATGATTGTGGAATTTACGTACAAGTAAACTGAGGTTTTCTGTAAAGTTTTTGGTTACATCAGGCGATGAGCCTGATGGGCGATAGGAGGATCCAATTATCATTTTATGTCCTCTACTGATACTGACTGTTGTCCAAAAATCTCACATGCAGCTTCAATTTCTATCTCAGTGGATTCCAGTTTCTTGTTTGCTGTGACAATTACACCACCTCCATTTCCCATTTGCCTATCCTTTCAGTACACACTTAAATTTTCCCAAAAAATCTCCCTGCTATCAATTTCACATTTCAACCACTTATCTGTACCTAATATTACATGAGCTTCACTGCTTTTCCTGAGCACTTCAAACTCTGGCACTTTGTTGCGGATGTTTCGGCAGTGTACCATTAGGGTTTTAATACTTTCACGTGCGGGAGGCATTTCTTTCAATCTGACGCTGATGCTTTTGGGTTTCCTACAGTTATCATCATCTGGATTGGATGGAGAGTCGCCTAATCTAAAAAACCGCTGGGTGCACCGCACATACAGTCAGGTACCTGAGTAGCAGCTTCTGATGTGTAGTGCGCACTGGACCCATTTAGGGGGGACCCTACAGTTCTCAACCCTATGGCACAAGTCCGGGAAGTCTCAGCCTAGGTTGTCACAGTACCTTCAAAATGTCTGGTTCATACCTTCCACTTGACTCAGAACCAAAGAGCCACGATCAATTTTCGGGACAGTACTGTAAATTGTGAGCTTTGTTGAAACTCCATATGCAAGGCTAGTCTTCTCAACCTTCTCGGTCAGTTGCGGGGAATGACCCAAGGATGACCTTGGTGCCCAGAATAAAGACATCATTTGTTCCAATGTGTGCCACAATCTGCAGTTGGTTGCACCCTCTTCCCTCAGTGGGTGCTGTAACAGCCTCTTCAACATGGGAGCTTAGACGATAGACATCATTTGTTTCAACGTGCGCCAAAATCTGCAGTTGGTTGCAGCCTGTTCCCTTAATGGCTGCTGGAACGGCATCTTCAATATGTTGAATGGGGCCCCCAGACATACACACTTAAGTGAACCTGGTGTCCTACCCAGTCCCTTGCTGCCATTTCCCTAAGGGGTACCGTTATTCACTGTACCAGTGAAAAACAGCACCTCAAACTTGTTGGTAATGGGGATTGGTACAACACTCTGAGTCTTCCTTGGTCCCTGCCCAACCTGTACAGGTTGCCTAGATCTACCACCGACATGCCACTCACAGTCAAGTGGACAAGAAATGAAAGATCCTGTACATTCTGCTGGCGAGACGGGATACACTGGAGAGGACAGTCCTTGAGATACCTCTGGTACAGCTAACACAGATACATGACTCTCAGGAGCTCTTCCAACACACTGATTTGCAGCAGCTGCCAATCATTTAACAGTAGTCAGGTAGATTTCCAGCTGCTTATGAACAAGAACTCATCCCATGTTCGAGAATAGCATTGACAGTGGAGCTGCATTTTGGCTGTTGCAGTGTGTTACAAAACAGTGAGAAAATAACTTTAAATTAAGCCTGTTGACTATCTTTTAATCTGTTGAGCTAAAAAATTGCTATTTTCCTATAAGAATTGAAGCAAATACACAAAAGAGAGTAACAAGATCTGCTCAATCAAATGTCTTGAAAATATCACAAAAAATATTAAGTAGTGATATTTTATTATTTGAGGTTAGTAAGATGTGGTAAGTGTATATGTAAATAGCATTTTTAGTCAAGCAACTTTTCTAGAGTCCAAATCATGATGCACTAAGTCGTTTCTACTTAAATATGAGACACACCTTTCTTACAACGAGGTACAATAATTGCTTGTTTTAATCTGTGTGGAAAAAATCCTTGTGCTGGTGATGCATTACTATTATGTCCTATGCGGTACACCTTGGAAACTTAGCTGTACCACAGTAGAATCAGATTGCTTGTGCTGGTCTCACCACAGCTTGACTGCCAGTAATAAACACATGATCGGCAGAAGAATCTACATAAACATATTTAATCGGAGCCCCTCAGGAAGCTGAATACGAATACTGAGGCACCAGTGTCGCCCCAGACGGCACCAGAATCGCAGAATTATTTTCCTATACCAGTAGTCGGCCTGTTCCAGCTGAGCTCCAGTCCTGGAGATCAGCTATCTCCATGAGCAGTTATGTCGTCACTGGACCCAGCCACAGCACTGCCAACCACAGCCTCGTAGAACTCTGCCCCCAGCACAATTCACAAGTTGCCTCACCTTCAGCCATGCGGTCTCTGCGTACTACCAACCACAGCTTTCCTTCTCATCCCATCTGGTTAGTCTCCCCTGACCTGGGGTTCTGAGTGACTTTCCTGAACTGTACCCCTTCCCCTAAACCTTTCCAGTCCTTTTCCTTTACCTGCCTTCCTTCCCCTTCAACTCCTCTATCGGAAGAAGGAGCCACTGGCTTTGAAAGCATGTAAAAGTTAAACCGTTTTGTGTATGTGTTCCTCTGCCGCCTCTTGGTGAGTAGATTTTTTTTGTCTATCTATTTACATTATATTGTCAATATCTTAATATTTTCTAAGTAATTGGTTAATTTTTTTGCATTTCTTTGTTGGCTGTCTGTGGCCAAGTATGTAAGTTTATTGGTTGCCTTGGTACATTTCTTTTGGTTCATCTGCCTTTGTACCTGTCTATTTTCCCACATTGTTGTACTGGTACTAAACATACAAAACTTCTGAAACTGAGAAAAACTTCCAGCAACTGGCAAGTTCGACAAGTACTTGCAGCAAGAAGCAGGGAACTGTTTCCACTAACTAGCAGAAGCTGCTTCTGCAGGTAGTTGGAACTTAAGGAGGTCAACTTGCTGAGGGTGTTTTGATATCAAATAACTTACAGAAGTAGCATCTGCAAGCAACTTGTGGAAGTTGACTTCCTAGTGGACACCCCACCCACCTTTATAACTACCATGCTCCGACACAGATTCAGTTACCAGTTTGGGTAGCATATGGCCTACGTAACACAATCAGAATGTTGATGACAGTATTTTTGTCACGGTGAAAATCTACTAAGTCATCTTTAATGGGCTGAGTAGGGGAAACTCTCCTAGGATTCTTAGCATAGGTGATTCTGGAGCAGAGATAAGTCTTGATTTTTAGGAAATTAATAAGGGTGAGAACACCTACGAATTCAGTTCAAAACCATTTTTTCCCCCAATTGTTTAGCCTTATTCAGAGAGGTGTCTTTCAGTGTCTGTAGATCTTTGCAAATCAATGAGTGCACCCTACCACTCTCTATGTTTGGCCTTTCCCGAGTTCTGCCTTTCACTTTCAGAGATGAGTGCTGTGCTTGCAACTTATTTCAGCAATACACAATCATATACCTTGACGACAATTGGAGATAAGTGAGAGGAAGCAGTTGTCCCTCTATATATTCTGACAGATAGAAAATATCAACCATTACTCATTGCGACTGTATGCATTCAGATACATTATTCACAATCAGAGACAAGTGTGAGACAGCGTTTGTTCCTCCTTATATTCTGATAGACGGAAAATATAAAATACTAAGATAACAATTGTTGTTGGGTACTTATTGGAAACTCAGTTGTCCATCCTGGAATGCATTCAGGCTTCTTGGCGTCTTAATAGCACGGTGTCAGTGTCACTGTACAATGACTTAGAGATTCAGTATTGGTACTGCTCCCGATGGTGTGACTGACTTGGCCCTCTGCACTGGCTGCTTCCTATATCGATTCTTTGGAGCCCTCAAGCAGGTTTCTCTCATAGCATTGCTTTCTCCTGAATCGTCCAAAGGTCTTCCTACGGACTAAAATTTTTCCAGAAGGATCTTGTTGGTTTAAAATTATTACTTCTGCTGGTTGCATTCACCTAGGCACCTCCTAGCTAGCTTTGGGTGGTTATTCTCACTAACCATTACAGCATGGCTACTTTCTCGGCTGGCTGTCAAATGTCTTACCTCATACGAAGTTTTGGCCTGCTTCCTGGTGCCCACCTGACACTGTGACTGTGTTGTCTTAACATTACTACTTTATAAAGTTTTTCTTTTCCTGGCCATTACAGAAGTGCAATCCATTTTCTGTACAAGTTACATTATAACCTATCATTCCCTGTATTTTACCCCTGCTGCCTTCAGAATTTGAAAGAATGTATTTCAGTCAGCATTGTGGAAAGATTTCTCCAAATATACAAATTTTATGAACATAAATTTGCCTTTCCTTAACCTATCTTCTAAGATAAGTCATAGGGTCTGTATTGCCTTGCGTGTTCCAACATTTCTCTGGAACCCAAACTGATCTTTCCCAAGGTTGGCTTCTACCAGCTTTTCTGTTCTTCTGTAAATAATTCATGTCAGTATTATGCAATCGTGACATAATTAAACTAATAGCTAATAGATGGAAATATTCACACCTGTCAGCTCCTGCTTATTTTGAAATTGTTAGATTCTTTTTGAAGCCTGAGTATATTTTCCCTGTCTCATACATCATGCACATCAGCAGTTTAGGCATGGCTGGCTCTACAAGGAAATCAGCAGTTCTGAGGGAATATTATCTATTCCAGGGCCTTAGTCCACTTAGGTCTTCCAGTGGGGTGTCAAATCTTCTCGCAGTATCATATCTCCCTGCGCATCCTCTTCTACTTCCCCTTCTATAATATCGCCTTCAAGTTCATTTCACTTGTATAGCCCCTCTATATATTCCTTCCATTTTCAGCTTTCTGTTCTTTGCTTAGTACTGGTTATCCATCTAAGCTCTTGATATTCATACAGATGTGGCTCTTGTTACCAAGGGCGTAGGTAATATCTGTATTTATCCTAGGTATACATGCTTCTTTGGTTGATGAGTGGTGTACATTGAATAATAACAATTAATTAAGCCAATTTTACATTGTAAATATAATAAAGGGAAACATTCCACGTGGGAAAAATATGTCTAAAAACAAAGATGATGCGACTTACCAAAGAAAAGCGCTGGCAGGTCGATAGACACACAAACAAACACAAATATACACACAAAATTCAAGCTTTCGCAACTCCGGAGATGGGAACTTGCCCTTCAGCATATCCTCTCTTCTCGCTATCCGCCAGGCCTCAATCTCCGCAAATTTCTAATTTCAATTTGCCGCCACTCATACCTCACCTGTCTTTCAACACTGTCAGAACTCCGGAGATGGGAACTTGCCCTTCAGCATATCCTCTCTTCTCGTTATCCGCCAGGCCTCAATCTCCGCTAATTTCTAATTTCGATTTGCCGCCGCTCATACCTCACCTGTCTTTCAACAACATCTTTGCCTCTGTACTTCCGCCTCGACTGACATCTCTGCCCAAACTCTTTGCCTTTACAAATGTCTGCTTGTGTCTGTGTATGTGCGGATGGATATGTGTGTGTGTGTGTGTGTGTGTGTGTGTGTGTGTGTGTGTGTGTGTGCGAGTGTATACCTGTCCTTTTTTCCCCCCTAAGGTAAGTCTTTCCGCTTCCGGGATTGGAATGACTCCTTACCCTCTCCCTTAAAACCCACATCCTTTCGTCTTTCCCTCTCCTTCCCTCTTTCCTGAGGAAGCAACCGTTTGTTGCGAAAGCTTGAATTTTGTGTGTATGTTTGTGTTTGTTTGTGTGTCTATCGACCTGCCAGCGCTTTTGTTTGGTAAGTCTCATCATCTTTGTTTTTAGACTTACATTGTAAATAGGTAAATTAATACTTATTGTAAGCTATCAGTTGAGGGTCTCACATTTCTTTTGTGTATTTTCTGGAAAAGAAAACATTGCACAGGTGCAAATATTGGACTAGCATTTGTTTATGTTAGTGTATATTATAAATTAAATGGTTATTTCAATAAAATACAGTTTGTGTTGTTAGTGCATTCTTACATGCTATCCATTGGATTCTCTAGTAACTAGCTGAGGTGAAAAGTTCTGAAATAAGTGAAAAGCTGATGTAGAGTAGGCTTAGTTCTTTGTTTACCTTTTGTTTTGTCACATGAACAATGCAGGTTTAATTATCTGTTTCTCCAGAAATTTTGAATTAGTATCCGAACTGTAGGTCTAAACTTTCTAAGAAATTTAATGCATTAATTAAGTAGTTAGAAAGTTGTTCTTGATTAACTTGGGCGAAAGCTAAAATTTGTTTGCCACAAGTGAAAAGTGTATGACTTGCCATAGGATTGTTAGATCCAGGTTGTGGTGTGAGGGTTGTTGTAGTTTCTTTCATATGGGTGACTGTAGTGGATTGGGAATTGGGGAAATAAACAATGCTCATTGGTTGTATAGGATTTGCTGTAGAGATAGGAATATAGTGGAACAAGAGGAGAAGATTGTTGCCCTTCGGGTGGAACTAGATAAAGCAACACAAGACGTGGAAAGATTAAGGGGGGAGAAGGGAAAAGAGAGGAGGGAAGTGATGACAGGTTACAGAAGAAATAGGAACATGCTTTCTGAGACAGTGTGGTTGTGAATGTGGGAAACAGGCTAGATCTGTCTCAAGTAGATGTAGGAGTAGACAGGAGACAACAAACTTCTAAAAAGTGTTTAACAGTAAGAAGTCGGAGAAAGTTATGAAGAAGAAGGTTTTGTTGTTAGATAGATCACATGGCAGAGGTGTTGGACAACAGTTGTAGGATGAACTAGGGTCAGATTCCCAGGTCACAAGTTTTTTGAAACCTAGTGTAAGTATAGGTCAGGAGATAGAGGATGTATGTTCACTTTGCAAAGACTCCACAAAGGAAGACACTGTGGGTGGGGTGGGCAACAGCATGGACAGGAACCCTAATTGTTTAGTTAAGAGTGACTTGGTAAAGATAGCTTCAGCAACGAGACATACTGGTGTTGGGATTGTGTCTGCTCTGAGATGCCGTGACTGGCCTCATTTAAACCCTTCTGTAGATGTAGAGGTGGAATGGCTGCTTGGATCTGGTATGGCGTCTCATATCAGTGTGGTTCCTGTTGATGCTATCAGCGTGTCGGACTACACTAGGCATGGCCTTCACCTCAACAGGAAAGGAAAGCGAAAACTGTCTGAGCTAATAGCAAATAACTTAAGGGTGGGGAGGGGGTGTAAATGGTAAAGTACCAGTGGTTACAAGTGACAGAACAGCAGTTTTTTTAGGGAAGGGAGGGCAGAAACAAAAGATGTTCAGAGACAGGTTGAACATGACATTCGCATTGGTAAAACAGGCAACCAGAAAGGTTAATGTGCACAATTCATACAGACAGTCTCTGATTGAAACTAGAGATACTCGAAAATTGACAGAAAAGCTAGGTTCATCCTGTTGTAATTCACCCACTGCACAAAATCAGTTATCCTTATTGCATTGGTGTATTCGAGGACTAAGGGAAGCTTAATGAGTTGCTTATTTGTGTTGAAGAATTAAAGTTGAGCAAACCAGTTATATAATCTGCCTCTCTGAACATCATGTGACCACTCGTATAGATATGTTAAGTGTGCGGGATTCAACTTAGCTTCATTCTTCTGCAGAGAAAATATGGACAAAGGAGGAGTTGTCACATTTGTCAGAAACTGTTTTGATTTCAAGAATATCGCTGTTAATAAATTTTGCTCAGAGCAGCACTTAGGAACTTGATCAACAGAAGTAGTATTTCAAAAGAAGTCCTGTATAATAGGAAGTATACACAGAGCACCTTCAGGAAATTTTAACCTCTTCATAAAAAATCTTGGAAGCTCTGTTGTCCCATCTCACAGTAAAAAACAAGGAAATAGTGGTTTCTGGTCATTTTAATGTGGATTTATTGAAAAGCTCTGTCAGTGAGCAATTACTGCAATCAGTAACACTGTCATTCAATTTAGTTCCTACTGTGAACTTTGCGACTAGGATATGTAAATGCTCTGAGACTGGTATTGGTAATATCTTTGTAGACAAATTTAGGAAAAAAAGTCTTATCACAAAACCAATAGTAAATGGACTATCTGATGATGACACACAGCATCTTGTGTTCAATGTTGAAACTTGCCAGGATTAAAAATCTATTAAATCTGGAGGGTAATAAATCAGTCAAAAATTGAGAATTTTAAGAGACTGCTCAAAGACATGAACTGGATAGAGGTTTACAGTACTTCTGACTCAAATGATAAATACAAAGCATTCATTAAAGTTACTTCCTCTTTTGCAAATTGTTCTTCTCTAAAGGTAACTCAAATCAAACAGAAGTCTAAAAGTAAATCATGGATTACACAAGGAATAAAGATATGTGGGACAAAAAGGAGACTGTATCTACTATCTAAGAACAGCTCTGATGTTAGCATTGTAATGCATTACAAAGAGTACTGCAAAATATTGAAGCAAGTAATCCAGAGATCAAAGCAGCTTTATTATGAGAAAAAGATAATTACATCAACCAACACAATAAAAACTGTATGGAACATAGTGAAGACAGAGACCAGGTGAGGGGGGGGGGGGGGGGGGCGGCGGCGGCAAGAAGATGAAAAGATAGCTCTAAAAGTAAATGAGACATTGGTAACAAGTAAATATAGTGTTGCAAACTTCTTAAACAAGGTCTTTGTTTCTGTTACTGACAACATGGGGTTATCAGGTTTGGTGAACAATGCAATGGAGTACCTGAGACCAGTCTTTAAAAATAAATTCTGTAAAATGGAAATGACATGTCTTCCAAAGAAGTAGCATCCATCATAAAATCCTTAAAATATAAGTATTCTAGTGGGTATGATAACATACCAATGAAGTTAATCAAATGGTGCTCATGTGAGTTGAGTTCTATATTAAGTTATTTGTGTAATCAATCTCTTATCAGCGGAACATTTCCAGACTAGCAAAAATATCCTGAAGTTAGCCTCTTCACAAGAGGGAGGCTAAAGAGATACCATCAAACTATTGACCAATTTCACTTTTGCCAGCTTTTTCAAAAATATTTGAAAAGGTTGTGTTCAGGCATATGCATGTGACTGTAAATAATATATTGTCCAAGTTGCAGTTTGGGTTTTGTAAGGTTTCTGATATAGATAGAGAAAGCTATTTACTCTTAAAATGTGAATGTACTTCATTCATTAGACAATAAATCAAAGGCAACTGGCATTTTCTGTGACCTGTAAAAGCCTTTGACTGTGTAAACCACACCATTCTCTTAAGGCCGGTATTACACTATCAAATTTCTTTGTCAAAGATTTGATCAAAGATGTGATCCAATATTCCGTCCAATATATTTGACAAAGATCTTTGACGTAGCGCTAGAAGGGGTATTACACTGTCATCAAATTTTTCGTCAAAGTTCAAGATGGCTGACAACAACTTATTATTTAACCGCAGCAGTTCTACGTACTCCAATTGCATTGTGTGCACATGCGGAAAAGAAGTGGGGGGGGGAAAAATGGAACCATACATACGAGGTTGACAGTCTTAAAAGTCCTGGGATTACAACTTGATAATAAATTCAGTTGGGAGGAGCATACCACAGAACTGCAGAAAGGCCTTAACAAATCTGTATTTGCAATTCGAGTGTTAGCAGACATAGGCAACAGAAAAATGGAAAAGCTTGCATACTTTCGTTCCATAATGTCATATGGGATAATATTTTGGGGGTAAATCTTGAAGTCAAACAAAAGTTTTCAAGGTCCAAAAGCATGTAATACGTATTATTTGTGGAGTAAATTCACGGACCTCCTGCAGAAACCTCTTCAAAGAACTGGGTATACTAACTACTGCCTTTCAGTATATTTACTTCTTAATGAAATTTGTCGTAAATAATATATCTCTTTTTCCAACAAACAACTCAGTTCATACATACAATACCAGGAACAAAAATGATCTGCACAAGGACTTAAAAGCACTTACTTTAGTTCAAAAAGGGGTCCACTATTCACGAACACTCATCTTCAATGATTTGCCAGCAAACATAAAAAATTTAGTTAAAAATAAAGATCAGTTTAAAAGGAGCCTGAAAGACTTACTACTGGCCAACTCCTTCTACTCCATTGGCGAAATTTTTAATAGAAACAAATGATGTATTGTATTTATTCATACTATTAGTATTGCTATTTCAGCTTTAAAAAATCGACATGTTCCACATCCACGAGGATCTCCTCAGCACGGATCTATGGAACGAAAAAACTAATATAATCTGGGTGAAGCTGTGGGTTTTATGACGACACGATAAAAGCATTCAACAAAACTTGTTACGTGAGCTTACAGTGGAAGACGTCAAGTCTTACATCAATTACTTAAGAATGGATGAGCATACATTTCTGTATGTGCTCAATGAAGTGTATCCTCATATCACAAAGCACAATATTCACTTAAGAACTGCTACATCTTCAGAAGACAGGCTCACTATAACACTCCGATTCCTTGCTACAGGAGAGGGTTATGTTAGGTTAGGTTAGGTCAGGTCAGGTTAGGTCTCCAATCTTCTTAATCTATTTTTGTATTCAGGGTGCCTCACGTTGTAAAGCGCCTCATCAGCTTCAGACATCTCTATTAATTTTGTAGTTGTCGGCACACACCAATTGTATTTACCGGCAATGGTTATAAAAACACTACAGACGACAGAACGCTGCAGCGATGCTAGCGCTCCATGTGGTAACATGTTACATTGCAGTGAACAGAAGACAAGCGGTTTCTTTGATCAAATATACAGCGAGGCCCTAGATTTGATCAAATATTGGACGACATTTGACAAAGTCCCTATTACACTATCAAATATCTTTGACAAAGATATTGGACAAAGATATTGGACAAAGAAATTTGATAGTGTAATACCGGCCTAAATAAATTAGAATATTATGGTATCACTGGTAATGTTGTGAAATGGTTTGAGTCTTATCTAACTAACAGGAAACAAAGGGTTTCGTTGTGAAATACCTGTACAGTAAGTAATGAGTCTTCAATAATCAGCAAGTCAAGTACAAATATAGGAATAGCTGCTAATCAAGTTTTCACTGATATTAATAAATGGTTTAAAGCTAATCACTATCATTAAACTTAGTAAAGACCCACTATATGCAGCTCAGAACCCGTAAATGATTTCCTTCCAGCACATGTGTAACATATGAAGACGTGCAGATTGAAGAGGTTGACAGTGTTAAATTTCTGGGATTACAACTTGATAATAAATTCAGTTGGGAAGGGTATACCACAGAATTTCTGAAGCACCTAAACAAGTGTGTATTTGCAGTGATAATAATGTCAGGTGTAGGAGACATAAATATAAAAAGCTTGCATATTCTGCCTACTTTCATTCTATTATGTCATGCAGGATCGCATTTTGGGGTAACTCATCAAACCGAGCAAAAGTTTTTAGCATGCAGAGGTGTGTAATAAGAATCATTTGTGGTGTAAATTCAAGAACATCATGTAGAATCCTGTTCAAAGAATTTTGTATTCTAACCACTGCTTCTCAGTATATTTATTTCTTAATGAAATGTGTTGCAAGTAATATATCTTTATTTCCAACCAATAGTTCAATAAACAACATTAATACTAGGAATAAGAGTAATCTACATAAAGAGCTGAAATCACTTACCTTGTCCAAAATAGGGGTCCAGTATACAGGAACATACATTTTCAATAAATTGCCAGCAGCTATTAAAAACTTGGTTTCAGACAAATAGGCAACTTCTTCTACTCTTTAAATGAATATTTTACCAGGGATTGGTAGACCAGCTGAAGTAAAAATGTCTGTTAGATTTCAGTTTCGACAGCACTTGGTCACAACAGTCAAGATTAGGTATTTTGTATATGGTAAATTTATTAAAAGTGCATAACAATATTTAATTCTGACAGTGTATTAATTCTGCAAAATATTAGCAGTTCTAGTTTACTGTAATGTATTCACCTATTTTGACAATCTCGTGCCCTAAATCGCTCCAGGCAAATGCTGGGATGGTTCCTTTGAAAGGGCATGGCCGACTTCCTTCCCCGTCCTTCCCTAATCCGATGAGACCGATGACCTCGCAGTTTGGTCTCTTCCCCCAAACAACCCAACCCAATGATCTCGTGACAAATGATCAGGATAGTAAGTTTGGTCTCTTCCCCCAAACAACCCAACCCAATGATCTCGTGACAAATGATCAGGATGGTAAGTACTGTATTCAAATATTTTGTACCGAGCGGGGTGGCGCAGTGGTTAGACACTGGACTCGCATTCGGGAGGACGACGGTTCAATCCCGCGTCCGGCCATCCTGATTTAGGTTTTCCGTGATTTCCCTAAATCACTCCAGGCAAATGCTGGGATGGTTCCTCTGAAAGGGCACGGCCGACTTCCTTCCCAATCCTTCCCTAATCCGATGAGACCGATGACCACGCTGTCTGGTCTCCTTCCCCAAACCAACCAACCAACCAAATATTTTGTGTTTTTTATGTTATTCTTTCTGACATGTTCCACACCCATGGGAATTGCCTTATTTTTGGGTCTATGGAATGAAAACTGAATCTAATCTCTAATCTAATCCAATAGATGTACTTTGTCCTCTAGCCACTTGTGTTTAGCCATTTTGCACTTATTGTCAATCTCATTTTTTATGTGTTTGTATCCCACTTTAACTTTTAAATGTGCAGAAGTTTATGTTTTCTCCTTTTGTCAATTAAATTCAATATCTCGTGTTTCCCCAAGGGATTTCTGCTAGACCTAGCCTTGTTGCTTATGTGATACTCTGCTGCCTTCACTATTTCATCTCTCAAACCTACAAATTCAACTTCTATTGTATTCTTTTCCCCTGTTTCAGTCCAACATTGCATAAATTTCCCTCTGAAACTTTTAACAACTCAAGTCCCTTCAATTTATCCAGGTCCCATGTCTTTAATTTCCTTCTTTTTCCTACTGCTTTAGTTTTAATCTGCAGTTCATTACCAATAAATTATAGAGCCCACACGCTGCAAATGTCATACAGTTTAAAATCTGGCTTTGAAATCTCTATCTTACTATTATATGATCAATCTGGAATCCTTGTGTACCTCATCTCTTCCGTATATACATATTCCTTTCACAAACATTAAACCAAATATAACTGCGTAGGCTTCTGTGGCCAGAGTCAGTCGACGTAAAAGTTTTCTGGTATCCCATCATAATGTATAAAACTACTGCTGCTGGAGAAAAAACCAAACATTTCAGCCACAGTTGCAGCGGTCCTCTTCAGGGTCTACTGCAACCAGTGCAGAAACATTTGGTTTTTCCCTCTAGCAGCAGTAGTTTTGTACATTGTAACGTGGTACCATACCCAGAAAAATTTTACGTCCATTAAACCAAGTATTAGCAATGATTAAATTATGCTCTGTGCAAAATTCTACTGCTTTAATTCCTTTCCCCCAGTCCATGTTGTTCTTCATTGTTCCTTCTCTTCCTTGTCCTGCTGCTGAATTCCAGTCACCTGTCACAATTAACTTTTCATCTCCCACAACTGTCTCAATATTTTCCTGTATCTCGCCATACATTATTTCACTCTCTTCATCATCTGTGGAGCTAGTTGGCATGTAAACTTGTTCTACGGTGGTGGGTTTGCATTTACTTGACTACAATGATGAGTTCACTATACATTTCATAGTATCTTAATCAGCATTCTTATTTTCACATGTGTTATTAGACCTACTCTTATGATACCCCTATGTGATTTTGTCTTGATAACGCTGTACTAATCTGACCAGAAGTCTTGTTCTTCCTGCCACCATACTTCACTAATTCCCACTGTATCTAGTCAGCCAGACTTTTGCCTCTGTTACTACTGAAAGGGCTGATGCCCATCCTCTGAAACAATGTGTTAGTCTGGCCTCTCCACAGATACTTCTCCATTGTGGTACCACTATCTGTATCATTGAGGAATGAAAGTCTCTCCATTCGTATTGACTCAAGTACTCTCCTTGTAATTTTTAAGATAGTGGGTATAAAATACAGGGAGTGAAAGGTTATTATCCGTAACTTTTACAAAAAAACAGATTATGGTTATGAGCTTAAGGACATGAAAGTAACCAGTGTTTGAGAAAAGATTGAGACACGGTTGTTGCCTATCTGCAATGTTGTACAGTCTGTTTATGAAACAAGCAATAAAGGTAACTAAGAAGAAATTTGGAATAAAAAAAATAAAAAATTGAGGTTTGCTGGTATTATTGTAAATCTGTCGAGATGAGATAAGTCTTGGAAGATAAATCAGGCAATACTTATGGAATTAGATTAGGTACTGAAAACAGTAGATGAGTTTTGGTGTTTGCTTAGGTGCATAGCTTACCATGGCTGAAGTAGAGAGGATGTAGAATGCAGTCAGGTAATAGCAAGAAAAGCATTTCTGAAAGAGATAAATCTGTTGAATATGTTAGGTTGGAGCATAAGTTCATAGAATTTATGTTTTGCATGTTGGTATTTCAGTTGCTATCGCTTTATTTATCAATTGTTGCTATTTAAATTCAGATATTATTGTTTTCATTTGGAGATAACGAATGGAGCTGTGGATGCTAGAAAATGGAGTGCCAAGTGGAAAAATCAGAACCTTTCTGATATGTTCACCTGTTTGAGTTTAGTAGAGGGGTGACAGCAACGGAGGTAGCCAGAAGCATTTGCGCCGTGTGCGGGGATAATGCCATAGGACAGAGCATGGCAAAAAAAAAAAAAATGGTTTTCTTGTTTTAAGGAGGATTGTTTTGACAATAGTGACACTCCACATGCAGGAAGACCTCCAGTGTTTGATGAAGATCATTTAAGGACATTAATCCACAGTGATCCACATCAGTGTGCTCGAGAACTGGCAGTTGTGATGAACTGTCATCATTCCTCAATTAGAGGGAGGCGAAGGTTTTGAGTACAGTACGATAGGTTGGATGTTGGGTGCAATACAGATATGAAGAAGCTTGCACAAGATAGACAGACTCGTATGGAGACCTGCATCAAACCAATCTTTGGACTGAGAGCTGCAACAACTTTGCATAAATATAATTTTGGCAATGTGGTAGTTGCTCAGTTAAGTGTTGTATTTAACAAATTTTAAAGTCCAGGGTGTTATTTCTGGTTGGCTGTAGAATTTAATATGGTCTCAATTTTCACTGTGGTTTTTGACCCCATTTCAAATTGTAGAGTGTTCTTTACAAGTTGGGCGAGGAGCTTCATAAGTCTGAAGATAGTAAGGCATACCATCTTCAATAGACCACCATGGTAAATCCCAGTTACGTTTGTATCTAACTCCCAGTTTGTGATTCCTTTATTTAATAAATCACAACCTTTGTAAATGATGTTCTGTTTCTATGTTTTGCTGTCTTGAAGCACCATGTAACCAATACGGACTGTGTATTGCATTATCAAACTGTTTAATTTTCTGTTTTGTGGCTATGCTCTTTAATTAACTGGTCCCGAAGGCAAGACAATCAGAAGTGGAAATACTTCCAAGGAAGATAGTTTGCCAAAATGTTTACTTATTTACACATCGTATCCTGTACATTGCATTTAGAAAGAGAGCCTTCAGGGATATGGAATGAGGCAGGATGTACGTCAATAGGCAGAAGTGACCACTGATTCTTACTTCTGTAGGGTATATTGGCAACAAATTATGATTAGCACTAATCTACTCAAACTCAATTACTTTTGTATTACTTGTTGAAAAGGTGCTTAATAAGGTATTCTTTTACTTTTTGTGTTTAAATATTTGGGGATTTTCTATTTCCTGCCGACTCCAATGGTAACCTGTTACAGACTTCTGCACCAGAACGTAGAACTACTTTCTGAACCCTAAAGGGGGATGCATAGTCTATACGGAAAGTATTTGTACTTCTAGTACTGTGGTTATAAGTTTCTGAGTCCATCCCAAATTCGTTCTTGATTTTAACTGTGCACAGCCGCACAACATTAGGGAGCGTTAGTATTTGCATGTAAGTGTAAGAATTCCTAGACCCTTGAGGCATCTGCAACATATTCAGTTATCAGCTTTACAGAATATTCTTACTGTACGCTTATGAGGAAAACCACTTTTTTCACCTTAGCTGCAATGCTCCAGAGGATTATGCTACAGGACAGAATTGAGTGAAAGTATGCTAACAATTTTGTCTGCAGGTCAACACAATGAGAGAGATGTCTGAGTGCAGAGCAGACAGTACTGAGATTTTTGTTAAGTTATCCAAATGCTGAGGTTACCACTGTTTGTTATCCATCTGTATACACAGAAAATTCACACGTGTGGCCTCAGCCAGTGCATGTCCATGCCCTCTACTTCTGGTACCTGTAAGTCATTTTCATTTGTTCAGAATTGCATAATATGGGTTTTTATATCAATGAAAATAATTAATTTTTGAAAATGTAACGTAATTGGGTAGATAAAAAAAAATCTACTCACCAGGTGGTGGGAGGATAACGCACATGTTAAAAGATATTAAAGCACGCAAACTTTTGGAGCTGGTGGCTCCTTCTTCTAGGAGGAAAGTTGAAGGAGGAACAACAGGGGTAAAGGAAAATTACTAGTGAGGTTAGGAAAAGGGATAGAGATTGGAAAAATTGCACAGAGACCCCAGGTCAGGGGAGACTTACTGGATGGGATGAGAAGGAAAGACATTGTAAGGGATTGCATTGGATGAGATTTGAAAACCTGAGGACTTGAATGTGGAAAATAGGGTAATATGCAAGGCAGAGTTTATTGCCAAAACATTGTGCATGAGTTAATAAGACAGAAACCTAAGTGCCTTATACGTGGTAGAGGTGGGAGGAGGGGGAAGGCAAAAAATAGACAGATCAGAAAATGAAAGATGTAGAAAACCAAAAGCGAGTGAAGAAAGGAATATTTACTTGTAAAGAAATTCTTAGTCCAAAGATAGTAACAAAAATTAAGACCAGATGGGTGGTAAGAACTAAGGACATGTTGTAATGCCAGCTCCCACTAGTAGAGTTCTGAGAAACTGATGTCTGGGAGATGAATCCAAATGACATGTGTGGTGAATCAAGCACTGAGGTCATGAATGTCACGTTGTAGAGGATGCTTGCAACAGGGTGTTGTGCATTGCCAGTTTACACCCTCTGCCTATGTCCATTCATCCTAACTGATAACTTAGTGGTAGTCACGCTGGTGTAAAAGGCCACGCAATGTTTATGATATGAACAGCTGGTATATGGCATGTGTCATTTTATAGGTAGTTTTCCTTTTGATTTTATATTTTGCCATTTACAGGGCTGTCTTGGTTGGTGATAAGATGGTGCATGGGCAGGTCTTATAACGGGATGGACGCAGGGGAAGGAGCCATAGCCTAGGGAGATGGGAGCAGAAGGAGTGTAGGTCCTGACAAGGAAGTTGTGGAGATTGGAAGGGTGATGAAAAGCTATCCTAGGTATGGTGAACAAAATGTCAAGTCAGAACAGAACTCATCTCAGAGCATGATTTTCGGAAGTCATGGCCTTGTCGAAGTAGCTGATTAATAAGCTCACGACCAGAATAATACAGAGTGACGAGTGGTGTACTCCTAAGTTGTTTTTCGGAGGGATCAGCAGCACCAAGATTGGATATGATGGCAAGGAATATCTGCTTTTGAACTAGGCTGGTGAGGCAATTACATCCAGTGATGGCTGAGGTAAGAATGGTGCTGTATTGAATCAGCATCTGAACGAATATGTTTGCATCAACTGCCAAGGCTGTTTGGAGGGATTTGACATGAAAAGGAAGGAAACTGTCAAAATGTAAGTATGTACTGTTGTTTGATAGTAGGTTTAATGCAAAGAGAAGTGTGTAGCAGACCTTAGGTGAAGATGAGATCAGTGTCAAGGAAAGTGGCATGGGATTTGGAATGGGACCATGTGAAATTTAATTGGGAGAATGTATTTAGAGATATCAAGACTTTGAACAGGTCAGCCTCGCCATGAGTTCATATGACAAAGATATTATTAATGTATCTGAACCAAACCAGTGACCAGTGTGTGCTTGCCACCACACACCTTGCTTATTACCATTGATGCTACCTCTTCCTGTATCAACATCTCCCATGTACATGGTCTGTCTGCCTACCTGATTCCAAACTTACAACATCTTTCTCTCTCATTGCAACCAGCTTTATACTTATACAAACAGAGCAGGGGCACAAACGTATACAAACAGAGCAGGGGCACAGCCATTGAAACCAGGATGGCTTCTTCTTCTGCCAACCTCTTCATGGGTCACTTGCAGGTGGTTTTCCTAGGGGTTCATAACCTTTCAACCAGTGGTTTGGTTTTGGTACAAGATGATATATTTGACATATGGATTCATTGGGAGGTTGACTTGTTCAGATTCTTGGAATCTTTAAATACATTCTCCAAATTAAATTACACATGGTTCTATTCTGAATCTCAGGCCACTTACCTTGATTTCATAGTCACTGAAGGTCAGCTACACACTTCTGTTCACAAATGCCTACTAACAAGAAACAGAACACATTCTTTACTGCAATACAGCACCTTTCTCAACTCAGACTTCACTGGACGTAATTACCCCACCAATCTAGTTCAAAAGCAGATTTCCTCGGCCATCACATCCAATCCTGGTACTGCAATCACTCCAAAAAACAGCTTAGGAGTACACCACTTGTCAGTCAATATTATCCTGGTCTTGAATGTAGTAATCAGCTCCTTCGACAAGGTGATGAGTTTCTATCATGCCCTGAAATGAGGTCCATTCTGTTTGACATTTTGCTCACCACACCTAGAATAGCTTTTTGTCGCCCTCCCAATCTCCGCGGAAGACCCTATGCTCCTTCTGCTCCCATCTCCCTATCTTATGGCACCTACCCCTGTGACTGTCCCCATTATAAGAGTTTCCTTGTGCACTCTCCTACCCTCCTATACGAGCCCTGTAACTGGCAAAACATACACTGTCAGATGGCAAGAGACACCTGTGAAATGACAGATGCTGTATACTAGTTCTCATGGAAACACTGTTTGGCCTTTTACCTCAGCATGACTACCATCAAGTTATCAGTTAGGGTGAATTGGGCATAGGCAGAGGCTGTTTAGTGACAACACACAATATCTTGTTCCAGAGCATGCTCTACGACATGACAGTCTTGATTTCGGTGATTGTTTCACCATGTGTGCCATTTGGATTTTCCCCCCAGACACCAGTTTCTCAGAACTCGGCAAGTGGGAACTGGCGCTACAACATGTCCTTAGTTCTTGCTACACACCTTGTCTTAATTTACTTTAATTTCTTCAGTCTCGGCATTTTTTCACAAGTAACCATTCATTCCTTCAGTCCCTTTTGATTTTCTACATCTTTCACTTACTGATCTGTTTTTTTTTTTTTTTTTTCCCCACCCCCAATCCCACCTCTTTTGCATACAATGGACTTAGGTTTCAGTCTTATTAACTCATGCATTATGTTTTGGCAGTAATCTCTGTCTTGCGTATTACCATATCTTTCATCTTAAACTATCAGGTTTTCAAGTCTCGTCCAGTTCAGTTTGCAACAACGTCTTTCCTTCTCACACTGTATGGTATGTCTTCCCTGACCTGGGGTTCCTTCGTGACTGTTCCAAACTGTACCACTTTTCCTAAACTTCACCAGTCCTTTCCCTTCATCCTTCTTCCTTCCCCTTCAAACCTCCTAGTAGAAGAGGGAGCTGCTGGCTCCAAAAGCTTGCATACGTTATACATTTTATAAGTGTGTTCTCTTGCTGTTGCTTGATGAGTAGATTTTAATCCATCCACTTAACATTACGATGTAGGTCTTGGAAGGTAAAAAGTTAGCAGTCTGTGAACCAGTTGTAAGCCTGTTCCATTATTCCTCGGCTGTGCCTGGTTTGGATCTGTGTGAAACTTGTATTTATAACAATCAAACATTACTCTTTTGAGGAGTCCTCCATTGTTTCCAGTATATCATTAATGTAGAGCAAGATCAGGAGTCAGCCTAAATCTTGTGGGAAAACGTTCTCAGTGTTTCCTTGCTCTAAATTTAATCTTATTCCCGTTGTATCATTTGCTAATGCGACACTTTGTTTTCTGTTTTTAGGATGTGTCTCCATTCAAGCAAGGGGAAGACCTTTAATCCCATACCATTTTAGTTTCCCTAGTGGAATTTGAATTTTATGATCTACACAGTCAGAGGCAAGATTGCAGAAAATGACAACAGGGTAATTTTTGTTTTTTATTTATACCAGAATTGAGTTTGTGATATCATATATTGCATTCTCAGTAGAGAAGCCTTTACAGAAGCCAAACTGAGCTGTTACACATTTATGCTCAGGCAGATGGTTCAGTATTCCATTGTAAGCTATGTCCTCAGTTTATTTTGAGAAAAAGCAAAGGAGTGAGCTTGGTCTATAATTAGAGGTTGGTTGCTTATCTCCACTTCAGTTTACGGATGTTGGTACTACATACATTAGCCTTTCAGGAAATGCTCTTTGATTCACTGACTGATTATAAAGGTAACTCAAGGGTGGTGCCCCATAGTCAGCAAAATATTTTAGTACTTTGGCTGAGATTTCATCATAGCAAAAAGAGTTAAATTTCGAAGTAAGTGTATTTTATCTGCTCTCGATGGACATGTTTTTGTCCCCACATTTTTAGCCATTATTAAATAATCAAATGATATCATCATTTGTGATAAACCATTCAAGACACTGTTTGTAAGTATTTTGCTATAAATCAAATAATTGAAAATCCAGGATGGAATGTAACAATACAAGAGAAGGAAAGTTGCTACTCACCATATAGTGGAGATGTTGAGTCGCGATAGGCACAACAAAAAGATTCACACAATTATAGCTTTTGGCCATTACGGCCTTTGTCAGCAGTAGACACAGTAGCAGTGTAGTTTCAGCTCTCTGAGACTGCAGATGTGTGCAAGTTGCGTTTACACGTGTGTGTGTGTGTGTGTGTGTGTGTGTGTGTGTGTGTGTGTGTACGTGCACGTGTGTCTACTGCTGACAAAGGGTGTAATGGCCGAAAGCTATAATTGTGTGAATCTTTTTGTTGTGCCTCTCGTGACTCAGCATCTCCGCCTTATGGTGAGTAGCAACGTTCTTCTCTGGTATTGTTGCTATAAATCAAAGTGTTTTCAGATGTAATTCCCAATGAAAATTTGAAATGCGCTTTGAATTAGCACACGAACCATCAGATACCAGATGCTGAAACTAAAACACTTGTAGCAGGGCCTGAAAGAGACCAATTGTTAGGTTAGGTTAGATTACCTTGATTTTTGAAGCTTGAATTTCAAGTTTTCTAATTGAAGTGTAAAATCTTATGTAGAAGAGAGGGATAAGTCAGAGACACATGAAATGACGAATGCTTAAAGCTAAGGAACATAATCAAAATTGTTGATTAGCATAGCCACAACTTGCAGAAGGAAGCTGGAAGTAAGATTGGACCAATAGCTGAGGTTTTTCTCTCCTCCCTCCCCTCCGACATTAGTTACTTTAGGTACCAGTATTACAAATGTACTTAAAGCAGAGAATAAGTTGAAGAATGTAATATTACATGAACAACTTTATCTTGATGGTATCTTCCTAGTGATTAAAGAAAGTAAGCTGCTGTTCACATATATTCTAGGTTGCAATCTACTTACTGTTACTACAGTTTTCTAAGTGCATTAAGTTTTAATTTTTCTGTTTGGTGAGCAGTCCTCTTCATGAAACTTAGTGAACTTGTAACTGTTCATAGTCATCTTAACTGAGTCTTCCTTCAGTTTTTGGTAGAAGAATTACATTGTACATGAAAATCACAATATTGTGTATGTTCAGCAGTACTAATTTATTTTTGATAATCTTTTTTGGTTTGTAAGCTATATAACATGCACAATGTTGAGCTTTTCATTTGTAGTTCATGGCAGTAGTATTTTATGTCATTTGGGTTCATTTGGGAAATCTGTCATTACATACTATCATATGCAGGGTGTATGGGGAAAGTAATGAGACTGATCTTTTACCTAACAAAGTTGTTACTTTTTTCAAGCAACAATATTGTCCCCTTCAGAGTAGTTCCCATCGGTAGTTATATTATTTTTTTCAAACAACAATATTGTCCCCTTCAGAGTAGTTCCCATCGGTAGTTAAACACCAATGGAGGCACTGTTCCCAGTCTTGACAGCAGTGCTGAAAGGCTTCAGCTTGTAGGGCTTTTTAACATGTAGGTCACATTCGTTTGAATGTTCTGCAGAGTCCCAGAGCACTGTCCTTTTAAGACATTTTTTCAATATTGGGAAAATGAAAAGGCCACAAGGACTAATATCAGGTGAATGGGTGGCCTGGGGAACAACAGGACTGTGATGGAAGGGGCCGTGTGATCAGGGGCATTGTCATGATGCAGCGTCCACTTGTCTGCAATGTCCAGTCTCACTCAGTTCACCCTTTTCCTGAGCCTGTCAAGGATGTCTTTGTCAAACACTCAGTTGACAGTTTGTCTTGTAGGTCTGATCTCAAAAGAGCATGCACACGTTCGACATTTTCATCAGATTTTGATGTTGAAGGTCTCCCTGAGCAAGGTTCATCTTCATTGTGTTCTTGAACTGAGCATCTGGAAGGGGTAAATAGAACAACACAGTGTTGGCAGATCGCTCATAGTGTTATACTCCATAGATCTGAATAGTAAAATTTGGAAGGCTTCAGCCAGTCATCATTTGTCTGTCTCTGCAGCAAATGTTATCCAGTTGGCAGTACTGTATGATGAAGTCATTGTTGTCTGCTGTGTTACTGTTTTGTACTCCACCAGTTTCCTTTCCTTACGACAAATTTACATAATTGTTGGAGTAAGGATCTCTCTTAAACAGAAAACGACTTCAATTCCAGTTACGAACAACATTTAAGTGCTTTTAATCTCCACACATTATTTCTGATTTTGCAGAAGAATGAAATGCAGGTTAAGGTGCCTATGCTGCAAGAGGCAGGCAGGGCTTGTACCTCCTGCATGTCTCTTCACCTCGTGGCAGTCTGTAATGTTAATGTTTTAGATTATGCTGCTACAATGCTACCAGACAGGCACCAGTGCTCAGGAGCACCCATCAGTTTGCTCATGTGCGTGCACAGCTAGTATAGCCTACCAGCCAACTAGCATTATTGCATGCATTATGTGCATGCACAGTCGGCTTGGTGATCCATGCCCACAAGCGGAAGGCCAGGGCAGTGCACTTGCTTTTGCTAAGTACAGCTGCCTGACTCCCTGGATGTCAGCTGTTTGCCCACCCCTTTGCACAGGCAGACACTTGAGCTGGAACAGAGTACCTTAGATGACACACCTCAGATGTGGAGCAAGGTGAGTGAGAACACACCTCTCTCATACAGTTCATAATATTTTACTTCATGGAGATGAATCTATGGTATGTAGGCTTGGCTGGGAGTGTTCTCACAGTGCAGTGTGGAAGATAACAGTGCCTGCTTGCCTCAGATTGTGGAGAGAGAGAGGAAGAAAAATTTGCATTTTAGGCATGTATAGTAACATTCTTTGCATAGTGCAAGAGGATGCCTCTCCATCAAGTATTTGTTACTGGAATAACTCCTGTTTAGATTCTGTAAAATATAGACTCTCAGAATTACTATTTTAAAGATTACTAAAACATGTCAATAATCATAGGTTACCAATTGTGAAACCTACTTGAACATAAATGAAGGTAGA
This sequence comes from Schistocerca americana, assembly GCF_021461395.2. Classification (NCBI taxonomy): domain Eukaryota; kingdom Metazoa; phylum Arthropoda; class Insecta; order Orthoptera; family Acrididae; genus Schistocerca; species Schistocerca americana. The sequence goes on from NC_060120.1 coordinate 400,159,171, forward strand.
CAGTAGAATGCAGGAATGTCTCTTGTTCAGTTCTTCTCAGGCATCCTACGTAGCAAGTCCCATTTCACAACTAGGTACCCACACTGGGCTTGTGGGCTTTCCAGTGATAGTAGCTTGATTCTACAGTATGTCTTACTTTATAATACAGTAAATTAGCTGTTGAGTAAATCGTGACTCCAGTATGTTTTTACTGTGGTTATCATTGCAGTTGACCCTGTTGCAATTGGTTTACTGAGATAACTCGCTATAGAGGGTGTTGCAGAAGTTTCAGTACCCATAACAGTGTCAAGAGTTTTTCATTTTCCTTTGTGTGCATGTGTGGGAGGGGAGAGGGTTGTATTCACATCTCTGCTTCAATGAGAAGTATAAAAATGTATCTATTTACCATAGAAAAGACAATATGAAACATTATGTAAATGTTTATATGTGGGTTAGATTTGTCATGATCGAAACTTTATTCTTTTGCAGATTATCCAGATGTTTGATGGAAACTGCATTGCAGCTGCAGTTGTATAAATGAAAATAATATGGGTAATTCATGGACACAAGAAGACAGAAAAGAGACAGATGAATTTGCTGATATAGACATCCATGCTGAGCACAACAGGTCAAATAGCCTGTCTTGCAGTTGTTCATTTTGTTGCTCACGTAGAAGTGTGATTAATTGTGATAGGAATGAAGCCTTGATGCAGGTCAGTTTGAACCTGAATAAGAGGCAGATTACCCCTAATATTTGTAACGCAGATGTCAATACATTACAGGAAACAAACTGTTATTCTTTTAGAAAGACTGAATCTGAGGTTCCACAGTGCAGTTATTTTGACACTCTGGTATCTAAAGAATCAGTAGCAAATAATACATATTACTTGCCTGACTATAGTTCACAGGAAGATGAAATTCTTTGTAACTCAAATTCTGTTATTCACGAAGAACAAGTGTGTGATTCCAAAGGACAGGAAGTGCGTAAATCACTGCAGTTGGAAGAAACTACAGGTGCATTTCATTTGCCTTCGAGAGAGAATAGAACTTTAGATTTGAATGAAGATTATAGTATTGCAAGAGCATTTAAAGATAAAATTATATGCCCATTTGAGGCAAGGGAGGACAGTTTAGCACTTGAAAGGATTAGAAATGTACAATCTTCATTTGAAAATTGTGATAGTGCATATCCAATTTTTAATAAGCTGCCAAGGGAAGTTTTATTGGGAGATAATTTGATTGGGTATCTTCCATTTGTTTGTGAAAATTTGTGGGGAAATTTGCGTAACTTCAGTGCACATATTTTTGCAGAAGACATGATGGAGGGGATAAATATGACCGACAGTTTGGATGGAGCTAATTTATGCAGACAGATTGATGTTATTGAGGTTTCTTCACAAAACCATGCATTGGATCAGACCCTGAGCACTAATAGATTTCTGTCAGACAGAGATGAAAACGATATACTGCCTGTGGCTAAAGACTACTCTATGGATGCAGTAGATGGAGTATTTATTGGAGTTATTGACAAAGTTGATACAGCCTCAGCCATTGCATCATTTCAATGGAAGGGAAAAAGTTATGCAGCAATTATCTCCAAGAAGAAAATTGAATATAGAGGGAGGAAAGTAGGAAGGAAATTGAATGTTGATGAACTGCTTGTCACTGGTCAACATGTGACACTACATATTAAAAGTAATTTAAAAAGTAAACAAGGCAATTTAATTAGCTCTCGTGTGATATTAGATGTAGAGAAGGGAGAGGAGTTGCAGGAGAAGAATTACTTTATGTCTCCCCTATACCTAGCTGCCATGAACAACTCATTAGGACTTACTTCCATCCATGCCACTATTGAATCAGTTTTTGATACATGGGGAACATTGTCCTTAGTGGGAGACGAGTGTAATCAAAAGGCAATTTTTGTTAGTGAGAATGTGTATATTAATGATTTTAATGTCCCTAAAGAATGCCCTTTAAATGTAGTTCTTTACAAAGGGATGCCTGCTGTATGTGGTGTGAATTCACGCAGTTGTGACATTAATATTAAATTGTTTTTGTTTGTTGGAGAAATTGTGGAACTGGCGAACAATGTAGGTATAATCTCATTTTTCAGGAGAGGTAACAAGGAAAAAGCAGTTATTTTAACTGAAAATTTGTATTTCAACAGAGAAAAATTTGCTTCCTCTGATTTACATGATGTTCTGCAGTTAAAGGAAAAGGTGGCTTTTTTGTGTATACCATCTGAAACAAGTGAAATAAGATTCAAAGCAACTTATTTGCTTCTCTGCAATGATAGAGAAAACGATTCTGTAACTTTTGATACTTTTAAAGATCACTATCATTATTTTATTGATTTACTTTCCAGTTGTCAAATGAAATGTGAGAATAGAGTTCACAGTACTGTTGAGATGCCCAGTGTTCCATATAATACAACAAACAAACCACCTGATTTTAACATGTTTATAAAAAGTGAGGCTAACTTCAAACAAGCATCTCAATCATTTATGCAAAGTTTGACTCATTTCAAGAAGTGCAACATGTCAGAAGAGCTTCAGGAAAACAATAATTACCGCTCTGTGTTAAATGATTTGGGAACAGCTTTGGTGTTTGGTGGTTTGTTGTGGAAAGAATACATTAGCAACAAATTTGACACAGAAGCATCATCAGCACTCCAATTAAATGCTGTTCGTTTCATTGACATTACTGGGACTGTTTATGAAGAAGGAATTCTAATGTCTGGAGAAATGAAGATCTTATTTCACCTAAATGATGTGTATGTGAATGGTGAAAAGTGCACAGTTTTACCAGTGGGTGCAGAGTTGCATTGCACTGCTACAGAATTGCCACACCGTGGCTGTCATGGTGAAACACATTTTGCTTGGTGCCTTTGGCAAGGAACAAGGCCAGATGTGCAGCATGTATTCAGTGTGTTTGAGTTCAAAAAATCTGATGCAGTAACACTAAAGGAAAATAAGCAGTACAAAGGACAAGTTGTAGCCATATATCCACCACGTGCTGCTCTTGTTAGGCTATACATTGGAGGGAGTATAGTACCAGTTGTAGTGTTTTCCAATTTTCTGCAAGACAGAGAGTGTCCATTCAATTTTGAGGGTAATCATTGGATAATTGATTATATTAGTATTGCTGACTGTGTGAGTGTTTCAGTTCAACCAACAAAGAAATCCAACAAAGTTGCAAAACTTGGCTACCAGTGGACTGCAGTAAGTGCCAGAAAGAGCTGTTCTTGTGAAATCAAGCCTCAGAATACAATGATTCTTAGCAGGTGCAAAAGAAACCCATACAATGGCAATGTTTCTTTTCTCTATAAGTCTTTTGCTGTAGTTACATTTGATACAGATGAAGGCTGCAAGTTTGGTTTTTTCATAAAGGATTTTGGCATGATTAATAATGAACCTATTGGTTCAAATGTGGCACTCTCTGCTGTATTGACACACAATTCTTCTGTTACATTCCAGAAGGATTCAATTTACTTTGTTAATGAGAACATATATTACATTTCAGTCATCTATGTGAGTGGATTAGAAAGGAAAATAAGCTCAAAGTGTAATACATGCAGCATTTGTAGTAAAAAGATTGATAAACTGGTGGATTTTCCAGTTGTTAAACATTTGAATGCAGTGAGTGGTGTATTGATTGACTTCAGAGACGATGATGGACTTATTGAATGTGGAATGTACAAAGCAGTGTTTCACAAATCAAGACTTTTTCTTTCGGGGAAAAAAATAGGGAGTAGTCAAGTGTTAGGCGATGTGATCTGTAAAGGAATGACATTTCACTTTGTTGCAGTTGTATCAGAAGGAGAGTGGTATGGTTTACACACTAGTCATATTTGTGTATGCGTTTGGGATTCTCAAAAACCAACTATTAGTACTATTATGGAATCTTACATAACTGATGCTGCAGATGGGGACATGCTTAAGGAAAATGTTGCTTACTTTGGCATAGTGAAAGATATTGCACCCCCATCAGTTGCTCTTGTCACTATAAACACATTTGGAAGTTCAATACCAGTACTACTTTTTATTTCCAGTCTGGCTGTCGGCACAGAGAGGACACTGTGTACCAGGGGTGACTGGATAAATGACTATTTAAAAATAGGTGATAAGCTGAAAGTAAAAATTGCAAGTAAAATAAAGAACAGCAGATTTAGAATTGTCTGTATTGCCTGGAAAACAAATGATGCATTAACAGCGAAAAATGTTGTGTGTGCTGCTGTAAAGGAGGATACAATTTCATCAGATCAAAATTTCAGCAGTTCTATTGAGAATCAGATCTTGGTCCAAACACACACTAAAGATGAAAGTTGTGACATGATTGTAAACAAAGCAGGTATTTCACTTCCTGCAGGAACTTCTATTGACAGCTGTATTTCTTCTGCAGACTGTAGGTCCAAAGGCAATAATGCTGCATCACAGAATATGAAAATTGTTCAGGAGGGGTCATATTTGTCTAGAGAAAAAACAAATTCGGAACTCAATGATATGGACAGTGATACTGCAGAAGAGACAACTATCGCACGTCCTGTGTATAATGCCTTTGCACAGGATGATCAGACATTAGTCTCTGATTTAGAATCACTGGGCTCTATGCTGGTAGTTGGTAGTTTGCTATGGAAGGAATTTCTAGCCAAGAATCCAGAGACAACTAATGACTTATCACACTGTAGATTTACAGATGCGGAAGTTACTGCAATACAACCAGTTTCAGAAACTACTGCAGTGTTAACAGTGGCTATGTGTCCACATGAACCAGTGCAAGCATTTTTCAATGAAATAGATGCGTACAACATTGATGCAAACTCAAATGATAAAATATATTGTACAGGCATTAAACTTCCAGAGACAGGGCGTTTCAAGGAAACTTTCGTTGTTTGGTTACTGTGGCAAGGAATGCCACCTGCAGTGCATGAAGTATTTTCAGTCTTCAAGACTGAATACTCTAATGCTTTAGTTTTGCAAGATAATGTACAGTATCTTGGAATAATTGTGGGCCTGTTGCCACCATATGTGGGTCTTATGAAGATTGCTGTGAGTAGTGCAGTATCAGTGCTGGTACTAATACATGTAAATGCTTTGACAGCTTGTAGAGGTATAGCACTTAGAAATTCATCTGGAAGTTGGATAATAGATTATGTTAGTGTAGGAGATGTGTTAACTGTAAGCATTGAAAGTACAAAAAATGTATCCCTTAAGGAAATTGGCATCCATTGGCGTGTGAAGAAAGTGTGGGACAACAACATTGTAAATGTGTCGTCACTTACTCTAGTGGATGATACGTGTACATTTAGAGGAGTGGTTACCGCTGTGTACAACGAATTTGGTGTAGTAACATTTGAAACTGGAGGGTATCTCAAGAGGGCACTGTTCTTCAAAGATCAAACAAGTATGAACTGGCAAGAATTGAAAGCAGTTGTTACCTCAAAGGGAAATTATGAAGTTTCATTTCATGTAAAACCAGAGTGTTTTAATCCAAAATCTATTCTTTGGCTTGCTTCAAATGTTATAAGAATTGAAGAACGTGAAAGTTGTGTTACAGAAGATTCATGTGTAGCTGATGAAGTTGATTCATTCATTAAAAATAGAAAAATTATTGCTTTTGTGGAAAAATTGCAGCCAGAAATGGGTCTAGCTGTTTTCAAATTGTGTGGTAGATATGAACGTGCCAGTTTTTCCTATACAAAAATATTTTTTGATGGTAGTCAAATAGAGCCAAAGTCAGCATTGGCCATGCTCAGAATCAATATGCGGTTGAGTATTAAAATCCAGAGGATAACAAATTCGGAACAGGGAACAGTTAAATATACTGCTGAGTATGTTGAAATAAGACCATATAATGAGATGCATGGAAATGGAACGAAAGTGTCAGGTGTTACCTCCCTCACTAATTTACTTGTAAGTAAATTAAATGTGACATCAGGACTGGAAGATGACAATCGTAGAATTTTAAAGGGGCTAATGGGTAAGATCAAATATGACAAATTGGGTACTGGCATCATAGAATTCAGCTACAAAAATGAGGACTATGAAGTCCCATTTGATCAGTCTACTAATGTACTAATAACTGCACAAGGTGGTAGGAACCTTCGTGACATATGGCCCGCAGGTAAAATGGTTCATTTTAACTTACTTTGTAATATCAGTATGACGAGGTTGAGTGTTGAATGTGTTTGGGAAAACAAAAAACCCAAAAAGATTGTTTATAAGAATGCTCCAGAACTCCTTTCCATCGACAGGAACAGTATAAAATCTGGAGGAATGTATCAAGCAAAGGTTGTACTAATCAAAAAATTTTCCTTTGTTGCTGAAATTGTAATGGAAGATGATGTTGCATCAGTTTTTGTTACAAATGTTTCATTTCATCCATTCTCTGATACAAGAAAATTGTCTCACAATGAATGTGTGTCATTGCATGTAAACAAAGGTGATGTAGTATATGTTGTAGTTGAAAGATCAAGAAATGGTGAAGAACATGAATGGTTCGCTATAGAAGCTTGGAAAGAAGCTGCAGATCATACACCAGTGCCGTCTGCAGGCCTGAAGGCATTGAGAAATTTTCAGACTGGAGAGGAAGCAAAAATAATAACTTTGTCACCAACAGAAGGCCAACTGCAAACTGTAGCCGGTATAGTGCTCAGTTTTGTACAGGAGGATGTTTATCTTTATGGGTTACCTCTGAAAAATGTGGATTTGACAGACATTCTGACAGTAGGTGAGTTACTGGCCTTAGTTTCACTTATTTTGATTATCGTATATGCACTTGCATAAAACAAAAGATTATAGTAGTGTAGTTGCTTATATTTAGTTTTCATTTTATAATTTTTCATTGTCTTTATTCCAGTTCTTGTTTGGACTCTGGCTATTGTTTTCATTCATAGGTCATAATCTCTGTTCATCCTCCACTGCACATGTTAATATTTCCGATTAATGTGTTGTAATACTTTACATTATCCTTACTTATAATTCTTTGCCTGGCTCCTCCAGGTTTTCGTCTTTTATGCCAGTCTCTTACAAAACAGTATCTAATATTATTTCTCTTTCATCTGTTTGTCCTATCTGCCTTCATTTAACATCTCTTGTTCTATATCCTCTTTGTATTTTGACTTCAACATCATCCATTATAGTGTGAAACACCTAAACAAAGAAGTTCCATGTTTTGTACAAAGTTCAATATTCTGACACTGGGGAGGAGGGAACATATACGTCAACACTTGAGTGAGTGAATGATCATGCCAACTTGCACAGCCGTAGTACCATTATGATATTAATACACTTAACACCTGTAAGTTTTAAGGCATCTTAAAGGTCCATGAAACCACCTGTGATCTTGTGATGTGTGCACTAAAAGACACTCTGGTGACATTGTGTGACAAGACGCAGTGATCATCAATTTTGGGGACCAAACATGGCAATACAGGTTATACAACTGCTTCCTATGTTGTGGATTGGATCGTCCAACATCACTGTATAGAGTAGATTTGTGTAGTCTATAGTGCAGTTGTTGTTTGTTTGTTTTTAACCGCCAGTGACTATTGGTCACAGCTCAGTCAGCCTCCAGCTTCCATTGGTGACATGCCAGGAGAGTAACAAGTTTCATATTTAGCTTTCTCTGTGTGCTTTTATAGTTTAATTCTTAAGTTAGTAGTACTAGGGTGGATAGGGCGTGTGCGTGCTATGTGTGGATGTAGGAGGAGCTGGCTGCTGTTCATGAGAACGTTTGAACACGCTTTTGGCCGCAATAAGCTGTCTGCAGGTCGCTGCCTTGGATGTAGTGGCAGAAGATAATGTGGTGCGTCACATGGGACACATCAGATGTCACTGTATCGCCCACAGATTACGTACCTGATGTGGAGGGATTCACCCACACCTCAGGGGGAGTGACTGCTCGATATGGAAAGTCACTGTGTAAACTTGACACCCGGCCTCTCTCATTCCGACTGTGAGTGTGCTCCTTCAGCAGGATCCAAGCGGGCAAATGGGGACAGTTATCAGGAACTCCAGTGTTAGTTGTATTATGGAGACCTTTAAGGAAATAGTGCCCTGGGCTGGAAAGATGTCCGGTGTGCACTCAGTGTGTCTGCTGGGGGCCCTTATCAGAGATGTGAAGGAGGCTGTTGCATGCAGCTATCGAGGGTGCAGGGTGCAATCGTCTGCAAGTTGTGGCTCGTGTTGACACCAGTGACATTGTGGCTTGATTTCTGAGGCTATCCTCAGATCGTACGTTCAACTGGTGGAAGTGATGAAGACTGCTGGTCTCACTCGTGTGGTGCGAGCAAGACTCACAATTTGCAGCATTGTTCCCACAGTTGATTATGATCCTTAGATTTGGAGCCGAGTGGAGGGTCTCAGTCAAAGACTGTTGATTTTGTGATGGTCTCGGCTGCAGGTTTATGGATTCACGTGATGAGTTGGAGAATTATTGGACTTCTCTCAGTAGGTAAGGGTGCACTATACAAAGGAAGCAGCTACTCGGGTAGCTGAGTACTTGAGAGGCGTACATGAATGCTTTTGGACTAGGCAGTTGTTTGAGGGCCTCTGATTAATGCTTGCCAGTCAATACGCAGAGGTTGAAAACAGACTGCATACAAAGTAAAGATACTTGGACTGTCAAAATTTTAACAGTGGATTCTAGAAGTATTTGTGACAAAGTTCCTGAATTTATTGCTGTCGGAGAAAGTTATCTTGCTAAAATTATTCTTGGAACTGAGAGCTGGCCGAAACCTGAAGTAGAAAGCTCCCAAATATTTAGCGAGACACGAAACACATACAAAAATGACAAATTATTAAATGTTTTAACCAACCACCCTATTCCACTGTGACAGTTTTAGAATAATACAAGATAACTACACTTAGCAGCACAAAAATACCCAGATCTAGCAGCATTTGGTGGTAGGCAATTTTAATCCACACAGTATAGACTATGGTCTCTACATATTTGTTGCAGGGGGTACAAATAGAAAGGCTTTTGAAGCAGTTTTGAACATGTTTTCTGAAAAATTTCTTGAGCAGCTAGATTGACGTCCTTTACACAATGGTATTATTTTAGACCTTGTAATTACAAGAAAGCTTGACCTTGTTGATAGTGTCAGTGTGGAGACAGGAATTTCATAACAACAGTGATTACTAAAGTTATTAAATCCATCAAGAAGGCTAGGAAAATATTTTTGTTAGAAACAGCAGGTAAGCAGTTGTTAACATCCGACATAGTAAATGCACATAATTTAGTTCCAGTATGATGGACATAAAGGGGTTATGACCAAAGTTTAAACTGATTGTAAATTGTGCTCTCAAGAAGAAGTATATGTTGAGTAAGTGGATTAAGGACAGAAAAGTCCCAATGTGTTTTAATTGCAAAATTCAGAAGATTCTGAAGGAAGGAGAGACCATTGCACTGTCAGTTCAAAACAGAACATGCAAGTGATAACAGGCAAAATTTAGTAGAAATTTGTGCGTCTGTAAAAAGATTGATGTGCAAAGGATACAAAAATTTCTGTCATAGTTATGAAAGATCTTGCAGAGAACACGAGAAAATTCACTAAACAGGTTGAAGGCTTCTGTCTAGTCGCTCATTGACCAGTCCGATGTGACAATGGAAGACACAAATGGTAACCTAATGTTTCAAATTTCACGTTGTAAGACATCATTCACACAGCAGGATTGTATAGACATACAGTCTTTTGACCGTTGCATGGACTCACATGTGGAGCACATAGATATAGGCATCCCTGGTGTAGAGAAGCAACTGAAAGAGTTGAAAACAAGTAAGTCACCAGGTCCTAATGGAATCCCAATTAGGTTAAGTAAGTCACCAGGTCCTAATGGAATCCCAATTAGGTTTTATGGAGAGTACTCTGTTGTATTGGCCTATTACTTAGCTTGCATTTATCAGGAACATCTTACCCAGCTCAGAGTCTCAATTGACTGGTAAAAAGTGCAGGTGACTCTGTGTATAAGAAAAGTAAAAGACTTGACCTGTACCATTACAGACCAATATCCATAACATTGGTCTGCTGCAGAATTTTTGAGCACATTCTGAGACTGAATGTAACAAATTTGCTTGAGACAGCAAAGCTTCTGACCACAAATCAGCATGGATTTAGAAAATGTTTCTCATGAGAAAATCAGCTTACCATTTTCTCACGATATCCTGCAAACCATGGGTGAAGGGTAACAGGCAGATCCTGTATTCCTAGATTGTGGGAAAGTGTTTGACAAAGCACTCTGCTGCAGACTGTTGATGAAAGTCAGAGCATATGGGTTAGGTCCCCAGAGTGAGTGGCTTGAAGATGTCTTAAGTAATGGAACCCAGTACATTGTCTTCAATGGCAAGTGTTCATTAGAAACGCAAGTATAGTCAGAAGTTCCCCAGGGAAGTGTTATAAGTCCATTCTTATTCTCTATATATGTACATATATTATCTGACAGATAAGGTGAGCAGCAATATGTGTCTGTTTGCTGATGACACTGTTTTATGGGAAGGTGTCATCATTGAGTGACTGTAAAAGGATACAGGATGACTTAGACAAAATTTCTACCTGATTTGTTGAATGGCAGTTTACTCTAAATGTAGAAAAATGTAAGTTAATGCAGATGAGTAGAAAAAACATTCCTATAATGTTTGTGTACAGCATTAGTAATGTGCTGCTTGACACAGTGATGTCAATTAAATGTATTGGTATAAGGTCACGAAGTAGTGTGCAATGGAATGAACGTATGAATATGGAAGTAGAGAAGGTGAATGGTCAACTTCGGTGTACTGAGAGAATTTTAGGAAAGTGTAGTTCACCTATGAAGGAGATTGCATATAGAACGCTAATGTGACCAGTTTGTGAGTACTGCTGGAGTATTTAGGATCCCCACCAGGTCAGACTAAAGGAAGACATCAAAGCAATTCAGGGGCATACTGCTAGATTTGTTATCATGGGTAAGAAATATACGCAGATATTATGGAGATGCTTTGTGAACACAGTTTGTAACCCGTGGAGGGAAGACAACATTCTTTTCATGAGGCACTGTTGAGGAAGTTTAGGGAACGGGCATTTGAGGCTGACTGCAGAGCAACTGTCCTGCTGCCAATATACATTTCACTTGTGGACAACAAAGATAAGGTGAGAGAAATTGGGACTTATTTGGAGACTTGTGACTATGATGGAACACTGTGAGTTACAGGATATGGAGAGCCTAACTTGGTTCAGGAGGATGGTACATGCCTCAAAAAGCGTAACATCAAGATGACTGTTGAAGAAAAATAGTTGTTATCAGATAAATGACAAGCTCTGGGGCACCTGGTGCTCTTCATTCATGTTGTTGTTGTTGTTATTGTTGTTGTCTTCAGTCCTGAGACTGGTTTGATGCAGCTCTCCATGCTACTCTATCCTGTTCAAGCTTCTTCATCTCCCAGTACTTACTGCAACCTACATCCTTCTGAATCTGCTTAGTGTATTCATCTCTTGATCTCCCTCTATGATTTTTACCCTCCACGCTGCCCTCCAATGCTAATTTAGTGATCCCTTGATGCCTCAGATTCACTTGAGGCACTGGGTTGGAGAAGTGGAGTGGGATATTACATACATCGCTGTCCCACAGCTGCTTCAGTTATCACAACTCTACTGCCCTCTCCATGACAAATGAAAACAGTGACAACAGTTGTTACATACTTTTTTTTAAATTAAAATTTTTGATTGTATGAATATATGGTGTGTTCTGTATCAGCTAGCATCTTCATTCCCTGCCAGTGACATCTGTCAGTCACAAAGTTATTTTAATTGATGTTTAGTGTTGGTGCAATAGCCAAATCCCCACCATGTAAGACTTAAGAAATGCACCTTAAAGTCATCAAACTACTCAGATTTAATCGTATCTAATGGCATGCCTTAAAATGCTGTTTATGATAAAGTTTGATGCAATCACCAACACTCATAAATGCTGTCCGACACCCATTGTAGATCATGCAATTCGATAGAGGAATGAGGAGAAAGATGAAGGAAGTAGTATTTTCCCTGTCCATTAAATGTTTTCACACACTTCACAAAACAACTCCCATGACAGTTCTTCCTACTGGCAGACTGTAATGCACAAAATGAGCTGAAGGGTTTGCACTTTATCTGCCCTAGGGGTTGAATTGTAGAGAGCCTCATGAAGTCTCTGATGCTGTGTATCCTCAACACTTTTTCCCACATGCAGTCCAGCACTGCTATGAGTCATCAGACATCGCCCTCTAGTTACATTATCCAACCCTAAAAGATTGTGCTCAGTTGGATGTTATTAATTATGTTTGTTCCACTAAATGCTACCCTGTTTGTATCCAGTTGCAAGAAAGAGCAGTCCAAAAGGAAACCACCAAGGTGAGTTGTTCTGTAGACCAAACTGGCTAATTTCCAGTCAGTTGGGTGTTTTTGAAAGCCAAGGCAGCTTCCAGCATCATAAGCTGGATACATCACACCACTGATTTATCCATCCTGAAATTTTTAGGCCAAATTAGAAGGTACCTCAGCCTTTTGTGGCGCATTAAATGCTGCCCTGCAATCCAGGGGACATAAGTTGGCGCCAAATACTGTATTTCACATTGTGTGTTGGTAGTGTGTGCTGTGCTCTACTATATTCAGCAAAGAGGATGAATTAATATGGGGTGCTGTGTCAGCACAGATAAAAGGAAACATTGTTTCTAGCCTGCTGTTGCTTTTAAATGCCATTGCATGGCACTAGTGTTTATGTTACAACATAATTCTTGTAGCGGAGAACAGTAATTGTGTTGCCTAATAATGGAGTGGACAAGACGAAAGGTATATGTGACGGTAGGCTTTCCCGGCATAAACTATTGATGCAAGGTTTCTCGGGTCTCCAGCCGGGTGGTGGTGTTGATATCTCGCGACATTTTGGGAAGTGTCATACTACCCATCTTCTGGTGAAGTGATGAAGATGGGTAGTATGACACTTCCCGAAACGTCGCGAGATATCAATGCTACCACCTCGCTGGAGACCCGAGAAACCTTCATCAATACGAAAGGTTTTTGAAACTATCACACTTCATGAGGTAGAGGAGTTTCTTTGGAATTTGTGAACTGGAAAATAAAAAATAACATGTTAAAACAGGTCTTCATCCAGAAGACTGATGCTGTGCTTAACACCAGATGCAGTGACACAATAAATAAGTCTCTGCTAACACAGTACAGACAGATTCTCTTTGAGATGGAACTGAATTTGTCGGGAAAAAAGAGGAATTTTTCAGTAATCTGGATATTGCAGATATCAGATTGCAACTGCGGATCCTCCTGTCATATCCATTAGTACCGATCGTCACATTTCTGTAGAAGATGATTAGATTTGATTTTATGTATTTATCTATTATGAGTATTGCAATGTGCAGTGAAACATATTTGTCAATCTTATTAACCTAATTGTGTTACCATTACGACATAGCCCTTCAACCATGCTTCTCAAACTGAAGCAACTGCTTGAGATGACAGCTGATTTTGAAATATGGAATAAATATACAATGCTTTAAAATGAATCTTCTGTTTCCAAATGTTTTGAGTAGCAACAAGTTTTTACTTCACCAGAATTGCTTATCTGATATTTGTGTCTTTCTTTGCAACAAATGGTTCTATCATACGGATTAAAATTTCAAAATTGAGCTGTGATATTCTTGTGAAGATATGAAAAACAGCCCTATGCTCTAAATTACACTTTCGCTGTATGTCACACTAGACAAGCGAATGTAGCAGACAGACTGCAGACAAACAACAGATCAGGCCATGGACAAACAGTCTAGATGACAATGAGGCACTAAGCTAAGCCTTCGCCACAATGCCAATGACAAGGCGCAGAGCAGTGGAGAGAAATCCAAGATGCGATCAAAGAGAGTAAGTTGGTGACAAGCAGTCTTACAACAGTCCTATAATACAGCGAAGATAGCTCCAACAATATCGAGCAGGAGCACTGAACCAGCCAGCTGTGTGCTGGGTGGCCACCTACATACCAGTTACGCGAAACCCTATTGGGCACTGTATCCATGTGGCATGAGACAGGGGTGCACTGCACATAGCGCTGCGTGGCTGCGATGCCCCTAATGGTCACATAAGTCCATCTCCTCTAGTGGGCATTCAACCTCTGTGGCACCCGATACCAGATCTCCCCCAAGAGCGTTGTGCACTGGATGATGCTGAGAGAAACTGAAAGGAGGTATGAATGAAAATGCGGTACTGACTGCTGCTGGTTGGGGGTAGGGAGAATGTTCGGCAGTGTCCATTGGGATGACACTAGAGGTGAGGACACCGGATGGTTTTCCAGAACCTTGTGGACGCAGAAGATAGTGCCAGTGCACCTGTGGGTAGTTGCCAGTGGTACCAGCTCTGGGGCCTCATCGTCATCAGAAGGTGGAAGGGGGATGAGGCGGTGGCAGGTGTGATGCCCGTGTTCGAGGCCAGAACTAGTTGTGGTGATGGTGCTCAAGCTCGTTGTGTGTTTGGATAGACATAACTTGCCTTCCATGGGTTTCTACTACCATTGCCAGCATTCAAGACGCAATTTCCCTGTAGCAGTGGGCCCACACAGCTGTGCCCAGTGTGTAGCAGTGGGATGGTTGGGAGGGGATTGCCAAAGAGGGCGTGTTAAAAGGTGAAGTAGGGTCCATGATTGCCGCCTGTGGAGCAGCTTGGCAGGGCTACCACCGGCATATGGTGGTGTGACAAGTGCTCAGAAACAGCATGAGGGCTGAGGTAGTGGCAGAGCAATCGACATCTTTCTTCATTTCCTACTTAAATGTCTGAACATGATGTTCTGCTTCACCATTGTTGGAGGGATGGAAAATATGTGTTACACCATTGGCCCCACAGAAGTGTTTGAAGAAGGCACTACGAATTGGGGCCCATTATCAGAGACCAAAGTGTGAGGTAAGCCTTTGATGGCTAAAACCTGGGCCAAAGCAGTAAGGGTGGCATTGGTTGTAGTGGAGGCCATGCTTGCCACGGTTGGGTACTTGGAGTTGGTATCCACAGCGAGCAAATACATCAATCCCAGAAATTAGCATGCAAAATATAGATTTCAATAGTCTAAAGCAGAATGATTTCATTTGAAAATTACTAACTACAGTGAATATATGATATACTGATGCCCTTGTGGGGTGGAATAGGAGTGGGATGTGCAGCTGCAACACCAACTGCAGATACCCCTGTTTGCCACAAAGTGTGCAGGACTGCCAGCGATCTGTACGATCTGCCTGGGAGTGAGTGCAGAAATACTGTGGGCACAAAGGGAGTGACACCCATGACCTGGGATGCAGTGCGACCGGAGGCTAAGATGGCATAGAGACATCAGACATGTTCCACATCCTGGAGGACCTCCTCACTACGGATCAATTGGAATGAAAGTAAATCTAATCTAATCTAAACAAGGACGAGTCATGAGTGTGCTCAGTCTGAGGATTGTCGTATGCCTGCGGCGCAGGAGTGGAGCGTGTGGAGGTGCGTTGACCACCACAACTTGTGGCATTGCCATAAGTCATTCCTTAGCTGCCTGTGTAATTTTAGACAAAGTGCCATCTAACAACGGGTTATTGAGTGTCAGTAACATAGTGATACCTCTGGATCTGGTGCAATCCGAACGTTCACATCATGAATCAAGGTGTCCACCTATGAAGCCTTGCAACCTCGATTGCTGCAACTCAAATCACATTTGTGCCTGAGACCTTATAAGTCAGTGACCCGAGAATGGTATGATTGTCTCAGCTGTTTATAGTATTGATGGAGCCTGAAGGCAACCACATGGTATCCCCGGGTGTCATAATTAGTCAACAGAACACATAACTACTGAAAGGAGAGTGTGCTGGGGTCTGACCAAGGGGCCAACATTCAGAACAGAAAGAACGTGTCTGGTGAAGCCCAAGACAAAAATAATAATCACTGCAGTGAATAATCTGTAAATTTAAATGCCGTGAAATGCTGTTTCAGATGAAGCAAGTATGTGTCTCAGTCCTCCTTAGTGTCATTGAGAGGTGCAAACAATGGAGGACGTATGGGTGCATCAGTAGTGGAAGGCACTGAGGCCTGGTGCAACTGAGGTTCATGTGCTCTGAGTTTGTCTGCCTGAATGTGAAGTGATTTTTGTAACAAGTGTAACCGGAGCTGCTGCTGCATGTATTGCTTCAGTTGCTCCAGCAGGCAAACTAGTTGAGTGTCTGTGCTTCTAAATAACTTCCTATTTCCTCATTGCCAATGCTGTATTCGCGGGTGGCAGAATATCACCGTGCATGTTGGGAGTTTCAAGAAATGCGGAAATGAAGGAAGCTGCCGTGTGGGAGAGCCACCTGCAGAAGAATAACCCAAACTAACGGTAGGTGAGTGAAACGCAGCAGACTGCAGATGAACAACAGACCAGGACGAGGACAAACACCCTAGACGACAATGAAGTACTAAACTAAGCCTTTGCCACAATGATGACAGCAAGGCCCAGAGCAGCAAAGAGACAAATCCAAGACGTGACCATATAGAGTAACCAGGCAACAAGCAAGTGGTCCTAATACAGCGAAGATACGTCCAACAGTATCATACGTGAGCTCTGATTTGGTCAGTTGTGTGCTGGACGGCCACTTATGTACCGGCTGCATAAAATGCTACTGGCCACAGCACTCATCTGATGCGAGACAGTGATTCACTCATCACGCAAGCTCAGTGCTGCGCAGCTGCGATCCTCACTGACGGTCATCTAAGTCCGTCTCCTCTAGTGGGTGTTCAACCTCTGTGGCACCCGATACCAGAGTGTCTGTGGAGACTCAAACAATGAACATAGTTGTAGGCATGTTGTAGATTCCTCAGAAACAGTGTTGCTAGCAGAAACATGCCAGTGTAAACATGGCTTTATCAACTATATCACTGTCTCTACTTAAAGTATGGAGATGCATTAGGAGATTTTACAGTAAATGCAGTTGGCCATCTCCAAACAAAATATAGACACATTGCTCAGACAGTTGTGGATAACTTTGTGATGGCAACTGCAGGGTGCATATGATCCAGGAGATCCGGTAAAAGCCCGGGAATTTTTTCATCCAGGAGAAAACAGGGAAAAACTCGGAATTTTTTTAGAATTCCAGGAATTTTTTATTAGTGTAGTTTTCAGATAGATTTTCGTAATTTTGACCGGTAAGAACCAATATTCTAACAAAGGATATTACTGTATGTCAGTAAAACACAGTGCTCATACAAGCGTCTGCCAACAGCAAAATGTGTCAAAGGCTTTAGGAAGACTATGCAGTGCTTGCGCCATTCGTTGCGTGGAGTGAGTTGCACGCAAATGGTTTCATATTTGACTGTAGACACGGCGAAACCAATATACACTTCTGTTTCGTCGTTTTATGGGTTCCTGAGTCAATTCTGAAATGAAAGTTTTGGCAGCTGCAAATCGTACAAGTTGTGATGGAGTTAAAGCTTGTTGCGTGGAATCGCAGCATAATAAAACATTAAGAAATGTGTTTTGGTTAGTGACTGGATGAAGAAAAGGTGTCAGCTCGGTTGCTCAGCATCTTTGCTGAAATAATTCATAACAGTTTATCCAAGAAGTTCTTTTAATTGTCGTAGAATGTTACCAGAACTGTTACCGTTTCTTCTAAATAGAGTTAATTATGCGATAAGGAATAAAGATATTGTAATGCATGAAGCGCATTACATGTCACATTGCATGCATTACAATTGAGAACACTCGGCATGCTATAAGATGCGGTTTTAGTTGGTGGTGACTCTTTTTCATTAACACCAATAAGTATCAACAGTAATAATTACTAACATTAACAGCAGTAATCATTCGAAGCAGGCCACATTAAGAAGAGAATGGTTTGCAGACTACTCTCTTGAAGATAGATCTGTACAGTGTCAATATTTCAAAATTGTAACCTGTGTGAATGGGGAGCACTGCAGCGATGTTTTAAATAGATGAATATCTAATGAAGAATGCAGATTCTTGAATTTGTATAGCCTTCCCTACTGCCAACAATATTCCTTAACAAAGAGTTGGCCAACTCGAACGATGAGATTTTAGTCTTGTAGACAAAAGCGTTGCCACAGCTAGAATTACACTTGTTTGTATTTTTCTTAATTCAGTTGTATATGTGCTCCTTACTCAATAAATTCTGTGCAGCTCAGATACAGTCTAGCCATCTATGTTAGAATCGCACATGACGGTCTCAGCGGGAGCAATGTGTTGCTTATTTTTGTAATCAGCATCACTGAAATCCCACAAATACCTATGCAAATCATAGAAGCATAGATATCTAAAAAGCGAACATTATTCTCTGCTCCCCACTTTTTATTTCAATTTATCTACACTCTACGAACACACATAACCTCAAAACTCATGGAACTAGTGTCACCAAAGTTGGAACATGCTGAAAGTGTTTAGTATAACCAACGAGTTGCGCAAACACATGGCGCGCATGCACAGTGGGCGGCAGCGTAGTTGCATGCAACCTAGTGTTGTCGTGTAAACTAGGCTTTAGATTCCTTCGAGCAGTTGCGAGCGGGCTCATGTGCATGTGCAGTGAGTCACGTATGAGTAGTACCTTCTCCCGCTTCTGGCTACGGAAATGTGGTTGTTAGCTGTATAAGCAGTAGCATCAACCAGCCAGATGCTACATGGAAAAATTTTACTGGCGCGCCCAAGCTGCGAGATTCACTCAAGTGCGCAACAGGCCCAGATCTAGGGCGCAGAAGAGGGAAGGGCAAACCGGGGTGACTGCCCCAGGTGGCAATTTCAGGGTGGGGGGGCACTAAATTCAATTCTTGAGGAAAAACCTTGTTTCGAAAGCGACTAGCATCCAGCGCACATTGGTATATCGATTATCCATATGATTTCCAGTTGGTTTTTGAACATTTGTGAACACATTTTGAGTTAATTTCTGAATGAATCATAAGCTGATTTTTGAATGCGTGCATAGTGTACGTGATGTGTATGCCAGGGGAATCCCTGTCTCATCTAGAAGTAAACTTCCCTGCAGACAAAAGGGGACGGGGCCATACGAGCTGAGCAGAATAAGGCTGAACAGGTGAATGCCAATGTTTGTTTGAGTGGTTGACTGGGTTTGCAAATGATCAGTGTTGTTAAAATTAATAGTGAAAGCCATAGATTCGGACTACCAGAGTGGAAATAAACAACTAACAAGAATAATAGCTAAGAAAGATTACTTGTTATCTTCTCGGTGTATCCAAGAAAATAAAATTTTGATAGAAAGCTTTTGGCCAGACCGCTACACTAGTAAGGACCAGTTGTACAGTCCCCAGTGAGCAGACCTTAAGTTCTGTTTTGGGAGTAGCATGGAAAATGTGTTGTGCGACACGTAATAACGCCTAACCGTAGAATAAACGTGGGGTAACTAAACTGGTGATTGTAACTGGGTTAGTGAAGTTAACCGGAGAATAAATTTTGACACAGGCTGGAATAGTTACAGAATTACTGATGACAAGATGGTTTGTTAGAACGAGGAAGGAGAAGATGAGAAGCTGGAGCATATGAATGAAATGTGAAACTATTTCCTAACATAAAGCTTTTTGCTTGTAGTAGGCCTAATAGGCATTTGATAGTGGTTCTTCGTGAATTATATTCTGTCGTGTTGTAAAAATGACCATTTGCTCCAAAACAGTCTCGTTTATTTCAGATGTATTACAACCGCTGCAATATTAGACAGGCCTATTTTGTTTTATCTAGCAGACAGTGACAAAATACACGTAATCAGATCCAGAAACATCATCAGTCTTGGGATACTATTTGTATTAACAGATTGTTCAGTGTTAGACAATGACATTTCGTTTTTTCGTGTAGCAAAAGATTTGACGAACTTCGATGAGGTAATAGATTATTTCGCAGAAAGGAAAGCACACCATGTAAAGCTGTAGCGTGATAAGAGAGAAAAAAAGCTAGGGCTTAAGGACTGGAGAAATGTGTACTGTGTCTTACTTGTCTCTTGTCTTTACTGGTTTTATGTATCCCATATTTAATTTTATGCCACACAAAGCAGCAAGTTATTAGCTAATAGGCAATAAAGAATGCAAATTTTCTGAAGCGTTCTTGTTCTCCTGGTTACAAATAATCCCATTCAGCATTAATTGCGAGGGGTTCCTTTTTTAAAAGGGTCAGAATGTCAAACCGGCTGACTGGGAGCAGGGTAGGCACCACAGGACATTTTAATTTACACTGTCCTGAATATAGTTTGACGGCATCCATTATAAAATTTACACGTTTGAATTTGACAGAGCGAAATTCAGTGACATGCGATAAAAGAGTGCTGTGTGAAGCGGCATGACACTGCACTTTGGCACACTAAAGACCATATAACATGTCTTACTTTTCCTCGAGGACACATGTTTTATGTATCAGACTCTGCAGAAAGATATGCGCTACAAAACGAATATTTTTTGAAAAGTCGATTTAATTTTTAGTGTCCTACTTCAAACGGGTGTCTTGAAAGGAAGATATAAGATGAACATCAACAAAAGCAAAACAAGGATAATGGAATGTAGTCTAATTAAGTCGGGTGATGCTGAGGGAATTAGATTAGGAAATGAGGCACTTAAAGTAGTAAAGGAGTTTTGCTATTTGGGGAGCAAAATGACTGATGATGGTCGAAGTACAGAGGATATAAAATGTAGGCTGGCAATGGCAAGGAAAGCGTTTCTGAAGAAGAGAAATTTGTTAACATCCAGTATTGATTTAAGTGTCAGGAAGTCATTTCTGAAAGTATTCATATGGAATGTAGCCATGTATGGAAGTGAAACATGGACGATAAATAGTTTGGACAAGAAGAGAATAGAAGCTTTTGAAATGTGGTTCTACAGAAGAATGCTGAAGATTAGATGGGTAGATCACATAACTAATGAGGAAGTATTGAATAGGATTGGGGAGAAGAGAAGTTTGTGGCACAACTTGACCAGAAGAAGGGATCGGTTGGTAGGACATGTTCTGAGGCATCAAGGGATCACCAATTTAGTATTGGAGGGCAGCGTGGAGGGTAAAAATCGTAGAGGGAGACCAAGAGATGAATACACTAAGCGGATTCAGAAGGATGTAGGTTGCAGTAGGTACTGGGAGATGAAAAAGCTTGCACAGGATAGAGTAGCATGGAGAGCTGCATCAAACCAGTCTCAGGACTGAAGACCACAACAACAACTTCAAACGCTGGAGGAAGGGGGGAGGAGGGGTGTCACTATCAAGTATGGCCCGGTTTGGAAATATAGTAGATCCGTGACAGGACTCTTGAGTTGTAGTGGGGAGGAGGGTAGTCTCTACGTGACCCATGATCACGTTTAGTGATTTTGCTGTTTCCTGTTCGTTTATTGCTCTCACGTCAAATGAAAACAAAACGAATTTCTGTGGCCAGGAGCTATAAAGTGAATTAAAATACATTCCCATAATTACGGAAGGCTAAAATAAGTTATTAGTTTCAGATTTTATTTTATTTCCACCTTTCTAACAGTCAAGAATTAGTCGCCTTACAGAACAATGAAGTTATTTTTGCCTGTTTGCGAAAGAAATTGGGCTTTTATTACTCTTTTTCCACTGAGGCAATTCATTTATTTGAAAAGAAGTGTTTAATTCTACACTACTGGCTGCTTTCGACTGTTCGCTGCATTTCAGGTGCACGTTTTCATCTTCTGGCAGGTATGACATTATGCCATAATAAAGAACCAAACATGAGATAATATAGTACTGGTACTCCAAGAAAATTTACATCCGAATGTGCACTTTAAGCCGAATTATGCATTTTAGTATGGTTCACGAAATTCCGATGCTCTTGGAGTATCCTCTGATGTCTTGTTTCTTTTATGACGTAGTGTAAGATCCCTTAATGTTGTACACGTACGATCATACGGGCTACCTGCATCATCGTAGCTGTGCAAGTGTGGTGACGCCTGTTATCTGGCATTCTCTGGCAACTGATGAAACTTATTTCTAACAGATCCCCTTCAAAACCAGTTTATAAGATGCTGCTACAGAAGTTTATAAAGCTGTGACATGTTCCTATGACTTTCATGTAATGCAGCTGTACACTAGTCACTTTCAACAAAAATTTTATCAGTTTTGTACAGCAGCAACTTCGTTTAGTATCACGTTCCAGTCTAATTGAAAATAATGATTAGTCATTTCTGCAGGCTAGCCACAGAGTAGACTAATTAGTTAAGAGAGTTATTTTGTAAACTTGTCTAAGGAATAATTGGTATGTCACTAAATTGTTGTGCACATTTTATGTACTTTTGCATTAATTGATGATGCTGTCGTAAATGAGCCCTATGACAAACATCAGTACCAATGAAAAGGGAATATTTAGCTTACGCCTGAGTCCTATGACTATCTGATATGTATTTGTTTATTCTTTCAGGTGTCACAGTTAACTTTTCTGCTTCTGCAGGCAGTTCTACAGCAGGCCAATGTGTATTCGTGTCAAAGGTATGGATTGGTTGCTATGAAATCTTAAGTTTCGCTGAAACATATGGTGCAATTGCACAGTATCGTTCATCAAGAGGATGGAAGCCACATGTGTTTGAGGGATTGGTAATTTTCTAATTTTCTACAGATTACAAATTTTGATCTGAAATTTTTGGCTTAAGATGCTATAGGTTATAGTACCCAAAGATAACTATTATAACACAGTATGTAGGTACAATTGTGTACCTATTTGTAATAACAAAAATTGTTACATATGTCATATTGGTGTTTTTGATAATTCCAGCAACATAAAGGTCTTATCATGATGATTATGAACTACAAATAATAATGATGATACTAAATATTTAATGCACTTATCAAAATTTATTTTATTTTTTCCCCAAAGACTGATTTGATGCAGCTCTCCATGCTAATTTTTATAATTGTGTCACTGGCACCACATCATTGTTTCTTGAAGCCACCATGAGATTTTGTAATCATTTTCATTTATCTTGTTGTAGTCTTCACAAGTTTGTGAATATGTTTTTGGACTATAGCATGCCATACTGTTCACATAAAATTCACATTTCATTGGAACTGCTTGCCAGGGGAAAATAATGGATTGGTAGTGGAGTGACTGTATATAACAACTATCCTGTATGGGAATTCATATGTCATATATACAGTTAGGGGAATAAGCACATTTAGTGTCATCCACATTTGAGGTCTGCACTTTCCTTGCCATGGTGCCAGGTGTGCATTTGTTTTTGTGGGTAAGGTTTTTTGAGTAAATCTCCTCTGAACTCTTACATTAGCAGTTCTTGGTTTTCTTTTCACTGTTCACAGTCTGTCCAAAAAGACATAGACTGCTTCTGTTTCTGGTGTATATGTGATGACAACACAGTAATGACAGTGGCAGCTTGAGGTAATGACTATAAACATTTACCAAGTCAGTTGTGACCAGGCAGTGTTAAGTAGTGACTGTAGTGTGTCAATTTTATTGGGTCAGAAATGGTAATGGAGCAACATCTCTTTTCGGCGCGTTTCGTCACTGGGTTATTTGGTAACCGTGATAGCGTTACGGAGATGTTTAATAAACTCAAGTGGCAGACTCTGCAAGAGAGGCGCTCTGCATCGCGGTGTAGCTTGCTCGCCAGGTTTCGAGAGGGTGCGTTTCTGGATGAGGTATCGAATATATTGCTTCCCCCTACTTATACTTCCCGAGGAGATCACGAATGTAAAATTAGAGAGATTAGAGCGCGCACGGAGGCTTTCAGACAGTCGTTCTTCCCGCGAACCATACGCGACTGGAACAGGAAAGGGAGGTAATGACAGTGGCACGTAAAGTGCCCTCCGCCACACACCGTTGGGTGGCTTGCGGAGTATCAATGTAGATGTAGATGTAGATGTAGAATCAAGTTTTTATCCTGGACTTTCCATTGTTCAAGTGTTTAAGACATGCTTCAGAATGTCTTGAAGAAGAAAAAAGTGTGTGCAGAGGTTTTCCAGTGCTGAAATGCAAAATGTAGACATTTCTTTTCGGGGAAAAACCATCACAGGTGGTGAGACTTAATGCAGAAATTCACATAAAAGTAAATGCTTTGATGATAATAGCTGACATTCAAGCCAGTGTTAAGAAGACATATTGAGTTGCAGAGAGGCACAACAAAAAGATGGGTATAAGCTGAGCTTTCGGCCAAAGCCTTCTTCAGAAAGGAAAGAAAATGTCACTCGAGCAGGAACACCTCATACCCATGTGATTGTTATCTCTGGCCATTCAGACTGCCCTTAGCCGCACGAGGTAGCAGTTGTGTGTGTGTGTGTGTGTGTGTGTGTGAGGTGTGCCTGCTTGTGTGAATATGTGTTTGTTTTGTTTTCTTGGATACCACCAGGTTTCCGTCGTGTTGTCACTAATCACAGTATTTACTGCCCCGGAAGAGCTGTAGAAGCCAAAGTTGCACTGTTCTGTTAGCTAACTTTTGTAGCTATATTATCTGAGGATTGTGTACAAATGTATCTTGTTGGAGAGTGCTTTAAGCATAACAGATGTTCCTCCTCCCACACCGTGCCCTTTTGTCCAACTGTGGCACTGGTTGACCAGGATGTTCCACATATTGGTGTTCTTTAGCATGTTATTGCATTTTCTCATTTACTATTAACGATGTGCACATAGGAAAATGGATAGTGGAATGATGCACAGTGATGAGCTCTGGTGGGGGGGGTGCGTGGCCACCACAGTGTTCGTTATGGGTGAGAAATCAAACACATATGTTACTTTGAGAAGTTTTCTGAGCATATGCATCTTTCTGGAGAGAGACAGAAGCAGAAACAGTAACCTGACGTGAAAGTGACCCAAGTGTTGCTAGTTATCCGATCAGGTACTGCCTGCAGCATGAGGCATGGGCTTGAGACAGAGAGCGTACTGGTAATGCTGCAAAGTATTCCGTGACCCTTCTGTGCACAGAACACATGTCTTCTTACTTATACAGTACTGTAGTTTTCTGTATCACTTTTAACCTAGTAACATCTACTTGGAGTAATACACTACTCTGAATGTATCTTTAAGGCTCTGAAGGCTGTTACTATACTAGTAATTAAAACTAGTGCATGGAGTGGCAGTTAATAATGACTTTTCCTAATTTCTGTATTTGGGAGCTGTAATAAGTTATATATAGTGTTGTTCCCTTACATATCCTGCAAATAACTTACATTAATGCACATTTTATCACAGAAATACAGTTTACTGGAGACACACCGCATCTGATCCCAGACATCAGTGACTGCCAAAACTCTCTTTGTTTTGTAGTTCAGAGATGTAAACAGTATTGCAGACTTAACATCAGTAAGTTCACCATAACATTACAGATCTTGCTAGTCAGCCAAATAAATTAATTTACTACAAATATAAAAAATTCCTTTGTAGTTGTACGCAGTCATAATTAATAAAAAATTAACACATAGCACTGGTGAGCCAAAACATTATGACCACTGCCCAACGTGAGGTGGCATTGCAGGCTCGTGATGCAGTAAGGAAATGTAAGTGGAAGAGAGATGAATAGGCAGTCATCGTAGTGAAGATACAGGCCGCAAATGTGGAAATCCACTGATATAAGCGGTTTTAACTAGGGGCATGTTGTTATAGCCCTGCAGCTGGAAATGAGAATCTCTGAAATGGCAAAGCTCGTCTCTTGTAGACTTACTACTGTCGTGAGCACCTATTGAAAGTGATTGAAAGATGGTGAAGTAACGAGGAGGCCATATGATGTTGGATGACCACGTCTCATCACAAAACATAGAGGTTAGAGGATGCCTCAATGCGTAATACAGCATAGGTAGCAAACTGTGGCAGATATGATAATAGAGAGCAATGCTGGTGCAGGCAAAATTGTTTCAGAGCACACTGCTCAAAGACCATTGTTGAACATGGAGCTCCACGTCACATGACCCCTACATATTCCTGTATTGACCCAACAACATAATCAGTTATGATTGCAGTGGATACATCATGACTTGAGTTTTCACCATAGATAAATGGAAACGTGTTGCTTGTCGAATGAATCACATTTCTCGTTACACCAGTTCAATGGTTGGGTCCTTACATGACATCATCCAGGTGAATGGCTGCACAAAACATGCATCGCACCACAGATGCAGGTTGGTTGAGGGCAGAATTATGTGAAGTGGTACATTCAGTTTGGCTTCCATGAAATCTGTGGTGGTAATCAAAGTCATCATGACAAAAGTGAACTATGTGAACAGTATTGCAGACCACCAGTATCGCTTCATGCTTGAAGTCTCCCCCTGTGGTGGTGACATCTTTCAGCAGGATAACTGTCCATGTTGCGAGGTCAGAATCATGCTACCGTGGTTTGAGGGGCATTATACTGAATTCACATTAATGTCTCGGCCAGAAAATGTGCCTGATCTGTACCCGCTGCAACACACATTAGGCGCCAGCTGTGTGCATTTTAACTACCTTCCTGTAATTTGCGGGAATTGTTTGACCTGTAGACATATGGAGCCACATACACTGGCTAGCCAGAACATTATTACTACCTACTTAATAGCCGGTATGTTCATCTTTGGCACGCATAACAGCGGCAACGTATTGTGGCATGCAAGTAATAAGGCCTTGGTAGGCATCTGGAGGGAATTTGGATCACACCTGCACACACAAGTCATTTAGTTCCCATAAATTCCAGGGAGGGGGCAATGAGTTCCAATGCCATGTTCAAACACATCCCAGAAGTGTTCCATCGGGTTCAGATCTGGCAAGGAGGAGGGCCAACACATCAATTGAAACTCACCACTGTGGTCCTCGAACCACTCCATCACATTCCTGGTCTTGTGACCTGGCACATTATCTTGTTGAAAAATACCACTGCTGCCAGGAAACATTGTTGTCACGAAGGGGTGTACACGGTCTGCAGCCACTGTCCACTGTATGATACTCCTTAGCTGTCATGGTGCCATGCACAAACTCCAGTGGATTCATTGACACCCACATAATGTTCTCCGGAGCATAATGGAGCCATTGCCAACTTTTCTCCTTCCTGTAGTACAGGTGTCAAGGAGCTGTTCCCCTGGAAGACGACGCACCTCTCCATTGGCATGATGAAGAAGGTACTGGGATTCATTAGACCATGCAACACTCTGCCACTGTGGGAATGTCCAGCGCAGATGGTCTTGTGCCCATTCCACTCAAACTCAGATAGATCGTGCACCTTCTCTATTCTACGCATGGACAGCATGCTCACTGATGTTACATGCACCTTGTGTGTGTTTGACTTGCAGTCATTCCTTGCCAGGTGACGGTGCTGTTGCCTGGATGGGTTTGTATCAATAGTAGGTCAGTGGTCATAATATTCTGGCTGATCAGTGTATTATTATCTACAGTAAAACCCCTTTTTATGTTTTTCAGCGGACTGACCCAGAAAAGTGTAAAATGCGGGAAAGTGTAGGAAACACAACGGGTGAAAATGAATTAATTACTCTTACTGTCATTCTCTTTATATTGTTAACAATGTAGGTAAAGACAGATTGCTACTTACCATAAAGCACATATGTCAAGTTGCAGACAGGTGCAATTAAAAGACACTTACACACCTCATGCACACATGGCAACTCCAACATCTTGGGCCATGTGTATTGTCGTGTGTGCTTAGATGCACTTGCTTGTGTGTGTGAATGGTGTGCGTCTCTCTTTTACTGGCAAAGGCTGTGGCCAAAAGCTTTATGTGAGTGTATTTTAATTGTGCTTATCTGCAACTTGAGGTGTCGTCTTTACGGCAAGTAGCAGTCTGTCTTTTCCTACATTGTTGATATTCCTACATGGAGTTTCCATTGTTTGTTCTTTATATTGTTCAAAATGTGGAAGTAAAACAATTTAAATTTTACCCGTTTAAAAAATCTGAAATAATTATTTGTTTTTGTTCCTTTATAACAGCAATGAGCTCCACTTGTCTCTCCATAGTATATAAAGCATCAAACCCATTATCATCATCTGATGTACTACCATTGTACTGCCTCAAAATTTTACTGGCTCCCATAGCTTCTCTACTGCTTGGCACGACACACAACAAAAGGAAACAAGCCTTTATGTGTGTTAACACTCGGCCACGGTCTTCATGGTAGCTACAAAGGTACTACCTTGAGTGCTGACACTCACATAAATGTGCATGTGGGTTTGCCTCTTCATTCTGATCATGCCCAGTGGTGTACATAAAACACAAAAGCAAAATTCTTTCATGAAGCCACATTAAAAATATACTTGTGTTTCAGTGTGAGACTTTTGATAAAACATGTAAAACAATATTGCTTAAAACACTGAAGTTGGCAGTCTTTGTAAACAGAGAACAATAGACACAAAATCTACAGCTTGTTGCTGATGAGGTGGTCACTCAGCTCAGGGTGATGCTGGGTGAGAAAGAGGATAAAATTATGGAGCATCTTGAGGAGAAGTTTTTACATCCAACATCAGGTCGTACCAACCTAATACTATGCACCTAGTACGGAAGTTCATGTGGAAGTAATGACGATTCATGAAAGCTCATTATAGAGATGGCCGTCTTCAAAAGTGGTGTTTGTATGTACAAACGACTGTGAAATTACATTAAAGCTGTTGTAATACAACACAGCCAGCAGAAGGAAGGTTCCTCCTAGAGTCACTATCGTCAGATTGTGATTATCGTATGGCAGTGACTTGGCATACTTTACCACCTTTCCAGATACTGTGAACCTATAATACAGGCAGCCTTGACACAACATGCCATTAATGAAAATGTTGCTTACCGCACTAATGCTACATTAAGATATATAACTTTGTGTATTGTGTGTATTTTCTGCTCTGATCCAAGGCTGACTTTGAGCCATAATACAATGGACTTTTTCCAGAAAACTGTTTGAAAATCAATGTTAAAGGTTGTGATAAGTCAATGAAAACCTAATCAAACAATGGAAAATCCAGGATGGAATTAACAATATTGTCATGTAGAAGAAGGTGTAACTAGATGAATGATGAACACCAACTTCACTTAACGAAGGTTTATTCAGCACTTGCACTTGCACATGCAGACTGAACTGCCTCTGCCCAGAACACATACAGTATATAGACAGCTACGGAACATTCCAGTACAATGATTCTTGACATCTGTGGATACTTATAGAATGTACTCAAACCGAATATAGAAATTAAAGTTGTACAGTCCAGGTGATTTTTGAACTCACAACCTCCATGCAGCTGTTTAGTATCATAACCACTACACCATGGTGCTACTCAGCTTCTTCTGCGACATTGCTCCCTCTTTAAGAGAACAGCGTCTCAGTGTTACGTCCTCCTAGTCCGGGAACGAGTTATCAGTCCTGTATACTCCGACTCCCGATGACTGATGCTTGCCCTGGCGGTGGTTTTTTTAGTACTTCTTTTGCTGCTATGCTCTTCGTCAGCTTTCCACTTTCTGCCTGTCGCTGTAGCTTCGAATTTACCTTGGGTTGCAGGATCCTTGTAGGGCTTCATTTGAAGTATGTAGACTGTATCTCTGATCTTTCATCATCTTGTGTTGGGGTTGAAATCTTCAACTTCATAAGTACCATCAGATAACTGTGGCTCAACCTTATAAGGTCCAAAGTAGCGCCTGAGGAGCTTCTCAGAGAGACCAACCTTCCAAACAGGAGTGAAGATCCAGACTAGGTGACCAGGCTTGTAGACAACAGGGCAGTGGCTCGCATCATACCTTCGGCGATCGTATTATCGAACCTGCAGCGTGTGGAGTCGAGCTAAATACCGAACTTCCTCAGCTCTGGTTAACACCTGGCCGATGTAGTTGTTGTCCATGTCATCAGGATGTAACAGAAACACATTGTCCATCGTTGTAGTTGCCTCACGACCATGCACCAGTAAAAACGGCATAAGTCCGATGGTGTCTTGTGTGGTGGTGTTCTAGGCAAACGGCACGAAAGGTAGCACTTCATCCCAGTTGCTCTGCTCAATATTGACCAACTTTGATAGCATGTCGGCCAAGGTCTTATTAAGGCGTTCAGTAAGCCCGTTAGTTTGCGGATGGTAGTGTAGTTCTGTAGGTGCTCTTTCATCATACAGACCAAGTACAGGGTCAGTCATCCGAGCTTTTCGCAGCACATTGAAAGAATCTTGTTGAGCACCGCCCCAGATAAATTTAGCATCAGCTTTTAACAACTTAGATCTCACCTTTCCTGGGTCTGGCTGCACACCTTCGTTTGACACAAGGTGTCCAAGTATTTTGATTTCTTTTACTCCACAGAGACGCTTTCTTGGATTAAGTTTCAGTCCGCCTTGTTGGAGACACTGAAGAACGGCCCTCGGTCTTTTCAAATGTTCATCAGATGTCTCTGAGAAAACTATAATGTCATCTAAATAACAAAGACACATTGTCCACTTCAGGTGACATAGAAGATTATCCATCATCCGTTCAAAAGTTGCTGGTGCATTACACAAACCAAACGGCATTACTTTAAACTCATACAGGCCTTCAGGGGTGATGAATGCAGTTATCTCACGATCAGCCTCATCTACTTCGATTTGCCAGTAGCCTGAGTACATAGCCATGGTTGAGATAAACTTAGCCCCTTTCATACAATCTAGTGTATCGCCAATTTGTGGAAGAGGGTAAATGCCCTTTTTAGTTATCTTATTAAGCTTCATGTAATCAACACAAAAGCACCAACTGCCATCCTCCTTCCTGACGAGGACCACGGGTGATGACCATGGGCTCTGTGAAGGCTGAATGATGTCATCTTCATCGTTTTCTCTACCTCGGCGCGAATTATTCGATGTTCTGTTGCTGACACACGGTATGCTCTCTGCCTTATTGGTTGATGGTCTCCAGTGCTAATCTGGTCTTCACTGTCAATTCGTATAATTTGCTCTTCATCTATGGATTGAAGCATTCAGAGAACTCTTGAAGAATGGGAAGTAGTATCTTCTGTTGTTCCATAGTGAGATATGGTGACAGTCCAGCTAGAAGATCTTGTCTCGTAGTGGTGGCACTAATTTCACCCACAGACTCGGCATGGGGGATTTCATCTACGTCTACATCTACATTTATACTCCGCAAGCCACCCAACGGTTTATGGCGGAGGGCACTTTCTGTGATGCTCAGCTGATCTTCAATTAATGGCTTAGCATTTTCTACGCACAAGAATCTTGGAAGGATCTGCGGTTCTCGGTGACAGTTAACTACCCACAATTCACTGAATCTGTTCTTAAACGAGACAACAGAGGCTGGGATGAGCAAGTTATTCTTCGGTGGTATGCTTCTCTTATATTCCACTACAAGATCCATGAGTTGATGCGTAGCATGACATGTGGCAGTTATCTTTCTAGCGCTGACTGCAGGAATGATCACTTCATCCAGATGCGCATCTACCTGTCCACAATATCTTATCTCGTCTAGCATGATCTTTCAGTGACCACAATCTATAATTGCCTGAGACCCCCCAGGGGCTCAGCATTCATTTGCTGAGTATGGGGTTGGGGACCCCGGGGTCCTTAGCTGGGGACTGGTCAGCGCCGCCAGTCTCCTGTCACCTGCCGCACCCCAGTTGTATAAGGCTTACTCAGGCACGCAGGGCTCTGTCTGAGCGGACCTTTAGTTCCCTAGCTGCTCGTGGGACCACAATGGACCCTTCGACCTCTACATTTCCCCCTACCAGTGGATTGGGTGGGCCACTGGTAGAAAAACACACCCCATCGAAAAAGCGACTTTGTGCTGCGAGTCCTGCAGTGCCTGGTGTTACTAGAGATTTATCAGACTGTCGTAACAGAGCACATGCTGATAACCAGAATGTGTTTTTGATTGTCAAACGGAAGGAAGGTAGCTTTGAGAGAGTTTCTCCCTTTTACATCCACAAGGGTCTTGAGGGAATTGCAGGAACACTGAAATCTGTGAAGCGGCTGCGCAATGGGACTCTGTTAGTTGAAACTTCTAGTTCCCGTCAAGTCACTTCTCTTCGGAAAGCAACCTGTCTTGGAGAGTACGCTATCGAGACCGAGCTCCACTCCACTTTGAACTATAGTAAGGGTGTTGTGACATGTAGGGACTTGGTGGATATCCCCAAGGACGAGTTGAAATCTGAGTGGGCTGACGAAGGTATTGTCGACGTGCAGCATATTATGAAACGAGTCGATGGGGACCTAGTCAAATCCGACTTGTTTATTGTCACATTCAATTGCCCTAGACTCCCAGAGCATGTTAAAGCGGGTTTCTTACGTTTGCCAGTATGGCCATATTTCCCCAACCCAATGCACTGTTTAAAATGTCAGCGCTTTGGGCATACTACGTTGGGGTGCAATGGGATAGCCACTTGTGGTAAATGTGATCAGCCTGCC
This sequence comes from Schistocerca americana, assembly GCF_021461395.2. Lineage (NCBI taxonomy): Eukaryota > Metazoa > Arthropoda > Insecta > Orthoptera > Acrididae > Schistocerca > Schistocerca americana. The sequence goes on from NC_060120.1 coordinate 400,191,436, forward strand.
CATGAAGGAGCCGATTGTTCATCGCCTGTGAAGTGCGTGAATTGCTCTGGGAGTCACCCTGTCTGGAGCCGGGTCTGCCCCATCTATCTCGAGGAACGGAAGATACAGGAGATCAAAACATCTAAGCGCATCCCCTATGGTGAGGCCAAGAAGCTCTTTAAGGCCATGCAGCCTCCTGTGTTTACAACATCTTTCGCTTCCGCTCTGCAGAAACTGGTACAGTTGGCCACTGTTGCTACACAAACGGAGGTTGCTAGTGTCAGCACTAATACCTGCGTTTGCCAGTGCACTTGTGCTGCTGCTGCGGATGTTTTGCAACCTGCAGCTCTTCCCACAACGTCGGACAAGGCTGCGGTTGCTGACATTGGGGTATTCCTGCCCCTCCCCGTATGGCGCCTTCTGCCCAGGTGAGTAAAGCTCCAACTGTTGACAAGGTTCTGCATTCTAAGCCCCCCAAGACAAAGACGCCGAAGGTGAAGGTTTTGCCACCTGAGGAGACTAGTCAGGGTCAGTCCGATGACGATGCCATCGTACTGTCTGACATCTCCCTTGGGTCGCCATCGGAGCTGATGGACATTGATGTCAACCGGGGGCGATATTCTCGCCACAGGAATAAATCTCCGGCCAGTTCGGGCTCTCCTCCAAAGCACAGAGGCAGGGTGAAAATTCAGCCATCCTGATCACTGGCTCCCATATTACTGTGGAACCTGAGTGGGTTTAGGACGCCTGTGGCCGAATTACAACTCCTTGTATGAGAGCGCCCCTTGTGCTTATGTCTCCAAGAGACACATTTTTGGGCCACTGATGCTCCTTCTTTACGGGGCTATACCGTGTATCGAAAAGGTGATCTGATGGGGGAAAGGGCAAAGGGTGGTGTTGTGGTTTTTGTCCGTGATATGCACCACTCATCTGAGCTCCCTCTCGTTATGGACTTGCAAGCAGTTGCAGTTGACCTTCTTGTGCGGCGGAGGCTCACAATCTGTTCCGTTTACTTACCGCCTCAGGATGCAATAGACTCGGAGGCTCTCACAGACCTTATTAGCCAACTCCCCCACCCATTTCTCCTTCTGGGGGACGTCAATGCTCATAATGTCTTATGGGGCTCTACGACTGCTTGCCCCAGGGGTCGCGTTCTGTAAAGCCTCATGGCATCCGAAGAACTGTGCATCCTCAACTCTGGTGCTCCCACTCATTTCTGTACTGCTTCTGGGTCGTTGTCAGCTATTGACCTTTCCTTTTGCTCTCCAGCACTTGCGGATTCCGCTCTGTGGGAGGTTTCCGCTGACCTCCATTCTAGTGACCACTTCTTCCTTTGGATTCGCCTCCTGGATGAGGCTGTGGAATTACAAGTGCCGCCCAGGTGGCACCTCTGCAGAGCTGACTGGACACTTTTCAGCCAATTAGCTGTTTTGGAACACCGTGCCAGCGTCCTCGAATGGGTCGGCCATGTTACAGCCGTGATCTCCCATGCTGCTGAATTGTCGATCCCACGGTCCTCAAGTCATCCGAAGAGGCGTCCTGTCCCTTGGTGGACCACTGAGTGCCGCTCAGCCATCCGAGCCCGCCGTGCAGCTCTGCGCCGCTTCAAGTGCCGTCCCTCAGCTGACAATCTCGCGGCCTTTCGGGTGGCAAGGGCCAAGGCGCGGCGAGTGACTAAAGAGAGCAAACGACGGCCATGGCAATCGTTCTTGAACTCCATCTCCCGCTCCACTAGTTCTACGAAAGTATGGGAAGCCATCAGGAGGATTTCCGGGAAACGCAGCCAACTACCTGTCACGGCATTGCTGCATCAGGGTTGTCTACTCATGGCGCAGAGAGACATTGCCCAGACACTGGCCATGCATTTTGCGGAATCTACTGCCACTATTAACTGTGATCCAGATTTCTGCCGCTACCGCACTGCCATCGGGAGGGATCACTTGGACTTCCAGTCGCCAAATTCTGAACCCTACAACTGCCCCTTCACAATGTGGGAACTGGATTCAGCGCTGTCTGTGGCTCATGATACTGGATCAGGTGATGATCAAATCCTGTACAGCATGCTGCAGCACTTGTTGCTGCCATCCAAGGAAGTTCTCCTGAATTGTTTTAATATGATATTGTCATTCGGAACGTTCCCTGACTCGTGGAGGGAGGCAATTTTGATTCCCCTCCTCAAACCGGGAAAGGACCGAATGCATCCCATTAGTTATCGGAGTATTGCTTTGACGAGCTGTGTCGGGAAGACATTGGAACGCATGGTCAACCGCCGCCTGGTTTGGCTGCTCGAGACCAGGCAGCTCCTTAGCCACTCTCAATGTGGCTTTCGGAGATGTCGTTCCACTATAGACAACTTGACCCTGCTTGAGGCGGCCATCCAGTAGGCCTTCCTATGTAACCAGCATTGCCTAGGTGTATTCTTTGACATTAATAAGGCGTATGACACTACTTGGCGCCGCCTTATCCTCAATCAACTCCATCAGTGGGGGTTTCGTGGCCATCTCCTCATCTTCATTTGGTCCTTTCTTTCCCGCCGGCTCTTTCGATATCGGGTTGGTAATGTGCTATCTGATTTGTACGTGCAGGAGAATGGTGTTCCTCAGGGAAGCGTTTTAGGTGTCAGCCTCTCTGCCATCGCCATTAACAGTATCACGTCCACTATCTGGAGTCCGGCCCAGTGCTCCTTGTTTGTGGATGATTTTGCTGTTTTCTGTTCTTCCTCCAGTCTTGTCACTGCTAGTTGGCAGCTGCAGCTTACGATAAAGCGACTAGAGGCATGGACTGCGAAGACGGGTTTTACCTTTTCTGCAGACAAATGTGTGTGTGTCCATTTTAATTGTTCTCGACGTGCTTTTACCTCCCCTGAATTGCGTCTGAGAGACACCATTCTTCCTTTTAGAGACACTGTGAGGTTCCTGGGCCTCACTTTTGATTCCAAGTTGTCGTGGTTGCCGCACCTTAAAGACCTCAAGGTGCGGGCCCTGAAGGCACTGAATATTTTGAAATGTCTGAGCCATCAGTCCTGGGGAGCGTCTGCTGCAGTTTTATAGGGCTTTCGTCCGGTCACGTCTGGACTATGGATGCACCGTGTTTGGGTCAGCGAGGCCTTCGTATGTGAAGATTCTTGACGCAGTACACCATGAGGGTATCAGGCTGGCCACTGGGGCCTTCCGTACCAGTCCCATCCCCAGCCTGTGTGCTGAGGCAGGGGAACTGCCGCTCGCCAACTGGCGGAAACTCCTCATGGTGCGACGGGTGTGTCAATTCCTTGCCTGTCCTACCTCCCCTGCGTACGCTACTGTTGCCCGACCGCCTATGGAACGTCTCTTTCCCAGTCGTCCCAGGGCAACGAGACCATTTGGGATTCGTGCCAAGCATTTGCTCGAGTCCCTTGGTGTGGAGCGTGTGGCACCCCAACTCCAGGGTTTTACCCGTCTGCCTCCCTGGTTGCTCCAGAGGCCCAGCGTCCTTTTAGACTTGTCAGAGTACCGGAGGAGCTGCACTCCTGCGTTTGTTTTTACCTCCTTATTTTACGATATTTTAAACCAGCATCCCGACCATGCACCAGTATTTACGGATGGCTCTAAACAGGGGGACTCTGTTGGTTGTGCTGTTGTTTTCCCTGATCGAGTCATCAAGTTACGGCTTCCCACGGCGTTTACCATCTTTGATGCCGAATTGTTTGCGATCGTGCGGGCATTGGAGCAGATGAGATGTGTTCCCAGTCTTAAGTTTCTCATCTGTTCTGACTCCCTGAGTGCCCTTCAGACTATGCAACATTTGTACCCAGCGGATACGGTCGTCCAGAACATCCGTGATGCCCTATTCCACCTGCAATGGCAGGGGAAGGAGGTTTCTTTCTGCTGGGTGCCGGGGCACATGGGTATTAGGGGAAACGAACTGGCGGATGTGGCTGCCAAAGATGTGTTCCCTCCCTCACGTTGTTGAATGTGCCGTCCCCCTCCATGCTGTTACCTCCCTTTTGCGTTTTCGTGTTATGCGTCAATGGGAAGAGGAGTGGCTGTCAGTTGGTGAAAATAAGCTGCGTTTGGTCAAGGCAACCATGTGGCCATGGCGTACGTCCTACCAGTCATGCAGGCGGGATGAGGTTCTCCTCACTTGCCTCCACATTGGGCACAGTCCCTTAACGCATGGTATTTTACTCCGGCGGGAGGACCCCCCAATCTGCAGTGCTTGTGGCGTCCAGATTACTGTCCGCCACATTTTACTTGACTGTCCTTTATTCTCTGACCAGAGGGCGGCGGTTTCCTTGCCACCGGATTTGCCCTCTATTTTGCAAGACGACCCAACAACTGTGGTTAAGGTCTTACGGTTTTGTGTCCTGTTCAATTTGTTACCTCGGGTTTTAGGGAGAGGATTTTAATGTGCTGCTGGGTGACTGGCTCACCCAGGTTTTAGGTAAGAGGTCCGCCAGTCACGATTACCTACTTGTTTCACTTCGATTTCTGTTCTCTTTTCCTTGTGTTTCCTTTACTTTTTTAGTGTGTTTCTTTTCCACTTGTTTTGCCTCTGTATGTGAGGATTTAGAACTGCGTCAGGCCTGTGTCTTTTAGCCGTTCTCCTTGTTCGCTGTCCGTCTTCGTCCCTTCACCGCATGTGTTCCTGTTTCTATGCGTTTGGACGCTGATGACCACGCTGTTTAGCGCCCGAAAACCTCAAACCACACACACACACACACACACACACACACACACACACACACACACACACACACACAATTGCCTGAGAAGCTTTCAAAAAGTCCCATCCGTGAATGACGTCATGACTACTCTCTTGTAAGATGATGAATTCTAAGGACTGTGTATGCTCACTTATACCCACACGAATGGTACATTTTCCTGTAGGTTTTACATATTTTCCATTAGCACCTTCAGCAGAGATGTTTTGTTGTTAACGAATACGGTTTTCTGCAACTGGTGATGGTACTTCTCCAAAGTGACTGATTATGATGCTCCAGAGTCCACAAGAGCTTGGGCTGGTCAGCCATCCATTACCATATTGACATAGTTTCCTATCATTTTTGTAGTGATCAACGGCGGAGGATTTTTTTTCTTCAGCGGCCTCACCTCCAAGGAAGGTCGCACCCTTTGGTTTTCCAGGTTGCGGCAGCTAGGTGATGGGCTGGAGCTTCTAAACGGCACTGGAGACCTTGAATCAGGCAGTAGTAGCTGACCGTGATAGATGCAGCAACTGATAAGTAATTTTATATCATCTGTGTGCTTTAATAGTTTAGTTTCTAGGGTTTCTGTGTGTAAATTTGAAATCTAAGCCACAGTTCTCGTGTTTTCGTTTGCGTCAGAAAGTAAACCGATTTTGTGATACATTACAAGTTCCTTATCAGGGGCAAATTATTTAGTTTCACCTGAGTGCTTTGGTAGTTAGGTTCTTGAATATCTGCGCATTACTAGACACAGTTCATGCGTTTTCATCAGGGTCTACATTAGAGTTGCACAGCACGTGCCGATAGTCCGTTTATCTGCATAGTTTAGTTTTCTACGGTCTCTGGTATGGACAGGGACTGCGATTGTTATGTGCGGATGCGAGCCGAGTTGGTGACACTTTGCTCTCAGCTTCAGGCTGTGATGGCTTCGGTTACACAGCTTGAGGCTGCAGTGGATGGGCACCACTGTTGTGGGCCGGCTGTGGGGATCCAACAGACGTTCAGCACGTCACGAGTCCTCTGATCGGTCCTCACCGGTGGCCAACCCAGTTACTGCTCGCACTGAGGCTGACCCCTCACCTGTGGTCGAGTGAGAGGTCGCCCCGGGGCGAAGAAGGTGGTGGAAGACTTCCCAGGTGGCCGCACGTAAAGTCTCCCCAGATCGTCTGACAAACACGTTCCAGGTGCTGTCTGCAGCTGACACTGTTGCTGAGCCGGGTGCTGTCGCCTGTCCTGTTTCAGAGGAAACCACTCAACCTGCAAGATACGGGCAATCACAGAGGGTGGGTCTATTGGTAGTTGGGAGCTCCAACGTTAGGCGCGTTATGGGGCCCCTTAGGGACTTGGTTGACAAGGAGAGTAAGAAAACCAATGTGCACTCCATGTGCATACTGGGTGGAGTCATTCCAGACGTGGAAAGGGTCCTCCCGGATACCATGAAGAGCACAGGGTGCAGCCAACTGCAGGTGGTTGCTCACGTCGGTACCAGTGATGTGTGTCGCTTTGGATCATTAGAGATTCTCTCTGGTTTTGAGCAGCTAACAGAAGTGGTAAAGGCTGCCAGTCTTGCTTGCAAGATGAAAGCAGATCTGACCATTTGCATCATAGTCGACAGGACCGATTGCGGACCTCTGGTACAGAGCCAAGCGGAGGGTCTGACTCAGAGGCTCAGACGGTTCTGCGACTGTAGGCTGCAGATTCCTCGACTTGCACCAAAGGGTGGTTGGGTTTCAGGTTCTGGTGAATAGGTCAGGTGTCCACAATACGCAGGAGGCGGCTGCACGGGTAGCAGGGGATGTGTGGCGTGGACTGGGCAGTTTTTGAGGTTAGAGGGTCTTGGGAAAACACAAGATGGGCTTCGGTGACAGAGGGTGCAGGCTGAACACAGGAAGAACATAGATTCAGGAACCATTGGTATAACAGTTGTAAATTGTCGTAGCTGTGTTAGGAAAGTACCAGAGCTCCAAGCACTAATAGAAAGCACTGATGCTCAAATTGTTATAGGCACTGAAAGCTGGCTAAAGCCGGATATAAGCTCAGCTGAAATTTTTGCGAAGAACCTAACGGTGTTCCGAAAAGATAGGCTAAACATGGTTGGCGGTGGTGTGTTTGTTGCTTTTAGAAGTAGTTTAACTTGTCGCGAAATTGAAGTAGGTTGTTCGTGTGAGTTAGTACGAGCAGAGGTAATTGTTGGCAACTGGAATAAAATAATAATTGGATCCCTTTACCGACCTCCCAGTTCAGGTTCAAAGAAAACTTGAGTTTGATTTCACACATTTACCCGACTCATACGATAATAGTTAGTGGTGACTTCAATTTACCCTCGATATGTTGGCGAAAATACATGTTTAATTCTGGAGGTATGCATAAAATATCATCTGAAATTGTGCGAAATGCATACTCTGAAAATTATTTCGAGCAGTTAGTTTGTGAGCCCATGTGAATAGTAAATGGTTGAGAAAAAACACACTTGACCTCTTAGCAACAAATAATCCTGAGTTAATAACCAGCATTAAAACTGATATAGGGATTAGTGAACACAGGGTTGTCATAGCGAGATTGAATATTGTAATCCTCAAATCCTCGACAAATAAGCAAAAAATATACCTATTCAAAAAAGCAGATAAAAATTCACTTGATGCCTTCCCGAGAGACAATCTCCACTCATTCCAAATCAATAATATAAGTGTAGACCAGATGTAGCTTAAATGCAAAGAAATAGTATCGGCAGCAATTGAGAGGTTTTTACCAAATAAACTGACAAATGGTGGAGCTGATCCTCCTTGGTACAAAAAACAGGTTAGAACACTGTTGCAGAAACAACGAAACAAACGTGCCAAATTTAAACAGACGCAAAATCCCCAAGATCGGCGGTGCTTTACAGAAGCTCATAACTTAGCATGGAGTTCAATGCGAGACGCCTATAACAGTTTCCACAACGAAACTTTGCCTCGAAACCTGGCAGAAAATCCAAAGAGATTCTAGACGTATGTGAAGTATGTTAGCAGCAAGAAACAAACAATGCCTTCCCTGCACGATAACAATGGAGATACTATCGAGACAGTGCTGCCAAAGCAGATGTACTAAACAGCCTTCCGAAATGCCTTCACAAAAGAAGAAAAAGTAAATTCCAGAATTCGAATCGAGAACAGCTGCCAACACGAGTAACGTAGAAGTAAATATCCTCGGAGTAGTGAAGCAACTCAAGTCACTTAATAAAAGCTAGTCTTCTGGTCCCGCCTGTATACCAATTAGGTTCCTTTCGGAGTATGCTGATGCATTAGCTCCATACTTAACAACCATATACAACCGTTCGCTCGACGAAAGATCCGTACCCAAAGACTGGAAAGTTGCACAGGTCACACCACTATTCAAGAAAGGTTGTAGGAGTAATCAACTAAATTACAGGCCCATATCGTTAACGTCGATATGCAGCAGGATTTTAGTACAAATATTGGTTCTAACATTATGAATTACCTCGAAGGAAACGGTCTATTGACACACAGTCAACATGGGTTTAGAAAACATCGTTCCTGTGAAACACAACTAGCCCTTTATTCACATGAAGTGCTGAGTGCTATTGACAAGGGATTTCAGATCGATTCCGTATTCCTGGATTTCTGGAAGGCTTTTGACACGGTACCACACAAGTGGCTCGTAGTAAAATTCCATGCTGCTCGTAGTAAAATTCCGTGCTTATGGAATATTGTCTCAGTTATGTGACTGGATTTGTGATTTCCTATCAGAGAGGTCACAGTTCGTAGTAATTCACAGAAAGTCATCGAGTAAAACAGAAGTTCAGGCGTTCCCCAGGGTAGTGTTATAGGCTCTTTGCTGTTCCTTCACTATATAAACAATTTGGGAGACAGTCTGAGCAGCCGTCTTCAGTTGTTTGCAGATGTCGCTGTCGTTTATCGACTAATAAAGTCATCAGATCAAAACAAACTGCAAAACGATTTAGAAAAATATCCGAATGGTGCGAAAAGTGGCAGTTGACCCTAAATAACGAGAAGTGTGAGGTCATCCACATGAGTAGTAAAAGGAACACATTAAACTTCGGTTACACGATAAATCAGTCTAATCTAAAAGCCATAAATTCAACTAAATACCTAGGTATTACAATTATGAAGAACTTAAATTGGAAAGAAAACATAGAATATGTTGTGGGGAAGGCTAACCAAAGACTGGCAGGAAACTTAGAAAATGTAACAGACCTACTAAGGAGACTGCCTACACTACGCTTGTCCGTCCTCTTTTTAGAATACTGCTGCGCGGTGTGGGATCCTTACCAGGTAGGACTGATGGAGTACATCGGAAAAGTTCAAAGAAAGGCAGCACTTTTTGTATTATTGCGAAATATGGGAGAGAGCGTCACAGAAATGATACAAGATTTGGGCTGGAAATCATTGAAAGAAAGTCGTTTTTCGTTGCAACCGAATCTTATCACGAAATTCCAATCACCAACTTTCTCCTCCGAATGCGAAAATATTTTGTTGACACCGACCTGCATAGGGTGGAACAATCACCATGATAAAATAAGGGAAATCAGAGCTTGTACAGAAGGATATAGGTGTTCATTCTTTCCGCGTGGTATATGAGATTGGAATAGTAGAGAATTGTGAAGGTGGTTCAATGAACCCTCTGCCAGGCACTTTTGATTTGCAGAGTATCCATGTAGATGTAGATGTAGATCGGCATGTTGGGGAGTGTCCTCTCCAGTGGCTAGCTGGTGGCGATGGTGACCTACGTTGTCCTGCACCCACATCTTCTTGTTCATCTTCGTTGTCCCGGAGTTCGTGTCGGCTAAGATCGGTCTGATGTCTTGTGACGCGGGCATCATCAAATATCCGCCGCCTTTCTCGACAATAGCGCACCTCATCTCCCAGTCGTCTGCAGTGGAAACATACTGGTTGGTTATCCTGGGTCCTCCAGACATCAGTCTTCCTTGGTGCACAAACAGGTTCCTCATGCGGCATTGTAGGAACGTAACTCCACCTGGGTCTCGATTTTTTCGCCGTTTTAAAGGGAAATGAAGGATGAGAGATTGGTTTTAATGTCTGTTCCACTTACTCCCTTATGACCTCTTGAAGCGTCTTGGTTTTTTGCTCGCCGTGCAATCCAAGTGCCTTCTGGACTTCTTCTCTCAATATCTGACGAAGAACACTTGTGAAATCAATTGCTTCCTCCATCACATACATTGATACGACATTTGGAAGCCGTTCAAACTTCTTGCGTGTAATTATTTTTTGAGGCATTGTCTCGATATACTGGCACCATTTTATGAAGTTTTCTGCTGTCGAAACCTCCTTAAGGAGTAGGGCTTGGTACATGTCCTCAGCAACACCCTTCATGAGATGTGCAATCTTATTTTCCTCCTTAATTCTAGGATCCATTATTTTACACAACTCCAAGACGTCTTGAATGTAGGATGCTGTAGTTTCTCCTTGACCCTGTGCCCTGCACTTTAATTTATCTTTAGCCTTGCTCTTCTGTCGTTGTGTGTCGCTGAAATACTTGTGCAGTTCCACCTAGAATACTTCCCAGATTGTGAGCTTCTCTTCGTTGCTCTCATACCATTGCTTGGCAGTGCCCTCCAAGTAGTAAAATACGTTAGCCAAACACATGGTGTCATCCCATTTGTTAAATTTTGCTATACCCTCATATACCTTCAGGCACTTGTTTGGATCTTGGCGATCATCACCAAGGAACCCGGAAGGATGTCTCATGTGGTGGCACACAGTTGCTGTCATCATAACTTCCTCTTCTTCTTCTTCTTCTGTCTCCGGTAGATTGCGATCTGTTGAATATGGCTCGAACTCGGGTTTCTCGCCAAGTAAACGGCAGCTCTGTCATGGCCTGATGGGAGCCACTGTGTCGTCAATAATGTGCGCTATGACAAGTTCCAATACCCAGTGCCTCCACAAGAATAATGTTACGTAGAAGAAGGTATAATTAGATGAATGACGAACACTAACTTCACTTAACGAAGGTTTATTCAGCACTTGCACATGCAAGAGTGCGGAGCGAACTGCCTCCGGCCAGAACACATACAGTATATATACAGCTGGAGACCATTCCAGTACAGTGATTCTTGATATCTGTGGATACTTCTAGAATGTACTGAAACCAAATATAGAAATTAAAATTGTGCAGTCTAGGTGATTTTTGAACTCACGACCCTCCATGAAACGGTTTAGTATCATGTCCTTTAGCCCACCTGGTTAGCCGAGCGGTCTAATGCACAGCTTTCTGGAGCGCGCCTGGTCCCCGGCACGAATCCATCCGGCGGACTTGTGTCGAGGTCCGGTGAGCCAGTCAGTCTGTGTATGGTTCTTAGGCGGTTTTCCATCTGCCTCTGTGAATGCAGGCTGTTTCCTCTTATTCTGCCTCAGCTACACTATGTTGGCGATTGCTGCGCATACAAGTTCTCCACGTACGCGTACACTGCCATTACTCTACCACACAAACGTAGGGGTTACAGTCATCTGGTGTGAGACGTTCCCTGGGGGGTCCACCAGGGGCCGAACCGCACAATAACCCTGGGTTCGGTGTCGGGTGGCAGAGGGCTGAAGTGGACTGCGGTAGTCATCGTAGGGTTGTGGACCACTGCGGCTGCGGCGGGGACGGAGCCTCTCCGTCGTTTCTAGGTTCTTGGTTAACATACAACATGACCTTTACACCACGGTGCTACTCAGTTTCTTCTGCGACAATATTATGAGAAGGAAAGTTGCTACTCACCTTGGTGTGAGAAAATAAAACTCATTATCATCATACAGACAGACAAACAAGGGTATAATGTAAGTTTAAGACTTAAGCTGTTTTTGTTCTGTTCTAAACATGAATCTAAATATTAAACCTAGAAATCTGTCAGACAGCAGCACCATAGTACAGCCGTGAAGTGCTCTTCTGATAAAAATGAAAAGAAAGACAAATAATGATGAGTAATGAATCAAATATGCCAAGTGGAAGTCTTCAGTGTATATTGCTTCGTCAAAGTGTCCTTAGAGAGCATTGCTGACTGATGAGATGTTAGCAACTTTACAGATATACAGGTTGTGTTGTGACACCTCATTTCTGTAGAAAGACAGTGTCAACTATTGCTGCTTTAAAATCTTTGGAAAAATTGGGAAAAGAGGGTGGCTTTGAAATTTCTGCTTTACAACTAACCTCAATAATAACAATCATATATGCCTGTATAGAAGTGCAAACTCAAACATAAAAATATTTTTTAACAAACTTGAAGGTAGCCTTGATGGTATCAGGGACTTGAACAAAACAGTTATAATATGTTTAGATTTTAACATTGACTGCAACTTAGCATAACTATGCAAACAGAAACAGTGAAGGTAGGAAGAACCTTCAGCCATCAGAACATTGAGCACCTTAGGAATTTATTAAGGAAGAAAACATGGATTGGTGTGTACAGATGTGAAAGCACAGATGAAAAGTTCATCATATACATGCATGTTTCAAAAGATAGAAATGATCTTATGGTCATATTTGGAACATGCAACTCGCTTCCGTATTGTAAATTCCCCCACCAAAGTAACAAGTGTGTTCCTCACCACTATTGATATGGTATTGATAAACAAGGAAAGTCATGAATACACAGCTAGAAATATCAACACAGCTTTCAGTGACCACTAAGAATGACTTCTTGAAATATCTTCAGTACTGACTATGGAAACAGAAACAATGAAAATAGGAAGAACTTTCAGGCATCAAAACACAGCACGCCTTAGGAATACATTGAGGAAAGCAACGTGGATTTGTGTGTACAGATGTGAAAGCACAGATGAAAAGTTCAACATATCTGTGTTTGTCTTCTCAAATTCTTTTAATATAGTAAGTGTGACATACAGTGAGGAAATAATAAATAGAGTGGAAACTTCAAAATTCTTAGATGTACATATTGAGCCACAGATAGCAAATGTATTTAATAATCATTTCTTAAATATATTAGAAAGTCTAGGCATAAACAGCTCAAGAGAAAAATCACAGTAGTATTTTGATAAAGTAACTCTCATGGAATTCAATCATATGAATGTATCACTAATGTCTCCTTTCAAAATTAAGAAAATTATGCATTCTCTCAAAAATGAAAGCTCATGTGGTTTTGACAGTGTACTAAATATTTGTTCCCATATAATATACCTCATCATATCTGAAATATTCAATGCGTCAACAACACACAGCATTTTCCAGAGAGACTGAAATAAGCTGTTATTAAACCCCTCTTTAAGATATGTGATAAGAGAGATGTCATTAACTACTGATCTGTTTCACTGCTGACATCATTTTCCAAAGTTTTTGAGAAGGTGATGTATTCTAGAGTAGTATCTCACCTTAGCGACAATAATATCCCCAGAAAGTCACAGTTTGGGTTATGGAAGGATTGCTGTACTGAGAATGCCTTTTAATGTTCACTCACCAGATTTTACAAGCTTTGAATAATTAAATAGCACCGATGGATATTTTCTGTGGTCTATGTAAGGAATTTGACTGCATAAATCGCAGTATTTCCTAAATAAATTTCAGTTTTATGGGAATTCTGAGTGATTTTCTGTCTAATATACAAAAATCAGAATGAATTTGTTTTGCAGGTAATACTAGCTTGTAATAGACCAAAAGAGAACAGAATGTTGTGATTCGTAATTTAACTGGTATAGTTCAGGGACGTAATTCTAATTGGAGAGAAATCGTGTATGGGGGTTTCACAAGGTTTAATCCTAGGTATACTGTTGTTCCTCATACATGTGAGTGATTTTCTGTCTAATGTACAAAAATCAGAATGAGTTCTTTTTGCAGGTAATACTAGCCTGTAATAGATCCAAGCATACATGCAGAAACAGAAGAAATGGCAAACATAGTTCTTAAAAGTATCATTGACTGTTTTTCTGAAAATGTTCTCATCTTCGACTTTAAAAAGACTGAACACATTCGGTTCTGGACATGTAGGATCATTAAACCAATGATAAATGTAACACATGGTGAGGAAACTATAAATGGGGTGGAAACTTCAAAATTCCTAGGTGTTAATGTCTCAGAAAATTTAAACTGGAAAAAGCACATTTTGGAACCACTGTAAACAAATTATTTTGGCCACATTTGGACGTAGAATCATCGCAGATCTTTGGGAGACATAAATCAGTAATTTGAGAAATTTTGCGTATATTCATTCAATAATGTCATATGTAATACTGTTCTGGGGCAACTCATTCTGAAGAAAGAAAGTCTTCCTTGCTCAGAAATGCACTGCGAGAATAATATGTGGTACTTAGCCACAATCATCTTGTTGATATCTATTTGAGGAGTTGGGCATTCTGACTACTGCACAGTATATTTATTCCCTTGTAAAGCTTGTTGCAAATACTCCACTACAGTTCAAAAGAAATAATGATGTACACAGCTACAAGACCAGAAGAAAAAATGACAATTCATTACTCCACATCAAGGTTGTCTTTAGCACAAAAAGTGGGGCAATGGTCCAACAAAACTTTTTGATCATTCACTAAAATTTGATAACGAAGTGAGAAAGTTTCTCCTTGACAGCTCCTTCTATTCCGCAGAAGAATTTCTATTTACATCTTTATCTACATCAATTCTCTGTGTTGGCAGAGGGTATCCTATACCACTACTTGTCATTTCCTCTCCTGTTCCACTTGCAAATAGAGCAAGGGAAAAACAAATGTCTGTACACCTCCGTGTGAATCCAAATTTCTCATATCTTATCTTTGTGTCTTTATGCGCATTGTGTGTTGGCGGTAGTAGAATCATTTTGGCAGTCAGCTTCAAATGCCAGTTCTCTACATTTTCTCAATAGTGTTTCTCGAAAAGTATGTCGCCTTTCCTCCAGGAATTCCCATTTTATTTCCAGAAGCTTCTCCTTAACACTTGAAATATGTAAAAGGTGGTGGATAGGCATTACTAACTCACATCTGTATTCCTTCTTTTCTTCTGTAAGAGGAGAGGGGTGACCTTAGAAATGTTCAGAGTGTAACCATATTTACAAATGAATATGTGATGTAGATGTAAAATGACTCATTCCGCTTCATTACAGTTTATTGTGCAAAATGATACATTGAACATCAAACTTGCTAAGTAACTAAGATACATCTTTTCCAGTTAAAAACAGAGGATCAAATCTTACTGGTTTGATAGATAAAACTGCTGGTTGACAACAGGTGTAGCAAATCATGTGCTGAAATCTTCTATAGGATCTAATGAATTTAGTGTGTATTTCAAAAAATATAAACTGATACTTTAAAAAGTGATAAAAGAAGCCAAAGTGATGGCAAATGACTGCTATATGAATAATTCCAATAACAAAGTGAAAACTGTATGGAATATAGTGAAACAGCAAAGTGGTAATAGTTCTCCCCAAAATTCCAGTATAAATTGAACCATAGCAGAAAAGAAATTCTGATCCTGAAGAAATAGCAAATGTGTTCAAGACTTATTTTAACAATATAAATGAGCAGCTGGCCACTGAAATCAAATTTTGCACTAAAAACTGCCTTGTATCATCCTTCTTCACTCTTTCTCTTTCCAGAAACCCAGAGAAAAGTCTTGGCAGTTAACATAACTTTAAAAATGAACCACTCTTCTGGAATAGAAGCATCCCAGACAGTCTTATTATAAAATGTGGAGATCTCAATGCTGAACCATTAGCTCACCTTTGTAACAGTTCCTTTCAAATTGGAATTTTCCTGTCATGCTTAAAAAGTACCAAGCACAAACCACTACTCAAGAAAGGTAAAAAGGACCAAATGGGTGCCTACAGGTCCATTGTCTTTACAAAGTTCATAGAAAAACTTTTTCAAAGAAGGGTGGCAGGGTCCCTAGAAGAGCACAAAACTTTATTTATAGCGCAACAAGATTTCAGGAAGGGCTGATTTACTAATACAGCAATTTTTGAACATATAATGAAGTATTTCAAAAGCTGGATCATGATGAAAATGTCGTATTGGAATATGCTTAGATGGAATATGCTTAGATCTCTCTAAGGCTTTTACGTCATAGGTCACACTAAACTATTGCCATAGCTTGACAACATGGGGATCAGAAACATCCAACAACTGGATATAATCATACCGAATCAGACAAAAGCAAGTAGTTCAAGTGCAACACCAAAGTTTCAACAAATTATCTCAACATTATTCAAAGTATGAAGCCATTATATATGGAGTGCAACAAGTCTCAGTGCTGGAACTTCTTCTGTTTCTGTCATACGTGAATGACCTGAACAAATTCTGTAGAAACACCATTCAGTTTTCTGATGATAATATTGGGAAAGAAAGGGAAATGCTTGTAAGTCTACAATGGAGACAATGAGCAGGTTCAGTCGCATCAGTTTTTAATAAATGCAAGTGAGACAGTGGCACTGAATTTCATAATGTGAAAAAGGTGAGCAAAATGTTTGGATTCAGATATCTGGTAAGGAGCTGCAGAGAGTAGCAACATAAAGTTCTTAGATTTATGGCACCAGAATTACCTGAAATGGGGGACACACACTGAAAAACTGTATAAGAAATTAAACACTGCATACTGTTTTAGTGAGGATATTAGAAGGATGCTGCAGCAAAGATTGTCTTAAAATACAACTGTAATATGGAATTACTTTCTGGGGTAACTCTTCTCTCACACAAAAGTTCTTTAGGCTACAAAAGGATTATAAGAATAATGGAAAGTGTGAAATGGAACAGAACCTCTAGACCACTATTTAAAAAAGCTGGAAGTCCTCCCACTTCCACGTATCTGTGTGTACGAGTTAGTTGTTTTTGTGAAAAAATATGCAATGGGAAATACTCTTCCAAAAAAGTGAAAATGTACATTCCTATAACACAAGGAAAGAGGAAACTTTCACACAGAGCCAGTGAGCACCAGCCTAAATAAAAAAGGAACCTTCCATCATGGGAAAATTATTTTTAATAAACTTCCCCCAGAAATTAAATCGGTAAATGACCTGACAAAAGTTCAAGTCAGATGCTAATGCATATTTGACTCACCACTGCTTCTATAGCCTGCACGAGCTCCTTTAGGAAGTACACAAAATATTTGTATCTGTACTTTAGTGGTGTATTGTATAAATGTTACTAGCCCATAAGTACCTTAATTATCAGTCATGTAGATGTTACTGTAATACAAATATTGATCGTTCTGTACAGTATATACTCTTTCTGCTTTTATAACGTATTCTCTTTCCACTTGTACAATATATGCTCTTTGCGTTATAACTTGATCCGCATTTAATGTAAAAGTAGTGTAATTAATGGAAAATTAAATCATAAAATATTACATTTTGTTTTGCACTGACTATAGCAGAATGTACCAATTGAGTACTACATGTTTATTTGGACAAGTAAAGATCCAGTCTAATATAATCTATATGTACTGTGGAGTAGGAATTGTGCCTTTCACTTTTCATTATTTTGGATGTAGTTAATAAATGTTACATACAGAATTCAATAATTTTGTATACATCTTCTCATGGAGAAAATAATGACTGGTGAATTTTGGTAACATATTTACGTGATTCCTGATAGTTTCAAATGCACTTAGTTTCGGCATGTGTATTTGTGTGCTTACTCTCTGATCTAAGTGAAATGATTTGATGTTTCCTCATTCTTCATTGCTGTCATCATCATCATCCCTTTCATACTCACAATACCATATAGACCTCTGTTCTGTTGCAGTAGAAAGTAACATTTTTTTTGAAACACTGAAGAGTGTCACAAACCTTTTATGCAGAATTATATTCATCACTTTATAATTCACATTATACTTAAAAAGGTAGTTCTGTTTGTCTACTGAAGAATAAAAATGAAATCTGAACGTTAAAAATCATTTCATTTTTTTAAATTATTGAAATATTATCACTTTTTGGTCTTATCTATTGAAGCCAGCATATTACTCTTAGATTTTGGTGCACAAATGTTGCACACATAACCAGAACCTTGCTCATGCAAAGGAATATGTCTTTTTATTTATAGGTTACATAAACTATCACTTCCTCCCATTGTTATTTATTGTGTTTACCTCCATGTTGTATTCACATAACTGTCAACATAATTCCTTCTAACAATTGCTTATTGTAACTTTCGTTTATGTGATTAATAATGGGATTACATTTGTGGCTCCAAAGTAATATTGAAATTCAGAAAGTGTGACACATAACAAGTCAACTTTAAATTTGTTATAACTCCATCTAGCACTGGGAGTCTTAGCAACTCAAAATTAGTAGCTTAGTGTAAACAACTGTGGATGGTACCCAGGATATACCACTTACTAGAGATTTCAGCACTTGTTAACAGATAATGAGCTGTCTAAACATCATATGTTTTTGTATATGGTTATGGTAGCATCCTCTAACATTAGGCTCCTTAGTTTACTGAACCAAGGTTGCCTGTATCGCAAAATCACTATCACATGATGGGAAGACCATTAGACTTTGTTTTTGGATGTGTTTTTCCTACGTGGAGTGTTTCCCTCTATTGTGTGTGTGTATATATATATATATATATATATATATATATATATATATATATATATATAATGGAAGGAAACATTCCACGTGGGAAAAATTATATATAAAAACAAAGATGAGGTGACTTACCGAACAAAAGCGCTGGCAGGTTGATAGACACACAAACAAACACAAACACACACACAAAATTCAAGCTTTCGCAACAAACTGTTGCCTCATCAGGAAAGAGGGAAGGAGAGGGGAAGACGAAAGGAAGTGGGTTTTAAGGGAGAGGGTAAGGAGTCATTCCAATCCCGGGAGCGGAAAGACTTACCTTAGGGGGAAAAAAGGACAGGTATACACTCGCACACACGCACATATCCATCCACACATACAGTATGTATGGACAGGTATACACTGGCACACACGCACATATCCATCCACACATACAGACACAAGCAGACATATGCCTTTACAAATGTCTGCTTGTGTCTGTGTATGTGCAGATGGATGTGTGTGTGTGCGCGCGCAAGTGTATACCTGTCCTTTTTTCCCCCTAAGGTAAGTCTTTCCGCTCCCGGGATTGGAATGACTCCTTACCCTCTCCCTTAAAACCCACTTCCTTTCGTCTTCCCCTCTCCTTCCCTCTTTCCTGATGAGGCAACAGTTTGTTGCGAAAGCTTGAATTTTGTGTGTATGTTTGTGTTTGTTTGTGTGTCTGTCGACCTGCCAGCACTTTCATTTGGTAAGTCACATCATCTTTGTTTTTAGATATATTTTTCCTACGTGGAATGTTTCCCTCTATTATAACTATATACAGTTACAATTATAAATGTGCCTTTATTTAATTTAAGCTCACAGGCACATGCTTCTATATGTTTCTCTACACAAAACTTTTTTGTTTCTATACTTTTTGCACAATGATAACTTTTGACATATATGGCAACTCCTCCTTTCTCCGCATTTTCTCTAATTACATGTGCAGAGAGCTTATATCGACTTACATTTACCTTATCCATATCAGTAACAATGTGATGCTCAGACAGGCATAGTATATCTATTTCATTCTCAGCTTCTTAATCTTCTAAACAAACCGGAAGCTCATCTATTTAATTCTTTAAACTCCCAATATTTTGATGAAATATACTTACATTATTTTTAATTATACTTTTATGAGAACCTTTCTTTATTCTAACATTTGCAGTACTCTCCTGTCTGAGTTTCTCATAGTGCTTAGGCCTAGTTCCTATACCAGTGGTCACATGGTGTTCAGAGAGGCAGATTATGTCAACTGGGTTGGGTGACTTTAATTCATCAATGCAATTACCTAGGACTGAGATACAACTTGGTGGAGATAAAATTTCTGGTGATTGGTGAAAATTTATAATTGACAGCTGTGATTGGTGATCCAATGTGCTAGAATTGTGCTGTTTAATTTCTTTCCTAAACTGAAGATTTGTTTCAATCCTGACCTCTTGTAGAATTTGACATCTTACTGTCTTACCTATCCTAATAAAGGTGCTGCTCCAACACCTGTAATCACTGGTATTTTACCATTCATGGTAGTGCCTGCCCCCCTTAAATTTCCTGCTATTACCCCTGCCAGTTTACCCTTCCCTTTCCTGTTGAGATGTAGGCCATGCCTGGTATAGTCCCACCTACTGAGAGAATCAACAGGAACCACACCAATATGAGCCCCCGCACCCGACCCAAGCAGCCGTTCCAAATCCAAATTAACTCTCCCAATAGAAGAGTTCAAATGAGGCCGGTCATGGCGTCTCACGACAGATATAAATTCAACATTGGTGTGTCTCGATGCCGACGCAATCTTTACCAGGTCACACTCTATACTGTACCCAGGATCTCTGTCGATACTGTTCCCTGGCCCTCCCACAATAACCACGGTGTCTTCCCTGGTAAAATCTTTACAGAGTGAACCTAAATCCTCTGTCACCTGATCCAGAGTAGCACTTGGTTTGAAAAAATTTGTGACCTGGTATTCTGGTCCTAATTCCTCTTGCAGAAGTTGGCCTACACCTCTGGCATGAGAACTGCCCAACAACAAAACTTTCTTCCTTTTCGATGACTTTCCTACATTCTTTTTCAAGAATGATGTTTCCCTTTTATTCACAACCATTATGGATCATTTACAGCATGGTGTCCAGTATTAGTATAATAGCACACTGCCAGTTAATTTTCTCAGTTACTTTTTCCCACTTGGCTTTGTGTTAGATTTGGATTTTTTGGTGTGGGAGCATTAATTAATGTTAAAATTTCTTTCTCCAAAATACGAAAATATTCTTTTCCTATGTGCATTGTCGAATTTCTTTCTGAAACATTCACATGTCTTTGTTATAGTATCGAAATGCCCATAATTTTTTTTTTATATTTGAGCTCTCAGATCAATCTAACACAGAGTAGGAAAACTTAGTTCTTTCAACAGGTTGGTCCTAACTATCTAACAGTAAATTATCAGGATCTTTGTATCATCATCTTATTCTTTAATGCATCTTACATAGTTTGAAACTAACTTCTATTTTATCTGAGCTATTTTCATTGTGAATGTAGATGCCATGTGTCACATTTATGTTGTATGGGCATATTGTTGTAACAATGTCAGACTCATTTTTGTAAGATTATTACACAAGGTAATATTATGGTCTTCAAGACAAATTTCTGTTTGCTGCAAAACAAATATATATTAATGTTCAGCAACACACAAATTTTTATTTTTGACATGTATGTTAATTTAAATATTTTTTTCTGTGCTTGATAAACGTCAGGAAGTCTAGTTATAGCCATATGGAAAACCTTATGCTACAACACACACTACCACCAAAATCAGTTTGAACTGTGCACAGCATTCTCAGTTTGGCATATCAGTCAGTTGTGTGTCTTAAAGGCTTCCTTTACTTGTGTGCCATGCAAAATGTCTCATCAGATGTTCTCTTGACTTTTCATCAAGAGTTGTGGCACCAGCCTGACAAGAGAACCATCTCACTTCAATGTGGATGTAATCATCTCAGTGCTACATACATATATTTATTTGGAGGAGGAGGAGGAGGATGAGGTGGTTTTATTATGCAGCATGCAGCAATATCCGTCGTATACCTCGTAGTTCAGATTTAGAGAGAATTTTTCAAATTTTGTTTGTCTGACACATAGCATCTTAATTTAGTTCTTAATTTTGTCTTTGATATTTCAATATTAGTCTGTTAACTGCTTAGATGATTTAATGGACTTTTGTGAGTTGTTTTAAAATTTTAATTTTCTCAAAATGTTCTTGTCGTTATCTGTGACAAGTGCTCAATCAGTTTATATGTGGACAACATTTTGTGTTTCAGATGAAAGAACTAGGTAAACACAGACAGGTAGAGTCTGGAAATATGGTGGAACAGTCATTACAGATCAAAGAAAATGTTTCGGACGATGCCTGTTCTACAGATGACATTTTGAAAAATGCAATTGGCAGCAAATCTGAAAAACATAAAGATTTATTTTCCACGCAGTCCACTGTGCCAAAAACTGAAAATACAGTTGATGCACATAGCAACAAAACATACGCTTCTACATTGAAGAAGCAAGATAATATACTTCCCTGCAGAAGAAAAGATTCTGAAACTTCACACGACAGTAATAATGCAAGTGTTCTAGATTCAGATGTAAGGGGAATAATGGAAATGTCTTTGTATGAAATATTGTGCACATACCAAGTTGCTGGTTCATCAGAGTTTGCATCACTTGTTTTGGAAGATGTGGAGAATATGGTGCAAGAACAACTTTTCAAGAAATTTTTACCAGCTGCAGTCTTTAATGCAATAAAGCACTTTACAGTTGACACAAGTGAAACTTATAAGCATGTAAAGACAAACCAAATACAAGCATTGGCCACCGAGGTAGCAGATAAGTGGAAGAGCAGGCTACAAGTATTATTAGAAAACCATTTTCATTTCTCAGATGATGAATTGGATGGAGAAAAGGATGTAGAACTTGCATCAGATTGCACGTCCAGCAGTGGTGAAATGCGTGTGAGAACTAACGACGCCGTCCAGAACATCCCAGTAGTAACAGAAAGTGGTACACAAACAACCTCCACTGGTCAAGTCATATATCTAAACATTTATGCAGATGCTAATGATGAAGTTAATCATAGTTAGCATTTATTATAACACTCTGTAACTGTCAGTGTATGGTCCTGACAGTAATTGTAATTCATGTGAGCGATACATGTGGACTTCATTTAGCACGAAAATATGAGTTTGTGGCAGGAAGAAATTTTTAATCAGTCTATCTTCACTGCAATATTGTATGTAATTTTTTGTATAAAGAGAAAACTGTAAATTTTCATATATGAAGAATTCAGATGCATGTCTCATTTTGTATTTTATTTTTTTATCACTGCACAGTTGTATGTATGTAAATTTTAGTAAAAAAAATTTTCACATTTGAAGAATTCAAATACACCCCTGATTTTCTTTATTTTTTGAACTTTTCAGAATGCAGCTTGTCATGCTCTGATAACATATTTCCATATGAATCATTGCTTCTTGTTTAAGCATTTCAGAATTTATATGTTGTGCCATGAAAAAATCAAATTGAGAAATTAGTTTTACCTAACACACCAAATGGCTTTGCCAGACTGTCTGCAGAAATTTTGGAAATGTACAAGACATGTTACAAAATATATGGTTTTTCTGCTTCACCAGAGATGAAGATGCCAGGGAGATCACCCTTAACCTACAGGAATTGTTCAAATGAACACCAGCTGTGCTCACCACTCACTGAGCTAATCAACTGCAGTAGCTATAAATCAGTCAGCATTAATACTTGATAAATTTAGAGAGCTGTGGGCAATCCTTGGGCACACAAAATTATAAGTAACTTGTAGTAATAACAATTTAATTCATGAACACCTGATTACATTTAGCTACTTCCGAATAAGCAACAAGAAACCGAATCATGTTACAACCACTTATCAACAAACAGAATAAAAAGATGTATCTCAGAATTTCAACAGAAAAGGAGAGGAATATACTAAAAAGAAATTGAGATATGTGAGCCTGCAACCCTCAACTCTCCTCCTCAATTCAAATAACTCTCGACTCACTTTAATAACATTTAAATGATTTGTTAATTTCTCAAATTGTAATAACATAGTTAACAAGTCAGCCAGTTGTTCCCTCGCATTTGTGTAACAAACACCAGCAATTCTCTTGCTCACATAGTCTGACACAAAATTGTATTTATTATCAAAGTGCTTATTCTTTGATACTCAGCAAATGGATATAAGAATTGTCTTGAAGAACCAGTTCTCTGTTGTTGACCTTGTGACCCATGCCAGTGAACAGTTGAATTAATTACATACAATCAGCTGCTGCTGTTGGCCAGGGCTACACATTCAGCTTCATTTGAAGATAACGAAAAACAGCTTTCACGCTTTGTTGTCTAACAAACAGTATTTCCATGCACTTAACAGAAGGAATCCTGATGTAGTTTTCCTGTCTTCTCCACTGCCAAAATCTACTTCTATGTAGCAGGGAATCATCTCTGCACCTCCTTTTTCGTATTGCAAACCAAAATCCAGTGTTCCTTTTAATGTATCTTAGCATTCATTTTTAAAGTCCCTTCCAACAGCATTCCATTGGATTGTTTTCATATCTGCTGAAGTAATTTGCTGCAACACTTCAGCTCTGATCTTATTGTAAGCATAGCATACCCCAAACAATGTTATCAATTGACAAACTGGTTTAGATTTACCGAAAGAATCTTGATCATTATTCAGCTCTGGTTTGCTCTGCATTTGATATCTTCAGTACAGAAGATGAGACACAATCATTTCATCCTTTGACCTTTTAAAATCGGTGCCAAGATAGGATTTAAGTTCTTCCACATCTTGAATAAAAAATTGTGTTTCCATAGCTCTTTTAATCTTGTTGTTCTCATCAGAGTAACTTTCAGGAATTTTATCACCTGCATATAATAGAAGTAGAAGATGCTCTCTCTTCTCTTCCAAATGTCCCATATACAAACATCTGTCAATATTTGACTGTCTATGCCCAATACTTTTGACAAAATTATTAAATATTGCATTCCAGGGAGTTTTTTTCTCTGGAAAATACCTTGGATTTTTTTTTTAATTCCAGAATTTTTTCGTTATTTTAGTTTTCAGTAAAATTAAGTCTAATTTTGACTAGTAAGAATTTTGACTTTAGCCCACCACTGCAGAAAAATAGTGCAGCAATAAAACGTAAACAAGAGAATAACCACCAAAATAAAACTTTTGGTGAAAGGGTTGTACCTTAGGATTGTTTTTATTTTTTTATACTATATATTTTGTATAAGAAATTTGAAAATTTACCCCATCACAGGCAACAATTGTAGGTAATGTTGAACGAACAGCAGATTAGGCTAGCTCCAATAATTACATCATTACTCACCAAGAAAGACTTGTCATACTAGTCCCAGTCACCAATAAAGACTTCTGTCATACTTGTCCCAAGTTACAACCTATGGTTTCACTTTGGGACAATGGTGGTTCTACCTTTCCACATGCTAATATTTTTCAGTTTCTTAGTTTTTTGAAAGAAGAAATCGTATTGATATTAGGCAGCACATGTTTCTATATTGGGTCCAAATACAAAACTTACTTCACCTTAAAACGACATGGTTGGAATAAAATATTGAATGAATGAAACCCATGTCACACGAATGGAATTGGTAGTTCCTTCACTATGTTACTGCAACTAACAGTACTGATGCCCTGTCTCGAATGTAGGATGAATTGATTGATGCTCTTTAGTCGCTGGAATTCGCCCTGACAACTGTCAAATGATTGGCAGCTGTTGCGAATCGGTGTGCTGAAAGGGCTCCCAAGAGTCATGTAGCTGTGATACCTGTACCAGAGGTACCTCAGGTACTATCTTTTCCTGTGGATCCTGTCTCCTCTGGAGGAAGTACAGGATCTGACTTTACTTGTCTCATTGACTGCAAGTGACTAGTCAATGGTAGACAGAGGCCTGAGGCCCTGTACGGGGTGGACGGGGATCGGGGAAGACTCAGGGTGTTGTACCGATCCCCGTAACCAACAAGTCTGAGGTGCTTTCTTTCACTGAAACTGAAACAGCCAGTGGGACTCACTTCACCCATTTTGGGGAAACCTGTTTTGTCCAGTAACAGGAGGTGGCAAACACAGAATGGTAGGGCTCTATTAATCATCAGCAGTTCAAATATACAGCAAGTGATTGTACCCTGTAGCAAAATGGCAGCGAGGGCAGGAAGGGACACCAGGTGCACTCTGTATGACTGGGGGCCCTATTCAACAAGTCGAAGAGGCTACTCCAGCAGCCATTGAGGGACATGTAACCAACTGCAGACAGTGGTGCATGTTGGAAGAACTGGTGATTCTCATCTGGACTCCGAAGTCATTCTTGGGTCATTACAGCAACTCGTAGAGAAGGTTGAGAAGACCAGTCTTGCGTATTGAGTTTCAACAAAGTCACAATTTGCAGCATTGTCCCCAGAACTGATCATGACCCTTTGGTTGTGAGTTGAGTAGGAGGACTGAACCAGACACTTCGAAGGTTCTCTGACAAGCTAGGCTGCCACTTCCTGGGACTTGTGCCATAGGGTTGAGAGCTGTAGGTTCCCCTAAATAGGTCATTGTGCACTACACATTAGAGTCTGTTACTCAGGTAGCTGAATGTGTGTGGGGGTGAACACAAGGTTTTTTTTTAGATTAGGCAACTCCATCCAATCTAGATACCGATAGCTGTTGGAAACCCAGAAGTATCAGTGTCAGATCAAAAGAAATGCCTCTCACAGGTGACAGTATTAAAATCCCAAAGGTACACTGCCGAAGCATCCGCCACAAAGTGCCAGAGTTTTAAGAACTCTTGAAAAGCAGTTAAGCTCACATGATACTACATACAGAAAGCTTATTGAAACCTAAAATTGAGAGCACTGAGATTTTTGGGAAAAATTTAAGTGTATGCCAAAAGGATAGGCTAATGGGAAATAGAGGTGGTGTGTCACAGTAGACATGAAACTCAAATCCCCTGAAAGAAATAGAAGCTACATGTGAAATTACTTGGGCAAGACTCAGTATTGGATCCTTCCATCGCCCACCAGACTCATCTCAAAAATTTTAGAGGAAACCTCAGTTTACTTGTACATAAGTTCATTGCAGTCATTGGTGGAGAGACTAATCATCCAACAATTAACTGGAAAAATTACAGGTTTGTTAGTGGTGGATGTGATAAAGATATCCTGTGAAGGAAACTCACTCATGATGGAAATATTTTGGATCAAATACCAATATGCCTCAGAGGTTCAGCATTTGTTTGCTGAGTACAGAATTGGCGGACCTGGGGTTGCTGCGCTGGGAACTGGTAAGTGCCGCTGGCCCTCTCTCACTGTATACTCTGGGCATGCTACAGTGACCACTGTGAGGTACAGCAATGGAATGTTGTGTATTTCAGGGAACTGGAGTCTTGGCTTCACCCCTGGGAACTGGAGTCTTGTCTTCACTGCCTGGACTGTCAGGAAGGTACACACTCCTATTTTTTAAAAAAAAAAAAAAAAAAACCCTCAGCCTCAAGGTGTCCTACGTGCTGATGAGGTGAATGGCTGTTGAGGTAAAACAGTCTAGCAGGCAACCTCTGGGACACCTGCCGTCCCCCAGTTGTGTAAGGCTTGCTCAGCCATGCAGGGCTCTGCCTGGGTTGACAGATGTTTCCCTAGCATCTTGTGGGATCCCTATGGAATGGTTTCCTCAAACTACTACTAATGATGGGATGGGTGTACTATCAGGTAGTATCTACACCCACTCATCAAAGAGAGGTTTGTTGGTCAGTCCTCCCGAAAAGGTCTCAGAACCATAGTAACACGGCATTAGTGTGCCATAACACTTTCATTGTAATCAAGCAGACGGGGGGAACCTTTGAGAAGGCCTCGTGTTTCTGTATTCACAAGGCACTGGACTGTATTGCTGGGTCTCTCAAAAGTGTCAAAAAACTTCGTAGTAGAACACTTCTAGTTGAAACTGCTAATTCAAACCAAATATCTAAGCTTCTGGGATGTAAGGCCTTAGGTGACTACCCAGTCGAGGCCGAGTTGCATTAACATCCGTAACTTTAGTAAGGGTGTGGTTACCTGCTATGATATAATGGAGGTGGAGCCTGCGGAGTTATGTGAAGAATTGAAAAATGGGCATCATGTAAGTGCAGAACTATGTGAAGAGAGGCAATGGAAAATTGGAAGAATCGGTAACATTTATTCTAACATTTAGTACTCCGGAGTTACCTGACCATATTCATATCCGTCTTAAGGTTTGCCTGTTTGTTCCTAACCCAATGTGATGCTACAATTTGTCCATACCACTATGGGATGTACTGGGAGGGCTACATGTGGCAATTGTGAAGGCTCAACTCACGAATCAGGCACTTGTACACTTATTTCGAAATGTGTAAAGTGCTCTGGGGATCACCCAGTGTGGAGCAGAAAGTGTGAGGTTTACAACGAGGAAAGGAAAATTCAGGAGTTGAAAGTCAAGAGACACATACCCTGTAGGGAAGCTAAAAAAGCTTTCAAAGTTATGCAACCTCTGGTTTTTGCTACTTCTTTTACATCAGCCCTCAAGATGCCATTCGCTAAGTGTGATGCCTCCACACATACTTAGACCACAGACTCAAGTATGAGCAAATGCACTTGTCTGTGTACCTGTGGGGGAAACACTCCACTTGAAACAGAAATCATTCGGAAGCCACCGGGTAAGGCTTACCACCTAAGCCACATACCACTACCCGCCATGAGAAGCCAAATAAGCCGTCTTCGCATCACAAGGAACCACCTCCTCCCATAAGTAAAGAAAAACGTCCTTTGAAAAGTAGTTCCAAGTCCAAGAATGTGGTAGTGAAACTTTCAGATTGGCGAGCTCTCTCCGTCTCTGACGGGGACTATGCTCTTGAGGATATGGACTTCCAATTGGAGGAAACGGAGAGCCAGGAACCGGTTAATGTCCCCCTGACCTACCCAGTAAATCACCATCTCGGAGGGAAAAAAACAAGAATAACCTTCGCTAAATAATGTCTCCCACAGGGACTTCTGTGTTGCAGTGGAATTTAAATGGATATTTCTCACATTTTGAAGATTTACAGCTTCTGGCCTAGGAGAAACCGTACTGCATCTGCTTACAAGAACGCATCTTAAAGTCACCGATACAACTGCATTATTGGGTTACTACCCATACTGGAAGAACAATATTACTGGAGACAGGGTTAAAGACGGTGTGGCTGTTTTCTTTGGTGACAGGTGCCACTCCTCTCCTGTCCCTCTTACCATGACCATACAGGCAATTGCCATGAAATTTTTCACACCCTTTAATATGACAGTGTGTTCTTTTTGTCTTCCACCTAATGATGCTTTGGATGCAGATACACTGGCAGAACTCTTTTGGGAACTCCCACACCCATTCCTCCTTGTTGGGGACTTCAATGCAAATGATGTGCTGTGGGCCTTGGCCACCACTTGCTCCGGGGGTCAGACGATTGATCAACTCGTCCGTCTGCCTTCTGAACGTGGGTCAAGTGACACACTTTTCCACAGCAACAGCCATTGACCCTTGTTTTCATTCGCCAGCTATTGCAGATTCAGTTCAGCGGGAAGTGGCTACAGATTTACATTCCAGTGACCACTTCGCAGTGTGGATCTGTCTGCCGACTAGGACTGTGGCTGACAGGAGACTATGCAGATGGATGATACAAAGGGCAGATTGGTTGCAGTACAGCCAACAGGCTATTTTTGAACAGAAGGATTGTGCACAGAAGACGGTGGCCCATGTCACTTGTGAGATTCAATGGGCTGCCGCAGAGTCTATCCCTCAGTGTAGTAATCACCTCAGATGATGGCCTGTACCTTGGTGGAATGACAACTGTCGATTGGCAATCGTGGCCAGACAAACAGCTGTTCGGAACTTCAGACACTGTCCGACTAAAGAAAACCTTCGTGCCTTCAGATCTGCAAGAGCATATGCGAGGTGAGTGGTAAAAGAATGGAAGAGGGCTTCCTGGGAGGAATTTGCGACTTCTGTCTTCTGTTAATCGGTTCTCTTCCACAAGTTGGGAATTTCATAAGACGGATTTCAGGAGAGCAGTACATGTCCCCTTATGGCCTTGTCAAGTAATGTGGTCTTGGTGGACATGCCAGGATATGGCTCAGGTTTTAGTTGAACACTTTTTTATTGTCACTATGTCATCTAGACAAGTTCCTGCTTTTCAGGTGTTCCGTAGGACTGGCAGAGATGAGGAAGCTCAGTTTCTTCTCGCATAATGAGGAGGTCTACAACCTTATGTTCTCCATGTGGGAACTAATCAGTTTTGTCTGCAGCCAGAGACACTGCTCCAGGACCTGATGAGAACCATTATGCCATGCATCGTCATCTGTGCTCTGAATCAGAAAGACAGCTCCTCTGCTGTTTCAATGGCACCTGGTTCGATGGACAGTACCTCACGACTTGGAAGGAGGCAATATTTATTCCATTCTGGAATCTAGGCAAGGACCGTAGCGCCCCTAACAGTTACCAGAGTGTAACCATTACCAGTTGTGTGGGTAAGACCCTTGAACGCCTGGTCTGGCTGCTCAGATCCCAAGGTCACCTGAGCTGCTCCCAGTGCGGTTTCAGGCACTAACATTCCACCCCTGTCAACTTAATTCCACTAGTGATGGTGATACAGGAATCTTTCTTGTGCTTTCATTTGGTTTGTTTGTTTTTTGACCTCAGAAAAGCATATGACACTATTTGGAGGTACAACATCCTTCACTAATTTCATGAATGGGGGCTACTTGGATGCCTGTCACTTATTATCCAATTTTTTCTTGCGGACTGGCATTTTCGATATCGCACAGCGATGCCTTGTCTGACTTGTGTGTTCAATAGTGTGGGGGACCTCCAAGGCAGTGTCCTCAGTGTAACATTGTTTGCCACTGCTATCAATGGCATTTTCTACACAGTCTGAAGCCCTGTCAAATGCTGTTTGTTTGTGGATGACTTTGCAGCCTTCTGCTCTTCCTCTGATCTTAAAATGACGATGAGGCAAATACAGCTAACCATTAGGAGACTGGAGACCTGGGCTAGGGCAACTGGTTTTCGGTTCTCACCAGGGAAGACTACATGTGTCAGTTATGACTGTGCTTATCGAAGTTTTAACCAACCAGTGCTCACAGTGGGGGACAGTATTTTACATTTTCAAGAAACTGTCCACTTTTTGGGTTTACTATTTGACTTAAAAACTAACTTGGCTCCTACACCTGCAAGACCTATGAACAAAGGGCTTCAAGTCATTGAATATTTTGAAATACCTTAGCGAAAAAACATGGGGAGCTGACAGGTCCTGCCTCTTTCAGTTTTACAAGGGATTCGTTAAATCACATTTAGATTAAGGCAGCGTGGTCTAGGGATCAGCCTGTACTTCCTACCTCAAGATGTTAGATGCTGTCCACCACGAGGGCATTCAGATATTGACTGGAGCCTTTCGGACTAGCCCAGTTCTGAGTCTGTGTACAGAGACTGGTGAACCACCACTCTGGATTTGGCAATATATCCTTTTGGCTCAACATGCACTGAAAATCTCAGCGTCACCTCGGTCATTGGCATTTAGTGCCGTGGTCCAACCCACCTTTTAATAGCTGTTCAGCAATTGGCCCCATGCGACCGAGCCATTTGAGATGTGCTACAGTCTGTCTCAAGGATCTAGATGTATCGGGCATCAAAATAAACAGCCAGGGATGGAACGCATTGCCACCTTGGTGTCCACAGAGGCCTAATGTTATTTTGAGCTTTACACAGTACAGGAAAATTTGTACTGAAGATTATATTTTTACAACTTTGTTTTTGTCCATTTTAAGTACGTACCACAGTTTTATTGTTGTTTATATCGATGGATCTCTTGAATGTCATCGGTTGTTCTGCTGTGTTCCCTGATAGGATTTTTAAAGTGTGTCTTCTAGAACAATTTACAAATTATGATGCAGAATTATACAAAATTCTGATGGTTCTGGGTCAGAGACATCACCGTTCCAGGTTTCTAGTCTGTTCCGACTCACTTAGTGCACTGCAAGCACTTCGCCAAATGTATCCAGTAGACCAGCTCATTCGTGACTCCTTACAGCAGCTCCAACACTGTGACAAGCAGGTGATCTTTTGTTGGGTACCTGGCCACATTGGGATACAGGGCAACGACATGGCTGATGAACCTACCAAGGAAGCATGTTGGGATTGTGCTGTCTATCAATGTTCCATCCTGTTGTATGTCATTGTCCCATTTTCTGACAGATGCATCATGCATCAGTGGGAGACTGAATAGTTGCAGGTGACAGAAAACAAACTGTGGTCACTCAAATCTATCACAAAGGCATGGTGGACTTCATGTCAGCCTTACTGCTGGAAGGAGGTTCTGCTTATCAGACTGCACATTGGACATGGCTCTTTAACACATGGCTTCCTCCTCTGGCAAGTTCAGTAAACGAGATAAAAAATCAGTAGTGTCATGTCTCAGTCAGAAATGCGAAACTTTCAGCACAGGGCAGGAGCATGTAGAGGAGCTCTGGCTCAAGTTTAAAAGAATAGTTGACCATGCACTGGATCTATATGTACCCAGTAGAATAATTGATAATATGAGGGAACCTCAATGGTATCCATTCACTGTAAAGGAACTTCTAAAGAAACAGAGATTACTGCAGAATAGATGTAAAACAAAGTGTAGGGCTATGGATAGAGAGATGCGGAATGAAACGCATTGCTGCCAAGAAAGCAATGTGTGATTTATTCAGTGACTACTGTAGCAGTGCCATTCTGAAGGTGGCAGGGGTAAAATACAGGGAGCGAAAGGCTATTTACAATTTGTACAGAAACCAGATGGCAGTTATAAAAGTCGAGGGGCATGAAAGGGAAGCAGTGGTTGGGAAAGGAGTGAGACAGGGTTGTAGCCTCTCCCCGATGTTATTCAGTCTGTATATTGAGCAAAGGAAACAAAAGAAAAATTCGGAGTAGCTATTAAAATTCATGGAGAAGAAGTAAAAACTTTGAGGTTCGCCGATGACATTGTAATTCTGTCAGAGACAGCTAAGGACTTGGAAGAGCAGTTGAACGGAATGGACAGTGTCTTGAAAGGAGGATATAAGATGAACATCAACAAAAGCAAAACGAGGATAATGGAATGTAGTCAAATTAAATCGGGTGATGCTGAGGGGATCAGATTAGGAAATGAAACA
Source organism: Schistocerca americana (assembly GCF_021461395.2). Lineage (NCBI taxonomy): Eukaryota > Metazoa > Arthropoda > Insecta > Orthoptera > Acrididae > Schistocerca > Schistocerca americana. The sequence continues at coordinate 400,223,826 of NC_060120.1, forward strand.
CTTAAAGTAGTAAAGGACTTTTGCTATTTAGGGAGTAAAATAACTGATGATAGTCGAAGTAGAGAGGATATAAAATGTAGACTGGCAATGGCAAGGAAATCGTTTCTGAAGAAGAGAAATTTGTTAACATCGAGTATAGATTTAAGTGTCAGGAAGTCGTTTCTGAAAGTATTTGTATGGAGTGTAGCCATGTATGGAAGTGAAACATGGACGATAACCAGTTTGGACATGAAGAGAATAGAAGCTTTTGAAATGTGGTGCTACAGAAGAATGCTGAAGATAAGGTGGGTAGATCACGTAACTAATGAGGAGGTATTGAATAAGATTAGGGAGAAGAGAAGTTTGTGGCACAACTTGACTAGAAGAAGGGATCGGTTGGTAGGACATGTTTTGAGGCATCAAGGGATCACAAATTTAGCATTGGAGGGCAGCGTGGAGGGTAAAAATCGTAGAGGGAGACCAAGAGATCAATACACTAAGCAGATTCAGAAGGATGTAGGTTGCAGTAGGTACTGGGAGATGAAGAAGCTTGCACAGGATAGAGTAGCATGGAGAGCTGCATCAAACCAGTCTCAGGACTGAAGACCACAACAACAACAACTGTAGCAGAAGATTATCAAGTGCTCTTTAACAGAATCCAAAGAAATTCTGGTCATATGTGAAAGCTTTTAGTGGCATGAAAGTTGTGTCCAGTACCTAGCTAATGAGACAGGAACTGAAATTGAGGGTAGCAAAGCAAAAGCTGAAATGCTTAACTCCATTTTCAAATGTTCCTTTACAAAGCAAAACCCAGGAGAATTGCCCCAATTTAATCCTTGTACCACTGAAAAGGTGAATGAAATAACGGGGTGGTGATTCTTCTGGGAAACCTGGAATTCTCAGGGAATTGTATATTACCTGGAAAAATCCGAAATTTCTCAGGAAATTTTGTGAAATCTGAAGGAATTCTGTGTTTTTAACTTAGCATTGTGATTTAATTTTATTGATCTTTATGAACCACAAATTTTAAAATACCTATTTCTAAGCATACTACTTGCTACAACTCTGTTTCTTATTGTTATTTCAACCAGTCATCAAAGGGCTTTTTAGCCAATATCGATAAGGTGACCACACATTGTCACCAATGTAGTTTTGGTTCTCGTTTCAAAATCCATGGTTAGCTGTATGTCACTTGTACATCCAGGTAGGATTCTTCAAATTTCCATCTCAGGAATAGTGGAATTTTGAGTTTATGAAACTTCACCAGTAAGAAATACTTTTATGGACATATTTTCATATGATTTTATACCTTATTTAAAACATAATGATTTCAAAATATTTGAGGTCTTACAGCCCACCAACTTCTTTTATGTGTTTTCTTTCATTTTGTTTTGCAATGAAAAATTGTAATTATTCTTGCTGAGAATTGCAAATGCACTGGCCACAATCCTTGGATCATGTATGTTTACGTTGGCTGTATGTGAGTTAAACTGAAAGTTGTCTTGAATGTGTCGGTGTCGTACCATAAATTATGGCCAGTCTTGGCACGAATGAGTGGTCAAAGGGAATAGAGACTTGTGTTGCAACATTGTTTGATGTGTAACAAGTGTATTGATAAATAATGGTTTTCTAAAAGTTAATATGCTCCAGTAATTAAATTTTTTGTCGCATTTCATTTGTAGAAGAAAGGTGAGATAACAATATTGTTTTCAGTATAATATTTATTATGTGTTTACCAGGTGTTTTCACAGCCAGCCTTAGTGAATATGCGTTTTCAACATGTAATCTGAAATCAATATAAAATGCATTATGCATCTCATGTAAACTAAAATTGATAGAGCATGTTACTGTATACAGGGTGGTCCATTGATCGCGACCGGGCCAAATATGTCACGAAATAAGCATCAAACGAAAAAACTACAAAGAACGAAACTTGTCTAGCTCGAAGGGGGAAATCAGATGACGCTATGGTTGGCCTGCTAGATGGTGCTGCCATAGGTCAAACGGTCATCAACTGTGTTTTTTAAGTAGGAACTCCCATTTCTTATTACATATTCATGTAGTATGTAAAAAAAAAAAATAGGAATGTTTTAGTTGGACCACTTTTTTCGCTTTGTGATAGATGGCACTGTAATAGTCACAAACATATGGCTCACAATTTTAGACGAACAGTTAGTAACAGGTAGGTTTTTTAAATTAAAATACAGAACATAAATACGTTTGAACATTGTATTTCGGTTGTTCCAATGTGATACATGTACCTTTGTGAACTAACCATTTCTGAGAACGCATGCTGTTACAGCCTGATTACCTGTAAATACCACATTAATGCAGTAAATGCTCAAAATGATGTCCTTCAACCTCAATGCATTTGGCAATACGTGTAACGACATTTCTCTCAACAGCAAGTAGTTTGCCTTCCGTAATGTTCGCACATGCATTGACAATGCGCTGACGCATGTTGTCACACGTTGTCGGTGGATCACGATAGCAAATATCCTTCAACTTTCCCCACAGAAAGAAATCCGGGGACATCACATCTGGTGAACATGCGGGCCATGGTATGGTTCTTCGATGACCAATCCACCTGTCTTGAAATATGCTACTCAATACCGCTTCAACTGCACGTGAGCTATGTGCCGAACATCCATCATGTTGGGCCATTCTGTCATGCAGTGAACCATCTTGTAACACTGGTAGAACATTACGTAGGAAATCAGCATACATTGCACCATTTAGATTGTCATCGATAAAATGGGGACCAATTATCCTTCCTCCCATAATGCCGCACCATACATTAACTCGCCAAGGTCGCTAATGTTCCACTTGTCGCAGCCATCGTGGATTTTATGTTGCCCAATAGTGCATATTATGCTGGTTTACGTTACCGCTGTTGGTGAATGACGCTTTGTCGCTAAATAGAACGTGTGCAAAAAATCTGTCACTGTCCCGTAATTTCCCACTGGCAGAACTGTACATGATGTTTAAAGTCATCACCATGCAGTTCCTGGTGCATAGAAATATGGTATGGGTGCAATCGATGTTGATGTAGCATTCTCAACACCGACGTTTTTGAGATTTCCGATTCTCGTGCAATTTGTCTGCTACTGATGTTCGGATTAGCTGCAACAACAGCTAAAACACCTACTTGGGCATCATCATTTGTTGCAGGTCGTGGTTGACGTTTCACATGTGACTGAACACTTCCTGCTTCCTTAAATAACTTAACTATCTGGCGAACGGTCCAGACACTTGGATGATGTCATCCAGGATATCGAGCAGCATACATAGCACACGCCCGTTGGGCATTTTGATCACAATAGCCATACATCAACACGATATCAACCTTTTCCGCAATTGGTAAATGGTCCATTTTAATACGGGTAATGTATCACGAAGCAAATACCGTCCGCACTGGCGGAATGTCACGTGTTACCACATACTTATACATTTGTGACTATAACGCGCCATATATCACAAAGCGAAAAAAGTGGTCCAACTAAAACATTCATATTTCTTTACATACTACACGAATATGTAATAAAAAATGGGGGTTTCTATTTTAAAAAATGCAGTTGATATCCATGTGACCTATGGCAGCACCATCTAGCAGACCAACCATTGCACCATCTGGTTTCCCCCATCAAGCTAGACGAGTTTCGTTCTTTGTAGTTTTTTCGTTTGATGCTTATTTCGTGAGATATTTGGCCCAGTCACTATCAATTGACCACCCTGTATAAACACGAAACTAGCTAGATTCGCATTCATGTGATATCTCAACACGGGTATGTAAATCTGATCCATGCTGATTTGAAATTATTTTATATTTTTTCTTTTCTTTTTGTTCAGTGTTTAGTTCAGTATCCCTTAGCATGTTCTCTGCTCATGGTTAAATGTTTACGTTTTTGGAAAAGTTTAAGTTGTTGATGTTAAAAGACTTATTATTCTATTATTGTTCTACATTAAGAGGGAATGTAATGGATTTTAGTCCAAAAACTCGATTTTTCAAAAATATTATTTTCTTGATCTTCACAGTTTAATCCATGTTGTGTGTTAATTTTATCATGATAGCAGCATTAGAAAGGACTTCAAATTTGTGACACTCGCCTACTATATTTCTTCGTTGATAGTCATTGGGTGTCGATGTACTGCATTTTTATATTTCTTTAAAAAATGGGAGGTGGAAGTTCGACACTGACTACTGTAAATGATGTTGCCGACTGTTGCACAGTTACTTTTCACAGTTCATCACTTTCTCTGTTCACAACCCCACAATGTTACACAGTCATATGGCCAGTTAACTATTGGTTAACTTTTGATAAGCCTCATTAATAGTTTGCACAATAGTTTACTGTTGAACATCTATGAGCAGTAGAAACCTAACCACACAGTTCTTGCAGAATAATACGGTATATGTGAGGCTATTGAACAGACACTGTCATTATTTTAATGCACGGCCTATTTGTGTTACACTTATGTCACAGTTAAATTGATGCATTGTTGTTGATCTAACCAATACAGGTTTCTCGTCTGAAAATCAGCCATCGACTGACTGTCTTGGGACCAAAAATGGATCCTATATATCCTCACAATAATAGGTACTGAAACTGTACATTGTTTGACGTTAAATTTACAGAAATTACAATTAAAAAATAACTCATTCAATTAACTGAATATATGGAAAAATTCCTTCTTTAACAGTTTGTTCTACCACAAAGGTCAGGCCGAATTATTTCTATAGGTAACGAAATTAACAGATATAGTTACACCAAAAATGCTTTTGATGAATCTGGTAATTATTTTGGAATTAAATAAGTGCTGGTTTGCTAATATATTTTCAGATAGAGCCAAATAAATATTTTAAGAATCCTAGTGGTTCTTCTTCCAAATGTTTATAGTTAGTACACAATTTATATTTGTTTATAAGTCAACAACAGAATTTAAATAATGAAACTATTACTGATTGCACCCTACAACAGAAGATATTAACTAGGCATTATCAAAATAAATTAGGAAATTGATTACATACACAATACTAAGCACAAAAATGGATCTGGTGATATATTTCTTAAGACTGAGGGCCAAATTTTCTCTCATATAAAAATGCAGATTATTCTCATGTATGTTAATGGTATTAGTCAAAAATGAAAAAAATGAGTTTTAGGAGGCAGATGGCAAAACTAGAGAAGAAGTAGAGAGATCCCAGCTTGCTTTATCACAAATTTTTAAACTGATTAACTGATTGGGAAACTGCTTGCTTCAGTGGAATTTTTGTCAATGTGAAGGCTATTTTGTTTCGATATCCTTGGCTGCCATTTATATTTCTGGCTGACATCAAAATCTTTGTCTGAAAACTTTCTTGCATTTGGTTTATTTACATTTTGACAATACTAACACATATTAGTAGGTGACAGGCTGAATTCTCAAACCTTTACGTGGAAGGCAACATTTATCATAATGGGTTGTGGAAGAAACTCTACCAACAAAAAAGGAAGGAGCTTGAAATGAAGATCATTATCTTTCAGCTTCAGCATCGAAACTTGGAACAAGAGAATTGTGCAGTTGCATGAATGATGTTGATATGGATTCCACAGGATTAAGACTTATTATTTAGAGCTTCTTTGCCAGGCTATGAAGTCTTCATGTTCGTGTGTTAGCTGTAAAAATACAGAATGCATGATTGTTGTTGAAGAAAGAAGATTTAAATTAATTTGCAATTAGTGTGGCTATGAATTTTCATTTTCCTCCTCCAAAACAACTGACTCTGGTACTTAAGAAAACAATTTAAGGTTAGCATATGCTCTGAGATGCTTTGGACATGGCGGGGAAGTAGGTAATTTTTTGTGTGGTTTTCTGAACATGCCTCCATTTGTGCATGGTTTGAAAAAAATAAATAAAGAAATGTCTGATGCTGTATACAATACTGCCAAACTTTCTATGAATAAAGCAGTGGAAGATTTGGGACAGTTAATCTCCTACAAATGTCACTGACCTGTGTGTTTCTGTAGATAGGGACAGGATGAGAAGGAGTCACACATCTCTGTATGGAGTTGCATCTGTTATTGACTAGCTAAAGGTTTAGATGTAAAAATTATGTCTAAATACTGCCACCTATGTGAAATAAGGAAAATGCCCAACAATGAAGACAGTGAGAAACTGTGGCAAGAACACCATGGAGTAGCATTCTCTAAAAATTATAGTGGCATGGAGGGTGCTGCAATTGTGAGGATGTTCCCAAGATCTGGGGACTAGTATGGTGTTAAATATACTAAATACCTTGGTGATGGGGACTCCTCTTCATTCAAAGCTGTAGCAGATAAAAATCCATACAATACAACAATAGAAAAGTTGGAATGTGTTGGCCACATCCAAAAGAGGCTTGGTGGTAGACTTCATCGCTTGCTGAAAGAGAAGAAAGGTGAAGTACTTGAGGATGGAAAACCACTAGGAGGAAAAGGAAGACTTAGTCTGAAAGGAATTGATTTTCTTTAGTTATTTTATGGGAGAGCTATCAGGAAAATCACGCGTAATTTAGAGGCAATGAGGCATGCTGTGTTGCCAATTTTTTTCCACGAACTATGCCGTGACCAAACACCAATGCACAATCTGTGTCTGAAAGATGATTGGTGTAAATTCAACAACAGAAATCTGCATAAACACTTATCACCGGAACCTGTTACGAATGCAATTAAGCCCACATTCAGGCTTCTTGCAAACCCAGATTTATTGAGGAAGTGTCTTCATGGAAAGACACAAAATCCACATGAAAGCCTCAATAATTTAATTTGGATTAGATGCTCAAAAAGGACATTCTGTGGACTTGAAGTACTCAAAATAGGTGTCTATGATACAGTTTTATGTTACAATAACGGAAATAATGGCAGAATTGAAGTGTTGAAGTTAGTTGGTATAGATCTTGGTGCATTTCAACAAAAGATCGGTGTCTTACCTGCAAATGCAGGCCGGCAGATTCAAAGAGGAGGGAAGAGAAACCTGGAGGATTAGGAGTATCAGTATGGAGGATTTTAAAATTGAGGTAAGCTTACAAGTAGAAGTATGAGAAGATAACCTTTGAACCTCATTTTCTCTGTTTTACATTTTTTTACGTTATTAGAAGCCTTTTCATAAAGCACATGTGCTAATGCTATGAAATTTTCGGGAACTGTTTTCACCATGTTGCTGTCTCCCTGGAAATAAAGAATACAAGATCCTGCAATTACATTCTGATTTTCAGATGATAGCATGTAGAAAAAAAGTTAATTTTCTATGCGCAAACTTAAAAACTGTTGATGACACAATTTGTACCATAAATTTATATCAGTAGTTTAGTGGTCTTATAACCTCATGACATTACAATAAAATTTTTAGATTAATTGCATGATTAGAATTTAAGTTATGGATTTTTATAAAAAAGGCAATAAAAATTGAAAATTCAAATTTGTGACAATATATTAATCCTGCATATTTTATTATATTTTTCCGTTAAAACACAGTTCTTTTGCTTTACACATGCAAAATTTTAGATTTGTACTTTAATAAAAATGGCTGTAATGAGTTTTTAAATAAATGTTTTCATTTTCCATTACATCCCCCCATTAATGAAAGTGAGGTAGACAGGGATGCGTTCTGAAGCTGTGTATGCAATGAGCTTGAAACATTTTTAAAATATAATCTGGTTTCTGCTTGTGGACACTGTTTCGAAACATGTTTTGAAATACGCAAACAATTATCTGTAACAATGTTGGTATGGATTGAAGGAGCATAATTTTTCAAGCGGCTGTTATATGTCACTGGCTCACCGCTGCAAGACACTATTGCATTTTTATACGTCGCATTGTGTCTGGTGTACAGAGTTGACCTGTGTTGTTTTTTCACTTGTAGTGAGTTTTTCCGAAAAAAAAAAAAATGGAGTGGTCAATGCAGAAGACTGTTGAGTTATTACATATCGCTGTATCAGATTGAGATATATTAGTTGAACATGTGAAGCAAGCAGTAAAAAAACAGCACAAAATAGGTCAACTATAGAGAATTGGTGCCATGATCATTTTCCTGTCACATTCACAAGCAAACCAGAAAATAAAGACATTTTTAAGGAAGTAATTTTTATGATTTATGTGGAATCATACCAACTTAATAAAAATTTGAAAATAAGCACATTTAACTATGTTTTTCTTTTACTTACCATTACACAAACCTTCAGGACTTCCACCAATGTCAACCTAATTTCAGGTACTATTTGAAAGCCAAAATCAGTGGATGACATCGAAGAAAAGTTACGAAAACCAGAGCCATCTTGCATATTCATCTTGTGTAGGAAGTTATTACATCCAGTTCTTCCCTGTGTATTTTTGTCCACCACCAACTACAAGGCATTTTACTTTGTTTGTGTGAACTTTCTTAGAGTATTAATAGATCAATATCACATATCTTTCAGAGTTTCTTCATTAGTACGTATCATTACAGTTTCTTCATCAATATACCTAATTTAGCAGAAAATTCAAAAACTATATGACAAATCTACACCTACATATATACTCCACTTGTCACCAAGCAGTGTGTGGCAGAGGGCACAATTCGTACCAAAGTCATATCCCCCCCCCCCCCCCCCCCCCCCGCCCCTCTGTTCCACTCAGATTGCGCGAGGGAAAAACGACTGACTGAACGCCTCAGGCTCTGAACCATGAAGGTATAATACCTCCATGCTCTGAACGCCTCAGTACGAGCTCTAATTTGCCTTATCTTTGAATGGTGATCATTGCGCGATTTGAAAGTTGGTGGTTATAATATATGCTCTACATCCTCGGTGAAGATCAGATTTCGGAATTTAGTGAGCAGCCCCTTCCATTTAGCAGGTCTTCTATCTGCAAGTGTGTCCCACTTCAAACTGTCTATGAGATTTGTAATGCTCTTGTGATGACTAAATGTACCAGTCATGAATCTTGCCACTCTTCTTTGGACCCTCTCAATCTCTTAAATCAGACCAAACTAGTAAGGGTCCTATACAGACGAACAATACCCTAAGACTGGACGAACTAACGTATTGTAAGCAATTTCCTTTGTTGAAGGACTGCATTGCTTCAGGATTCTACCAATAAACAGAAATCTAAAGTTCGCCTTGTCTGTTACTTGTGTAATCTGATCATTCCATTTAGTATCGTTTCGAATAGTCACACCCAGATACTTGACGGGTGTTACCATTTCCAAAGACTGGGCATTTATTTTGTGCTCATACATTAATGGGGATTTTCACCTTGTTATACACAGTAGGTTACACTTACTAATATTGAGAGATAACTGCCAGTCATTACAACACACATTTATTTTCTGCAAATCCTCATTGATTTGTTCACAAGTTTAGTGTGATACTACTATCCTGTAGACTACAGCATCATCCGCAAATGGTCTAATGCTGCTGTCAATACCATCAACCAGATCGTTTATGTAAATCGTTGAAAACAGTGGACCTATTATGCTGCCCTGGGGCACACCTGAAGTTACGCTTCTTTCTGTTGAAGTCACCCCATTTAGGACGACACACTGCTCTCTGTCTGTTAGAAAACTTTCTATCCAACCGCATATGTCATTGGGTAGACTGTAAGCATGCACATTTTGGAGAAGCAACAGTGCGGAACTGAGTCGAACGTCTTTCGAAAGTCGAGAAACATCTCATCAACCTGGAAGCCGGTATCTAGAGCCTGTTTTATGATGCACAAAGAGGGCCAGCTGTGTCTCACATGACTGCTGTTTCCTAAAACCAAGCTGGTTTCTGCAGATGAGCTTCTCAGAGTCTAGAAAGGTCATTATGTCTGAACACAAAATATGTTCCATGATTCTACAACAAATCAATGTCAGTGGAATTGGCTGGTAGTTATGTGCATCCGATTTTCTCCCCTTTTTATAGATTGCTGTGACTTGGGCCTTCTTCCAGTCCCGTGGAACTTCCCGCTGTTCCAATGATCTCTGATAGATGATGGATAAGAATGGTGCTAGATTGTAGCATAGTCAACATAAAATGTTACGGGGATACCGTCAGCACCAGATGCCTTTCTGGCATCTAAGGATCTTAACTGTTTTACAATCCCAGATACACTAGACACTCTGTCAGGCATCCTTGCATTTTTTCAATATATGAAAGGGGGAATGGTGCTGCAGCTAGGTTTAGAATTTTTGCTTTCTGTTTTTCATCATCTATTATATTACCCGTGCTGTAAGCAAGAGGAGGTATTGAATTATTTGTATCGTTCATAGATTTTATGTACAACCAAAATTTTTTGGTGTAGTTTTTAGAATCTGCAGATAAAATATTAACTTAAAATTCGTTAAAAGAATCTCTCATTGACCTTTTGACAGCTGCTTTCATTAAACATTATTTCTGTTTGCCAGCGGGGCAGTGACTACGTTTGTGCAAAATTCTCTGCTTTCTCAGCAACTTCCTAATATGTTTGTTGTACCAAGGTGGATCCTTTCCCTCCCCTATATTTTTGCTAGGCACATACTTCTCTAGCACATGATGGACAATATCTTTAAGTTCCGAGCAAAGATGCTCAATATCTTTGTGTCCTACAGTGAAAGCTTGGAGCTGACTATGAAGATATTCATTAATGACACTTTTATTTGCTTTCCCAAACACGAAAACTCTGCGCTGTTTCTTTGTCTTTTTGCAACTTCTACTGACATAGCCACAATGACATTATGGTCGCTAATACCTTCTTCTAGATTAACTTCCTCAAAAAGGTCAGATCTGTTTGTCGCCAAGATAACTAATATGTTCGCATCTCAATTTTTATAACCAGTTCCTCAAGGTTGTATGTTGAGAGCGCTCCTAGAAAAACTTCACACAAGTCTTTTATTCTGCCCCCTGTGATAAACGTGTAATTTTCCCAGTCAATGGATGCCAGATTAAAATCTCCACCTATAACTAATGGATAATTTGGATATTTATTTCCTATATACCCAAGATTTTCCCTGAAACGTTCTGCAACGTTTGTTGCGAATGCTGGTGGTCTATAAAAACATCCTAATACAATGGTCACTCCTTGTCTGATTGACTGCTTTATCGACTAATTCACAGTCTGACCCAGTATTGATCTCAACTGTGTTTAAACAGCTTTTAACTGCAATAGACACACCACCTCCTATAGCATCAGTCCTACCCTTCCTAAACATTGTCCACTCTGAGTTCAAAATTTCACTGCTATTTATGTCTGGTTTCAACCAACTTACAGTACCTAATACAATATTGTCAGGTAGAAGAACGTGTAATTAGATGAATGACGAACACTAACTTCACTTAATGAAGGTTTATTCAGCACTTTCGCATACAAGAACGCGGAGCGAACTGCCTCCGGCCAGAATACATACAGTACATATACAGCTACAGAACATTCCAGTACAATGATTCTTGACATTTGTGGATGCTTCTGAAATGTACTAGAACCGAATATAGAAATTAAAACTATACAGTCCAGGTGAGTTTTGAACTCACGACCCTCCATTCACCAGTTTAGTATCATAACCACAACACCACGTGACACTCACCTTCTTCTGTGACATTGCTCCCTCCTTAAGAGAACAGCATCATGGTGTTACATTCTCCTAGTCTGGGAATGTGTCATCTGTCCTGCATAGTCCTGAGGGGGAAGTTCGGGTTGGTTACACCAAACAACCCCCATTTAGCAATAGTTCATTTATTTACCACTTTACACACAAGCAAGGCTCACAAAGATCTGGCCATGGCAGAAGAGGCCGACGTGGAGGGAGTGGTCAGAGCATCGTGAGCCACGACAGTGAGTGGTCATGGCCTGAATGGGGGTAGAAGAAGGCTCGACATGAGCAGGCTTAAGTTTGTTGAGAGAGACTGTAACAGCTGAATCTTTCATCTGGATGTCATAGGTGTTGGCTGAGCGCCAGAGAACTCAGTACGGGCCGGTATATGGAGGTTGGAGGAGAGCACAGAAAGTGTCATCTCAGAGCATGAGGTACTCGCAATTGTCCAGAGATTTTGGGACGTGAACCTTAGGGTGGGAATGGCTGGCAGGCGGAGGGATTTGGAGGTTGATGAAGCGGCGTCTGACGTGGTCCAGGAAGGAAGGTAAGTCAGACTGAGGGAGAGAAGAGGAAGGGCTCACGAGTTCACCAGGGAGAACAATGTTCTGGTGGTATACGAACTCGGCTATTGTGCCTTTGAGGTCTTCCTTATAGATCGCACAAATGCCGAGTAGCACAAGGGGAAGGGCCTCCGTCCATAGAGAGTTGTGGCATTGAAGAGCAGCCTTGAAAGTGTGGTACCAGCGCTCAACTAGCCCGTTACTTTGCGGGGGATATGCTGTGGTATGGATGCACCAGATGCCGCAAATGTTACAAATCTTGTTGAACAGGGCCGACTCAAATTGCCTGCTCTGGTCAGTCGGGATGATAGCTGGACATCTGAAACGCAATACCCACGACTCGACTAAAGCTCGAGCAACAGTTTCTGCCATAATATTGAGGAGGGGGACAGCCTCAGCCTCAGCCTCGATCCAGCGAGTTGTTCGGTCGATAGACGAGAGAACATAACAAAAGCCGATAGAGGGGGGGAAATGGCGTACAATGTCAATATGAATAAGCTGGAAATGTCCAGGAGGAATCGAAAAGGCGCCAAGGGGGTGGGGGGGGGGGGGGGGTGAAGTGTGCTTGTGTACTTCTTTGCAGCATTGGCACGAGCGTGCCCATTGCTGGCAGCCTTGTTGACATTGTAAGACGTCGTGGTCTCCTGACCTTCATTGCTTACATATTCCGCCCTCACAATCATATTCTGCACATCAAGACGCTTCAGCCGAACCCAAACTCGATAAGATAAAGTCAATGTTGTATGAATTCATGTAAACAATATGCAAATAACAAGTAAATCGCAACTGCGCATCGAGATTGAATTACTCGAGGCTGGCGTACACACACACATTCAAGACACGATGGTCACAAAAGCTTTTAGTTCGGGAGAGGCAAACTGCACGCCAGCAGGCCGGTCCCTTCAGAGGATGAGTTTACCTATCTACGTCAGCCGGCAACCGCCCATAGAGCAGACAGCGATTGCCCGAGTGAAAGGGAGAACGACCCCGTGTTCGGCTTAAAAGCAAATTCCACTACATTGTTTGGGAGCACCCAGCCTACACATTCTTTATAAACATAGCACACAGTTTTAGAGGTTTTCACAGGGAGACTGCAAACGCCAAACGCCGATGCTACAGACTTCCGGATTGGTCGCCTTAAACGAAATGTCATTCTCCTGTTTTACAAGAGCAATGCTGATTGGCAGACGATATTCCTGATGCCTTGAGCTGAAGGAGTAATGGAAGAGACCGAAAGATATACCCCTTCACGTCTGGCGTGGAGAGGGGCCATTCCGTTGTAGCTCTTGGAGCGAGAACACCTAATGAGAGCGTGTGCACTCGTTCGTGTACTCAAAGTTTGAGGAACACATCTCTCCACAGTACTTCACTGGGAGAGCACCTCTGAAGAGAGCGAATTGGAGTGAGACTCTATATTGAGTCCTTGCGATTAAGTGTTGTTCACTGTGTTGGTTGCCACACTTATTGTGCGGTATGAACGGACAGAGTTCTAGTTAAATGTCTGTGAGCGAATTTTTGAGTGGCATCACGGTGGATTGGGTATCTGACTGGTGCACCATATCAATAGTTAGATTAGGGGCGAATAGGAGTCCTTGACTTCATCAAGGCGTAGGGAGAGTTTGATTGGCGAAGGTCAATCCAGATAAAACGAGAGTTATCTTATTTGTCAGCAGTGAGCGGCGCAAACAGCAGTCATTGCAGCTTACGGTATTGTGCACTACAGCTCTTGCGAGCCCCATATTTCCTCCACAACAGTGCACAAAACTGCATTTCACACGCAACAGTCTCGACCGTACCTAGCAACATTCTAACGGATAATTATTGAAGTTGAGTATGCGCGGCTCTCAGCCATTCTGCCAAGTCAATAACAATCTTAAACTTTGTATAGACATTTCATTAGTGATTCCTATCCTTAAGAGGTAACTTCACATACTGAAAAGAACCCGGAAATAACTTGTTCAGTTTTAACTAAAAGTGCCATTGTGATTTCTTAGAATTTTTGCAAAAAAAAAAAAAATAATAATTTTCGTTAGTTTCATGTTTTTCTTCCACTAACTAGCATTACTCCAGTGCCCAAGTATCCCACTAGTTACGTAAGAAATTTAATGAATTTTTGTGTCATTTCCTTTCAGTTGACGACTCCAGAAGATATATTGCTGAAAGTTTTTTGGGCATTTCTCTTTAGAACGTTAGGAGCATCTGTTTGACTTCTGTAGGAGTGTGGGGGTGGAAATTGCATCTTGCAGGAGCCACAGGGTATAGGGTACATCGCAGATTAATCCATTGCACAGAATGACAAAATAGCACCCACATGTTAGCTCACAGAAAATGGCGACCCTGCCAGGATAGGTAAAATAGGTAAGCTACCAGGATAGGAAAGTGTCAGGATAGTTAGGTACGGCAGGTCGCAGCAGTAGCACTTTGAAGAACTTTCTTTCATGTATCAGATACATATTTACAAACATTGGGATCAGAATAGATACAGGTGGTGAAGAAAGGAGAATTGTAGGGCAAAGGGCGTGTGTTATTGTGTTGGAAAATTTTACATTTTTTTACGATTTTTGTGTAGCTGTTAGGGCATAGGATTTTCAGGTGATAGGCACAGATGCAGAGTAACACAGAGACGCAGTGTGACGCAGCATCATATAAGTTAGAATTAAGAAATAACATTTTTCTCCCTTTGCAAGCTCACAGGTGGAAATTGGAGACTGTAGCACAGCAGACAGAACATTAGCCAAGAAGTCACGACATCGTTGTTGTTGTTGGTTCAACCATCTGGTAAGTGGTCGTACAGTTTTGTAGATAGGGTTGTGGTGTGTTGAAAGAATTTCCATGTTAACGAAAGCACAAGACAAAAGGTTACGTGAGAGACAGCAAGTAGACAAGATGGGGGAGAATGAACCAGATAGACAGCAAGTAAACGAGCTTATTGAGAATAGGACAGTAGGTGAACCTGAGAATAGAACAGACGGTGAATCAGAGAATAGGACAGTCAGGGAGCTGCAGAATCAGCAGGTTCAGTTAGACTGGGATAAAATTGAGACAGATCAGACAGATGGGAATCGAAGGGACGAGAACATTGAATTTCCAGAATATGAAATTCCAGGTAGGGCATAATCTGAGCCAGAAATAGACAGCCCACGTAGGAAATGGCAAAGATTAGAAGTGAAACGAGCACAGGAAACGCGTTTGTTTGCCGCATATTCAGGGACAGAATACTCGTCAATACAGTTAATGAACCGGCAGTTAGCTAACGTTCAAAGAGAAGTAGACAGTGAGGAAGAGGGGGAACATTTAGAATACGTCGAACCTATCGTACACATTCTTAATATGCTCCAACAACAGACACAGAATTTTGCGGAGTTACGAGCGCCACGAAACGGTTCCATAACAGACGCACTGTACTTGCAAACACAAGACATACACAACAGAGAGGGCAGAATGCGGAGTTGTTTGCGCCACGTAATGGTTCAATGACAAACGCAACTAGTCCTCAACACAGACAGCACGGGTTATTGCAGTTATCAAACTTAGAAACGCCACAGCATTGCCCAGTAAACGACGTAACTGACCGAGGAGAAAACAATAGATCGAGAATACATAGTTCAGCTGAAGGTAGTGTTACGGGACAGGACGCGAATTGAAACAGGGTAATCAGGTTATTAAGACACAGATCCAACAGGTTAAAATCCAAATGGAAGAAGGGATCACCAGAACTGATAGTCAGACCACTCAGATAAAGAAAGACGCGAAAGAATCTAGAGAAAGAATTCATTTACTAACACAAGGTCAGCAGCAATTACGCACTGGCGTGGACTAGGTCCAACTGGACATCGTAAACGTTGACAAAAAGGTGGAACGTTTTACGAAAAAAAGCCACTCGAACAGCAATACAAATTTCGGAAGAACAAGCAATCCAAAGGAAGGTCGCGAAGGTTGCACTGAAAAAATATGATCAGCGGATCAATAAAATAGAACTTAAAAACAAAGATCAGTTTGAAAAGCTTCGAAAAGAGTTGATACAAACTATCGAAGAAAAGATCGAGACCGATTACACCTGTAGCGAAACAACTGACACGTCAAGCATTACTTCAGTACACGAACACGCGCCGTCTAAGAAAGTTCAAGTAGAACCAAGGCTAGACGTAACACTCGCGCAGAAATCGAAACAGAAAACCCTGATTAAAGTAATACATGACATGCCACAGGACCAAGCACAGTATCTAGAAAAACATGCAATCAGCCGATACCTATCGAAAGACAGGCAACTGAACCAGTAAATCCAATGACACGACATAATAGCAGCACAGGTACTATACCGCGAACGACGAGAGTAGTAACACACGAACAACACTCTTGTTCACCAATGATACGATATGACGCGGATATGAGTCAGGAAATTGGGAATAGGCAGACAGGCAGTAGATTACCAGAGAAAAAACACGACACACAAGCAATGGCAGATTATTTGAGTCCATGAATCAGCCACAAACCGGATTTATGAGTAGATATGATACAGACCACTTCCTTACAGTTAGAAAATTTCGACATTTCAAGGAAGGAAGCGGTAGCTTACATGCACGCACATTCATCGATCAGTTTCAAGTAGGCTTACCAAACCACTGGAGCGTAGCTCAGAAACTTGACCTCATTTGTGCACACATGTCAGGAACAGTAGCAGAGTTCAGAACAGCATTTCTCGAAAGATATTGGTCTAAGGAGGCGCAAAACAAAATTAAATACGAGTTACTTCAGATGACACCATATGAAAACTCAGGAGACAAAAGCGTGGTAAAATTCTTTGATACAATGGATAAAAAGAATCAATGCCTAGACAAACCATACAGTAACGGAGAGCTGATACGTCATGTAGAATGAAATTATGGGTAAAGTATCAACAGGCGACAGTAGAAAAAAATGAAAATACCGAAGAATTCAAAGAGGTTTTAAGGGAACTTGAAAATATGTTCAAAGAAGACGAGGTGAAAGAAAAAAGAAAGGAAAGGGAACAGCAAAAGGAGCGGACTAGGAACGAATATTCCAATAATAATAATCGTAATCCTAACACCAATAATTTCAGGTAATTTAACAGACAAGGACAGTGGCACAATGGAGACAATTGGCATAGAAACGATAACCAGAATAATTGGTACTGAAATAGGAACGGTAATGGACACTCATACAGTGGCGGATATGGGTTTAGGAATCAAATTGCCAACGGTCAAGGGTACTTTGAAAGAGGTCACGATGTTAGAAACAGCAACTGGCGAGACCAGGACACGAATAATTACCGAGGAAATTATGGTCCACAGAGACAAGAACAACACAGGAAAGGGAAACCAGAAGTAGAAATTAGGCCACCAAATCCCGAAAAACGTGAAGATTGACGGGAAAATCCGGAAGAGATTAGGCAAACTGACGTCCATTCATTAAAACAATCAAAAAAGGACATTCATGTTTTGGAAGTAGCTAGATCAAAATTAGAAAAAATGTGAATGAAAGAAATGGTAAAAGAGAAGATAGGGAAAGAGACAGAGAGGCAATCGCAAGTCGTGTACTAACCACTAAATCAAAAAATAAATTAAGAATCAACAAAATAAGACATTAATTAAAAGAAAAAGAGAGGCAATATACACTAACAATCTCTTGTAGTATCAAGTACACTACAACATGCACACAAACAATAAGTGGTACACAACAATTAAAAGAATGAAGAAGTGGTAGGCTATAAAAATCATAGATATATGCTTTAATTAAATAATCATATGAGAAATAAATAATAATTTTCTTCATTTTTATAAACATTGCAATGTAAAGAGTCAAAATCTCTTGTTGTTTGTACAAAACAAAACACTGTAAAAAATTTCTCTACACGAAAAAAAGGGACATCACCACCAACACCAATCACCAGCTCCCTTAACATCAGATGCTTCAAGATAGCGACGGAGAGGGTACAGACATGTTGAGAAAGCACTTAGGGCAATAACAACAACATGAAGACCAACGCCACACTGGAAATGCAGATTGCAACCAGTTTGGACTTCAGGAGGACAACACGCAGCACAGACATTTCATATGTCACGACACTGCTACACAATGGAAGAGTGTGGGGAGAACCATAATACAACGAGACGACAATGAAGGTACAAAAAATTACTAAGATCTACAAACTCATCAAGTAACATTTGGAAAGGCAGTCAGATCCTACAAATCCTATATCACTCCTACACTAAAATTCACATATTCCTAGCCCTAGAAGAACAGAAGAATGCAAGAAAGAAGAGAAGAACAGAAGATGCAAGATGAAGAAGAGCAGAAGACAGCAAGATACCTTTCCCTCCTATCCTACAAAGCAAATTGCTACAAATGTCTTTCCATGAACTTTGAGGCATGGTAACTACTACAACCACCTCTCCAAAAATAA
Source organism: Schistocerca americana (assembly GCF_021461395.2). Lineage (NCBI taxonomy): Eukaryota > Metazoa > Arthropoda > Insecta > Orthoptera > Acrididae > Schistocerca > Schistocerca americana. The sequence goes on from NC_060120.1 coordinate 400,242,336, forward strand.
ACCTTGACTCGTCAAACAAATACAAGCGAACGGCAAACGGAATATTAAGTAGTACCAATCAACATTATCTAGAAATAGATTCAGCAAAATAAACAGTATTCTCCCTACCACATCATCAAATTGCCATACCCAACCAGGTGTGAAGTACCAAGACGTCACAGCACAATATTGGGTGACGATCGTTGATAGTCAACTACAATCATCGAACTGCCATACCGTCCCAGGTGTGACAGCAAAAGAGTACCAAGACATCACTGTTTGTGCAGTAAACCACAGTCATCACCATCGGTTAAAAGTACCACTCCATGATGAAAATATCAACAAGTAAGACCCGGCAATGCATGCTAGAGTGCTTCTCTCATGATTTGTCACACCCATACAAATGAGTCGACGCCTTCCAGCATTTCAGTGGGGATCGACAAGCACAGAAACTGATGCAGCACAAAACAAAAAGACTGATAAAATACAAATGTAGAGTTAAGAAAATGATATATTTGTGAAAATATTTTTTTCCTTTTTTGTAAAAGTAATTATTTTAACATATATGTAAAGCCCATAATGTGATAGAAACCTTAAAATATTAAGTAAAGAAAATTAATTAGTATAAGTATATAATCTCAAAAATCCCTCTAAAGCCTAATTAGTTTTTTATATAAAAAAGGTTTTGGTTAACCATAGGTTGAAAGAGGATAGAATAAAGAAAAAACACTTCTTCACTCTTAAAAGTGACACAAAAAAAACCTAAATAAATAAAACAAAGTCACACGAAGATTAGCTAAAGATAAGATATAACCACACTAAAACATGATACACTGTACATAACGAGTTTAGAAAAATTAATATTGTAAAAACAATTCTTGGAAATGAAAGAGAAAAACAGAGACACGTACCGGCAACGACAAAGAATAACAACCTTTGTAAAGTCCATATTTGCCTAACAACAAAACATAAATTGTAGAATTAAAAAATTGCAACAATAGCTATAAAGAAATCATTAGAAAAAATTGTTAAGAATGGCTGAGAAAAGTTTATTGGAAAATCTAAGAGAACAATTTTTGCCTGACTTTGTCAATGTTTTCCTCGGCATTGACAAACCCCAGACAAAAATTTTGTCAGAAGGAGGGAGGTATGTAAGACGTCGTGGTCTCCTGACCTTCATTGCTTACATATTCCGCCCTCACAATCATATTCCGCACATCAAGACAATTCATTCGAACCCAAACTCGATAAGATAAAGTCAATGTTGTATGAATTCATGTAAACAATATGCAAATAACAAGTAAATCGCAACTGTGCACCGAGCTTGAAATACTCGAGGCTGGCATACACACACACATTCAAGACACGATGGTCACAAAAGCTTTTAGTTCGGGAGAGGCAAACCACACACCAGGAGGCCGGGTCCTTCAGAGGATGAGTCAACCTATCTACGTTGACCGGCGACCACCTGTAGAGCAGACAGCGTTTGCCCAAGTGAGAGGGAGAACGACCCCGTGTTCGGCTTAAAAGCAAATTTCGCTACATTGTGTGGGAGCGCCCAGCCTACGCATTCCTTACAAACATAGCACGCAGTTTCAGAGGTTTTCACAGGGAGACTGCAAACGCCAAACGCCGATGCTACAGACTTCCGAATTGGTCGCCTTAAACGAAACGTCACTCTTCTGTTTTACAAGAGCAATGCTGAATGGCAGGCGATATTCCTGATGCCTTGAGCTGAAGGAGTAATGGAAGAGACCGAAAGATATACCCCTTCACGTCTGGCGTGAAGAGGGGCCGTTCCGTTGTCGCTCTTGGAGCGAGAACACATAATGAGAGCGTGTGCACTCGTACGTGTACTCAAAGTTTGAGGAACACGTCTCTCCTCAGTACTTTACTGGGAGAGCACCTCTGAAGAGAGCGAATTGGGGTGAGACTCTATATTGAGTCCTTGCGATTAAGTGTAGTTCACTGTGTTGGCTGCCACACTTATTGTGCGGTATGAACGGACAGAGTTCTAGTTAAATGCCTGTGAGCGAATTTTTTAGTGGCATCGCAGTGGACTGGTTACCTGACCAGTGTACCATGTCAATAGCTAGACTAGGGGCGAATAGGAGTCCTTGACTTCATCAAGGTGTAGGGAGAGTTTGAATGGTGAAGGTCCATCCAGATAAAACGAGAGTTATCTTATTTGTCAGCAGCGAGCAGTGCAGACACCAGTCATCGCAACTTACGGTATTGTACGCTACAGCTCTTGCGAGCCCCATATTTCCTCCACAACAGTACACAAAACTGCATTTCACACGCAACAGCCTCGACCGTACCTAGCAACATTCTAATGGATAATTATTCAAGTTGAGTAGGTGCGGCTCTCAGCCATTCTGCCAAGTCAATAACAATCTTAAGCTTTGTAAAGAAATTTCATTAGTGATTCCTATCCTTAAGAGGTAACTTCACATACTGAAAAGAACCCGGAAATAACTTGTTCAGTTTTAACTAAAAGTGCCATTGTGATTTCTCAGAATTTTTGCAAAAAAAAAAAAAAAAAAAAAAAAAAAAAAAAAAAAAAAAAAAATTCGTTAGTTTCATGTTTTTCTTCCACTAACTAGCACTACTCCAGTGCCCAAGTATCCCACTAGTTACGTAAGAAATTTTATGAATTTTTGTGTCATTTCCTTACAGCGGATGACTCCACAAGATATTTATTGCTGAAAGTTTTTCAGGCATTTCTCTTTAGAACGTTAGGAGCGTCTGTCTGACTTCTGTAGTAGTGTGGGGATGGAAATTGCATCTTGCAGGAACCACAGGGTAAAGGGTACATCTCACATTAATCCGTTGCACAGACTGACAGAATAGCACCCACACATTTGCTCACAACATTTCTCCACACAAAGCGCTCTGCTACGAGGCAGGCGGATGCACGAACACCAGGGTGGGCTAATTTATGCAATGCGTTGAAGACAGCTCGACGGAGCGTGTTGGAGATGAGGGGATGTAACGTGCTCGTACTGTTGTCGCACCAGATCTCACCAGAAATGCCAGGGAAGGTGGTGCAGATGAAGTATAGTGAAGAGATTGAGTCTGAAATCAGGTTTTGTGTTTCCTCAACGGTGGGTTGGAGGTTAGGCAGTTCATAGAGTTCTAACAACGAATGGATGGCATCGACTCGTGAAAGGAAATCAGCAACTACATTGTCAGCACCCTTTATGTGTCTGACATTGGTGGTGAACTGAGATATGAAGTCCATGTATCTGAAGCGGTGAGGAGGCGGGTCAGCTGGCGGGTTTGTAATGGCCACAGCCAGTGGCTTGTGGTCCGTTAAAATATAGAAAGGGCGTCCCCCAACGTCAGCCTTAAAATGCTTGATCGCTTCGTAGACCACGAGCAACTCCCTGTCAAACGCGGAATATTTATGTTGTGCATTGATGAGCTTGTGCGAGAACTGGAGAGGCGAAGTGTGGCCGTTGATTGTCTGGCTAACGACAGCACCGATGGCAGTATCGATCATGTCTGTGGTGATGAAAAGCTGTGCATTGGGATGAGCATTCGTGATGGTGCAGGCCTCGGCAACAAGATTTTTGAGGGCAGTGAAAGAGTCAGTCATAGCAGTGTTGGTGCCTTCCAAAGCGTCCATCAGTGGAGCCTGAATGTCTGCAGCCCGAGGTAGATGTCGGCGATAATAATTAACCGTGCCCAGATGAATGACAACGGTCTGGGTAGGTGTAGTATTGTTTGTACTTTCTCAGGGGATGGTGAAATGCCGTCGGCAGAGACCCGAAAACCTAGAAAAGTGACAGTGGGTTGATGTAGCTGCAATTTGTGCTGGTTGGTCTCGATGCCTGCTGCCGCGAGAGTGTTCATAACAGTTTGCACATGTCGAATGTTGTCCTCAATGGAGGAGTTGGACACAAGAATGTCATCAAGATATGCAAAGCAGAATTTTAGGTCGAATAGCTTTTCATTGATGAAGTGTTGCCAGGTCTGGGTTGCGTTTTTCAGTCTGAAGGCCATGAATAGAAACTCAAATAACCTGATCGGGATGGTGACTGCTGTCTTCTCGATGTCTTCAGGTGCCATGGGGATCTGGTGGTAGGCCCATTTGCAATCAATGACAGAGAATGTGGTCGCACCTGTGAGGGAACTAGTAAAGACGGCAATGTTGGGTATGGGGTAGGTGTCCATAATTGTTCGTGCGTTTAGTCAACGGTAGTCTCCACACATGCACCAGGACCTGTCGTTCTTGGGTATCATATGTATGGGCGTAGACCAGCTACTGGCAGAGGGTTCAATGACGCCGGAGCTTAGTAGTTAAGAAATCTGATTTTTAAGGTCGGAGAGGCTCTCAGGACAAAGTCGACATGGTTTACTGGAGATTGGGGAACCTGGCGTGAGGCGAAGCTTGTGAACTATGCTGTTGGTGATGACGGAAATGTTGCTGGCTGCACGGGAGACGGTTTGTTTACAATGTGTGTCGGGCGGGGCAGGCAAGACGTGTTCGTGGTGTTCCGAGCCACTTGGCGGATCCAACGGGTGCCGTGGCAGCAAAGTGTCCCAGGAGTCAACGCGCCAAGATGGCCGCTGGCCCGAAGCAGTGGCACTGTGGTCGGGGGAGCTCGGTAGAGCTCATGAGGCGTTAGTGAGTCCATTGTCCGAGGGCGCGGCCTGTGGCAGCACGGTTGCGGGCAAAACGCTTGGCACAAGTGCACTGTTTGTGTTGTCAGTAGCGGTCGCACGGCAGCACGCAGGTGCCGAAGTTGCATAGTTTGAGGTGCTGTTTGCGAGGGGCGGGGTAGGAGCTGTCAGTTCGGGAACACGTGACGCTCGTCGCGCATGCGCACTTGTGTCCGGCCGAGTGTCAAATGCTGCCGTGTTAGGAGGGTGTGGCCCTGCGGAGCTCTCAGTACATGTTACAGCAGTCTTGATAGCACAGTTGCGAGGGGTAGCGGGAGGTAAACACACGGAGGCTCGATTGCTGGAACTGCAAGCAGATTCAGTGCACTTACTGACCTTGATTTGTCCTTGCTGTAATGTCTGTAATTCCTTTGCTGCATCAGAGAGCTGGAGCTGAGTTTCGTGGAGCCGAAGGGAGAGCTCGAAATCTTCCTTGTGTAGGCGAGTGACGTTTTCAAACTCGACAAGGCACTTGTGCGTTGTTTCTTGTAACGTTATCGACGGAGACAAGCATGTACGGATGAGATGAGCCCAGACCGATGTGTCACGGGGGTGGGGAGGGGGGGGGGGGGGGTTGCTCAACGGAGCACAGGGGAAGTGAGTCTTGGATGGGTGATGAAACATGATGTTTCGCACTAGGTCCTGTGAAAGTTTGTGGTGTCGCAAGAAGTCAATGCCTAGTATATATTCGTCAATTTCACGCACTAGAAAAGTCCACTGGAGTTTGCAGTTTGCAGAGAGTGAGACGAAGTGGGAAGTTGAACCCGAGCATTGTAGTTTAGTTGAATTCACGCCCTGCAGTGAAGTATGATGAGGGCGAATGTTCGACGACGCTAAGGACGTGGGCAGCAGCGAAACATCGGCACCTGTGTCCGCTAGGAAAATGTATCCCGACGAAATGTCTTTATTGTAAAGTCGTCCGCAATTATCCAGTAGTTAACGGACAGAATGGAGCACTGGGGGGGGTGCCTGTCATGTTGTGCGCAGGAGGCAGCACCCGGACCTACCTGTGATTGGCGTTTGGGAAGTAGCAGGGTGGTCTGCAGTTCTGTGCCGCCTCACCAAACCTTGTGTGGAAGTAACGGTATGGGTAGTGCGGTTGCATTTCCTGGGGAACGTTCGTTGGCAGTGGCGGTGGCCGAGGTTAGGTGGAAGCAGCAGGCTCTGTTGCAGGAGGTGACGTGACTGTGGGCAGAACTGGTGACGTCGCAGTTGCTTGTTTACTGCTTCCTGGAGCGAGTGGAACGGTTGGGACAGTGCGGACCTGGCCGCGTCCAGCCGCAAGGCGATGAGCCTGAACCTGAGATTTGTCAGGTAGGCAGTGGCTGGCAAAATAGAGCAGTGATGCATCGTGTAGCTTGTCAGCAACTGTCATTCTTTGCTCGACAGGTTCGGGAGACCTCTGAGCCAGAGCAAAGCGGATGTGAGGAGATAGTTTATCTGACCAGATGGAGAGGAGAGCTGTGTCAGAGAGTAGATCGGCGCTGACCATGGCACATAGCCGTCTCCAAAGCTGGGAAGGTTTGTCGTTGCCTAGTTGCTCAACATGGAGCACTTGCCGTATTGCTGCCTCAGTTGAGCATGCAAGCCGACGTAGAACTGTCTTTTTGGCTAGAGTGTACCGGGTAGATGAGTCCAGGTTGTCGAGCAGGTCAGCAATCAAGTCCTCCTGGTCGTACAGGTGGGAGATGAGGCACAGAAACCTGGTTGACTCAACGAGTTTGTAATGGTCGAGCACTTCGTCCGCAATTTTGAACCAGGTTGTAGCTCTGTCGGTATAAACAGCGGCAGCATCGGTAAGCGTTGTAGAATGTTTGGAAGAACAGGCAGAGTTGAGTTTGTCGGGGCACTGCCTGAATCGAGCTGTTGTTGCTGTAGTATTCCAGGAGAGTGTGCCTCCAGGGGATGTGGCAATGACGGCTGTTCGGGTGGCAGCATGAAGGTGACACGTTGTGGTTGAGCGTGATCTGTCGCGACGCGGAAGCCCGACGCGGGTGAGACATCGTAATGTGTTGATTGCGGTTGCGGAAGCTCAATACGTTGCGGGTGTGTTCAGACTGACGCGTCGTGGTAGACCGACGTGGATTAGGCACCGAGATGTGCCGAGGATGGTAGCGGAAGCTCGACTGGAGCTGGCGCAAGGGCGACAGGTGGAAACAAGTTCAAAGTTTGAGAATGCGTGTTAGTCCATAGAAAGCTCGATGTATGATCAGAGCCGGGGCCACCTGGGTTGCAGGGAGGCTGTGGAGGTGCGGGCTGTCCAGAAGCACGGTGCGGGAAATGATGTGGAACAGGGGACGGAGTGTGTGAATGTTCACTTTTCATAGTCGCTCCACTCGAAACGATGTGCGGATAAGGTGAATGTCGTGGCACAAAACACTGAAGCGTAGCAGTGGGACGGAGGTGGAGGTGCACAGATGACAAGTTATTGTTCCCGTTGCAGGCCGAGGTATCGAAGTAGGAAGGCACGTGCTGATGCTGAACCGAGGCAGCAACGGGCGTGGTCCGATGCTGAGGAGGTTGACCTGTGAACGAAGCAGTTCCGGCCACGTGGCAGGTACCGGCGTGGTACTGCACGTATTGAGGCATGGCAAATCGTTGTCCTGGCAGTAGGAGGTTGTCCGACGAAGCATTTGCAGAAATCGGCATTGGTCCTGCACTGCACGGAGATCCGTGAGAGGTAACTGCACAGTCGATGAGGCAGGGCACATGTGGCGGGAACAAAAGCGTTTGATAACCGAAGTCATGTGCACTCCTAACCTCACTTATTGTTGCAGGCTCGAAAACGTCTGGCGAAATCGGCGGAATCATCGAGTGAGAGGCATCGTGTTGTAGTCCTGGCAGGTGTACATCGCCCGCAACATGATGCATGTCGACCACAAAATCCGGCGTTAGGCGTTGGGCTGAAGTCATTGTTCGAATGCTGTATCGATGTAATACATGCGAAAATAACCGACGTGGAGGTCGCGGACACAGTAAAACGGCGAAAACGGAAGACGTTACAACTCGGGGTCACCAGTGAGGAGGATTACTGGTGTGGTTGCACCAATAATCACACCCATTTAGCAACAGTTCATTTAGTAACCTTAACACATACAAGGTTCACAAAGAACTGACTGAACATGGCGGAACAGCCAAAGATGAAGCTTAGCATCCAAAGATGAATGCATATCGGTGTTGGTGTTGATTTCATCGGTGCCACAACTTAACAGTCATGGACATAGCCAGTTTACAAACACAATAACATTAAAAAAGTTTAGAAGTAAAGATAAATTATGAACAATAACATAAAAAATAGTTGATGGAATACAAACATTTATCAATTAGCAATTGCTTTTAAAAAATTTCTATTATTTGGCAATCTGTTATAAAAATGTCTTCCAGCAGAAAATGGAGTAAGATGTGTTCCTCTTTTATTACTAAATTTTTAAGTGGTGATCCTCTCTTTTTCTTGTATTATAGTTATGGATTTCACTATTGATTACACTATGCTCTATATTTTATTTTACAAACAGCGTAGTTCTGAGAACATACGATGAATCCACTGTTAATATGTTATACTCAACGAAGTGTTCTTTTCTGGGCTCTAAAAGCCCTATCCGTATATACCATTGGTGCCCCACACCAAATCTCGATATATTGGAGGTGGAAGTGCATAATTCCCAAATAGATTTGTCTTGAAACAGGTTGCGCTATTACGCTGGGAAGGCGTTTTAGCAGATAGGTGTTACAGGAGATTTTTTTTATGCATGTAGTTGATGTGCTTCTCCCATGTAAGATGTTTATCTACTATAATACCCAGGAATTTATGTTTCAACTGATAGCTCTGGCTCTGTATTCACTTGTCTTGATTTATAATTTAGCAGAAACTCCTTCAGGATTGTCTTGTCCTTATTTAATGCCAATTTGTTTTTGGTGAGATATTCTGTGATGAGGCTCATGTTCTCTACATTATTTTGCACTGCTAACTGTGTTGTAGAGCCCCAACTCATGGAGGAGGTATCATCAGCATAATTTACTAGGTTTCAATTTTATGGAATTATTACATCTTTGACGTACACAATTAACAAAAAAAGGCCCAATAATGCTTCCCTGAGCGACTCCACAGTTAAGAATTTTATAAGATGATTTTACTGTTTGTGTATGCCTCCCAGCTGTATAATGCAGCTTTACACATTGTCTCCTGTCAGCAAGGTAGGATCTTAACAAATCTATTGCTATTCCTCTGATTCCATAAGTTTCTAATTTATGTAGAAGAACAGAATGATTTACAGAGTCAAAAGCCACGGATAGGTCTAAAAAGATGCCAATAACTTTCTTTCCATCATCAAGTTTATTCAGTACCACTTGCTGTTATTGTAGACTGGCCCTTCTTGAACCATGATGACAGTTTTTTAATAAATTGTGCTTACAGAAAAATGATTCAAGTAGATCAAGAAGTTGCCTTTCCAACAGCTTACTAAGTATTGATGTCAATGTAATAGGCCCATAATTTTGTATATCTGCAGTTATTCCCTTTTTGCACCTGTCTTGTTTCAGTGACTTTTAATAGGTCAGGAAATGACCCCTGACTGAAAGAGCTGTTTATTAGATATTGTTGTGGCTTTAGTAATTCATTACTACATTCTTTCAGAAATTTCACTGAGATGTCATCCCACCCACTGGATGTATTTGCTTTTAAGTTGGAAATGGTTTTCAGGATTTCCAATTCTGTAACACATCTCAGGAAGAATGAATTACTGACATTACTGGGATTACTGGGATTTAGCACCTGTGGTGGGTCGATCACATCCTACCTACTTGTCTTACTAAACTGGTCTATGAATCTCTCACATACTTCATTTGGGTCATTCAGCAATTTTTTACTGTCACTTATTATTATGTTATTGCACACTGCATTGTCACTCCCTGCTCTTTCCTTATTTACTATACTCCACACTGTTTTGGTAACATTACTAGATTGTCTTATCTGTTCAGCATACATCTGTGCTTTTAATGTCGTAATTTCTTCCCTATAGGTTTTTCTACAGACTTCGTATTTAGATCAGAAGTACTGCAGTTTGGTGCCTCTAAAAAGAATATATAAATCCTTCATATCTTCCTTTAATTTTATCACGTTAGGGGGAAGTTCAAGATTCCTGGAACTGTCAGTTTACTTTAGTATTTTGACCACTGAGCACACTTGATTAAGACAATGGGTTAATGTTGTAAAAATTTGTCCCACTTTTCATTAATATCTTTTATTTCATATAGGCCTACCTGATGCCAATTTATGTATGCCAGGGTTTCCTTTAATGTACGATAGTCAAGATTTCTTTTATAGGTAAATACATCCCCATCAGATACTATTTCTGGCTGTAAAGTACAGTTTAGTCATTTTTAGAAGGTTGCAGAAATTTCTAGATCATCACTAATTTCTTAGTTCTTCTCTACCAAATTATTTCGCATCCGGAAGAGAAAGTTGGTGATTGAAATTTCGTAATTAGATCTCGCCGCAAAGGAAACCACCTTTGTTTCAGTGACTGCCACCCCAACTCGCGTATCATATCAGTGACACTCTCACCCCTATTGCGCGATAACACGAAACGGGCTGCCCCTCTTTGCACCCTTTCAATGTCCTCTGTCAATCCTACCTGGTAAGGATCCCACACTGCGCAGCAATATTCCAGCAGAGGACGGACAAGTGTAATGTAGGCTTTCTCTTTAGTGGGTTTGTCGCATCTTCCAAGTGTTCTGCCAACAAGGCCAGTCTTTGTTTCGCCTTCCCCACAATATCATCTATGTGATCTTTCCAATTTAAGTTGCATGTAATTGTAATTCCTAGGTATCTAGTCGAATAGACAGCCCTTAGATTTGTGCGATTTATCGTATACCCCAAATTTATCGGATTTCTTTTAGTACCAATGTGGATGACCTCGAACTTCTCTTTGTTTAGTGCCAATTGTCACTTTTCGCACCATACAGAAATTCTCTCCAGATCATTTTGTAATTGGAATTTATCGTCTGATGATTTTACTAGACGGTAAATTACAGCATGATCTGCAAAACAGTCTAAGGCGGCTGCTCAGATTGTCACTTAGATCATTTATGTAAATCAGGGACAGCAGAGGGACTATGACACTACCTTGCGGAACGCCAGATATCACTTCTGTTCTGCTCGATGATTTACCGTCTATCACTACGAACTGTGACCTCTCTGAGAGGAAATCACGAATGCAGTCACACAACTGAGACGATACTCCATATGCATGCAATATGATTAATAGTTGCTTGTGAGGAACGGTATCAAAAGTCTTCTGGAGATCTAGGAATATGGAATCGATCTGAAATCCCTTGTCGACAGCACTCATTACTTCATAGCAATAAAGAACTAGCTGTGTTGCAAAAGAGCGATACTTTCTGAATTCGTGTTGGTTATGTATCAATAAGTCATTTTCTTCAAGGTGATTCATAATGTTCGAGTACAGTATTTGCTCCAAAATCCTACTTCAAATTGAGGTCAGTGATATGGGTCTGTAATTCAGTGGGTTACTCCTATTTCCCTTCTTGAATAATGGTGTGACCTGTGCTACTTTTCAGTCTTTAGGAATATACCTTTCGTAAAGTGAGCGGTTTTATATGATTGTTAAGAATGGCGCTATTGCGTCTGCATACTCTGCTGATTGTTATACCATCTGGACCGGAAGACTTGCCTTTCAAGCGATTTGAGTTCTTTCGCAACACCTAAGATAACTACTTTTATGTTACTAATGCTAACAGCTGTTCTGGTTTAGAATTCTGGAATATTTGCTTCATCTTCTTTCATGAAGGAATTACGGAAAACTGTATTTAGTTAGCCGGCCAGTGTGGCCGTGCGGTTCTAGGCGCTTCAGTCTGGAACCGCGTGACCGCTACGGTCGCAGGTTCGAATTCTGCCTCGGGCATGGATGTGTGTGATGTCCTTAGGTTAGTTAGGTTTAATTAGTTCTACGTTCTACGCGACTGATGACCTCAGAAGTCGCATAGTGCTCAGAGCCATTTGAACCATTTTTTTGTATTTAGTTACTCCGCTTTAGTGGCACCATCATCGGTAACATTTCCATCGCTATCGCGCAGTGACGGTATTGACTGTTCTTTGCCACTCTTGTATTTTACATACGACCAGAATCTCTTCGGGTTTTCTACCATATTTTGAGACAATGTTTCATTGTGAAAACTATTAAAAGCATCTCGCATTGACGTCCGCACTAAATATCGAGTTTCCGTGAAACTTAGCCAGTCTTGTGGATTTTGCGTTCTTCTGAATTTGGCATGCTTTTTTGTTGCTTCTGCAAAAGTGTTCTGACGTTTTTTTGTGTACCATGGTGGATCAGTCGCGTCTCTTATTAACTTATGCGGTATGAATCTGTCTATTGCTGTCGATACTATGTCTTTGAATTTGAGTCATATCTGGTCTACACTTACATAATTAGCTTGGAAGGAATGGAGACTCTCTCTTAGGAAGGCATCAAGCGAATTTTTATCCGCTGTTTTAAATAGATATATTTTGCGTTTATTTTTAGTGGTTTTGGTTGATATGGTTTTGAGCCTCACTATAATGATCCTGTGTTCACTAATCCCTGTACACGTCATGTCGCTCTCTATTAGGCCAGGAGTATTTGTGGCTAAGAGGGCAAGTGTGTTTTCGCAACCATTTACAAAAAAATGGTTCAAATGGCTCTGAGCACTATGGGACTTAACTTCTGAGGTCATCAGTCACCTAGAACTTAGAATTACTTAAACCTAACTAACCTAAGGACATCACACACATCCATGCCCGAGGCAGGATTCGAACCTGCGACCGGAGCGGTCGCGCGGTTCCAGACTGTAGGTCCTAGAACCGCTCGGCCACTCCTGCCTGCAACCATTTATAATTCGTGTGGGCCCATGAACTGATTGTTCAAAGTAATTCTCAGATAAAGCATTTAGTACAATGCAAGATGTTTTCTGTCTTCCACCGGCTTTAAACATGTATTTCTGCCAACAAATCGAGGGTAGATTGAAGTCTCCACCAATTATAACTGTATGAGTGGGGTACTTATTTGTAATGAGATTCAAGTTTTCTTTGCACCGTTCAGCTGTTATATCATCTGAGTAATTCTGTTTATTAGTATTACCGGTTTCAACGGGTCTATGCTGTCATCGCCGATCTCGTAATATAATTAGATGTACTGTAAAGGTATAAGAGGTAGCCTGTCTGGGAGTGTGCTGGGTTCTCTGTCAATGCTGGCAGCAGCAGAAAGCGGGTCCTGGTAAAGATACAACTCTTTCTTTGTTTTTCACTAATTTATGCTGTTCAGACATTCTTCTGATTACGCTCCACTCTCTGGCACGGTCCGGCGTTCCCTTGTAATATTCCGGCGTCGTAGCTGCAGGTGTATACGTATGGCAGGCAACGTGTACGCACTGCTTGGGCGTCGTCGGTATGCGAGGCGAGCTGAGACGGCAGGATGCAGCCGCGCTGCGGTCATGGGCGGCCACCGATTCTTCTCTAATGCTGAAGCTCGCGCCGTTCCAGTGGCGTTGCCCAGAGTCGAACTCTGGACCGACGGTGAGGAGCAGCGGCGGGTGGCTGACGCGGTGTTGCCTACCGAGGCTAGGTAGACAGGCAGAGCTCCATCCTTCGTGGTCCGGTGGCGGCAAAGATTCACAGCGAGGATTCCCGGCTGACACGCGGCAGGTGCCGTGCGTGACCGTGCCCTGCCGAACATGACGTACTCGGCTGGGCCAGCGTTTAAATGCTGGTTCTCGGCGCTAGATTCGCAGAAGCGCTACGTCTGTGAGCCTCTACGAACCATCTGGAACAGGGCAATGACCGGGGTGTGGTGTAATCGTCGACGACGCCTACAATTCAATCAAGCGGGAGTGGCTTATCGAAGTGTGGCACCAGGGCACTGACACCCGGGACAGTGCCATTGCTGCTGCTGCAGGGTGCTGATCAAGCAGGGGCGACGGCCAGTCGTGGCCGATGCCTGGGGCTTGTGGCCTGATTTGGACGCTCGTGGTCCAGAAGGGTGCTGATCGTGCAGTTCAATAACCAGCACTTGCTGTCTGGCTGCGGCCTCGTTGCATTTCTGGGCTCTGACTTCTGTTCCAATTCTCCCATAGTTTTGTCCCGTTACAATACATGCTTACAACACTGAAACTCACATAGTGGTGTCGCGTCAAATTGTAAAAAGCATGAACATCTAATAATCTTACAAGATCTGATTATGACAGCGTAGATATGTCGAAACTGGTAATAATAATAATAAACAGAATTACTAGCGATAGTGGCAAACTTGACGCTTCAAGAATAATATAAATTTTACTGGTGACATAAAAATATTATTATATCTCAGAGAACTGATGTTTATCAATGCAATATATGAAAAGAAACTAAATACTCCAGACGTCACGGAGTGAGGTGGGGGTAAGGGGACGTGGAGGATGGCTAGTCCCCCCCTCTTACCCCCTTTGCGGACGCAGAGGGTTGTGCCATTTGGTTTTGGCTCCTCTAGCTGCGTGCTACGGTACTGGTGTGCAGAGATTGCACTTTTCACCACTAAATTAAAAAAGCATTGCATAAGTTTATTTTTTGAGGTGATAATGAAAACTTTATAAATACCGTGTCCCACGTAAGCTACACTACTGGCCATTAAAATTGCTATACCACGAAGATGACGTACTACAGATGCGAAATATAACCGTCAGGAAGAAGATGCTGTGATATGCAAATGATTAGCTTTTCAGAGCATTCACACAAGGTTGGCGCCGGTGGCGACACCTACAACGTGCTGACATGAGGAAAGTTTCCAACCGATTTCTCATACACAAACAGCAGTTGACCGGCGTTGCCTGGTGAAACATTGTTGCGATGCCTCGTGTAAGGAGGAGAAATGCGTACCATCACGTTTCCGACTTTGATAAAGGTCGGATTGAAGCCTATCACGATTGCGGTTTATCGTATCGCGACACTGCTGCTCGCGTTGGTCGAGATCCAATGACTGTTAGCAGAATATGGTATCGGTGGGTTCAGGAGGGTAATACGGAACGCCGTGCTGCATCCCAACGGCCTCGTATCACTAGCAGTCGAGATGACAGGCATCTTATCCGCATGGCTGTAATGGATCGTGCAGCCACGTCTCGATCCCTGAGTCAGCAGACGAGGACGTTTGCAAGACAACAACCATCTGCACGAACAGTTCGACGACGTTTGCAGCAGCATGGACTATCAGCTCGGAGACCATGGCTGCGGTTACCCTTGACGTTGCATCACAGACAGGACGGCTGCGACGGTGTACTCAACGACGAACCTGGGTGCACGAATGGCAAAACGTCATTTTTTCGGATGAATCCAGGTTCTGTTTACAGCATCATGATGGTCGCATCCGTGTTTCGCGACATCGCAGTGAACGCACATTGGAAGCGTGTATTCGTCATCGCCATACTGACGTATCACCCGGCGTGATGGTATGGGGTGCCATTGGTTACACGTCTCGGTCACCTTTTGTTCGCACTGACGGTACTTTGAACAGTGGACGTTACATTTCAGATGTGTTACGACCCGTGGCCCTGCCCTTCATTCGATCCCTGTGAAACCTTACATTTTAGCAGGATAATGCACGACCGCATGTTTCAGGTCCTGCACGGGCCTTTCTGGATACAGAAAATGTTCGACTGCTGCCCTGGCCAGCACATTCTCCAGATCTCTCACCAACTGGAAACGCCTGGTCAATGGTGGCCGAGCAACTGGCTCGTCACAATACGCGAGTCACTACTCTTGATGGACTGTGGTATCGTGTTGAAACTGCATGGGCAGCTGTACCTGTACACGCTATCCAAGCTCTGTTTGACTGAATGCCGAGGCGTATCAAGGCCGTTATTACGGCCAGAAGTGGTTGTTCTGGGTACTGATTTCTCAGGAACTATGCACCCAAATTGCGTGAAAATGTAATCACATGTCAGTTCTAGTATAATATATCTGTCCAATGAATACCCGTTTATTATCTGCTTTTCTTCTTGGTGTAGCAATTTTAATGGCCAGTAGTGTAATTAAGATGGTAAGAACTATGTCATTATCGCAATTACCGGCCATACTTAGAGAATCACTTGATTAAACTTTTAACTACTCAAATATGTGTCTAAGTTGATTTGACATCAGTTGGATCATAATGTAATAAGTACGAGCGGTGTTCAATAAGTAGTGGAACACTTTTTTTAAGCAGCTTGATTGTATTCAAGATTCCAGCACACCATATTATTCCCCATGCTTTTGGCTGCAAAATCCTATTTTTCAATGCGACGGCCTGATGCCGCCCTACTGGGAGGGCCTGTATGCCCACATGGTACCACACAACTGGTCGACGACGGAGCCAATGTCCCGCTGCATCAGTAACCTCCCCGTCTTCCGCGTACTGCTTTCCGCGGAGTGTGTCCTTCATTGGGCCAAACAGGTAGAAGTCGGAAGGTGCGAGATTCTGGAAGTAACGTGGATGAGGAAGAAGAGTGCAGTGAAGTTCTGTGAGCTCCTCTCGGGTGTGCAGACTTGAATGAAGCCTTGCGTTATAGTGGAGAAAGAGAAGTTCCTTTGCATTTTTGTGGTGACGACCACGCTGAAGTCGTGTCTTCAGTTTCCCGATGGTAGCACAATACACTTTGTAAGGGATCCGTGATCCCACGAACATAGATGCTAGTATCTGACACTCGGGTCGATAGCAGGCAGGAGTCGATTGTCGAGTGCTGCAGGAGGCAGTGAGACGAGTGTGGAGTGCGTAGTAGTACTGGAGTGTGTCGAGTGACAAGTAGTGCGGGAGAGACAGGCAAGAACGGTGGTCGAGTGAGTTGTAAACGGTAAAATTCACCGGAGTATGACGAGTGAGCACGTCCTCCTGATCGTCGTGGGGTTGACCCTCACTAATTCCGATTCGCGAGTGATATGAAACAGAAAGTGACAAGTGCCGAATTACGTGTTTCGCGTCAACCGCGTCGGCCAGCAACAACCACAGATTGCAGTGAGGATTGTTGTGAATGTTAACCATCAGCATTGCGTGTGACGAAGCACTGGGAATCAGCCATCAATAAAAAGATACAACCGTAATTAGACGTGTAAGGCGAAGGTAGCAACTGTCTCAGAATTTTTGTGTTAGTAGGAAATATATATCAGTTTGTACATCGCAACCTTTATGGTTCTTAATAATAGACAAACTTTCAATCATTCCACAATTCAGTTGCAAAACAGCCGCACTCGGTTGAAATACCCCCGAAACCACAGCAGAAAAACCGATAGCCTTTCTTCCATTAAGCACACGGTCATGTAATTATAATAAATAACTGTTTGGCGACTTCGATAAATTACACAAAACCCAATAAAGGAACTTAATCGGGGGGTGTTTCAGCTTTTGAGTTGATCGTTGCACTGTGAGGGAGGACATCAAACAGAATAACCCCTTTAGAGTCCCTGAAGACCATCGGTATGAATTTAGTGGCTGAGGGTGCGGCTTTGAACTTTTTCTTTGGAGGAGAGATGGTGTGGCGCCACTCCATGGATTGTCGCTTTGTTTCCGGTTCAAAGTGATGAGCCCATGTTTCATCACCTGTGACGGTGCTCGACGAAAAATTGTGATGATCAGTCTCGTAATGCGCAAACATTTCCTCACAGATGGACCTTGGTTGTGGCCTTGTTTAGGCGGCGAGGAACCCAGCGGGCACACACCTTTGAGAATCGCAACTGGTAGACAAGTGTGTCAGCACTACCAACAGAGACGTCCACTTGAGCAGCGAGGTGTTTGATTGTGATCTGTCCAACGTCTCTACTGAAAGTGGCCGCACGTTCCAACATAGCGGGAGTCGCAGCTGTGTGCAGTCTGCCGGCCGGCACGCGGGTTATCGGACAAGTTTGCGCAGCATTGATGCGATGTTGACAGACCCCTCGCCCAACGACTCACCGTGCTTTTGTTCACTGCCAGGTTTCCGTAGACATTCTGTAAGCACCGATGAATATCTGCGATGCACTGGTTTTGTGGCCTCCTTCTCACATATCGACCTTAATGATAGTAAAATTAAACCGCGTGTACCTAATGGAAATTTGGGAAAAGCAATCGTCACCGAAGTTAATCTGTCGGAAAAGAGGGAGAAAAGGGTTACATCTAAATGCAAGGAAAAATGCAAATGAAACTGGTGGAAATCAATTTTGAAAAGGGGTTAACGTTAATAAAGAAAGTAAATGTGCGATCGTTACGTTAACAATTAACTGGCGTTAATTAGATATTTGAGATTTGGGGAAAATTACGGTCGCCAGTCCTATGGACAACTACTATAATAACTGAAAATGAAACATTAATGGACATATAATTAGCACTAAAAGCGTGGCAACTGAAGGTTGACACGTGTTGTGTGAAAACTGAGTGTTTGTCAGAAGTAATAAATTTCGCTACACTCTGACTTAATTTAGCAAAAGAATCAATAAAACCAGAAAATTAAAAGTTAATTTAGTGACTGAAATTAATAGTGAACTTTGTTTCTGAAGCACTACGAAATTCAATAAAATAAGGTTAGTCTTGGGCTACCTCAACAATCATTTCAAAAGCTACTTGAATCTACGCAATTTAGAAATAAGAGATTTAACTTTGAACTTGAATTAAATGATTCTGAACAATTAACAATAGTAAAATTTAGTACGTACGAAGCTGAGCTGCAGTCACAGGTAAGCTAAAATATCGTAACAAAACTCGGACTCTTAATTTGTGCTTTTGTAATCTAAATATTGTGTCCGCCCTCGTGGTCTCGCGGTAGCGTTCTAGCTTCCCGAGCAAGGGGTCCAGGGTTCGATTCCCGGCGGGGTCAGGGATTTTTCCTGCCTCGGGATGACTGGGTGTTGTTGTGTCGTCTTCATTATCATCATTCATACCCATTACGGTCGGAGGAAGGCAACGGCAAACCACCTCCATTAGGATCTTGCCTAGTAAGGCGGTGCGGGTCTCCCGCATCGTTCCCCTACGTTCTGTAAAGAAGCATGGGACTTCATTTCATTTTCAATCTAAATATTGTAGCCAGCTATGAATACCTTAACTGAACTTTGAAATTAAAGCAGTGAAATGGAATGATATTACTTTAAAGCTGGCGTTTGAATTTCAACGACACTCGGGTTCATTCCGGAAAAGGAAGGGACCCTGCTTGGTAATGCAATTGGGACAATGAGCAACAAAGGTTCATGCTAAGTTGCTGTAATTTTGTGAGGCAAGTGGAACAGTTTGAAAAGCTGAGGTCTGCCGTACAGTTCTAAAACTTTACGTGCTTTCAGTCGTCCTTGTTGGTTCATTGAAGGTTTGAAGTCGTCGATCGAGGAGGTGGCGACAGTCACTCATTGTCGGCCGTCGCTGTTGGAGAAGCTGGATGTTGGCGCGCCTTCTTCTCGACACGGTCACCAGGCGAAACGGACTCTTGATGTGCACCAGCTAATGCTTCCCGTCCGCGACACCGTGTCAGAAACTATCATAGCAAATCGAGCGCAATTACATGCTGCCAAACCCTGAAAGCGCGGCAACTCGCGGCAGCGTCACTCAACACGCCTCTCTACCACCCTACTCCAGCCAGACTCTCGCTCTGCCCGCGCTCCACGCGGCAGAGTTAACACTACCAAAGATCCTAACACTTTGATTCTTCACACGACCTATCGATGTAATCGTTCGATAGGATAGTTTTCCCTAGGCAAGACCCAGCGTAAAAATACAAATAGTACTTACAAAACAAACCAATTATACATCGATATAAATGCATAAATATATATATACAAATAGTAAAACAATTACAATATATAAAGACACAGAAATGTCATATCTTCAGGTAACAAAATAAGGAAAAAAATTTATAGTACAATAGATGGAAATAGGAGGATATGTATTTCCGGCGTTACAGTTTTCCGCCAAAAGAAACTCAATGACGGCTCTCTGCTCGGAACGCACCTCCGTTACAGAATCCGTTTTGAAGTCTACCTGTCAGAACTTGATGAAAGTATACGAGCTCAAGCGGGGATAGTCTGTGATGTCCCTCAACAAATTCCACATTTTTTCAATTGAAATAGGGAGAGAAAAACAGGTTTGCTTTACTTACTGAACGCCCTTCATAATGCGATAAGCGTTCCGACTACGGGCACCCGGCGAAACACTGAGCTCCACTTTTGCTGCCGTCGCGAGAGTCAGTTCGCCTTAATCTCGGCGTTTCCGGGAGCCAAGTATATAAATAACAGTCAACGAGGCGGTATATCTCAATAATCTTCCCCATAAAATGCGAATATCGCTGCGACGCCATACCCTACCACAGGAAAAATGCCATGAATAATGCAGGCATCGTCGCTCAGTACGTTGCAGTATCCCCAAATGCCCCGCATTGTCGCCACTGTAATGGAATTTTAAATTTTTGTTCAATGATATCCCAGTGGACCCACAAAGGAGGCAATTGGTCTCGTATCTGGAATTTACTTATTATCTTTGCTTTTCTGTGTGGTGTAAGGTGTAAGCTGTAAACACTACAGCGACGGAAATGTTTCTTACAGTTAGAATCTGCTGTACTGGGACTGTAGAGAAACGCGGGCTATATGTAACAGGTAACTTTCATCAAGGACACCTGAAAAAGATGGCCATTCCTACTCCAGTGACGTTTGTACCCACGGTTTCGGTTTACTGGCAGTACTGAAAGTAAGAAATAACTACGTACTACACAACTAGTAAACGAAATTATTTGCTGATACTCTGAATAACATACGACATATGTATAAAATATAATATAAAATGTACTAAATATGTTTTATGGAACTGAGCTCACAACAAACTTGAAAGACTCTAAGATATAGAAACGGATATTCATATTTGTTCTGTTTTATACACGGTTTATAGCTTCGTTTGCAACCTGTTGTAAGATTTCAATTTATTTTCCTTTAATAACTAAAAGACAAAAATTTTATAATTATTCATACCAAAAATAACCACTGTTGTGTCATTTTTGGTGGACGTTTATTTGTTTCTTCTGAAATAAATTTTGTTATCTTGAAATTTGTGTGCACTGAAATTATCGTTACTGTTTACATTACACTTCTATCTATTGTGCCATATTGTTTACGTGTTGGTTATCCTATAACCTCTTCATCGTTGCCAGTCATGCCTATACTAAAGGCACCGTTTTAACACAGCAATACTTAGACTGCAGTCCTATTTGTTTTCTTCTCTACATACATTTTGTCAGGCATGGCCACAGTTGTGAGCCTTTCGACATCCACTGTTGGATCCAGACTTCGTCCACGTTCCTGCTGTACGTTTTCTAATGCCATCAACCCACCTCCCATTATGGTGTCGTCTCCGCCTTTCATTATCTCTTAGAATACAGCAAAGAACTTCCTTGATAGCCACGTCCAAATGGAATCCCAATGCGCGTTTACAGGAAGTACTCTTGGAGCATTGGCTCCTAACTTACCTTGTATTTTCCGCGAATCTCTCGCCCAGCGGAAAGCCCCAAGCTACAGGAAACAGAGCAGATGACTCCCGTATTTAAGATGGGTAAAATACCGGAACGGCAAAATAACAGACCAGTATCCCTCACGTCGGTTTGCTATAGGATTCTTTAGCATACTCTGACTTCGAATAAATTTCCTTGAGACAGAAAAGTATGTATCGACAAATAAACACGGATTTAGCAAGCATCACTCACGCGGAACTCAACTTGCCCTTTTCTCGCTTGATATCCTGGGCAACATAGATGACGGACAACTGGCAAATTCCATGTTTCTAGATTTCCAGAAAGCGTTTTACACGGTACCGTATTGCAGACTGTTAACAAAAGTACCAGTATATGTAACAGGTGATCAGACATGCGAGTGGCTCGAAGACTTCTTAGGTAATAGGGTCCTGTGCGCTGTCCTTGACGGGCAGTGCTCATGAGAAACAAAGATATCGTCAGAGGTGACCCAGGAAAATGTGATAGAGTGAGCAACAATCAGCGACTTTTTGGTGATGGTGCTGCAGTGTACGAAAAAGTATCGTAGTTGAGGAGGATACAGGATGGCTTAAACAGAATTTTTGTTTGGTGTGATGAATGGCTCTAAATCGCGAAAAATGTAAATTAATACAGATAAGTAGGAAAAAAATTCTATAATATACGAAATGTAATGTTTCAAAAGAATTTTACGTCATGCGTAAATCACAGAAGTTATTGTGTGGTTGGTTCCTGTAAACAATAGCGTGCGCGTACAGTTGTTGCTGCTACACTTAAACTGTTCCACAATTTCTTACCAAGAAGGAAGATTTCAAGAGTTCATTCTGACTTCGTCTTTCGATAGAGATAGACTATCATATGATGAGAGTCTGATTCACCAAATTTTGTTCAGACTTACTCGACGTATCTGTACAATAAATATTGATGCGCTAGTATGGTGATGTTGATTGAAGATTACGACAAATAAAGTAGTGGACTGTTCCACATAATTACTGCTTTTCTTAAACGAATTGATCGGTATATAAACGTCTTCTCTGATAATTGAGATGACTTGTGTGGTATGATATTAGGTGTTGGCTCATACCCAAGCTGTTTGAGCTTGTTTCTTCGGAGTTGGTTTTAACTGTTTTGTGCTATTACCGAATAAAAGAAATATGTCGCTAACCAATAGCTGCGCAGCTGTATAGCGTGTGATACTTATCCAGCTGTGAAGCATAATAACATCTGCTCTCATAATAATAATAATAATAATAATAATAATAAAAATTCATGTCTCTGATAGGCAATTTTATAAGTTTTCAGTGAGAGAGAAAGTTTAGAACGCAGTATTAGTAGTGCACAGCTTGAGGCAGTCGCGTCTATTAAATATCTAAGCATAACGCTGCAAAATAACGTTAAATGGAGCGAGCACGTAATGACGGTAGTAGGGGAGGTGACTGGTCGACATCTGTTTATTGAGAGATTCTAGGAAAGTGTAGTCATCTATAAAGAACACACGTTAGAGAACACTTGTGCGATCCATTCTTGAGTACTGCTCAAGTATATGGAATCCCCACCGGGTCGGATTAAAGGAAGACATTGGTTTGTTGGTTGATTCGGGGGAGGGGACGAAACAGCGAGGTCATCGGTCCCGGTGGATTATCGAAGGATAGGGAAGGAAGTCGGCCGTGCCCTTTCGAAGGTACCATCCCGGCATTTGCCTGAAGCGATTTAGGGAAATCACAGAAAACCTACATCATGATGGCCAGACCCGGGTTTGAACCGTCGTCCTCCTCAATATGCTAACCAATGTCCCACCACGCTCGGTGGAAGACATTGAAGCAATTCAGAGGAGCGCTGCGATTTATTACCGGTAGGTTCGATCAACACGCGAGTATTACGGAAATACTGTGGCAACTCAAATGAGAATTCCTGGATGGAAGATGTTCATTTCTCGAGACTACGTTGAGAAAGTTTAGAGAACTGACATTTAAAGGTGACTACAGAACACTTCTACTGCCTCCAACGTACATCTCGCGTAAGGACAGAGAAAACAAGATAAGAGAAATCAGGGCTCTTACGGAAGCATATAGGCAGTCTTTTTCTCTCGCTCCATTTGAGAGTGGAACAGAAAAGAAAATGGCGAGCTGTAGTACAGGGTGCCCTCCGCTATTCACTGTATGGTGGCTTGCGGTGTATGTATGTATGTAGACGGAGATACACCAACCATTCGCCTGTCTTTATGTTCTGGCAACTTCCATTTCATTTTTGTTACATTGTTAATTACTCCTTGCACTGGACATCATTCCCTAATACGATTGTTCGTTTACCTTTCTCTTTCTGTGTTTCTCTTCTTTATTTCTTTTGCTGACTATTCAGCTGTTTTCCTCAGTTAACCAATATTCAGGGACGAATTCCTGACTGGAAATAGAGAAAAATAAGTTCCTAGGAACATATGTCCGGAAACGAGCGGTGTGCATGCAACGACAACAAAATGGTTCAAATGGCTCTGAGCACTAAGGGACTCAACGTCTGAGGTCATCAGTCCCTAGAACTTAGAACTACTTAAACCTAACTAACCTAAGGACATCATACATATCCATGCCCGAGGCAGGATTCGAACCTGCGACCGTAGCGGAGAACCCCTCGGCCAACGACAACAAATTGTCCCAGAACACAGTACAGAACTGCATCGCATCCACGTCGCAATAAATGTCCAAAGTGGCCTCTATGGGATGCAATGCACGCGTTCACATCTCGCTTCACTGACTCCTGAAGACAGATAGCCCGGTGCGAAAACCATCGACAAAATCCTTCCCGTAGGGGGAATCCGCTATTGATAACCCTTGCACTCGTTGCAGGTGATAGGGATGGTAGCGGTTGTCATGCAGGATACACATAATCGTACTTTGGTCTACACCATGTTGGCGGGTCACTTGCATGGAGCTTGTTCGACGGTTGATCTGAGTATCTTGTAGAACCCGGTCGTCCAAATCTGGCGTACTCACAGTCCGCCGCCTACCTGCACGTTCGTCTTTTGAAAGGACGCATGATCACAAAGATACCCAAAAACAGCTTGAAATATTGTGTGATGTGGTTGGTGTCTGTGGGGGTACTTGTTTTGGTATAGCTGTGCTGCCTCTCGACCGTTTCCATCTGCTTGGCTGTACGTAAACACCACATCGGCTTGTTTCCAGCATGAATACTGGACCATTCTGCTGCCTACAGTACTCTCCGTCAATCACACGATCTGCAACCCACAGGGAACACACGGCACGTGGTCGGACGAACTGTCATTCTTCAGCGTCATCTAACGTGGTAGCGAGGCATTTCCGAACGCATGTTCATAGGCCTTTTTTTCCTCCATTTCGTTATGAATCCGTCTCTGCAGTTTGCGGTTTTATTAGTGTTCACTCTGTAGGCAAAATACCGTTTCTCGATTTAGAGTGGGATAAAACAATGTGAAACAGCAAAGAATGGAAAATAAAATAAAAGATACACCTGTGTCAATCACAAGAATCTTAACTTCGACTTTGAAAGAAGGGAGACGAAGACTAACGACGGTTGCATTTTATGGGCCTGAGGAAGGGAGAACAGATGAGTCTACAGCTTTCTACGAGACATTACAAGAAACTGAAACATAATAAGATCCGTATGATAATTTTATTTGGAGATCCCAATGTAGCAGTAAGTACTTTACTAATACAAAATATGGTTGTAATAATGGGACAACATACCTGTAACGAGAACGGAAAAAAGTAACTTTCTGACTTTTAACGGACTGAACATAGCTCTTACTTTTTTTCCGGAAAAAGATCTTTATTAACCTACCAGGGATTGCAGATCCTTCATAGATTATCAACAGAAACATGATGAAAATGTAAGAGTCGCAAGAGTATTCAGAGGACAGTTTACAGCATTAGACCATTACTAGGTAACATCAGACTTAGAAATGTGTACAGAATGGAAAAGGAAGAACGATCTGAGATGAGGAAAAACAGAAGAAGATGTTTATAATGTCTATCTACTCAATGAAGGTATTATGAGAGACTATTTCTGTAAGAAACTGAATAACTTCTAGCACCATTACGAAAAACAGATGTTGATGAAGAATGGGGCAATACGGAAAAATCGATCAAGGAAGATGCTGATCAAGCAGTAAAAATACAAGAACTAAAAATAGTTTAAAAATTAGAACTAAGAGATTGAAAAGGTTAGTACGCAAAAACAACACACTCATAAAAATACCTTAGTGATCCAACTGAAGAAAATTGCCGCACATTTAAACTAAAAACGAAAGAGGCTAAAAAAAAATCGCATCATAGAGGCGAATGGGAAGTCACTGTAACGCAGATTGGGAAATGCAGTGTCATAAGCGACTTTAATAAGGGCAGAAGTGTATGGTCCAGTGTCTCAGAACAAGCATCTCGGAAACGACGAAATTGGTTGGCATTACGCATGTCACTGCCCTGAGTATTTATGGAAAGTGGTTGAAGGACGGCGAAACCACAAGCAGGCAAGAATGTTTTGGAAGTCCACACTTCGTCATAGAACGGGAGGTCGGATGGGTGTCCACTGAATAAACCGGGATTGGCAGCGATCTGTGGCAGATCGGACGGCATATTACATAGTTAGTGCACGCATTGAGAGAATAGAGGTATACAAACAAGGATCGTATCTAAAATATACTAGAATCTGTGGTATGATGGCACACGTTGTGGAGACAAATGGTTGAAGTGGCTCTATGCACTATGGGACTTAACATCTGAGGTCATCAGTCCCCTAGACTTAGAACTATTTAAACCTAACTAACCTAAGGACATCACACACATCCATGTCCAAGGCAGGATTCGAACCTGCGATCATAGCAGCAGCGCGGTTTCGGACTGAAGTTCCTAGAACCGCTCGGCCACAATGGCCGGCCAGTTGTGGAGAAAATGGTTCCCAGCGGTGTACTTCGCGAGATTATAGCTGTGTATTTAAACGAGATTTTACTAGAAATAACCTTACTGAGTGAGAGCACAGGTAGTCCCAGTCTTCAAGAAGGGTCGACGAGCAGATGCGCAAAACTATAGACCTATATCTCTAACGTCGATCTGTTGTAGAATTTTAGAACATGCTTTTTGCTCGCGTATCATGTCGTTTCTGGAAACCCAGAATCTACTCTGTAGGAATCAACATGGATTCCGGAAACAGCGATCGTGTGAGACCCAGCTCGCTTTATTTGTTCATGAGACCCAGAAAATATTAGATACAGGCTCCCAGGTAGATGCTATTTTCCTTGCCTTCCGGAAGGCGTTCGAAACAGTTCCGCACTGTCGCCTGATAAACAAAGTAAGAGCCTACGGAATATCAGACCAGCTGTGTGGCTGGATTGAAGAGTTTTTAGCAAACAGAACGCAGCATGTTTTCTCAATGGAGAGACGTCTACAGACGTTAAAGTAACCTCTGGCGTGCCATACGGGAGTGTTATGGGACCATTGCTGTTCACAATATATATAAATGACCTAGTAGATAGTGTCGGAAGTTCCATGCGACTTTTCGCGGATGATGCTGTAGTATGCAGAGAAGTTGCAGCATTAGAAAATTGTAGCGAAATGCAGGAAGGTTTGACCCTTAACACTGACAAATGTAATGTATTGCGAATACATAGAAAGAAGGATCCTTTATTGTATGATTATATGGTAGCGGAACAAACACTGGTAGCAGTTATTTCTGTAAAATATCTGGGAGTATGCGTGCGGAACGATTTGAAGTGGAATGATCATATAAAATTAATTGTTGGTAAGGCGGGTACCAGGTTGAGATTCATTGGGAGAGTCTTTAGAAAATGTAGTCCATCAACAAAGGAGGTGGCTTACAAAACACTCGTTTGACCTATACTTGAGTATTGCTCATCAGTGTGGGATCCGTACCAGATCGGGTTGACGGAGGAGATAGAGAAGATCCAAAGAAGAGCGTCGCGTTTCGTCACAGGGTTATTTGGTAAGCGTGATAGCGTTATGGAGATGTTTAGCAAACTCAAGTGGCACTCTCTTGAACAGAGGTACTCTGCATCGCGGTGTAGTTTGCTGTCCGGGTTTCGAGAGGATGCGTTTCTGGATGAGGTATCGAATGTATTGCTTCCCCCTACTTATACCTCCCGATGAGATCACGAATGTAAAATTAGAGAGATTCGAGCGCGCACATAGGCTTTCCGGCAGTCGTTCTTCCCGCGAACCATACGCGACTGGAACAGGAAAGGGAGGTTATGACAGTGGCACGTAAAGTGCCCTCCGCCACACACCGTTGGGTGGCTTGCGGAGTATAAATGTAGATGTAGATGTCTGATTATTTCGTCCCAGAAAAACTATATCTTCTTCCAAATTGTTTTGACATCGAGAATGTGGTTCCATCTATTCACTAAATTATATACATCGCACACAATTCTGTCACTAATCCTGTTAACACTGGAGGATTAGACTGTACATCTTTTTTCTTAACCCTGTAATTATCAACAACAAAGTTTTTAGTCGTGAAAGTGCGGTAACACGACTGTCAGTACTATATAAACGTAACCTGCTTGGATTGACGGATGTCACATTCAGATTACCATCACCGCAAAGCTTTGACCAATGTCGACCAAGCAACTTTCATTCTGCTTCGTCGGTGTTGCTGGCGTTGTTGTTCCTTCTCAGACTCTTGTGGTGGTCGGTTGTTGGGAGCTGCTGTGTCTTGTCTTGCTTATTGGATGACGTATTGCCTCGCAGATTTATTTCTGTTTCTCTTGGTGGGTGGTGAAGCTGACTTCCTTATACAGTTTAGACATCTGTTTGACACTCTTCTGTTTTCTTAGGGGGCCTGCGGATATCCTATCCCCGGAGTCTAACGATTCCCTGTTCATCCGTCCTTGCCCCTTGTAAACCATGTCCACAGCCTGGGTTGGTCCTCTGTCTTTGACCCCGTCGGACGGAGATCGACAAACTCCAGCGGGGTCGGGGTGCTTGTCTCAATAGTGCGCACGCAACGGTTTGCACATTGCGGAGTCGCGCTCTTCTCTGCTGTTGAGGCATGCCAGGTGTGGCATTTAAATGAAGGTGAGGCAAGTTACAAGCAGAGCCTGTAGACGGCAGGTACATAAGCAGACAGAGACAAGTCATGAGATAAAATCTGATAAAATGCTTTAAAAGTTAAATAAAATACAAAGCAAATTGGAACTAAACGATTGACAGGGATACATAATAAAACGACTGGTAAAAATGTTTTTTCGAAACGAGAAAGCGCAGTATACGGTTCTCAGGGACACTATGGTGAAGAGAAAGTCGCTATGGGTACCAGCGATAGTAAACGAACGAAAGCAGCAACACACAAACACGATGTTAATGTGATGTGTGGCCATAAGGAACTGAGCATGGTCTGCCGTTTACAATAAATGGGCTTGCTGTACTGTGTAGAGAGACGTGTTGTTGTTGTGGTCTTCAGTCCAGAGACTGGTTTGATGCAGCTCTCCACGCCACCCTATCCTGTGCAAGTTTCTTCATCTCCCAGTACCTACTGCAACCTACATCCTTCAGAATCTGCTTAGTGTATTCATCTCTTGGTCTCCCTCTATGATTTTTACCCTCCACGCTGCCCTCCAATGCTAAATTTGTGATCCCTTGATGCCTTAGAACATGTCCTACCAACCGGTCCCTTCTTCTCATCAAGTTGTGCCACAAACTCCTCCCCAATTCTATTCAATACCTCCTCATTAGTTATGTGATCTACCCATCTAATCTTCAGCATTCTTCTGTAGCACCACATTTCGAAAGCTTCTATTCTCTTCTTGTCCAAACTATTTATCGTCCATGTTTCACTTCCATACATGGCTACACTCCATACAAATACTTTCAGAAACGACTTCCTGACACTTAAATCTAGACTCGATGTTAACAAATTTCTCTTCTTCAGAAACGCTTTCCTTGCCATTGCCAATCTACATTTTATATCTTCTCTACTTCGACCATCATCAGTTATTTTGCTCCCCAAATAGCAAAACTCCTTTACTACTTTAAGTGTCTCATTTCCTAATCTAATTCCCTCAGAGAGACGTAATAAAGTTAAAATAGATACATTATAACACATCAAACATATTCTGAGAGGCATTTAAGAGAACAATGTTTTTCAGACCGTTTTGTTAGTTAAGAATGTTGTGTCAGATACTGTGGGAGTCAGCACCAACAGCACCAAGGGATGTTGCGATGGCTGGTGGCAGGAATCCAAAATGATATGTACATAGCACTTACAGATTAATACAACACTTTATTCATAAGAAGGAAAGAAACATAACTTAACATCTCATTATGAGGTGGCTTGATATACATTCTGTGCCTCCTACATGCAATTACTTTTACACATTATTGTTCACAGAACTCAAGCTGCGACCGAACTGGCCCAACCAGCGATGGGCGGTTGGATAAGTCAGCGTTGGCAGGGAGCGCTGAACACTTCCTTCCTGGTCGTGTGGCGCTGCTCATTCTTTCCACTGCGCGGGGGTCAGCGCCTTCTTGATGCCGTTTTGCGGCGCTGCGCTGGTCAGTGTGCAGTCGATGCTTTAGGACTGCGCAAAGAACACCGCTCTGATCGTGGTACACACGACTGTAGATTTCAATTTCCTTTTCCCACTTTTATGCAAAACTGTGAGGTTATTGGTAAAATTAGAGACACTGTGTCATTTTGAAATTAAGTAAGAAGCATAGATAGATTTGTCTTCTTCATTTTTCCTCTCTGGTTCTTTGGAACTCGTTTTTAATTTTCTGTCTGTTTGGCCAATATAAAAGTCGCTGCAGTCAATGCATCAGATTTTATAAATGTTTGCAATTGTAAATTCGTTGTTTTTATGATATGTAAGTTCAAGCGACATACGTCGATACCCTAGATTGTAACTGAATACTTACGATATTTATGAGATTAGGGCTATTGACAAGTAGTTTTTCAGCATTATTTAATTTACTTAACTAATACCAGTTTCCGTAACAGACGAGTTCAGACTGCAGTATCTTAGTTTATTACTTTTATTATTTTTATGGACAAACTGCTATGAACGTTAATATATTTGAATTGTTATGATTATTGCTATGATTTGAGTAATTCTGTTGTACTTTACTGTTTGATACTATGTAAATACCACGAGATAATGGCCTTGTGGGACCAGAACCAGTTGTGATTTTAAATAAACAGAAAGGTGCTAATGGGGTGGACGTTTTCTTCAAAACCATTATCACAGCTGCGGAATCGCCACCAAAATGTTCCACATACTGGACGAGGAATTAATGAGTTCGGCTGGACAGGCAAGAGAAGTGCTCTTAGGCTACAGCAAACCACAAGTTAAGCTAGTATTCACTTCTTAGTTTATTTATATTTATTGAGTTACGCTTATTCGCCGGCCGGTGGGGCCGAGCGGTTCTAGGCGCTTCAGTCTGGAACCTCGCGACCGCTACGGTCGCAGGTTCGAATCCTGCCTCGAGAATGGATGTGTGTGATGTTCTTAGGTTAGTTAGATTTAAGTAGTTCTAAGTTCTAGGGGACTGATGACCTCAGATGTTAAGTCTCATAGTGCTCAGAGCCATTTGAACTATTTGAATCAGTTACGCTTGTACAATGATAAACTTAACTATGTCTAGGTAAATACTAGAGTTCAATTAAATGCAGCACTTGCTGCTAAATGTAAGTGGAAAATTAATTGAATTAAAACCAAGGTTAGGTCTAACTGTAGCAAAAAGGGTAGTTCGAAAATGTATGAAATACATTTGCGGCTTTGTAAACTAGTGACTTATTTTCAGTTTGATTACATTTATGCATGTAATAGATCGTACCTACAGACACACCATCACCGAAAGGCACAACAACATGCTACTCAGGTTATTACTAGGCAACAGAAAGAAAGTTTTAAAAACTTTCTATTATGACAACGGCGCTCCAAAGCCCGACATGGTTTTTTAATTTTTTTTGATAGAGCTGTCAATGGAGCTAACACAGTTTTTCGAAAGCAGAGAAGACAATGCCAGGTAGAGGATATGAACATAGTCTCAGTAGTAATCTGACACAGTCAAATGGCAAAGAACTTATTGCTCAATATAGTTAAAGCTAATAAAAATCATCAATCTAAGCTTGCAGTCAAATCTAGTGAGATAATCTGAAACGCTATTAACGCTAAAGTAATTCTTAATCATGATTGAGCAATCTGCAGTAGTATCTGCCGTAAATAACCACTCAATAAGGCTGTAATAACCAAAGCAGTTAAATGAATCACGTTAATGGTTACTCATGAAACAGAACATATTTCAAACTCATTCAGGTTTTTCGCAGAAAATAACATCATTGAGAGAAAGTCTGCCACTACCCATAAATTTAAAACAGAAATTAGGAAGGCTACTGAAAATTCTAATAGTTTGCTTAATAAATATGAGAAGATAATGAATCCATTGACACCAAGACTGAGAACTCGATTCAAGGTACATAAAGAAAATACTCTAGTAAGGTGGAGTAGTAACGAAATTAACAAACTGGGCTATTTAATATCTAAAAAATTAAATACAGTGCTTCAAACATATTACACGTCTCGTAATAATTGATCAGTACAAACTGCTATGAAATAGCTGGGTCAATTA
Organism: Schistocerca americana; assembly: GCF_021461395.2. Lineage (NCBI taxonomy): Eukaryota > Metazoa > Arthropoda > Insecta > Orthoptera > Acrididae > Schistocerca > Schistocerca americana. Next base: position 400,274,072 of record NC_060120.1, read on the forward strand.
GACCATCCCACAGGGAGCTAAATTTGCTTCGTTTGACATTTACACAAACATTCCTATGGACGAAAATATTGAGATAATAAAAAATAATCCAGTCACCCACAAAACGTTGTTACCTGGTGTAATAATCAACTTTACAGAATTCCTAACGGTACTACTGCACCATAATTACATTTCCTTCAACAATACGATTTTTATGAAGACAGCAGATATGACTATGGGCTCTCCGCCTGCTGGCACTATTACCATTATATTTATCAACCATTAAAAAAAAACAGTTCTTCAGTAAACATTCACAGGAAGTACAGAATTACAAAAGATATGTAGATGACATTCTGTTGTATTTTGGATCTAAAGATTACATTGACCTGTTAGCCCTGAAGATGGATGAACTTCATCCTCATTTTCATTTTAATGTTGAACATCTGCAAAATACATCAAATAATTTCTTGATTTACGCATTTCTAACATCAAAGTTATTCATTTGGGATTTATCATAAGCCTACAACAACCGATGTCAGCATTTCTCAGTATTTTGCCACCCAGAGCCCCAAAGAAAGTTTTTTCCCACGCACGATAAGCAGATTACCAATATTACGCATAATACAAAAACCAACAAAAAACTGAATACACTGCACCAAATTGCCTCCAAAAACGGCTGTCATTTCTCCACAGCTGACAAGATACATAATTCCAAACCTGAGGTTCTTCAAAATGATAATGACAATGTGGCCCGAAATATAAAATTCATCTCGTTTATCTTTTATGGGAAAGTTTCTCATAAACTCTGTGCACTGTTTCGCAGATTCAATGTTTACATTGCCTTCAGTACCGATGACACACTAGCCAGCTACTTGTACACAACATCTAAACTAAAAATAATACATTTACAACTTCAGGCATTTATAAAATCTGCTGCACTGGTTACAACGCCTTTTATATTAGCCAAACAGGTAGAAACTTTAAAACCAGTTTCAAACAAGCGGGGAGGGAAAACGAACAAGAAAAATCTATCTTTGCTTCTCGCTTAGTTTCAAAACGACCTAATGTCACTAATATTACCAATGACCTGACACTTTTGCATAAAATTGAGGAGGCTACCCGTACGGACATTTCTAAGAAAAATGAAATCTAGAGTTACGTGCACCACAATAAGAGCGATGTTTTCAACAAACAACAAAGCCAGAGAAACACTGTTTTCTTAAATGGTTTTCAGCATGTGTCTGATGTATTATAATGAAATTACATTTAATTCTGTTACGTCTCTTTACACAACACAGCAGGCCCATTTATTGTAAACAGGAGAGCGTGCTCAGTTCCTTATGGTCACATGTCATATTGGCACCGTGGTTGCACGCAGAGATATCCATCGCTACTTTCGTTCGTTTACTGTCGTTGATTCCCAGATTGACTTTTCGTTTATCATAGGGTCTTTGAGCGTCGTCTGCTGTGCTTTCTCTTTTCGTAATAATATTTTTTACCAGTCTTCTTATTACGTATCGCTGTAAGTCGTTTAGTTTGAATTTCCTTTGTATTTCATTTAACTTTTAAAGCATTTATTCCATGACTTTCCTCTGCCTGCTTATTTACCTGACCCCTACAGGCCCTACCTGTATCTTGGCTCTCCCTTGTTTAAACGCCAGGTCTGGCACTCCTCAATAATCGTCCTGTGCCCTCTCAGGACGCCTAACATGTAAGTTCAAACGGCATGTATCCCTTTGCTACATTGTAACCGACTTCTAACAATATTTAAGTGAATATTGGGGGTTTTATTATGCTTATTGACAAGTTGTATTTTAGTATTATTTAATTTACCTAACTTACATCCACTTTGATAATAGACGAGTTCACACCGCATTATGTTAATTTAATTGCTTTTATGAAGCATGCTTTGAACATTTATGTATTTGAATTGTTGTGGTCGGTGCTTATTACTACGATTTGCGTAATTCTGTTGTTGCTTGCTGTCTGATGCTACGTACATACCTTTATATAAGGCCCTGTGCGACAAAACAGGATGTGGTTTTAAATAAACAGAAAAGTGCTACTGGTGTGGAGATTTACTTAAAAAAAAACAGGTAGAATTATTTGCAGGATGCATTAGTGTTGTTCGTGTTTAGTGTTAGGATCAGGTCTGGTAGAGTATATAAGGGACGTGAACAGCACTAGATGCTGAATGATCACTGTGATGAACGCGGAGGTGCCGCATACTCATGTGAGACAGCGTTATCAGCATCTGACAGAGTCTGATAGGGGTTGCATTATGCGTATTCATTTAGTCAGGTTGTCGAATCGTGGAGTACCTTATTTGTGGGAATTTCGGATGTGAAAGTGGCCTGACTCTGGACTGGGAACTCGTCATCAAGGTCCTTGTCGACCACAATAAGGGGCGATCAACGTACTGTGCCCAAGCACCCCCTTCACATCTGCGTCTGCTGTCTGAGAGCAACTGATAAACTCTTTGCAATATTCTGTGTCGGCGCGCACCTTTGGCTACAGTCTAGCAGCAGCCAGACTGGGAATTACTGCCCCGAGCGTAGGCTATCACGGCACAAACAGCAGCGCCTGGAGTGGTGCCGCTACCGGGATTAGTGACGTCGCATTGTCTTCGGTGGTGAAACGGCGGTTTTCGCTACCACCGATGACCATCGCCGGCGAGTATTGCGGCGGCCCACTGTTTTGGGGAGGCCAGTACTGGTAGTGATTAGGGGAATGCTGACAGCGCAGTGGAGCGTCACGGACATCCTGCGTCCTCGTGAGTTACCTCTCCAGCGGAAGCACCGTGGTGCCAATTTCAACAGGATAGTGCTCGTCCACACATGGCACGTGTCTCTATAACATGCTTGCTTGGTTGGTGTCGAGCTACCACCGTGGTTAGTAGAATTCCCAGATCCGTCCCGCCCGAGCGCGTCTGGAACCAGCTCGGACGTCAGCCGTGTCGCAGTGCCAGAATCCAGAGTCTCATGGATGTGGGCCAGTTTGCCCCAAAAGAGGATACAGCGGGCTTATAACGCTCTTCCCAACTGAATCTGTGTATGCATTAAGTTGTTTGTGAATCTGACTTGATTACATAGTCACCGAAATAATATCACACAGCCTTTCAACCCGCGAAAGCCGCGCGGGGAAGCCACGTGGTACAGGCGCCTTGTCACGATTCGCGCGGCTCCCCCGTCGGAGGTTCGAGTCCTCCCTCGGGCATGGTTGTGTGTGTTGTCCTTAGCGCAAGTTAGATTAAGTAGCGCGTAAGCTTAGCGACCGATGAACTCAGCATTTTGGACTTTGGTCTCATAGGATCTTATCACGAACTAAAAATAAAACAATAAAAAAATAAATAAATGAAAAATAAAAGAGAGAGAGAGAAAGAGAACGCGAAGTTTCATTTCGTTTTTTTGTCTCCTTCTGGTTCTTATACTTATTTCGTGAGGTAATGTAGAACATGTTAAATACACTCCTGGAAATTGAAATAAGAACACCGTGAATTCATTGTCCCAGGAAGGGGAAACTTTATTGACACATTCCTGGGGTCAGATACATCACATGATCACACTGACAGGACCACAGGCACATAGACACAGGCAACAGAGCATGCACAATGTCGGCACTAGTACAGTGTATATCCACCTTTCGCAGCAATGCAGGCTGCTATTCTCCCATGGAGACCATCGTAGAGATGCTGGATGTAGTCCTGTGGAACGGCTTGCCATGCCATTTCCACCTGATGCCTCAGTTGGGCCAGCGTTCGTGCTGGACGTGCAGACCGCGTGAGACGACGCTTCATCCAGTCCCAAACATGCTCAATGGGGGACAGATCCGGAGATCTTGCTGGCCAGGGTAGTTGACTTACACCTTCTAGAGCACGTTGGGTGGCACGGGATACATGCGGACGTGCATTGTCCTGTTGGAACAGCAAGTTCCCTTGCCGGTCTAGGAATGGTAGAACGATGGGTTCGATGACGGTTTGGATGTACCGTGCACTATTCAGTGTCCCCTCGACGATCACCAGTGGTGTACGGCCAGTGTAGGAGATCGCTCCCCACACCATGATGCCAGGTGTTGGCCCTGTGTGCCTCGGTCGTATGCAGTCCTGATTGTGGCGCTCACCTGCACGGCGCCAAACACGCATACGACCATCATTGGCACCAAGGCAGAAGCGACTCTCATCGCTGAAGACGACACGTCTCCATTCGTCCCTCCATTCACGCCTGTCGCGACACCACTGGAGGCGGGCTGCACGATGTTGGGGCGTGAGCGGAAGACGGCCTAACGGTGTGCGGGACCGTAGCCCAGCTTCATGGAGACGGTTGCGAATGGTCCTCGCCGATACCCCAGGAGCAACAGTGTCCCTAATTTGCTGGGAAGTGGCGGTGCGGTCCCCTACGGCACTGCGTAGGATCCTACGGTCTTGGCGTGTATCCGTGCGTCGCTGCGGTCCGGTCCCAGGTCGACGGGCACGTGCACCCTCCGCCGACCACTGGCGACAACATCGATGTACTGTGGAGACCTCACGCCCCACGTGTTGAGCAATTCGGCGGTACGTCCACCCGGCCTCCCGCATGCCCATTATACGCCCTCGCTCAAAGTCCGTCAGCTGCACATACGGTTCACGTCCACGCTGTCGCGGCATGCTACCATTGTTAAAGACTGCGATGGAGCTCCGTATGCCACGGCAAACTGGCTGACACTGACGGCGGCGGTGCACAAATGCTGCGCAGCTAGCCCCATTCGACGGCCAACACCGCGGTTCCTGGTGTGTCCGCTTTGCCGTGCGTGTGATCATTGCTTGTACAGCCCTCTCGCAGTGTCCGGAGCAAGTATGGTGGGTCTGTCACACCGGTATCAATGTGTTCTTTTTTCCATTTCCAGGAGTGTATTTTAACTGTTTAGGATGAGCCTTTGCACATGAATACGACATACAGATATACTACAAAAATTATCAGATTTCTGTGCAAATGTAAATGGGTGCCCAGAAAATAAAACGACTGAAATTTTATAAGATCATGCCTATTCCTTCTTTGTTGTATGCAAATGAGCCGTGGACCACAAGTGCCCAACGAGAATGTAGAATTCATCCAGCAGAAGTGAAATTCCAAATGGCCCAGAGAACTAAAGGAAGACAATATTGTTTCAGCTAGATCATAATAAGTTATAAAGTTCTGCTACAAGCAGATCTGATTGATATAGGACGGTAGTTCTGTGGATCCATTTTAGTTTCTTTTTTGTAGACGGGTGTGACGTGCGCGGTTTTGCAATACTATGGATTTCTCTGCTCAATGGACCTGTGGTAAACTAGGATCAAGTGTGGAGCCAATTCACTGGAAATTTCTGTATAGCATTTGACAGGGACATTACCATTTCATGGGGAATTCTTGATTTATCAGGATTTAAACTAAAATTTTATTGTATTCCATAAAAGAAGAATTAATCAGCGCCATTGCTAGCCGTTAGTACTATTTTAATTAAAAAGAGCCAGCATTTCATGATGTAAATGGACAATGTGAATATTAAAAAAGAAGAAGGTTTAATATTATTTTCTGAATGTGGATGTGTCACAGTTTCATTTTTGATCCATTAAATTTGTGTAACAGAGAAACATTGGGTACAAGTTACTTATTTCTGTTAAGAATGTGGGTAGAAGTGGACGTATTGTGTCTTATGAAACAGCTGAACGTGAAGGTTGCGTGTTATATGCGGGTGCTTTATGATTCGTGAAACTGAAAAGTTTCGTATTCTAGCAAACTAGCTCACGTGAGAGTACAAAAAAATTCGGATTATAAGTCATTTAAACAGATGTGCGGTTGTATGACTTGAGGTTAAGAAGTTTTCGTAAATGTCTACTAATATCTGTGCAATTGCATCTTACATGTGAAAACTGTCGAAACTAAAATGGGTAAGAGAAGAAAAACGGCATGATAAAACGAACGAAAGGATCGTATAGATCGAACCAGACTGATGAAGCAACCGATGTTCAATACATAAGGAACTTGGCCAAATTATGCAGACATACACAAAAATCTTTCTTGTAAATTTTCGGATGCCAGGAGACGCTCCAACTAGCATACGTAATTTTTAAATGCTTTGTGCGTAGTACCATAATATGACTGAAACTATTAGCTTACAGCATTTACGGTCTACTGTACCGGTGACATTGTTGCCTGCGAGAACTAACTGTGTCGTCCGGCATTATACGAGAGGACACGTTATTAAGGCAAGCCAAGTAACGTTTATTGAATGCTGTACTGCACTGCAATGTGACACAGTAACATGACATTATTTTTCAACACAACCACTCAGTTTCTGTAAACAACGGTCGGGGGATTCTACCAATCGTATAACTTCTCAACTATAGAATTCCTTTCTATGATACCGAAGCATCTCAGAATCGCTGTGTTAAAACGTCCTCATCATTGGAAAATCTCTTCTCTCAAATATTCTTTCAGCTCGCCAGAGGGATCGCGTGGTGCCATGATATGGACGTTCCGATCAGCATCAACCACGTCTGTGTGCCGTAGGTCCAACTGTTGGCACTATTTCACACCGCATTTGGTCCATATATCAACAGAATTTCGTGGTGAATCTGTGTGCAATTTAGACGTTTTGCCCACAAGAGGCGTACTGTCCTGCGTACTTTTACTTTGGAGTACGTTTCCACTTGCTGTGCCTTTTCAATCCCACACTGTAACGCACCTGTTATCCGTAGCGCAGCAGAACTGTGTCTGCGGGAAACTAGGAATACTGACAACGCAGAATTCTTGTTGCGCAATGGTCTTAGCGTGAGACGACATGAGTAACCAACTTTCTGAAGTCCCTGCCAAATTTTCTGTTGCACGCTTAATTTAAATTGGGTATTGGAAGTGACAAATTTTTTTCGAACTTGTGATTTAAAGTGAAAAACGACTATAATTAAATTTTGGTAAAATGGTGGAGGCAGTAGAAATCCGATCGGTGGCCAAATTGAACAAAATGTTAGAAAAATTAAATCTACTCGCTTAGACACTCGGGAGCATGATTGTCACTAAAGAGATGTCAAAGTAAATGCGAAAATGGAACGAGGAAAGAAATTGTCGACAGTTTATGTGTAAGTAGAACAGCTGGTAGAGACTCCAGAATGAATTTTCACTGAGCAGCGAAGTGTGCGCTGCTTTGAGACTTCCTGGCAGACTAAAACTGTGTGCTGGACCAGGACTCGAACCAGGGAGGTTTGTCTTTCCCAGGCAAGTGCTCTACCGATGGGCAGAGAGTCGTGCTTGGATAGCGCAGTAGGCAGAACATTTATCTACATCTACATTCTACATTTATACTCCGCAAGCCACCCAACGGTGTGTGGCGGAGGGCACTTTACGCGCCACTGTCATTACCTCCCTTTCCTGTTCCAGTCGCGTATGGTTCGCGGGAAGAACGACTGTCTGAAAGCCTCCGTGCGCGCTCTAATCTCTCTAATTTTACATTCGTGATCTCCTCGGGAGGTATAAGTAGGGGGAAGCAATATATTCGATACCTCATCCAGAAACGCACCCTCTCGAAACCTGGCGAGCAAGCTACACCGCGATGCAGAGCGCCTCTCTTGCAGAGTCTGCCACTTGAGTTTATTAAACATCTCCGTAGCGCTATCACGGTTACCAAATAACCCTGTGACGAAACGCGCCGCTCTTCTTTGGATCTTCTCTGTCTCCTCCGTCAGACCGATCTGGTACGGATCCCACACTGATGAGCAATACTCAAGTATAGGTCGAACGAGTGTTTTGTAAGCCACCTCCTTTGTTGATGGACTACATTTTCTAAGCACTCTCCCAATGAATCTCAACCTGGTACCCGCCTTACCAACAATTAATTTTATATGATCATTCCACTTCAAATCGTTCCGCACGCATACTCCCAGATATTTTACAGAAGTAACTGCTTCCAGTGTTTGTTCCGCTATCATATAATCATACAATAAAGGATCCTTCTTTCTATGTATTCGCAATACATTACATTTGTCTATGTTAAGGGTCAGTTGCCACTCCCTGCACCAAGTGCCTATCCGCTGCAGATCTTCCTGCATTTCGCTACAATTTTCTAATGCTGCAACTTCTCTGTATACTACAGCATCATCCGCGAAAAGCCGCATGAAACTTCCGACACTATCTACTAGGTCATTTATATATATTGTGAAAAGCAATGGTCCCATAACACTCCCCTGTGGCACGCCAGAGAAAGAAAGATCCCGGGTTGGAGTCCTAGTCTAGTACACAGTTTTAATCTACCAGGAAGTCTCAAAGAGATTCTGTTATATCTGGTAAATATGTCATCAGTTGAACTAGGGGAGCATTTTGTACATTAGACTACTGAACAAGATGATCCGTTTGAACAGATGCTGTAAATCCCCATGTGATTTAAATATAATTACCCAGACCCAGAAAGTTAATCAGAGCCAACTATGCCTTTGAGACCAGAGCTGAAATTATTGTGCACAATGGAGTGACTAACAAAAAGAATTTATGTCCCCATCTGTGGATCCTGAAGTGGAGAATCGCATAGCATTCAGTTTGATATTAATGGAAGGTGTTAATAGAAACAAGTTTTAAATGAAAACATTAATCAAATAAAAACACTCATTAAACGCATCTGACTATGAAAGAACCTCACGTGATAGTATAAAATGCGCTCTAGGTGAACTATACCACGCATACCTGCTGGTTTTGAGTGTTACTTGAGGGTAAATGAGAATGTGCACTTTAGATGCGACTGACATTCTAAAATTACTAACAAGCTTTCATTCCGTTGTTGACCTGACAGATTGAAGATTACATGCATCTACTAAAGCAATGCCTGACTTGAGACAGATAACTGCAATGATCTGAGCAAATGCGGACCAAGGATTGTCCTATGATGCAGGTGCTGCTAATAACGCACACTGGAAACATTCAGCGTAAGAGATGTGGGTTGTGCTTCTGCAAACGCGAACTCTGGACCCCGGTCGGCTGCTAAGATACACGCCAGATCCACGCCTCCCCGTCTCTGGATGAACTCTTCAATCCGTTCACTTCTCCAGCCCCCAACCACCGTCCTGTTTTCGAGTTGAATCTTACAGCTTGCTCTTTGCTGCTCACTGAACAGGACATGCCCTTCAGTCGCTGAATATGATCACTCAGCTGACCAAAGATATGATTCCCTCTTGCACGAAAATCCCGCCAAGAAAGCTCGTAAGATGCCAATGACTTCCCTTGTCGCCCTTCTTTCTCAAAAGAGAGAGAGAGAGAGAGAGAGAGAGAGAGAGAGAGAGAGAGAGAGAGAGCTGCTGCTTCTTCTCTGTATTTGTGACATTATACTTTTACCAGGCACATGTTTTCACACCTGGCAACTAGCATCACATCAGAGTTTCGCTGAAATTAAAAAAGCTGCAACTGAGGCTAGACTCTACTTTTCCTGTAAGCCCTGTTCTTTTTCTGAAAAGCGTTGTTATCTGGTGAAGGCACTCTTCAGAACACGGGAAAATGCTGGCCTCCCACTGATAAAATTGCTTCCCTGCCTCTGCTCGGCCACAGGGCTGGTGGGACCTCATAAACGCGTAGCAACTCCGACCCCTTGGAACTCGACCGGCGAAATGACTTTCAGTCAACACCTGAGGCTGCCAGTCTATGCGTATGCCAGACGCTGCTTTTTTCCTTACATCAGATACTGCTGTGCCTGTCCTTGGTCCAGCAGTCTATCCTGGCCCAAGCGCTCCCAAAAATAATAGGAGAGTAGTTAAGATATAAAGTTAGTTAGAAATCAGTATCTCTGGCCACTGCAGTCCAATACGTTTTTATAAACATTATGATCGTATTCCGCCACCTCTTTCTCATATGAAATGAAAAGCAACATGACAAGTTACTTGCCACTCTTCGGTGTTAGATAAGAAGTTTTCTGACTGGAGACAGACCCGAATAAAAGTATGGGAACAACCATTGTAGAGCACAATTTGCAAATTACTAGCATGAAGAACGGAAAAAATACAAGAAAAAACTGAGGAACTCAGCACAGGACGAGAAAAAAATAGACAAATCATTGAGACAGACAGATAGGAAGCACGTAAGATTCCGCGGAGCATAACTTAGCCACTGTCCACAATGAAATAAGTACCAAGATATAAGGGACAGTCAAATGGAAACGGAACACAGGAAAAAAACTATTTGTTGATTCAAAAGTAATCGCCATAGCTGTTAATACATAATTTATTCCACTGTGAGACAAAACGGTGAATGCCTTAATCGAAAACTGTTTACTGTTGCCCACGGAGCCATAATTCTATTCAGGCGTGCACTTCTTCGTTCGAAGCAGCTCAGCGGCCATGAGTGTCTTTCTTCGTGGCTCCACAATACGGAAATCGCATGAGGAGAGATCGAGACTGTGTGAAGGATGCAGAAAAACTTCTGGAGTGTAGTCGAAACAACCTCGACAACTTGTGGCCCCCCTTTTTTTTATCTGCCTCGTTTTCATGTGACTACCCTCTATTGATCACACAACCACTCAAGTTGCACGTATACAATGATCTATGAGCAAAATTTCTGCTGATGCTGGAGCAGTACACAAAGAGTTTCAGCAGTTGAGGAAAACAACTAGAAGAGAAATAACACCATATGTCACCAGTAGCAAATGCTCCGGTAGCGGATTGCAGCTCTGAAGCAGGAGCCAGTGGAACTGCATCGCCAAGCTATGTCAGTATTTCATTTCTAGAAAATCTAAATGCAATGGCGATGACATATAGTGGATATTACGCTTTGCTGCAGACATTTCCACACGTTCCTATCTGGCGAGAAGGTTATGTATCTTGCATTTATCCGTTAATTAAAGGAAATACTGCCTCAAAGTTGGACAGATAGTGAGTGAATTAAATTTGTCAAGTGGATAAATGGAAAAAGAAGCAGTCCCATGAGGAACTAAAGCTGCAGACACATACGATATGTACAAATATTTTGAAAAAAACCTTCGTCAACTACAAGGGGCGATCAAAAAGATTCCATTTGAGAGCGTTGCTGCAGCATATATGCAGAGCAGCACGCCTCGGAAGCAACTACATAAGCACTGACATAAAGGCAAGAAATAAGTGTAGCATTCTTCTCTTTTCGACGTGCATGCGGTTAAATGCAGAAACGTGAACTATGGCGACATTATTACCAAATGTGTCCAAACAGGGCCATCGTGCTGTTATTTCTTTCTTTGCTGCCTAAGGACAAACACCAGTAGACATCCATCGGAGAATGAAGAATGTGTATGGGGCAGCACATCCTTCAAAAACCAGCACTGTGGCATGGTGCGCTAAGTTCCATGCTGCCTCATGATAATGCATGTCCCCATATCGCAAACGTGGTGATGCGAAAGTTACGCCAACACAAGCGGGAGACACTCAAGCATCCACCCTGTATTCCTGACCTCTCCCTGTGTTTATCACGCCTTTTGTCCCTTAAAATAATGTTGAAGGTCGATGATTCCTGTCGGGTAAGGATGTGCAGTAAGCAGCTACCAAACGGGTATCTTCAACCTGGAAAATGTAAATGTCGTGTGACCAGGGCCTCTCGTCGCGTAGACCTTTCGCCGGGGACAAGTCTTTCGTTTTGACGCCACTTTGGCGACTTGCGTGTCGATGGGGATGAAATGATGATGATTAGGACAACACAACATCCCGTCCCTGAGAGTAGAAAATCTCCGACCCAGCCGGGAATCGAACCCCGGCCTTAGGATTGGCATTCTGTAGCGCTGACCACCTTTTCTCTTTCACTTTTTCTTTTCGGCAATGTTCGTTGCGTTTTGTTCTGGGCGGACTATATAGGACATCCGTTAAAGTTGATCGTTGATTCCTTTATTCAGTTTTTTTTAATTACAGAGGGCCAGCGCCTCTTTGACCGAACACGCTGAGCTACCGTGCCGGCACCAATCAGCTACCGGGGGCGGACTTCAACCTGGTGTGTCGGCAGAATGATTGTCTCAATACTCACGGCGATTTTCCCTGATTGGCATAGCGATTCTGGACTGTACGGCCTTCGAAAGGAAATTTTTTGATTGCCTTTATAGTATTGGTACAAGGATAAATAAGAAAGTGAAGAAAGAAACTATTCAGTCGGAAACCATTAATGCGAGAACCGGGAACTTGAGATGGTGTTTGGAAAAGTCCTCAGATAAGGGCAAGTATTGAGAACACGAAATGATGCAGCTAGGATACTGGGAGAATTCAGCCAGTATACAAAGACACACTGCTTAGAAAACATTCATGCAGCGCAGACTAGAATGTTGTGTAGGACCATTAGCCAATGGGATTAACAGTGGAAGTTAAATGTATGGAGTACATAGAAGGGCAGCATGAATGGTCACATATTTGTCTGAATCAAGCAATGTACTACATTCCCCTACGTATCACTTTCACAGCCATCGCAAAGACAAGATTAGACTTATTAATAGCACGTACCGAGGCATTTATGCAATTATTCCTCCCGTGTTCCATACGTGAATGGAACAGTAAAAAATAGTAATATGTGGTGAAATAGGAATTACCCTCTGCCATGCACTTCAAAGCAGAGAGGTAGAGGTTGAGTGTAGATGTAGAGCTAAAGCAGAATACTTTCGTCTCAGAGGTGAGTGACAGTTTGATCCACTGAGAGGCGACATAATTCGGTTTTCGTGGTCTTGCTTCTTCCCAAAAGACACAGGTCAGAAGAATGTATGTGTGGCGTCACCGTGGATATAGCGGATTCCTGGAGATTAGCATGTTGGAAAATGTATTGCGACCACAGTATAAGTCTGTGGGAATGACGTGCTGGTCTAAAACTCTTTATCCTAGTCCAATAACGAAAGGAAGGAAGATTGGGTTTAACGTCTACATCGAGGTCATTAGAGGGGGAGCACAAGCGCAGCTGGTGTCAAGGATGGGGAAGGAAATCGGCCTTGCCCTTTCAAAGGAACCATTCCTGGAGAAATTTTAGGAAATCACGGGAAACGTAAATCTTGATGACCGGGCGTGGGTTTGACCAGTCGTCCCTCCGAATGCTACTCACTAGTGATAACCACTGCGCCACCTCGCTCGGTACACCCTGGTTCATTATTGCCCGTTTATTGGTCATAAGTTGGCTGCAGCTGTCATTGACAATATTAGACCCTGGATTATTGAGAAAAGTAACATTATTCGGTAGCATTCATTACAAATTTTGTTTCTTTCCTGATTTTCATCCACCAAAAGTTGCACTATGGTATCTTTCACATATGATAAACGGCCTACATTACCTGAGCTATAAAACTAATGGCTAAGAGACAAGCCATTTTCCTGTATCATTGTATGTTTTTATTATTTCCCTTCAGGAAGTACGCTCAAAACTACGTTGCAGATGTTAATGTTTTGAATAACTACCTACAGATGAAATATAAAAAAAGAAAGAACAATGATATACTCAACATAATTACACATACGAAAAGCGTCGTCTGTTCCCTGTTCGTACCTTTAACTGTGGCGGGAATCGTAATCAACTGGTGGTGGTACGAACTGCCTGTGCAACTTGCTTCGTTACTGGTGTTAAGGGGAAAATAATTCAAACGTAGTGCACCTGCGTATATCATACATGTGGGGGAAAGCTGGCCGATACAGGGACGCGTTTGGAAGATTTGTTACCGCACTCTGCTTTATATTCCATACACTTGGCGTTCCCATTCGTATTAAAGTACCAAAAACAAAACAAAAATATTGCTTCATTTGATAGTGCAAACATTAACAGCATTGGATTTAACGTGTGTGTTATTACATCGTAAATCACCGCAGAATGGTCCTCCTTGCTCTCATTTCAGCTGTGCACAGTTGTCCAGTCGATCGAAACTGGCAATGTACGGGTTAGTAATTGGCAGCGTCATGTGCTGGTTTTATTTGCAAACTTTTTGTTGAGTTTTTCTCTTTCTATTGCATCAAGAAAGATGTTTTTTACTCACGCGAAGTTCGTGTGTATAAAACTTTTATTAGAACGGAAATAAAAATTGTCTTAAATAGCTCCTGCTGCATGAAACATTTTATTGCCATATATTACAAGCGTAATCATTCTATAAAAATAACTTTCCTATTTACCTAGCTGCGCTTTGTGTTTTCTTCCTGACACTTATCTTCATTCTGACAGTAGCTTAATCTGAAGTATAACCTGCTTCATCAAGGTCTTCACTCTCTTCAAAGAATTATGCTTGCCGTTTATCCAGGTTTGCTAATTAACGAAACCCCAATCACACATAGGTTCTTATGTTACAGTTGTTTACTTAATGAACTACCTCTCATTGTTTCTTTATGTACTCGTCCACAGCCTCAATGTATCGTCCACATGATGGAACAATTTTAACCACCGTAGGGTGTCAGTTTTACTCCTTAAATCACCATGCGTATAAATTACATTACTGGCGAGTCTCGGCCTTATGGCATTATCAAATGTATGCTATTAGTGATGCGTGTATCACATTTAAAAATGTAAATAACACGCAACAGATATTTTTAAATGTGACACACACATCACTAATATCGTAGATCTGATAGGCCTAAGGTCGAAACTGGCGGGCAATGTAATTTATATGCATGGTGCATGGAAGGAGTGAAACTGACAGCCTACGGTGGTTAAAATGATTACCTTTCATTGATTTGTACGAACGAATAGCTGTCTCATTGCGTCTTTATTCGAAAGAAACCATTGTCCATTTATATTTATTAATCTTAAAGTGATATGATTACGTACTAAATTGAAAAATGAATGAAGTCAGCAATCAGTCGCTAAAGATTTCAGCTACAGTATAACTGACATCAGTGCATATGAAGTGAGTCATATGGACTCAGCAATCGCGTAAATACACGTGTACCAATGGAATCCAACCTGGCGCACCAAATTACTTCTTGCACTTTTATATCAATGGAGATTAAAGGAAGGAAGTTTAGGCTTCAACATCCAATTGATGATTAGGTCGCCACCCGGAGTGGCCCAGCGGTTCTAGGCGCTTCAGTCTGGAACCGCGCGACCGCTACGGTCGCAGGTCGTAGTTCTAAGTTCTAGGGGACTGATGACCTCAGATGTTAAGTCCCATAGTGCTCAGAGACATTTGAACAATTTTTGATGAAGAGGTCATTAGAGATGGAAACAAACTCTGATTTTGGAAGATTGGGGAAAAACACCAGCCGTGTTCTTTTCAAGACTCGTTTGTCATTTCAGCAAGCTGTCGTGTCGTCACACATCTGTCACTTTGGATTATTTATCAATGGCTTCCTTATTCACATCACTTACTGCCATCGATGGTCTACCGCATCGTGGATTATCCACTAGAGAGAAATCACCTTCATTTAACCTCCGCAACCATCGCTGGATACTGCTGTGATCCACTGTTCAAAATGGCTCTGAGCACTATGCGACCTAACTTCTGAGGTCATCAGTCGCCTAGAACTTAGAACTAATTAAACCTAACTAACCTAAGGACATCACACACATCCACGCCCCCGGGCAGGATTCGAACCTGCGACCGTAGCGGTCGCGCGGTTCCAGACTGCAGTGCCTAGAACCGCAAGGCCACTCCAGCCGGCTGCGATCCCAATAAACAGGGAGCAACTTCCTGTGAATCGATGTGGCAGAGTCATCGCCACTCTTGAAGAGGAACTCCATGAGTCATCGCGGGTTTTGAAGAGGAACTCCATCGCTGGCCATTGTTGCAACCTGACATCTACTCCACAGCCCATTATGGCTCACCTGCAAATAAAAGAAAATACTTTTATATACCAACTTATAGCTAAATGTTCGAAGTATGTTCACAAAAAAATTCTCCACGTGCAAAAAATAAAAAAAAGTTAGAGACGACTGTGCAAAACATTTTGAACGCCCTTTGTAGTGACTGTTGGTGGCAGAGATGCTGCGACCTCAATCTGCGGAGGCGTCAGCGTCCTCCCTTCTAAGTTGGCGTCATGAGTAGAAAATTTTGTGAGAGAAGATGGCTCAAATGGCTCTTAGTACTATGGGACTTAACTTCTGACGTCATCAGTCCCCTAACTAACCTAAGGACATCACACACATCCATGCCCGAGGCAGGATTCGAACCTGCGACCGTAGCGGTCACGCGGTTCCAGACTGTAGCACCTAGAACCGCTCGGCCACTTCGGCCGGCTGTGAGAGAACAGTCAGATGAATTCTGTATGTAATGTGCAGCGAAGTCCGTCAAGGAAGCCTTGCTTTACCGCGTTTCTCATTACGTGATGGCCCTTATTGGCTGCTTTCTATTTCTTGCGAGCTCTGATCACTAGAAAGGCATCTCTAAGCGTGCAGGTCTGCATATCTGGAGTACGTATTGAGAGGCACCCACATGCCTTGCTCATACTGTGGCATCAAGCAGTCAGGCCTGCAAGATGAGTGGTCTGCCAAGCGAGTGGATTCATTCTTACTTATATAGTAACATGAACTCTAGTACTCACACTTAAGTTACAAGTTATCTTCCTATATGATTAATACGCAACGGAAACACGCATCTGACTATCAGTAATTTACAGAACTCTGACTGTACACTACGCACTGGCAATACCACATTTTCTTTTTGTCTTTTATTTAACGGCTTTTGTCAACACGTGGCCACCGCACACATTATAAATTCGGGACATTATGACAACATACAATTCGAAGTAAAAGTCCACCAATCTTTTTCTTTTCACTATCTTATTTATTCCGATAAATTCTCTAACCTAAACACACAAATTCTACAACCTACAACAATAACACATGAGAAATTCCGCCCAGTGGGCCTGGCTTTACAATGGTGAATCTCTATATTATGGTCTCGTAATTATTTTTAACGCTACAGTGCACTTTCTGGATAGGATGGTGGATCTTTTATTATACCTCACACTTCGACTCTCACAATCATCATCACTAAACTTTCCTCCAGATCGAGCGACACAGAAGGAACAAGCATAACCCACTAATCTTTTGAAACTACCTTGCTACTCTCCCATGCAAACCACACATACCCAAATTACATGACATACATCACACTGCAACATGAAATACTACACTAAATAGTCACAACACTATCACTTTCAGCTTTCCCACTCCAATTAATATTTATCCCAGTTTCACACGACACTGCCCCACTTTGTAATTCTACTTTCCTACTATGAACTCTGGAGATATTTGCACGTCTTCCTGTCCAATGCAAGCCAAGTGGCGTTGCTGGATAGACGGCCGACTCACCTTGCTTCTCTCTCAGAGTTTGAATCTAACGTCACACGGAATCATATCACGCAAAGTAATATTAAGCACACATGCGAGTCCTCAACTGATATCATGGACGAGTACTTCTCTTTATCTTTTGTCTCATACACAGTTTGAGACTCACACAGTACTCACCACGTGGAAGTACTCGTCTCTAATTTCAAGTCCTGCACACGCCATTTCTTAAATATTTCAACTTATGGTACACACGCTATTTCTGAAATATTTCAACTTATTGTACACACGCTAGTAATTCAGCTTAACTTAAGCACACGGAAGTATTTCAACTTAATGCTACACGTGATTTCATTGTGACCGTTGGTCACTTCCGAAGATTCCTACAATCCCTTTAATATTACCTGCCTGACATTTAATTCTCCCCACAAAAGTTCCTGAAATAGAGAAATTATTATTTCAAACTACTCTTAAATATTCCACATGCATACCATGTCTCCACTCTTTCATCATTACGAAGCACAACTAAAACAGGTCTTAACAGCACAAGATCCAGCGGCAGAGTGCTGAAACATGGCCGTTCTCTAGATCCTCTCCCATCTCTGTCGAGGTGGGGGAAGCACCTTTCTACCGCATTGGTCAGCCACATTTCAGGCGCTCAAAGCTCTGGTAAATTTCATCTCTTTGGTCCCACCAAAGGTGGCCAAAGGATCGACTCAAAGATGATCATATATTCACATTCACTATCTGCGGTTAGCAGATGACCATACATTCATTCATTTCACAGATCTCACCAAACTGGATGTAAGGATTTACTTTGTGGGAGTGCACATGTGATCAATTAAATGAATAAATTGTCGCTCTTTCCCACACTGGTATCCGGCTTCGCTGTATTAATTGAAATTAAGTTATTTAAAAAAAAATGTGTTGTTCTGACAAAAATAATGAAGTATGTTGTACCTATTTTCAATGTCGGGCGGTACTGTACCCTTTCAGTATAAACTAGGTTAACCAGGGAAATTTGTCCTAACAGTTTCTGTTGTGACGATCACGGTAGGTGCGCGCACACTCTCTTGGCGCGACCTGATTCTTACCGGTGTGATGCTACGCACAACGGACTCCGAAGTAATGAACGCCAGTAGGTGATAATCAAAGATGGCGGCAACTTACGCACTAATTGTATCTAGCGATTTAACAATCGGCGCCAACGGGAGCTTTCATCAGAATTGGCCCCAGAGCATGGGTCGCCGTGGTTTTATTGCCTCGGTAGAGGCACAGTGGAATGTCTCCACGGATAAAAAGTAGTTAATGTAGCCAACTTTACTAGAGTGGAAGAGCTGACCACAAGCACGGAATTTTAGGCAGAGTGTCGGGGGAAGCTCCCTGGCGCTTAAATTGGCTATTCTGCGGTGGCGCCAGTTAGGTGCTGCCGTGAATAATAGGACATGGTCTGCAGTAACTGGTCTGCTTCGCCATTTTAAACCAATCGGCTCCTTTCTTTAACGATATACGCTACCTTGTGACTTCCTTAACCAACATAATTGGCGGACATTAAAATTTGTTTCAGTACACCATCCCATGGTCCTATGTCTCAGCAAAACATTAGGGTGTCCATAATATCGATGAAATTTATATTTTGTTAGACATTTGCATATTAAGTTTACCGACATTTTAAACATTCATGCAGTCGAACCGTGATTCGAGTAATTTATGTCGCCCATGAATCTGTGATCAGGATGGTTATTAATCGGACAATTAGATACAGTTTCTTTGTAATGGCTGGCCGACTCAGCCACTGGCACCTCCTCATGTGTGCGTGAAATATCGCGGAAAAGTCTCAGGTAAATGGGGGAGGGGGGTTGATGCGTGCAGCCACACACACAAACACATCACGCATTAACAGCTTCTACGCTCCCTCGATCTGTCTAATTTCCGTAGAAATGTCACAAGTGATTTATGGCATCTGTAAGTACCTATTTAACTAACTTCCAAAACTTAAAGCAAATTTTGGGAAGCCATCGTCACTTGTTATTTTCAACCACTGCAGAAACAAATACAGAGGTCGCTGAGAAAACTATCTACTGAGAGGTGATAAGACTCAGTTTTCGAAGTCGTACTTCTTCCCAGAAACCACAGATTACAATAACGAACAAGCGACAACGCTTTGAGGCATGTGCGCAAAATATTCATTGTTACGTAGAATGGCTGAAACGGATGTTTGGTGAACACTGAAATTTAATGAAAGTGATGTGATGATCTGGATCTGCTTTTTACCGATGCGGATTGAGTGCATCAGCTTCTGCCAAGATGGTTACAATCAATGGAAATGCCCTACGGCAGTAGTCGCGACGCCAGCGTCTTTTGCACTCTACGATATTAGGGAGACCAAACCACCTCGAGTGAGTACCTGTACTGGAATGTCGTTCATCGAAATAAAAACACAAATGTGTGCAAGAATGGTTTCTAGTGCTGCCAACGGATGCACAGACAGGAACGGAATGTCAGCTGTTTTTCTCTCCAAAGAAATGCACAGCTAAACTAATACTTTTGGTATTGACGTTTTCACTAACTGGCTTCGCAGTTTTTTGTTTACGTATTGTAGGTTCATGAACGACAGCGCAAGAAACGCTTCTGATCGAGGAGATGCGACGACGGGGAACCAACAGAATATAGCACAATGTGCTCGTAGAGTTTCTACGAAGCTGACATTGGTTGAACTTCGACGAATGCTTTCGCATCATAGACGGCGCTGTGCCTTGCATTTTTCCATACATGCTGAATTTATGTTGTGCTAGAGGTTTAACAAATGATTGTAGTTTTCCAGTGTGTGATATCTGTTTGTTTAACGGACTTGCTTTCCTTTGCTGTTGGCAGCTGGTGCCACAGCAGCTGTCCGTGCATTGTCTGTTTTACTTCACTGTTTGCGTTGGAGATAATCCAGCGACTGAATGTTGTGACCATTCAACAAATCATTCATTTTAAATTTTCAACATATCAATTTTTGTACATATACGGTTATTATGCTTTGCGTTAATTGTAATGTTGGAAGGTTTTTGCTACATTTCAGGAACGATAACTCCAGAAATTGGTAATAATTTGTTTGTTTTCTAGTGTTGCTAAAATAGTTCCTCTCAGTCCAGACACACTACCTCATGAGACTGTTGTTCTTATTACGGGAAAACTGTTTTCTTATTCAGTGACGTAGTAACCTGAATGATACAATAAATGCCTTCCAGGAAAATAACTACTTGAATGAAGTGAGTATTTCACTGCTTAATAATGTATCAGACGTAAACAAGAGTGTGTCACGTTAATTTCTGTCGTTCTTACAAAATATGTTTTAGCCTTGTGGTCTTTTCCATTACCTCTTCTGTTGGACAAGAGCATATGATTATGTGAGTTTTATTTGATACTGCTTGTCACATCCTAGAACAATAAGTAAGTGGTATTAAATTGTGGATGGGGCACTTAGTATCACAAATGATACACAGAACTCCTTTGATTTAATGGTTAGTGAAGCTATGAGTATGTGCGTAAACAAGGCTTCATTTATAAACTTGAGATATCAACTGTCACTTGATAGTCAGTATTGCTGATAAAAGTTATTGTAGTCTAGTATGGCTCATGCCGTGAGAATGCACGATATCTTTGCCCACAAAGACGAAAGTATATGCAAATGAAATAATCTAATTATCTTTGAAAGATAGTGAACTAAATTTGTGATACAGTACATTGGTTAATAAGTTTCAAGCTTGTTTTGCTTGAGAAAGTGAAATAAAGATTTAAAAGGACAAAGAAATGTAGTACTGTTCTTTTGTAAATAAAATGGTCTTTTAAGTGGACAATTCGTTTGTTGCCGAATTTGCTCTTTTTTTTTTTACAGACGTCATAACTGAAATGTATATTATTGTTGTGCAAAAATGTGAAACGAAATTGGTGTTGTGTAGAACTGCCTAAACGTTCTTTGAAGATGAGATGTTTTTTTTTATAAAGATATCTATGTTTTTCTGATTGATATTAAAGGTAGAGCCTAGCTCTAGTATGTGTGTGAAACTTTCTTCTTCAATTACGTATACAAAAATTTCCCTGAAGTCGATACTGTAAAATGTAGATATCCTCTGAAAGATACCAATGATCTGTATTTCAAATCAGAACTTCCTAGACACTCTACGACATGCAGCACTCGTTTTCTAAAACAAGAAAATGTGAGCATACTTCTGTTGCTTTTGGCGTGCTGGCTCACTTCTGTCTTGTGTTCCATCTTCTGTGATGCGTAGTTGAGTTATAGTGAATTCCTTTTAATTCGTACAATGCTCGTCACAGAACTTTTGTCCTTAGACTATCGGTTTCGGTCAGGGATGACCATCTTCAGAGCTGTTTTACACTATGTCCTAATGTAAGAAAGCGTAGTGCCATCGTCAAAATATACACAAAATCAGCTCAGCATGTCGCACATATTTGTTGACCGAATCCGGTAGTCTAAGAACGATACATTTTGTGAACATTGATGGAAATAAAAGAAATTTATTCTACACTTACTAGATCATTGTTTGAGTCCGCGACCATGTCGCAGCTTGTGAAAGTGTTGTCCTCCTGCAGAGATTGTCGTCTACATCTATTACATACAAGTAATTTAATTTAATCCGGTTGAATCGTGTCTCTGAAAACTTTCGCTACTTCATGGAAAGTTGAGTGAGGAAACACTTCAAGGGGAACAATGCGTGAAAGAGATAAAGCCTTTACCTGAAATTAAGGGTAAGTTTTTCATTTTTGTGGGAAGTGCTTAAAAATCGACGGAAGTTCAATCAGTAATCTGCGTATAATGTGTTCCTCTGTATAAAATGCGTCACTTCAGTGTTGACATTCTAAAAATCGTACACTTTGGTGAACTGCTGCAGTGAATAGTTCGACTTAAAGTAAAAGCGAACGGCTCTTTTGTCGTAATATGATCCATACTTCATGAATGAAAATTCGCATCAACAAATTAGATCGGCTACTGTATGATGACAAGCAAACGTAGATTGTATCCAATCACATACTCAGAAGTGACTCTCACTTCAATGACTTAGCGTAGAGGTGACAAGGGGATTTTCACCAAGAAACGCTCGACTTGATCTCCCCAAAATGGCGGACTGGCTTCAACATATGGCTGTTCTCAGCGAAGGTATCCCAATATCTCTTTATTTTAACCTCCTTGATTTCTCAGACTGCAATACGATCACGTTTATGAATAAACATACGTGATAGCATGCCCCATCTGTGGCAACATTTTAAACATCAGAAACCGCTAATGTGCCAAATCCTCCTAGAAACTAGATGGCTCGTCACCACTACTTTAGGCAGAATGAGAGTAATAACGTCTTGACTGCTCCAGAAAGCTATATTCGAGGAGTAATCGCTGGTAATAAACCCATTGGCTTCTACAGCCGGTCTCAGATTTCAGATCCGATATTACATTGCTGGCTGTGAGACGGGGCGAGCAGCTATAGCACCTTCTTAGTGTTTTTTCTTCTCTGTTGATGGATGGCATGACATGTTATATACGATTGGGAAGTTGAGACATTGATCTGTTTAGTGATATATAATGCACTCAACTTTTTTCGAGTTATAAGCAATCGTTTTCAAGTTTTTTTACGTTTATCTCTCCCAGTCCCATCAAGAAAACACCATCCAGAAATTGTGTAGTGTGCAAAACACGGAAGAAGAAAAGTGACACAAAAAGTTATACACGTTATGAGTGTGACAAATGCGCTTCAGCTTTTAAAACAGTATCATCTTCACTCCTCATCAATTAAATAAATAGTACGGACAGATTTATAAAGAATTTCTACAAATCAGTTACATAACTTTGAAAAATGTGGGTAAGACAAAATACGGTGATTTTCGTCAGTTTAAATAGTAAATATAGGTCGAGTATGGGGAAAAATGTTGGTAAGTCAGTGGGTTAATACTGGCCCTACTTACTTTTAACTGCTTGGCTGTCGTATATCGAATATTTTACTATGGAAGGCGCGAGAGTATTAGCAATACGGTATTTTTTCATTGCAGAGGACAAAAGCAAAATAAAATACAAGTTCAGAAAACAACTAACAATGACATATTCTAAACAGAATTGTGATAGACGACATTTCTGTGCGGTGAATATCGCTTTACTCTAACGAATATTGAGGAACAGGTGGTCGGTGTCGCTCGAAAACCTTGTTATCGACCTCGTGTATGAAATGATTGGGATAGTGAGTGATAAGACCTGTTTCGTCCGTCAAACGGAATGCCTAGCAGAGGATCCATTTGGAAAGCTCGCGATCTGCGGTGGCTGGAGTGGGAACAGTGTGCACCGCTGTGACGTGGCACCGATGACGTCTTCCGCCGCTGTCTGCTATGATCGATGGTGCTGCCGCTGCGGCCGCCGCCGCAACCGCCGAGATGAATGGGGCTGTGACTGGACCAGCGCCCCCGACCGACTGTCTGCCGGGCTGTGCCCACCTCGTCATTCGAAAACGCGGCTAAACCGAGATTAATGGCCCGGTGCCAGATCGCCCGAACCGCTAATGATGATTAGTGGCATTCCTTGAGCGTGCCGCCACATCGCGACAGCCCAATTATTTCTGAGTGCTCTTTTTGGGCCTCTGTCCTCCATTTGCGATCGCTTCTTCATCCTACAAAAGTGCTGCATGGGCAGACTTCCTTCAGTATTTAGGAATGCTGTACATTTGCAAAAGAACTGGAAGAATTTGTATAAATTCCTTGATATAAATAGCCTTGTTCCGAGACTTTTTTCCTACTTGCATGTAAGGCACAGGTTCTGTTGGCTATCGCATTGCACTTTAAGATCCGTGGACATAATAAACTTTAAATGTAATTAAGTCGCAGGTGCAAAACTAGTATTAATTAATGAGCATATTGACTATGAATCTTAGCTCCGTGCACACTTTACACCTGGGTATGTTCTCGTAGGGAATTGGTGGTAATCTACGCCACGTTCTGAGGATACTGCACTAGTGAGCAAGGGGTCAGAAACTCTCACTAGTGATCAGTTTGTAAGTTTTTTGTGTTTCAGTATAGGAACTTAGTTCATCGAACACACAGCACTTTTATTAATAGAAGTAACTCAATTCAACAGCTACAGTATGGGTTTGAAGGAAGATGATTGCTTAATCCATTAATAATAATGGAACATAGGAAATGTTTATCCACTGACTGGCAGTCAATTAAAAAAATATGAGCAATACCGTGAATTTAATACATACTGAAAATCAAAAAATGGTTCAAATGGCTGTAACCACTATGGGACTTAACATCTGAGGTCATCAGTCCCCTAGAACTTAGAACTACTCAAACCTAACTAACCTAAGGACAGCACACAACACCCAGTCATCACGAGGCAGAGAAAATCCCTGACCCCGCCGGGAATCGAACCGGGGACCCCGGGCGTGGGAAGCGAGAACGCTGCCGCACGACTACGAGCTGCGTACTGCGTTGTAGTTATCGCCGCTGTTATTGAGATTTGAAGATTCACTTACAGACTGGGACAGTCTTCGAAGGCGTTTCTAATACCACTCAGAATTCGATGACAGGCTGCTACAAATATACCATGGAGAGAAGAGATTGGAAATTAGAAAATCTTCCTCTGTAGCTGTCGTGACTGATGACACAACAGACGTTTCGGAACACATTCAAATAGCCCTCGTTCTACGGTACGTATTGAATGGAGAAATATTTGTGCGATTTTGAGGAATCTTAAATCAAGAAAATCACACCATATCTTTTTCTTTTTCCTGATCTTGTCCCATATTTTCATGGAATCGACATGATATTCCGGATTTTTTAATGTTGTTGGTAGAGGGTAGCCGGATGCCCTTCCTGTCACCACCACCACCACCACCACCACCACCACCACCGCTCCCTTCCACACCTCGTCTCCTCTCCCCAAGGAGGTGACTGTACAATCCATCTGCCAGCATCTTGCGTTATCATATGTGAAAGTGTGGAAATGTTTCTGAAATGTTTGTCAATGTGTAGCCAAGGAGGGACGTGAGTACCAGCCCGGTATCCACCTACTCGGATGTAGGAAACCACCTGAAAACTAAATCAGGCTGGCCGGCACACCAGTCCTCAGCATTGACCCGCCGCACGGATTGGATCCGGGTACGGCGCGACTCCTCGAATCCGAGAAGCGGTTTGCTTATGAGCGCGGCTATCTAGTGGGGTCAAAAATCTAGTCGGGTCAAAATAAGACAGCATATTATGGCACATAAAAATGTATTTCAAGACAATTTAACATAATCCTTCAAGTAAATGTACAAAAACTGACTGCTTAGACATCTGGTGGTGCTAATGTCATGAAAGGCAAAGCAGAAGGAATTCACGCAAAAATAAACGTACAGGGTGTTTCAAAATGAACATACAAGTTTTAAGGCGTTGTAGCATTTATTACTTTCAACCTACAATTGTAAATAATACACCAAATGAAAGAGCAACTCAAACAGTTTTGTTTGTATACCGATGTGCAATGGGAATAGTTTGGAATGACAAAGAGTGACTGAAAAACGTGTTGAACGAGTGCAAAGTTGGTTGGGTTGTTTGGGGGAAGAGACCAAACAGCAAGGTCATCGGTCTCACAGGATTGGGGAAGTTTAATGTTACTTATAATCCGTCTTGATTGCAAAATTTTTTTATTCACATGACCGGTTTTGGTTCATTCAGAACCATCTTCAGATCCGATATTTTAGTTACAGGAGTAACCCGTCCAAATCCAGCAACTTTCACATGCTGCGTCCAGCAGAACTTTTCCACGGAGTATAGGAAAAGCATGCCTGTGAGCGCCTGCGTATAGAGCTACCGTGGGAAAGTCGGTAGAACGATACTTTCTCGTACCAAGGGTCCCGATCCCAAGCCATGACCGCGCCAGTTCAGTACCGTTATATCTGTGAAATTGTTATGAGGGAAAACACGCTCATGACGTGTAGAAGGACATATGTAGAAGAACTGTTCGGAGTTCATAGCAATGTTCTATTGGCAGTCCGCTTTTTCTTCGTTTATTTAAAATCGGAAAACCTATAGCGTACATTTGTAGTATCACAGAACAAACATAAGCAATTTGAACAGATGAATAAAGACAAAAATGCATCACATCTGCGGCAGTATTAATAGTGATATCAATAATAATAATGATTCTTCTTATTTTTATTACTGTTATTACTTCCACATGTGTGCTACAACTGTTTCTTTACTCATCTCTTCTGATTGTTTATGTTTATTCCGTGAAACTACAAATGTACGCTATAGGTGAAAGACTTCCCAGGGGCCGCACGTAAGACCTCCCCAGTTAGTCTGACACGCAGGTTCCAAATGCTATCTGTGGCTGACACTGTCGCTGAGCCAGATGCGTCGCATGTCCTGTTTCAGAGGAAACCTCTCAGCCTGCAAGGTCCGGACAATCACAAAGGATGGGATCATTGATAGCTGGGAGCTCCAACGTTAGGATCGTTATGGGGCCTCTTAGGGACATGGCTGCCAAGAAGGGGAAGAAAGCCAATGTGCACTCCGTGTGCATACGGGGTGGAGTCAATCCAGATGTGAAACGGGTCCTCTCGAATGCCATGAAGAGCACAGAGTGCAGCAAATTGCAGCTGGTGGCTCACTTCGGTACCAATGATGTGTGTCACTTTGGATCAGAAGATATTCTCTCTGGTTTCGAGCGGCTAACGGAAGTGGCAAAGGCTGCCAGTCTTGCTTGCGAGATGAAAGCAGAGCTGACCGTTTGCAGCATAGTCGTCAGGGCCGATTGCGGACTTCTAGTACAGAGCCGAGTGGAGGATCTGAATCAGAGGTTCAGACGGGTCTGCGACCGTGTAGGCTGCAGATTCCTCCACTTGCGTCAAAGGGTGGTTGAGTTCCAGTTTCTGCTGAATAGGTCAGGAGTCCACTATACGCAGGAGGCGGCAACGCGCGTAGCATACGCTGTGTGGCGTGGACGGAGGAGCGGTTTTTTTAGGTTAGAGGGTCTCGGGAAAACACAAAAATGGGCTTCAGTCACAAAGGGTGTAGGGCGAACACAGGAAGAACGTAGATACAGGAACCATCGGTGTAACTGGTGTAAATTATCGTAGCTGTGTTGGGAAAGTACCAGAGTTCCAAGCGCTAATAGAAAGCACTGATGCTCAAATCTTTATAGGCACTGAAATCTGGCTAAAACCGGATATAAGCTCAGCCGAAATTTTTGCGAAGTACCTAACCTTCTTCCGAAAGGATAGGCTACACACGGTTGGCGGTGGCGTGTTTGTTGCTGTTAGAAGTAGTTTATCTTGTCGCTAAATTGAAGTAGATGGTTCCTGTGAGTTAGTATGGGCACAGGTAATTCTTGGCAACTGCAATAAAATAGTAAGTGGATCGTTTACCGACCTCCCATTTCAGATGATACAACAGCTGAAAGTTTCAAAGGAAACTTGAGTTTGATTTCAAAGACGTACCCGACTCATACGGTTATAATTGGTGATGACTTTAATTTACCCTCCCTATGTTGGCGACAATACACGTTTAATTCCGGAGGTACGCACAAAACGTCATCCCAAATTGTGCTAAACGCATTCTCTATACATTATTTCGGACAGTTAGTTAATGAGCCCACGCAAATGGTAAATGATTGTGAAAACACACTTGACATCTTAGCAACAAATAATCCTGAGTTAATAACGAGTATCAAAACGGATAAAGGGACTGTTAAACACAGGGCTGTCGTAGCGAGAATGAATACTGTAACCCCCAAATCCTCTAAAAATAACGAAAAATATACCTATTCAAAAAAGCAGAGAAAAATTCACTTCACGCCTTCCTGAGAGACAATCTCCACTTCTTAAAAATTAACAATATAAGTGTAGGCCAGATGTGGCTTGAATTCAAAGAAATATCGTCGGCAGCAATTCAGAGATTAATGCCAAATAAATTAACAAACGACGGAGCTGATCCTCCTTGGCACATAAAACGGATCAGAACACTGTTGCAGAAACAACGAAACAAACATGCCAAATTTAAACAGACGCAAAATTACCAAGATTGGTGATCTTTTACAGAAGCTCGAAATTTTGCGCGGAGTTCAATGCGAGATGCTTTTAATAGATGCCACAATGAAACTGTCTCGAAACCTGGCAGAAAATCCAAAGAGATTCTGGTCACATGTGAAGTACGCTAGGAGCAAAACATAATAAATGCCTCCTTTGCGCGATAGCAATGGAGATACTATCTACGACAGTTCTACCAAGGCATTGTTACTAAACACAGCCTTCCGTAATGCATTCACAAAAGAAGACGAAGTAAATATTCCAGAATTCGAATCAAGAACAGCTGGGCAACATGAGTAGTGAAGAATTAAATATCCTCGGAGTAGTGAAGCAATTTAAATCACTTAATAAATGGAAGTCGTCTGGTCCAGACTGTATACCAATTAGGTTCCTTACAGAGTATGCTGATGCATTAGCTCCATACTTAACAATCGCTCGACGAAAGATCCGTACCTAAAGACACAGGTCACACCAATATTCAAGAATGGTAGTAAGAGTAATCCACTAAATTACAGGCCCATGTCATTAACGTCGATATGCAGCAGGATTCTGGAACATATATTGTGTTCGAACATTATGAATTACCTCGAAGGAAACGGTCTATTGACACACAGTCAACATGGATTTAGAAAACATCGTTCTTGTGAAACAGAACTAGCTTTTTACTCGCTTGAAATGTTCTTTACTCGCTTGAAATGTTGAGTGCTACTGACAAGGGATTTCAGATTGATTCCGTATTTCTGAATTTCTGGAAGGCTTTTGACACTGTACCACATAAGCGGTTTGCAGTGAAACTGCGTGCTTATGGAATACCGTCCCAGCCATGTGACTGGATTCATGATTTCCTGTCAGTGAGGTCACAGTTCGTAGTAATTGACGGAAAGTCATCGCCGCGCGCGATTAGCAGCGCGGTCTGAGGCGCTGCAGTCACCGACTGTGCGGCTGGTCCCGGCGGAGGTTCGAGTCCTCCCTCGGGCATGGGTGTGTGTGTTTGTCCTTAGGATAATTTAGGTTAAGTAGTGTGTAAGCTTAGGGACTGATGACCTTAGCAGTTAAGTCCCATAAGATTTCACACACATCTGAACATTTTTTTGAAAGTCATCGAGTAAAACAGAAGTGATTTTTGACGTTCCACAAGGTAGAGTTATAAGCCCTTTGCTGTTCCTTATCTATAAAAACGATTTGGGAGACAATCTGAGCAGCAGTCTTAGTTATTTGCAGAAGACGCTAACATAGTCATCAGAAGATCAAAACAAATTGCAAAACGATTTAGAAAAGATATCTCTATGGTGCGAGAATTGGCAGATGACCCTAAATAATGAAAAGTGTGAGGTGATCCATATGAGTGCTAAAAGGAATACGTTAAACTTCGGTTACACGATAAATCAGTCAAATCTAATGGCTGTAAATTCAACTAAATATCTAGGAATTACAATTACGAACAACTTAAACTGGAAGGAACACATAGGAAATGTTGTAGGACTGCGTTTTATTTGCAGGACACTTAGAAAATGTAACAGACCTACTAAGGAGACTGCCTACACTATTCTCGTACGTCCTCTTTTAGAATACAGCTGCGCGGTGTGGGATCATTACCAGATAAGATTGACGGAGTACATCGAAAAAGTTCAGAGACGGGCAGCACGTTTTGTATTACCGCGAAATATGGGAGATAGTGTCACTGACATGATACAGGATTTGGGGTGGACATAATTAAAACAAAGGCGTTTTTCGTTGCGGCGGAATCTTGTCAAGAAATTCCAATCACCAACATTCGCCTCTGAATGCGAAAATATTTTGTTGACGCCGACCAACATAGAGAGAAACGATCACTATAATAAAGTAAGGGAAATTAGAGCTCGTACGGAAAGATATAGGTGTTCGTTCTTTCGGCGCGCTGTATGAGATTCGAATAATAGAGAATTAGAAGGTTGTTCAATGAACCCTCTGCCAGGCACTTAAATGTGATTTGCAGAATATGCACGTAGATGTAGATGTAGGCTTGCTACTTTCAGATAAACGAAGCGAAAGGGACTGCCAGTAGCACATTGCTATAAACTCCGAACAGACCTTTACAGGTCAGGAACATTTTGTACCACTTAACAGTTTCTCAAAAATGACAGTACAGAAAGTGACAGGACAATGGCTCGAACTCGAGACCCTTGGTGCGACAAACGAACGCTCTACCGACTTCGTTACGGGAACTCTAAACGACAGATGCTTGCAGTTACGCTTGTTCTGTGCTCCTTAGGTCAGGTATACTTATTACTACCGTTTACCCACATTCTCGTGGACGACAACACTTAGCACAAACTATAGCGCAGTTTTGCGTGATACTGTGTTGGTATTCATTGTTTCGCACCGGTCTCACTATACTCCGTTCATCATAAGTCTAAAACTAATATAAATATTACACTATGTATTCTTTCGCGTTTGTTGGAACCTCATTGGATTTCGTTTCACGTGGAGCAGAAGCCAATCTGTCTCGAGTACTGTCAAGTACGGCAACGAGGATACGTTTTAAGCTGTGCGTTAAGCGTACATCGACTCAGATATAATACGGGACAACAGCGTTACCGGCACATTTCACTTGGAAAGCACTGGTCAGCCACCTGGTCCAGGTAACCTGCAGTGATGTGAACAGTTGTAGTAAAGACGTCAAAAAAAAGAAAAGACGAGCAGAGAACAATATAGCCTTGAATGTCATTTAATTTTTGAACAGAAGGAAATAATGGTAAAACTCAGGCGATACGCTTCTTAGGTGAGCTGGAGGAAAACAAGCTCTCGATCTTTGCAAATATAGTACTGCACTTAAAAACGAAAGTGATGAAAATTCCTGACTTTAACAAGGGTAATGTTTCTGCATGAGCTATGTGCTGCGTAAAAGCGCACTCCTGGGATTTCACAATGTAGTATATTGAAACCACTGAAGGCATTGCAGTCAGTCGTCTGGTAATCTCTGAACTTCTTCCATATCGAACTCTGAGGAAAGCGGTACATTTCAGTACTGCTTCTCTGGTAACGAGGCGATCAACAGCGGACTCCCAAGCCATCAAAAAGTCCATATTTCCTCCTCCTCTTTTATGGTGTGCTGCTCTGAATTTAGCCATCGTTCGGCAGTGACGTGTCACAAAGCTTCGTGCATTAGTACCGCGACAAAACCTTTAACTTGGCTCCAGATCAATTCTGTTGGGTTCAGGTAGCAATGGTACGGTGAAAACTGTAAAAATTCAGTATTTGTGCAGTGTGCTCGACCCTGTGAAAATTGTTTCCCTTGTTTCTAAGATGCTTATCTCTCTGTCTGCGTGAGACCACATGTGTCCTATAAAACAGTGGGCATATTCAAACTATGAGTATTTGATTTTTCATTTGTCTGCAATAAATTTAATTGTGTTATGTTTCTTAGCTTCAAAATCTGTAACAATCTTAAATAAGATATCGATAGTTAAGAATGTTTATTTTCAATGAAAACCAAGATTCTGTGTGTGATATGTAATTAAAGACCAGAAGACAGGCATTTTTCTTGAAGAAATGATGGTTAAGTAGGAGTTCATTACCACATACTAACAAATTTCCATCTAAATGATTTAGGTATTCAAACGGAACCAAAAAAAGTTAAAGACCACAACGGCTTTCGAACTACACCCACCAGCGCGCTCAATTAAGAAAGAAGTTCGTTTCCATTACGCCACGATTACAATTACAAACAAGTGTCATATATTTAGTACATTATATTTCTCAATAAATGTCAAAGCTCATTTTTCTCTGTAATGTTGTGAAAAACATTAAGAACAACTTGTTTCTAGTCATTAACGGTGTTCCGCGCGCGTGTTTCATTACGAAGCAGGAAGCAGTGTCATCT
Organism: Schistocerca americana; assembly: GCF_021461395.2. Lineage (NCBI taxonomy): Eukaryota > Metazoa > Arthropoda > Insecta > Orthoptera > Acrididae > Schistocerca > Schistocerca americana. The sequence continues at coordinate 400,306,156 of NC_060120.1, forward strand.
GTTTTCGCGGTAAATGTGAACAGTGAGACAATCAGAGCACATGTAGCGCTTACAGAGACTGTGACAGAACACGATTTTTGAAATGAAAATTACGTAGCTAAAGTATGATTAAGAAAAACGTTGATGGCTGTTAATTAATCAGGATGTCATAAAGTTTGATTTACAGTGACATGGCAATAAAATATCTAATACCTAAGTTGGGCCTACTTCCAAGAGCGGAGCACACCAGTGTACGGGAGCTACGGCTGTTGACTATTCATCGCGTTTGTGTTTGTTTACATCAGGTTTATTCTTATGATGAACCGATTATACCTGTCATCCAGAAGCTTGGGTGTAAGTGCCTATTATGAACCGATTATACCTGTCATCCAGAAGCTTGGGTGTAAGTGCCAAAGAGAACTCTTAGCTCTGCCACCATGCGATCCGCGCCAGCTTTCCTCACGCCCAATATAAAACTGATTTCTGATTCGCCCCGATTAATTAAGCTCGCTATAACTTCTGTTCCGTTGCTCGTACAGCAACCGCGTTCGCTTGTACAGTAATTGATTGCTCTTTTTTACAGACATAACAGATTAAAAGTAGTGCCAAGTTAGAGCGTGGGCATTCACGCTCATCGCATTAACAGGTTTCACATTCAACAGACTCTGTAATTCTGGTTCATTTTGTACTGAGACTAGCAGTGTCATCAGTGTCATGGCACTACTACGCAACGAAAACCGCAGGTCTCTTCACAAACATATTTTTCCTCACAGCAAACACTTAAATGAATGATGGTAGCAAAAGAGGCGCAAAGCAATGCTGGCGACAGCATGGATGAAATACAGTAGTTACAATGAAATGAATACCCCGAGCTGCATACAGGCGTTGATATAAGTCAACGGGGACAGTTGAAAATGTGTGCCCCGACCGGGACTCGAACCCGGGATCTCCTGCTTACATGGCAGACGCTCTATCCATCATTTTTTTTTTTTTGCGTTGTGTTCGTTGTTGATCGTTGTGTCTGGTCGTTGCAGACGTCACATGACACCCGTTAAAGTTCGTTTGTTGATCCTTCCACTCAGTCTTTTATTGCAGAGGCCAACTACTCTCTGACCGAACACGCTGAGCTCCCGTGCCGGCTCCCACCTGAGCCACCGAGGACCCAGAGGATAGTGCGACTGTAGGGACTTATCTCTGGCACGCCTCCCGTGAGACCCACATTCCCATCTTATTGGCCCGCACTATATTCATAGTATCCCTGCCCATTATACTCATTACTCGCGGCTTTTTGCCGATTCCCGTAAGAGTTCGGGCACTGTTTGTGCATCTGCACTGAAGATGATGGTCAAATGGCCGGTGAGCCATATATATATATATATATATATATATATATATATATATATATATATATATATATATATATATGAATATACATGAATGCAGTGGTGCCACATAAACGATAGGAGCTCGGCTGGTAGCCGTTGCTTCTCACAGTGCTTCTTCAACAGTGTGCCTGCGGCAGGAATGATATTGTGTCAAGAATGTATGCTAAGAGTCACCGACCACGCTGTACGACGCCTAGAATTGGTACGAGGTAAGGTGAATTTATTTGCGAAGCTGTGGGTCCCCAGTCCAAGAGATGTCGCTGCGGACGTTACATTTAAAATTATGGCGTATACTTTCTTGTGGAACTGACAGAACAAGATATATAAATTTCTTCGCGATCTCAAAGACATTGCCACAAGAGATAAAATCTTATCGGTACAGCAGACTGCAAAGACTTGTGATATTCTACTACTAACAGTACAGAGAATATTTGCGAAAGCATGGGAAAGGAAACCTGTTGTAAGGAATGGTGTTTCAGTCTCTAAGGAATAATATTAGTGAAAGTACTGAAATTTTACTATAGTGGTGTGTATCCCATACGGCAAAAGATGGCAAATGTTTTACACGGCAAGATTGCTTTCACAGGGGGCTATCATTCGAACAGAGTAATTCTGAAAAGTTTTGCAGTGAGATACAGAAAATACAACGGCTGAAGACGCATTCTGATGGAGAGATCCGATATTTCACAGGGGGCTATCATTCGAACAGAGTAATTCTGAAAAGTTTTGCAGTGAGATACAGAAAATACAACGGCTGAAGACGCATTCTGATGGAGAGATCCGATATTATAACATCTAAGGTAACTTTTGTAAGAAAAATGCATAACAACACAAAAGAAAATCATCATCGCTGTGTTATTTATCTCGATTAGAGCTGGATTAATCAAAATCACGATAGCAGTCACATCCGACAGCATTAGAAAGGCAATGGAGATTTGAAACTATCGTCTAGCAAAGGAAACAGTCTCATTGTCTGTCATGCAGCAACATCTGAATATGAGTTTATCAAAAGCGCAAAGCTAATACTTACATCGAGGTGACAAAAGTCATTAGCATCTCCTACTTTCGTATCGGACCTCCATTTACCCGGCACAGTTCAACAGCTCGATGCAGCATGGACTGAACAAATCGTTGGAAGTCCCCTGCATAAATATTGGGCCATGATGCCTCTATAGCAGTCTATAATTTCTAAAGCGTTGCCGGTGCAGGTTTTTATGTACGAACTGACATCTCGATTACGTCCCATAAATATGTTAGGTGAGATTTATGTCGGGCGATCTGGGTGGGCCAAATCATTAGCTCCAATTGTTCAGAATGTTCTTCAAACCAATTGCGAACAGCTATGGCCCGGTGACATGGCCACCATCATCCATAAAAAATCGATCATTGTTTGGGAACATGAAGTCCATGAATGGCTGCAAATAGTCTCCAAGTAATAGAAAATAGCCAATTCCAGGCAATGTTCGGTTCGTTTAGGCCAGAGGATCCAGTTAAAGTAATACACTCCTGGAAATGGAAAAAAGAACACATTGACACCGGTGTGTCAGACCCACCATACTTGCTCCGGACACTGCGAGAGGGCTGTACAAGCAATGATCACACGCACGGCACAGCGGACACACCAGGAACCGCGGTGTTGGCCGTCGAATGGCGCTAGCTGCGCAGCATTTGTGCACCGCCGCCGTCAGTGTCAGCCAGTTTGCCGTGGCATACGGAGCTCCATCGCAGTCTTTAACACTGGTAGCATGCCGCGACAGCGTGGACGTGAACCGTATGTGCAGTTGACGGACTTTGAGCGAGGGCGTATAGTGGGCATGCGGGAGGCCGGGTGGACGTACCGCCGAATTGCTCAACACGTGGGGCGTGAGGTCTCCACAGTACATCGATGTTGTCGCCAGTGGTCGGCGGAAGGTGCACGTGCCCGTCGACCTGGGACCGGCCCGCAGCGACGCACGGATGCACGCCAAGTCCGTAGGATGCTACGCAGTGCCGTAGGGGACCGCACCGCCACTTCCCAGCAAATTAGGGACACTGTTGCTCCTAGGGTATTGGCGAGGACCATTCGCAACCGTCTCCATGAAGCTGGGCTACGGTCCCGCACACCGTTAGGCCGTCTTCCGCTCACGCCCCAACATCGTGCAGCCCGCCTCTAGTGGTGTCGCGACAGGCGTGAATGGAGGGACGAATGGAGACGTGTCGTCTTCAGCGATGAGAGTCGCTTCTGCCTTGGTGCCAATGATGGTCGTATGCGTGTTTGGCGCCGTGCAGGTGAGCGCCACAATCAGGACTGCATACGACCGAGGCACACAGGGCCAACACCCGGCATCATGGTGTGGGGAGCGATCTCCTACACTGGCCGTACACCACTGGTGATCGTCGAGGGGACACTGAATAGTGCACGGTACATCCAAACCGTCATCGAACCCATCGTTCTACCATTCCTAGACCGGCAAGGGAACTTGCTGTTCCAACAGGACAATGCACGTCCGCATGTATCCCGTGCCACCCAACGTGCTCTAGAAGGTGTAAGTCAACTACCCTGGCCAGCAAGATCTCAGGATCTGTCCCCCATTGAGCATGTTTGGGACTGGATGAAGCGTCGTCTCACGCGGTCTGCACGTCCAGCACGAACGCTGGTCCAACTGAGGAGCCAGGTGGAAATGGCATGGCAAGCCGTTCCACAGGACTACATCCAGCATCTCTACGATCGTCTCCATGGGAGAATAGCAGCCTGCATTGCTGCGAAAGGTGGATATGCACTGTACTAGTGCCGACATTGTGCATGCTCTGTTGCCTGTGTCTATGTGCCTGTGGTTCTGTCAGTGTGATCATGTGATGTATCTGACCCCAGGAATGTGTCAATAAAGTTTCCCTTTCCTGGGACAATGAATTCACGGTGTTCTTATTTCAATTTCCAGGAGTGTACCACGTAAACACCTTACGCCAATATGGAGCCACCACCAGCTTGCACAGTGAAGTGGATCCATAGCTTCATGGGACTGTGCCACACTCGAACCCTGCCATCAGCTCTTACCAACTGAAATCTGGACTCACCAGCTTGTATATGCGATATTACCGCCATTTGTATGTGTACATATAGTTATTGGTTCAAATGGCTCTGAGCACTGTGACTTAACTTCTGAGGTCATCAGTCCACTAGAACTTAGAACTACTTAAACCTAACTAACCTAAGGACATCACACACATCCATGCCCACGGCAGGACTCGAACCTGCGACCATAGCGGTCGCGCGGTTCCAGACTGTAGCGCCTAGAACCGCTCGGCCACTCCGGCCGGCCATATAGTTATTCTACGACTTTTGTCGTCTCAGTGTACATTCTGCATATCCAGTGATTTCCATGAAGAGTGATGTATTTAAACACTGGTTTTTAGATTTATTACGTGGTTTAGAAGAGGATCGTGTTATCGTCATGGATAGCGCCAGTTATCATTAAAAAAAAGGAGAAGTTTCCTATTTCAGATACAAAGGAGGGAGAAATTACACAATGGATAATGGAGAAATTTATTTCTGTTTCGATCTTCTATACGAAAGCAATGTTTGAGGAAGACAGGCGTCTCAAGTACACTCAGAATCAATGTGACCTTAACAGCTTAGCAGCAGAAATGGGCTATTATGTTGTGATATTGCCCCCCTTGTCTACCAATAGAACCAGATAGAAAAGCAGGGCCCAAGTTTAGTGAAATGTTGCATCCAGAAATTGCACATTCAAAATGTAAGGCGTGTATCCTTAATTCTTCAGAAAAGGACAATTAACTGCATTAAAAGTTATGTTTCTTGATCCTTCCCCTCCTCGAAGCTGTAAACGCTGTTTCTTCTCTCCGCTCCCTATTTATTGCCTTCTCTATCCTCTCTCCTCCCAAAAATTTGTAAACACGAGGCAGATCAGCCGTCGCGTGTACAAGGCCAGGGCTGACATATTTGTCGATGTTACCTGTGGAAAGCAGAAGACCCATGTTTTATGCTTTTTACTGAGGTTAAAAGTAGCACGCAAAGCTGAGGAATGCTTAAGTATTCATACAGGGTGGTCAGGAGTAGTCTGAAAAGTTTGTAAGGACTTTACAAGAGAGGCTGTGCTGAGAAATAATTATTAAGAAAAAATTCGATGCGTTGCGACGTTTTCGAGTTAATTTGCATTGAAGGTAGCCAATCAGGCCGATGCGCGCGCAAATCCAAGCTACAGCCAGAGACGATGTCGCTAAACGTGTTCGTCGTTTGGTTTTCTAAAACCGAACAAGAGAACAATACAAAAATTGGAGGTAGGAACGGTAGTAAGGATCGAACCCGAACCAAAGGCGAGGCACTCTCATGCACTATCACCTACACTATAGAACAACTGACACTAATTGTATGTGGCAGGCTGCTTGAATTTGCGCGTGCAAAGACCTGACTGGCTACTTTAAGTGCTAATTCACTGGTAAACGGTGTAACGTATCGAATTTTTTGTTAGCAGTTACTTGTCATCACAACCTACCACGCAACACTGCAAAAAGCTTTTCAGACTGTTTCTATTCTCGTCGTATAATCAAAACTGAAATTGCCTGATAATTAACGGATAAGCAGTAATAGTGTATTTGGTTGAATTATACCTTCTAAATCACACGAGAATGAGTTAATGAGGAGAAGGTTGCTGTTTACTACGCATTTTCTTGACGTACCGTTTTGCAGGTATAATAAATTGTTTAAAATAAGTCATTGTCTGCTTCTTCCTGCAGAGCGCTATCTGTTGATTTCAAGTATCACATAATTTTCAAGTGAGCACCTAGTAATGAAACGCGCATGCATGGGCCAGACAGCATTGTCTGATGACACTGTTTACCAGATTCGGCTCGGCACGCGCTGACCGAAGGCTTCCGACTTGTGACGACTGCGGCTTTCAGCGCGTGCAGAAAAGGTGGAGAGGGTGGCATCTATACTCACCCCTCCAGCTACCAGTTTCACTGCTCCCTAGTATAGATATCTGGGCCAGATGGACCAAGAATTTTTAAGGAGGTTGTTACCCCCTCCTTCACTCTGCCTTTATTCTGGCTTGTGAGAAACGGAACCTAGTTTCTCAAAAAGAATTTAGGTTCACGTAGTTAAAGTGTCTTAAAGCTTATAGTGAAAAATACTAAAATAAAATAGGAAAAGCGCAAATTTTTGTCAGTTAAGAATGATTCATTTTGCGGAGGTGATGAAATGGCTGCAGTTACCGTTGGAATGTTACTGAGGCGGTTGATGGTGGAGCTGCCACTCCATCTGGAGCTTGACGGCCAGGTCCAGGTGAAAGTTAGACAAAATGGGAATATGGAATGGGAAATGGAGATGGAATGTAAGTGGGGAGCTACTGAGAGGGTTTAGGTTGTACAGGGGAAATTTCAGGCGAGCGTTGGGAATGATGAGGCAGTGACGTAGGATCTGGCTATGTTAGTGGGGGAGATTGGCTGCAGCATGATTGTAGATGATGCTCGGTGTTGGGAAGGACTAAGATTAAACAAGCGTATCCAGGTAGGGAACAGTGAAACTGGACTAGTTCTGGGAGTATGTGGTAGTGCCAATCATGTGAAGTACGGGCTGGGTGGATAGTCAAAGGACTGATATTTTGGAGGATAGTTGTGATGAAATGGATTATATTTTCAGTGATGAGACCAAAACGTGGGGAATTGTTTGGGTATTGTTTCAATAGATGACTGTTTCCTCAGTGGGGGCAAGTGGGAGCATGATTCAAAGCGTTTCTGGGATGTGGAACACTAAAAATGGGAACAGAAAAAAACAGAGAAGCTCCATTCTCAGTAACGATCACAACGACCTGCTGCAACAGTTTTATTAATATTAATTATTTTAATTTCATCAGCCAGATTTTAGTTTTAGAAGAAGTCTGGACCTGTAATCCAGTTCATATTTAGAATACTGTAAATAGTGGGTGGATGATGCCAGGGGTGAAAAATTGACAACACAAGAGAGCAATGGAGTTCTTTTCGCGTGTAATATTTTCAAATTCATAATAAAGCTTGGCATTATTAGCGAACAGAATTTTCAAAATCGTAAAAATTATATGTATTCTTTTCGCTTCGAACGGTGTGGCTTTCATTTGTTCACGGTTGTGACATTTGAAGGAAGATATTTGGAACTCCATACAGTAGCAACGATACAACCTGCATAGCATATACGTCGTGCAGGAACTCGAAACTGATAAGCGCCCCTGGGAGTCAGTGGCGCCTTAATCGAGCCCCAGCAGCCCAGCGGAAGAAAGCGTATTTATTGGATTTGTTTAGAAATTAAATTTAGGAACATCCTTTCTGAGTGGTTACATACATTACGTAAGTAATGTTCTCTTCAAATTCTGTATATCCGGGACCATTTGTTTCGTTTGGGAACTGACGTGTCTGTTAGTTATCCGAGACTGAAGCAGGTTCTTTGTCTGTTAACCATGGTAACTCACAGATTTATATTTTATATTGCGTTTGGTCATAAATCTAAATCCGTGGAAGATTTCTGAGCAGCCAGTATGCTAGTGGTCTCTGTGGCATTGTGTTGGTTTGCAATGATGTCTGACTTCGCAGATTTTCAGTATGGGTAAAATGTCATGCCCACTCAGTTGGCGCATCATCAAAGGTCGCAAATCTGCTAAGAATCGCTGTATTTTTGTATTTATTGCCTTAATAGCATAAGGAATTCGTGGTAAAGAGTTGTCTAATAAACAGAAAAGTGGAACAAAAAATAAACTTCACTATTGACCGTAAATCTGTGGGCCGGACCTCAGCTCGAACCTAGGTATTTCACCGCATCTGTAGAACAACACCATAAAAAACTAAGAGAATCGATAATGGCTACTGGCTCTACTAGTAAGATTGTTGCCAGGGAAATAGCTTCTAATCCGAATGGGCGACTAGAGAATAAAATGTTCAAATGTGTGTGAAATCTTTTGGGACTTAACTGCTAAGATAATCAGTCCCTAAGCTTACACACTACGTAACCTAAATTATCCTAAGGACAAACACACACACCCATGCCCGAAGGAGGACTCGAACCTCCGCCGGGACCAACTAGAGAATACTGCGTCCTTGAAAACAATGCAGTGGAATCAACATAAACGAAACATTGATGATGGAGCTGCTATTGTGAAACCTGTTGTAAATCGGATGGAAGCAAAGTACAGCCTCAGTGGCGGAAGGAACTGGCATTCTAGAATATCATACAATGGAGACATGTCATTTGACTCGACCAGTATACTTTCACAGTTTTTCCTTCCTCGAGGCGTCTTTGCATATACAGTAAAACTGCGCTGGAATACAAAATAGATAGTCTGCTTTCTACTGTGAACCGTAATGGAAACTTTATAATGATAAAAGTATGGTTTCCGGTGTTCCATGTGACCAGATCGCTGGGAAAGATGGTCTAACGCTCTTCCAATGGCATGAGCATTGTTTCCAGGAACTAATTCCATATCCCAAGATGATGACATCCACAATCACATTTCTGAAAGAGTTCAATATCGTTTCAAAGAAACTAACAACGCAATAACTCGTATTTCAGAATTCCAAAACCACAAAGTTTTAATATTAGCTAGTCACTCTAGCCTCTGACGTAAAACCAACTGCCTTCCTGCAGCACATCTCGAGTAAAATTTGTTTGCCCAGACTAGTAAGATACAGCAGCTCACGTTTCAGAATTTTTGTATACTATTTCCGTAGAAAATAATGCAAGTCGCAAAGATGATTTTTTTACCATACATTATATAGGCGACAATAGATACATAATTACGAGCAGGATTACGAGTCATTATGAATTTCCTCCAATCTTTAGAAGTGCTACCTGCATTTAATTCATTTGTTGTATTGAATACTTTGTTCTGTATGCTGTGGTTGGTGGGTCACGTCGTCCATAAACAGCCCTTTTCAATCCATCCCAGGCATGAACGGTAGGGTTCTTGTCTGGAGAACATACTGGCCACTCTACACTCTACTCGAGCGACGTCGTTATCCTGAAGGAAGTCATTCGCAAGATGTGCACGTTGCGGGCGCGAATTGTCGTCCATGAAGACGAACGCCCCGCCAATATGCTGCCAATATGGTTGTACTACCTGTCGGAGGATGGCATTCACGTATCGTACAGCCATTACGGCGCCTTCCATGACCACCAGCGGCGTACGTCGGCCCCACATAATGCCACTCCGAAACAGCAGGGGACCTCCACCTTGTTGCCCCCGTTGTCTAAGGTGTTCAGCCTGACCGGATTGCCTCTAAACACGTCTCCGACGATTGTCTGATTGAAGGCATATGCGACACTCATCGGCGAAGGGAACGTGGTGCCAATCCTGAGCGGTCCACTTGGCATGTTGTTGGGCCCATCCACTTGGCATGTTGTTGCAAAGATGAACCTCGCCATGGTCGCCGGGAGTGAAGTTGCGCACCATGCAGCCTATTGCGCACAGTTTGAGTCGTAACACGACGTCCTGTGCCTGCACGAAAAACATTATTCAACATGGTGACGTTGCTGTCAGGGTTCCTCCGAGCCATAATCCGTAGGTAGCAGTTATCCAGGACAATAGTAGCCCTTGGGCGGTCTGAGCGAGGCATGTCATCGACAGTTCCTGTCTCTCTGTATCTTCTCTATGTCCGAACAACATCGCTTTGCTTCACTTCGAGACGCCTGGACACTTCCTTTGTTGAGAGCCCTTCCTGGCACAAAATAACAATGCGGACGTGATCGAACTGTGGTATTGACCGTCTAGGCATGGTTGAACTACAGACAATACGAGCCGTATACGTCCTTCCTGGTGGAATTACTGGAACTGATCGGCTGTGGGACCCCCTCCGTCTAACGGGAGCTGCTGAAGCATGGTTGTTTACATCTTTGGGCGGTTTAGTGACATCTCTGAACAGTCAAAGGGACTGTGTCTGTGATACAATATCCACAGTCAACGTCTATCTTCAGGAGTTCTGAGAACCGAGGTGATGCAAATCTTCTTTTGATGTGTGTAGTAGATTTGTTATTAACATTACGTATTTTTTATTGCACGCCAGTAAGTGCATCTGCACATAAAAATAAGAATTTACCTCTAGGTACTAAATAAATCATTGAAAGTAAATTTAAATTGGGATGTATGGATGTATATAGGATTAATTGTTTATATTTGTTATCAGCTAAATATCATAAAGTAGTATTTACCTTGACAAAATCGTTATTTCTATGGGGCTTAACATCTGAGGTCATCAGTCCCCTAGAAATTAGAACTACTTAAACCTAATTAACCTAAGGACACCACACACATCCATACCCGAGGCAGGATTCGAACCTGCGACCATAGCAGTCGCGCGTTTCCGGAATGAAGCGTCCAGGATCGCTCGGTCACCGCGGCCGGCGCCGGGGCATTTCGTTCGCTATCCATGGAGCAGTGGGTTTAAAGACTTACGAGAGCGAGTATGTATGACTGGCGTGCAGATCGCGTCTCGAGTGTACTTGTTGAATCTTAGACGTAGCAGTCTCTCATGTCGCTAGCGTATACTCTGAACTGTTTTCAACTTGTGAACTCTATATAATTCGCATTATGCGAACTAGTCTGAACTTTATAACCTTATCAAGGCTATTTGTGAGGGATCTGCAATCGCAGTTTGCACTTGTAGAACTTTAAACTTACACGAAATGAACATTGATTATTTTCCCAGATTTTTCCGGAAGTTTACGCGATACGTAATGTGAGATACTTCTCCACTTCGTTTGAAGCTCTCGCTTAGACAGTCATTAACTTAGTGTTAAAAATTATAAGCTGTTATATAGGTCAAAGAAAAGAAAAACACTGTTAAAAAAAATGGTTCAAATGGCACTGAGCACTATGGGACTTAACATCGGAGGTCATCAGTCCCCTAGAACTTAGAACTACTTAAACCTAACTAACCTAAGGACAGCATACACATCCATGCCTGAGGCAGGATTCGAACCTGCGACCGTAGCGGTCACGCGGTTCCAGACTGAAGCGCCTAGAACCGCACGGCCACACTGGCCGGCTAAAACACCGCTTCGTTAATTTTTAAAAATGCTATGAAAAGTGAACATTATTTTTACCGCAAATTCCTCTCTGCGTTTATTTGAAGTTTCTGACCAGATTTTAAAGCAAATGCTACAAGTACATTTGGTTGGCTCCTAAATTATAACGTAGCCAACTCTTAGAGGCTCAACCACACAGACGGATGCACTTTCAGTTTATTATTCATCCTGGTGCACGTGGGGTTTCACAAGCTAAAAGCTCACACAACAGTTTTTGTGGGGTCACCTAGATGGAAAGCAATTTCTGCATCACAAACATTTTTCGCTACGTCGGAATGTGTACCGAGTGTGCTTGCTGATTTCTGAATGGACTCGAGGAGTGGATTCGATGTTTTTCTGTTTATCTGCAACCACTGCATAAATTCCTTTGCACGTTCTTTTATGTACCCTGCATCAATGCGTGATATTTTAGGTTTTTAATATTTTTTCCGATAACAATTAAAGCGGAATTTGATTTGTGAGAAATGGTGATTGCACTTTATATTTCTATTCCGCAAGCGTGTTCTCCCTAATTCTGGAGAGTGACTGCTACTTGGTCGACGCGGTGTTCACCTGCATAGCTGGCTGGCGATTTCTATGACGTTTTCAGCGGTGGTTTCTGGAAGTGAGTGGATATTAGCTGACGGTTGGTCACTCTACATGTATTTACTATTCGTTTCCCATTGCCATTTGTCCTGTTTGCTGAGAAATTCCTGATTGTGAGTTTGCAGTCCCTTTCTCTGTCGATTTTCGTATTGAAACCTGTAAGCAGGCTCTTAACATGGTGCCGAGGTATCTTCGAGACTGTCCTTGACCAGAAATTATTGTTATTTTAGTCAGGACCATTGCACTTTGAAGCATCTATACTTGCATCTACACGTATAACTACATCCATACTCCGCAAGCCAAGGTATGGTGCGTGGCGGAGGGTACCTTGTACCACTATTGGTAACTTTCTTTCCTGTTCCACTCGCAACCACTGCGAGGGAAAAGCGATTGCTTGTACGACTCCGTACGTGCTTTAATATCTAGTACTCCTTACGCGAAATGTACTTTGGCGACATTAGAATCGTTGTACTTGCAGTTCCCTAAATATGCTCAACAGTGTTATTACAAGCTTCTAGGCGTTGTGAAGACGACTTAGTAGATAAATTTTGACAAGGAGCTCTCCGGAAATGTAGCTCTTGGATATAAAATAAAATTGAAGATCGTATCAGTTTTAAATCTCCCACGCGCATAAACTGAGAAAAGGGAACCATCGACAGTTCCTTTATGATTATATCACATAGAATTCTCGTCCAGCTACAATAACGGCTGCCAGAAAGTGGTACATTCGCAAGGAAGGGTGGACTGTGGTGTTCCACGGATGCACCGTACCCTCGGCTTTGAAAAGAACATCCTTCGTCACATGGAAGAGATCCCAGCGATGAGTACTCGAAACATTCGCCATGCCATTACCCCCGTAGGACACACAAACTTTACCACGAAACGGAAGATTTGTAAGTGATCTGATCTTGAAACCTATTTTATCTTCAAAATACATTTCCAGACATGGGTTCCTCCTCAAAACTTTATCTACTAAGTCCCCTCTACAACCCCCAGAAGCCTGTAATAATAATTTTTAAAACACTCTGCGCATCAGCCACGCAGGTCCAGTATGCAAATTCCTGTTTCCGAGTTTAATTGTAGATTTTTATTTGTATTTACAATATGCTGCAGTTGTATCTACCGAGGTCGTAATTGAGTCTGACTGTCAAGTTAACTAGATGCGCTTAACAGGCCTAGATTAACTCAAATCAACCATTATTACTGGCCACATGATTCCTCTGTAACAGTTGTAACGTCATTAAAAGAAAGTCATGCTCAGTAGTGCAGACGTCTGGAGATCATGCAGTATTAGTGGGAGGCGACTTTAAACTGCCGAGTATAGACCAAGACGTCTATGGATTCAGTGCAGGTGGTACGACAGACATTCGGTGAAGTAGTTTTGATCACATTTTTCGAAAACTGAACTTATGAGCTAGTTTGCCAAACTATTTGTGACGGAAATATTTTAGACCTTACAGCTACAAAAACGCTTCATGCTGACAGTTGCGACATTATGAACGGCAAGTCCATCGTGTAATTTTATCAAAAACAGTGTTTGTGTCAGCAATATGTGGTAGGTAAGTTGCTTTGTAGTGGACGGGCCAGTCAGGTGAGCAATATAAGGTACTAGCGTGGGGGAGTAAACACCATAATATTGATTATTGCGTCAGTTAATGTTGTGGTCTTTGGAGAGAGAAGAAATAACTCTTCACAAGATCAAAACCTGTTTGTTGTAATGAAACTTGTTTCTTACGACACAATGAATACAAACAAATACTCTTACTTACTCTTCACTTAGCCTGTAGCTTTCCGCTTTAACTTTTGGTAATAATAGAATTAGATATGGTTGCTACTCTCCACAATCATGCACCACTTGGCTTTGAAACCAACACCATTAATATACACTTATACTTTTATGATCATTCGTTTAGCACTCAGGCTGTTCCTATACCTCGTAAATATTCAATTACTCCGTTCAGCATGCAAGCCGTCACTCGACTCCCTGTTCAAAGATCACTGTAAGACGGAGATACTTTACAGGAAGCACTGGGCTTTGTACCGGAGTTATTACAGCGAACAGTGGATGGAGGAGTGGAGCCGCTTGGCTTGCCACAGCGGCCTAATGGCTCAGAAAACCTCAAGGCGAAATGGGAGACGGAGCTGTCGCATGCTTAGGGAAGTGAAGCAATAAAGCCAGAAACCGATTGAAACTTACAATCTCTAACAGAAACACTACAATTACTTCCAGACATGACAAGAAAAATATAAAAACATCGTCGAACTCGTGGCAGTGAGACAAGCACACTAAAGTTATTACCATGTGTATGAAGTCGTTATTAACAATGTTATTACCATTTCTACTAAAAAGTATTCATGAATTCATAAAATCAATAAAAATGACACAGGCACACAATATATTTTTATGACACACGGTTAGATAGGTCTTGATGTCAGCTAAAATATGAGCATATTTTTACTATTTTTAAACAAATATAGAAACTGTTATACGTAACTTACTGAAGAATTCGTAGAATAATGCTAAACAAAGATTTCTATACATGTATACTAATGATTAGCTTCAGCATGAGTGTCGTGTCCCATTATCCTGAAGTTATTTAGTAAGAATTTTTGTAACTTAATGTTTGTAAGATTATAAATTAAATAATGTAGGATTACAGTGCCAAGCTAAATAAAGTCACTCACTTGACCAGGCTGCTGCACTGCTGTTTGTGGTGTGTAACATTTAAACAAAACGAGTTACTTAGCTATGTATAAAACTGAATAATTCAATCAGACTAGAAATCAACTAAAAGTATATGTCATGTATGTCAGAAATGTATAAATATTGTAATGTATGTAATCTTATCAATGGTGGTCAAGCTGTAAGTTTCAGCATGAGTAAAGCAGTTGGTCACATCATCAAGTTTTTAAATAGGCATGCAGAGCAGGGTTTATGGTTTTTGGTCTCCATCTCTCACCTTTTGAGGTTCGTATTGGTAAGATCTACGCGGCCAGGAAGTCACATGGGCTTAAGCGTTTCACAGGAGTTAGAAATATTTTGAGACTCTGAATGCTAGTGGGCATAGTCCCATACTAGAGCTATCAGAGCTTGAACTTCTCAGCCAAGGCCCATTTTGTTAGCGTATAAAGACTTGTGTGCATTCGATGAAGTTTCGAACTTTAATATCATTCAAGTATTTTGATGCACAGCTCCATGTCCTTAGTTTACATTCATTATTGTTTGTGAATGCTCTGCTCGTTCCGCAGAGTCAGTCGCTTAGATTTCCCCTGTCTACACTATGTGATCAAAAGTATCCGGACACCTGACTGAAAATGACTTACAAGTTCGTGGGGCCCTCCATCGGTAAGGCTGGAATTCAGTATATTGTTGGAGCACCCTTAGCCTTGATGACAGCTTCCACTCTCGCAGGCATACAGTCAATCAGGTGCTGGAAGGTTTCTTGGGGAATGGCAGCCCATTCTTCACGGAGTGCTGTACTGAGGAGGCCTGGCACGAGATCGGCGTTCCAAATCATCCGAAAGGTGTTCTATAGGATTCAGGTCAGGAATCTGTGCAGGCTGTCCATTACAGGGATGTTATTGTCGTCTAACCACTCTGCCACATGCCGTGCATTATGAACAGGTGCTCTCGTGTTGAAAGATGCAATCGCCATCCCCGAATTGATCTTCAACGGTGGGAAGCAGGAAGGTGCTTAAAACATCAATGTAGGCCTGTGCTGTGATAGTGCCACGCAAAACAACAAGGGGTGCAAGCAAGCCCCTTCAATGAAAAACACGACCACACCATAACACCACCGCCTCCGAATTTTACTGTTGGTACTACACACTCTGGCAGATGATGTTCACCGGGCCTTCGCCATTTCCACACCCTGCCATCGGATCGCCATGTCGTGTACCGTGATTCGTCACTCTACACAATGTTTTTCCACTGTTCAATCTCCATTGTTTACGCTCCTTACACCAAACGAGGAGTCGTTTGGCATTTACCGGCGTAATGCGTGGCTTATGAGCAGCCACTCGACCATGAGGTCCAAGTGTACTCACTGAACCGTGATTCATTTTCAAAGAATATTCTTAAGAATTTATTTTATTTACTAGCGATTCATCAAGACTTTAACACGTTTAATCACACTATGTAAGCATGGAAGTGGTTGCCAGGGAGTAACTGATGAAATCATAACCAAATTCCTGTTAACAAATGGGAATTTTATTCACTTTAATAGTGCCTAAAAGCATTTTTTAAAAGAAACAGATTTAAAATTATAATCAGAAAGCACCCTCTAAATATAAAAGTTACAATTTATTCAGAGGCAGAAAGAAACAAGTTTTGACTGTATGAGCTTTCGGGCAGAGAACCTCGCCACTCCCTTTTGACACGGCCGTAGTTACGACCTCTCACAACAGCCTCTGAAAGACTACACTGGTGTACATCTGCAACACACCAGATAACTTTAAACTAAGAGTTTTAACAATTTACACAAGCACACAAACTATGCATCCCCTGTAGGAGGGATGGAAATGGTACAAAACACTAACAATTAAAATATTAACCTTGCCACCGAAGGTGCAACTTTATTTTAACTTCTAAGAAAAGTCTTACAGTGAAAGGGTGGCAACTTTATATACTAAAATGATTGAGCCTTGGTAAGAACTGCTGTTTTTGAAGAGCGCGCCGCAGCGCGTAGTGTGAAGTAGTCGCCCTCCGTTTCTGGCTGTGGCGCCGCTGTGGCAATCGTAGCTTTTGTGTCTCCCTCTGGTGGGAAAGGGGGGAAGGTTGCTGTTCACGTGCATTTAAGGGGCGCTTTGAACTCGCGGGTCAGTCGGAGTCAGTCTGGAAGTCGGTGCAGTGAGTCGACAGAGTCAGTCGGAAGGCAGACAGTCGCATGTTAGTCAGTTTGCTCTAAGTCTCAGTCGCCGTTGGATTGTGGACTGGGTCGGGTTCGTCGTTACTCCGCTGTTGGACGAGTTGGCAGTCAGCAGCAGGCAGGTCCGCACGGTGCAAGTACGCGCCGGGACTGTGGTCGACGCAGACGGAAGGCCGTTGGTCGATCGGTCGGCTGGTCATCGGATGGTGACATGTGGTCTGCTGAGCACTGAACCAGTATCAGTCGGAGAAGAGTTGGCAGCCAGCAACAGTCCGGTCAGTCTGTCTGTCGTACGCATTGTGAGGCAGTTAGTGCCTGTCTGTCATCCGGAGTGCTAGTATGTCTTTCGTTCGGATCAACCTTTAAAGCTGGCAAAATGAGAGTCTTTCCATTCCGCCAGTAAGACAGCGAGTGGTCGCCCGGTCGGGGCTTAGTTCCTGCATCTGAGTCTGCGCGTTAGGCCGCCAGTCGGCTCGAGTTTGCTCAGGCAATAGTCATTGGCGGTTGGATCGATCGGTTGGTTGGTCGCGCACTGAAACACAAGATGACTTGTCCGTCTTGAGCGTCGGCGCATGTGAGGTCGCCACGTGAATCCAGTGGGCCGCGGCATATAGCGAGGGGTAGTGGCTTCGCTTTTGACACGAGAGCAACAGGAATCAACCCACGACATCGGTCTGGCCAGTGCGAGCTGCGACGCCGTGAGACGGGAGATCGGCCTTCCTTCCTGCGTCCGTTGAGGCGGCTGGCAGCGGACGGTTCGGGAGAGCGGTTTGGAGGCTGCTGCGCCAGGTCTTCTCGAGAAATCGCAGTTTATTAGAAGTTAAGTGATTGGTGATATGTTGTGTGATTTACTTTTGTTAAATTTTACTTGTTTTCTTGGTCAGTCTCTCGTTCCCAGCTTGCTCGTTTGTCTCTCGTCCGCATTTGTTAGGCAGTTAGTGTCTGTCTGTCGTTCGGAGCTGCCTCTGTCATGTTTGTCGGATTCGGTGTGTTAACGAATTCCTGAAATATGTTTTGGTCTTGCCTGTCATCTTGAGAGGCGGTATATGTGTACTCTAGAGCATGTCAACTCGTTTGGCCAACCTTGTATAATTTTATTTAAGATTGCATTTCATGGGATTTTATTTAAATGGTCATTTTAGTATATAAAGTTGCCACCCTTCCACCATAAGACTTTTCTTAGAAGTCAAAATCTAGTTTCACCCTCGGTGGCAAGTTAATATTTTAATTTTAGTGTTTTGTACCATTTCCAACCCTCATACGGGGTGCATAGTTTATTTGCTTGTGTCAATTGTTAAAACGTTTAGCTTAAAGCAATCTGATGTGTTGCAGATTTGTACCAGTGTAGTCTTTCAGAGGTTGTTGTGAGCGGTCGTGACTACGGCCGTGTCAAAAGGGAGCAACAAGGTTCTCAGCCCGAAAGCTCATACAGTCAAAAATTTGTTCTTTCTGCCTCTGAATAAATTGTAACTTGATATTTAGAGGGTGCTTTATGATTATAATTTTAAATCTGTTTCTTTTAAAAAATGCTTTAGCCACCATTAAAGTGAATAAATTACCATTTGTTTACGATTTCATCAGTTACAGAAACTGTTGTACTCTAGGTTAAAAAGATCGACAGGTAAAATTTAGTAGAAATTTGTACATCTATAGAAACATCGATGCTCGAAGAATGCAACAACTTCCATCGTCATACGTTAGCGAATGGTATTGCCGAGAACCCGAGAAAATTCTAAAGCAAGTCGAGGGCTTCTTTTCAGTCAATCGTTGACCAGTCTGGTGTGGAAATAGATGATAGCAAAAGGAAAACTGAACTTTTAAATTTCGCGTTTGAGTAATCATCCACACAGGACGATCGTACAGCCATACCATCGTTCGTCTGTCACGCGTAATCCGGAACGGAGGACATAGAAATAGGCATCTCTGGCGTTGAGGAGCAACTGAAACTGAAAACAAACGTCACCTGGTTCAGATGGAATCACAACTAGATTTTCCAGAAAGTATTCTTCGATACTGGTCCCTTATATAACTTACATTTATCGTAATTTTCTCGCAAAGTGCAAATTCCCAAATTACCGAAAATAAAGAGCAAGCCGTGTGTATGAAGGGCAAAAGAACGGACTTACATAATCATAGGCAAATGTCCTTAACATCAGTTCGCTGCCTTTTCTGGCACGATTTCCTGCAAACTATGGATGAGAGACAACAGGCAGATCCCATATTCCTAGATTTCTCTGTGTTTGACACTGATTGTTAATGAAGATTCGGGCATGCCGAGTAGCTTCTCAGATACGTGAGTGGCTCAAAATCTTCTTAAGAAATAGAACTCAATACGTTGTCCTGGACGGGGAATGTTCAGAGACGGAGGTACCGCCTGGACTGCACTCCTGGGGAGTGTGACAGCACCGCTCTTACTCACTATATACATAAACGACCTGACGGATAGGGTGAGCAGCAACCTGCGATGTTTGCTGATGTTGATGTTGATGTAGTGCACGGGAAAGTGCCATCACTGAGTAACTGTAGGAAGATGTAGGATGAGGCAAACAGTTTCTATTTTGTGTGATGAATGACAGATTGCTCTAAATGTAGAAAAACGTGAGTTAATGCAGTGAGTAGGGAAACCAGTGCTGTAATGTTCGAATACATTAATTATTAGTGATCTACCGCTTTACACAGACGTCCATCAAATAACAGGGCGTAACATTGCATAGCTATGTGAAATGGAACGGGCACGTCAAGTCGGTAGTACGGAAGACGAATGGTCGACTTCCATATACTGAGACAATTCTTGGTAAGTGTAGCTCATCTGTGATGGATACTGCGTGCAGAACACTAGTGCAAACCACTCTTCAGTATTGCTAGAGTGTTTTGGGTCGCCGCCAGGTCGGAGTAAAGGAAGACATTGAAGCAATACAAAGGCGTGCTGCAGGATTTGTTACCGGCAGGTTAGATCAGCACTCGAGTGTTACGTAAAGGCACCGTGAAATGAAACAGGAATCCTAGAGGGGAGACAATGCTCGTTTCACGAAACACTGTCGAGAAAATATGGAGAATCGGAGTTTGCGGCCAACGTACATTACGCTTAAAGACGGAAGAGACAAGATAAGGGAAATAGGTTCGTTTTTCCCTCGCTTCATTTGCGAATGGAACGGGAAAGGGAATGACTAATAGTGGTACAAGGTACCCTCCACCATGCACCGTACGGTGGCTTACGGATTGTGTATGTAGATGTAACTGTAGGTGCCTGCATCTGAATGAATTTGATCAGAATCTCATTCTGCAAGTTTTCCTGTTTTGGTTGACGTCCGTATGTCGAGGAAGCTAATAAATTTATCTTTTATCTGACTGAGAAGCTCAAATTCCTCCATGCATGATGTACTGAAAATTTCAATGAACAGGGTCACTTTGCTGTTAATGGCGAGGACTGAGGTTTTTAGTCTGTTGCTTGTTTTCCATTACATTAAGTTTGTAATTGACTGAAATGACTCTGAGCACTATGGGACTTAATTGCTGAGGTGATCAGTCCCCTAGAACTTAGAACTACTTAAACCTAACTAACCTAAGCACATCACACACGTCCATGCCCGAGGCAGGATTCGAACCTGCGACCGTAACGGCAGCGCAGTTCCAGACTGTAGCGCCTAGAACCGCTCGACCACTCCGGCCGGCAGTTTGTGATTAATTTTAGGTGATAGGTTATGAGCCTGGGGAAAGTGAATCACTGGCTCTCGATCCACTCTTACATGTGGGTTATTATACGTATAGGTTTGCTATGTTGGTAATGCATGAAAAGCTTCCAGGCGTTTCCTGGCCGCTTGTAGAGAGTACAAAATTGGAAGTCATCCGAGAATGAATCAGCAACCATTAACAGGTAAACAGATGGTGCTGGAGTAGCTCCACTAATATGTGGAACTCTCGTGCCCTCTGCTCAATTTAGCGCATAACAGTAAGGTGCCTTATTCGGCAGCTCTACCGTTCGGAAGTCCCCGATTTGTATCCGCTAGCACGGGCCAAGAGATATTATATGGCTTCCCGTGGGAGCGAAAATTTGTTGTCCATCTTGCCTGCCATCACTATCGTTGAGGTTTTCACCATAACCATGGCCTGGATCAGCTGAATCAGTATGTGTTTACTCGTATCTTCGCTTGTACCAGCCAAAACTTGGAGTTTTAGGGTTCCGTATAGGAGGAGTTTAAATGTATAAAAATAGGTACTCTCAGCCAACAAAATTTTCGGGTTTTTGGTATTCATCGTGGCAGCGAGTCTAACATGACCGCTAAACGAAGTAATTGCTCGTAGCCTTTCACAGCCAGTTCGATAACCCCATTATCGTGTTTTCTTATTTAAGAGCTCTAGCTGGTTAAAACTACGGAGGTGTTACAAATGTGCTGAAGTCATTTTCGCACTTTCGTCAGACCACATGCACAAGAGGAGGCGTGTTTGGACTAGAACAGTTTCATCTTAGATAATCTGGCTGTGTTTCCCACGTGACGTACTTAATAGCTTAGAATCTGCACTATTCTTGGCTGTAATTTGTCATCACCGCACTATCAGATATTGTGTAAAAGTTGGTGAATAGGAATCACTAACTCACTTCCTTATATACACTCCTGGAAATGGAAAAAAGAACACATTGACACCGGTGTGTCAGACCCACCATACTTGCTCCGGACACTGCGAGAGGGCTGTACAAGCAATGATCACACGCACGTCACAGCGGACACACCAGGAACCGCGGTGTTGGCCGTCGAATGGCGCTAGCTGCGCAGCATTTGTGCACCGCCGCCGTCAGTGTCAGCCAGTTTGCCGTGGCATACGGAGCTCCATCGCAGTCTTTAACACTGGTAGCATGCCGCGACAGCGTGGACGTGAACCGTATGTGCAGTTGACGGACTTTGAGCGAGGGCGTATAGTGGGCAGGCGGGAGGCCGGGTGGACGTACCGCCGAATTGCTCAACACGTGGGGCGTGAGGTCTCCACAGTACATCGATGTTGTCGCCAGTGGTCGGCGGAAGGTGCACGTGCCCGTCGACCTGGGACCGGACCGCAGCGACGCACGGATGCACGCCAAGACCGTAGGATCCTATGCAGTGCCGTAGGGGACCGCACCGCCACTTCCCAGCAAATTAGGGACACTGTTGCTCCTGGGGTATCGGCGAGGACTATTCGCAACCGTCTCCATGAAGCTGGGCTACGGTCCCGCACACCGTTAGGCCGTCTTCCGCTCACGCCCCAACATCGTGCAGCCCGCCTCCAGTGGTGTCGCGAAAGGCGTGAATGGAGGGACGAATGGAGACGTGTCGTCTTCAGCGATGAGAGTCGCTTCTGCCTTGGTGCCAATGATGGTCGTATGCCTGTTTGGCGCCGTGCAGGTGAGCGCCACAATCAGGACTGCATACGACCGAGGCACACAGGGCCAACACCCGGCATCATGGTGTGGGGAGCGATCTCCTACACTGGCCGTACACCACTGGTGATCGTCGAGGGGACGCTGAATAGTGCACGGTACATCCAAACCGTCATCGAACCCATCGTTCTACCATTCCTAGACCGGCAAGGGAACTTGCTGTTCCAACAGGACAATGCACGTCCGCATGTATCCCGTGCCACCCAACGTGCTCTAGAAGGTGTAAGTCAACTACCCTGGCCAGCAAGATCTCCGGATCTGTCCCCCATTGAGCATGTTTGGGACTGGGTGAAGCGTCGTCTCACGCGGTCTGCACGTCCAGCACGAACGCTGGTCCAACTGAGGCGCCAGGTGGAAATGGCATGGCAAGCCGTTCCACAGGACTACATCCAGCATCTCTACGATCGTCTCCATGGGAGAATAGCAGCCTGCATTGCTGCGAAAGGTGGATATACACTGTACTAGTGCCGACATTGTGCATGCTCTGTTGCCTGTGTCTATGTGCCTGTGGTTCTGTCAGTGTGATCATGTGATATATCTGACCCCAGGAATGTGTCAACAAAGTTTCCCCTTCCTGGGACAATGAATTCACGGTGTTCTTATTTCAATTTCCAGGAGTGTATATACAGGGTGGTCCATTGATCGTGACCGGGCCAAATATCTCACGAAATAAGCGTCAGACGAAAAAATTACAAAGAACGAAACTTGTCTGCCTTGAAGGGGGAAACTAGATGGCCTATGGTTGGCCCGCTAGATGGCGCTGCCATAGGTCAAACGGATATCAACTGCGTGTTTTAAAATAGGAAGCCCCATTTTTATTACATATTCGTGTATTACGTAAGGAAATATGGGCCACCCTGTATATAACTTACAAATGTTCAGTGTGTAGCTGTATTTACAAGTTAATTTGCGAAGTGAATGTAAAATAGCTCGTTCCACATTATTACGATTTATCGTGCAAAATGATTAACGCAACATGAAACTATGCAACTGACCAATTAACTAACTGCCATATACTGAATGAGTCATGAGAATGGGCGCTCGTAATGGTTCATGAACAGACCAAGAAATGTAACCAACGCTAGTAACATATTTATTTTATGTATTAAAATACTGCAGCAAGGAACTGATTTTTTAAAGGGGATTGAAGTGTTCTTGAAAGTAGAAGTATTGCGAATGTCATGTGTTATTAATGTTTCCATTTAAAAGTTATCGTAAAAATAGGACAAAGTTATAGTTGGGAGAGCGGAAGGTGTCAGCACAATGCCTCCGCCCATTTATACGAAGTTTATGCGTCAGTCAAGGTGAAACCACACTGCCTGGTAGTTCTTAGTTTCAAATGTAGATCATTTCACAGCTATTTTTGCGAAAAGTGTCACTGCAAACTTAAGCAGACTCCACATTAAAATATTCGTGTTTTTAAGGCCTATCAACTGGCTCTAAGCCGCGCGGTCTATGGCACCTCGTCACGGTCCTCGCGGCTCCCCCCGTCGTAGGTTCGAGTCCTCCCTTGGGCATGGGTGTGTGTGTTGTTCTTAGTGTAGGTTAGTTTAAGTTAGATTCACTAGTGCGTAAGCTTAGGGACCGATGACCTCAGCAGTTTGGCACCACAAGTCCTTACCACAAATTTCCAAATTTCCAACTGTCAGTAAAATGCTTTGTTACACTTAAGAAAGTGCTAGTTGTAATACTTTCGCTGGGTAAAAATTTGCGGGTTTTAGTCATACAAAGAAAGCACTTATCCTACTCCACAATTGTCGTTCCATCTTCGGTGTTTATTTATCAACTGATATCGTAATTTCACATTTGACTGTTTGTACGGTGGTCTGTCTTGGTTGGTACAGGTGTGTGCGTTTTTTTTCTTTTCTTTTTTTTTTTTTGCAGTACTGTACTTCACATCTGAAAGTTTTGCAGCCAAGCTGCTATTATACTTTTGTCTAATTACTGTCTTTTTGAGATGTTCAATGGTTGTCAGGATCTATTAAACCAAACAACACTGAATTGTAAACAAACAGTTTCAGAACACAAACAACATAAACATTTTGAGATATCTGGAAAATACAACTAGACAATAATTAAATAGCAGTTTGGTAGAAAAATTCTAAACCTTGTAGCGAAATCTTGCCTGTACCAAGCAAGGCGATCAGTTGCATAAACACTCCATGGGGAACCGAGTTATTAAAACAACTGAAGATAGTGTAACAGCGTTAAAGTAAGACGCAATAAATTGTAGTGGTAATATCCTCAAAATGTATTGTAACGTTATTTGTTTCTTCGGTGTAGAGCAGCTGCAATAGATCTAGGTGTAATAACATTTGGACCGTCTGTTACGTCGAGGCAGTATGATGTATAACACAGGGAACGCTGGACGAAATTAGTCTTCCTCATTAAGCGTATTGGGACTGCGCATATGACAGTAGCCCCTTCTAATAAATAAGAGTACTTCTCATAAACATTTATACGAATAAAAGTGCCTTGCAGGCGCAAATGAAGCGCCAAATATATCATGAAGGACGCATCTGTGAGAAGGCACCGAGTATTGCAAGCCCTCGGCGCGGCCAATGATAAATCTGGCGGAATTAATTTCGTCGCAGTCCCAGACGCGAGTCACCTGGGGGAGGGTTGGAGGGGGAAGGGGGGGGGGGAAGGGAGAGGGGGTGAGCGGAGAACAAGACGCTGTATATCAAAACGTAAGGTGCCGGGCTGCCGCCTTAATAGTTTTAAGTCCCGCCCGTAAATTTGGGTGCGTGGCAGTTACAGGGCGCCGCGTTGGATTTCGCGAATATATTTCCGAGTGCCACTCGAGGAACCTTAACCTTATCTCATATTCCAGAACATTAAGCGGCGGCGCGGGCCGCGACTTACGATCCGCTCCGAAGCTATCAATCGGCTGACGGCGGGCGGAACGGGAACCGAGCTTCAGTCTCGTGGCGGGGTGAGGAGGGTGGACAGGCTCAGGTAGGGGGGGGGGGGGGGGGGAGGGGAAGTGCTCTCCAGCAGCACAGCCGAATATGTGCGTAGCTCCAGCCCAAAATATGGTCCTTATTCTGCGGTCGTGGCATTTGCCCGAAGTACGTGATCACCGCTGGAGGCATAACGGTCATTGAGGGTAGAGCAACCTCAGCACGGCTGAGAGAGGGAGGGAAGGAGGAAGGGAGATGTATGCTACGAGCGAGTCACAGCCCTCCACAGCACGGTGTTTTTCCTTTGTCACTGAGTGACCCCTGCCATATCATCCCGTGTCAACTGACCGAATGTTGAACTGCCGTGTGCCGTTGGTCCTCTGCACTGCCTCTAGACTGCCAGCTATTGAAATTTTTTTTGTTTAATTGCTGGTATCGACTTTTGATCTGGTACTAAGTACTGTAGCAGGTCGTGTTACACCTATTTTTACAATTTTTAGTTACTTGTATATCTTCTCTGCTCAACGAGATGAGAATACTGTTGTGACTTGGCGCACGCCACGTTTACTGACTAAAAGGTACAGTTTATGCAAAGTACGATCCTGATGCACAAAACCAAGTCCTGGTGCAGTCGCCGGTTATTGGCTCGACAGCAAACGGCTAATACTATAATCCCTAGGGACCTCTTGGAATAGGCAACAGTCATCATCGATGACGTAGCCGGAGCATAGCGTTATGTCGTCTGCAAGCAAACACACGAAGCTGCTTATCCTGCTTTTTCTTCTTTATTTGAACGTGGACTAGTCATTGGATGTCACTTAAGTAGCAAATCCACCAGGGTGATTTCAGCCTTCCTAAAGCTGCCCCAACCGACAGCTGGTGATGTGACTGTGACGTGGATAGAAGAACGCGCAAATATAGCTAAACCAAGGCCAGACACATTTCATGCACTCGCGGACAGAGCATAGCGGAGGGTGACGCCCAATGGCTGTGAGTAGGGAGTTAAAAAGACGGAGGTACAACGGTCGGGCAGTTCTTCATAAGCCACACATTTTTGTAGTTAATGCTAAGCAGACTTGAGGTTGCGTAAAGAGCAACGCCGTTGGACAGTGGATGACTGGAAACGAATGTTCTGGACCACTGGATCATGCCTATACCCAGCGACAATCCGATGGAACAGTTTGGGTGGTGGAGAATTCCTGGAGAACGTTACCTGCCATCATGTGTAGTGCCAGTAGTGAAGTACATAGGAGGTGGTGCTTACGGTATGGGAGTATTTTTCGTGCTTTGGGCGTAGCCCCTTTATTAAACATAAGAAAAAATTAATTGCCCGAGGATACGAACGCATGTTACAGCATTATGTACTTCTACAGTACAGGAATGGGTAGGAGACGATGGCTGTATCAGAATGACAAAGCAACTGTGATGCAATGGACTGTGGACAATAACATTCCTAAAATGGATTGGCCCGCGCCGAATCCCGACCTGAAACCAATGGATGACCTTTGGGATGAGATAGAAAGTCGACTTCCCTCCAGACACTAGTTTCCAGCATCACTGCTTTCTCTCTCTTGAGGAAGAATGGGTTGCCATTCCTCCAAAGACACTCAGACACCTCACTGCAAGAGTCTCCAACAGAGTTCAAGGCGTCATAAAGGCAAAGGACGAGCACACACCCTATTAGTATCCGCTAATAGTTGTCCATATACCTTTAATCAGATAATGTATATACTGTAATTGTGGGTCAGCTCCATTGGTGTGGTAATTGTTACACAGTGAAGTTTGAGATGAACATTCGATTTTATATCACATCGATAACAGTTCTAAGTGCCTGTAGATGAAGCTAGAGTTGCTTCGAAATCGACTGCAAAAAAATCAAAACAATAAATACAGCTCAGTGGAGGAAAAGTAGTAAGCGAATAGCTTCTGTTCTCCGTTACAAACTGCGCTTAAGTGTTTCCCAGAGTCACAGACTATTTATTGTGTACAAAATGTCCTAATAATATCTTAGAGCTGACAAGACAGTTGTGCAACAACGTGTTCAGTTCAACTACAATAAGCAGAAGGCCGACTGCAATTGTGATGCTGCACTCTCTAGGGGGTGGCGGAATTTAGTGTGACATAAAAGCTTTCTGGCAGATTAAAACTGTGTGCCCGACCGAGACTCGAACTCGGGACCTTTGCCTTTCGCGGGCAAGTGCTCTACCATCTGAGCTACCGAAGCATGGTAGAGCACTTGCCCGCGAAAGGCAAAGGTCCCGAGTTCGAGTCTCGGTCGGGCACACAGTTTTAATCTTCCAGAAAGTTTCATATCAGCGCGCACTCCGCTGCAGAGTGAAAATCTCATTCTAGTGTGACATACTTTCTAAACATTGAAGAACCTGGCATCTTTGAGGCCAGGAATAACATATAAATTTGAATTTATCAAAGAATACTTCATTTTAATTATTAACTTTATGCGTTATGCGAGGATAGACTGGATTTACTAAACAGCTAATACTGATGCTTAGATATATGCTGAATCAGTCCTTTTCTTTTTCGATTTCTTTAAGTTTATCATCTAGCAATTTCAGCTTGTCTGCCCTGCACTTTCTATTTATTTTATTCCTAAGTGACACATATTTCTGTGTTCCTGTGGCCGCGTGGGGTAGCCGAGCGGTCTGAGGCGTCTTGTCACGGCCCCGCACGGCTTACCCCGTCGGAGGTTCGAATCTTCCTTCGGGCATGGGTGTGTTTGTCGTCCTTAGCTTAAGTTAGTTTAAGTTGGATTAAGTAGTGTGTAAGCTTAGGGACCGATGACCTCAGCAGTTTGGTCCCATAAGACCTCACCACAAATTTCCAAAAAAAAATTGTGTTCCTTTCTTTAACTAAAAATATTTGTATTTCCTTCTTCCGTTCATCAGTTACAGTATTTCTTCTTTTAAACTAGGTTTCTTCCTAGTTACGCTACTTGTACCTCTGCTTGTCTGTCCAACATCTGTTAATGGTCTTTTTAGAGATGTCCATTCCTATTCAGCTGAACAGCATATTGTCGTATCCATGACCGCAGTATCTACAGCCATAGAGAATTTCAAACACATATTATCATTCCTCAGTACTTCAGAATTCCACTTTTTCCACGATGATTCTTCCAGACAACATTCTTAAACTTTAGCCTGCTCTTCATCGTTACTAAATTGTGACCTGAATGTATACCTATTCCTGAGTACGCCTTGTAATACAGTATCTGTCTTGGAAATCTCTGACCACGACGTGATCCACCTGGAACCATCCAGCGTTTTTGGGCGTTTTCAAAGTATATCTACTACTCTTGTGATTTTGAACAGTGTATTCGCTGTTCTTGCCAAAATTTGTTGCAGAACTGTCTCACTCCTCTTTCATTGTTGCTACTAAGTCTATATCCTCCCGTAACTTTTCCTTCAATTCCTTCCCCTGCTACTGTGATCGAATCTCCCGTAATTATTAGAATGTCATCTCGCTTTACACACTGAGCTGCCGTTGAACACACTTGTTTTCTCTACCTACTCATCTTCTGCGCCTACTGCTGGCTTAATGCGCCTTGACGACACGTTTGATCATAGTGATGGCGGCAAAGCATTATTAAAATTAGAGACAGGAGGGGACAGCACAACTCTCCACCAATAATAGTTGACTACAGGGTCAGTTAATCACATACACTGTTTCATGGGGACCCATAATACATTTCAAAGGAGGCTCACAAATTTTACACGCAGAAGAGGCAAAAAAACCTGGTACACGTGCCTAATATCGCGTTGGGTCCCCGTAAGCAAGCAGAAGTGCCGCAGCACGACATCGAATGGACTCGACTAATGTCTGAAGTAGTGCTGGAGCGAATTGACACCAAGAACTTTGCACGGCTACCCATAAATGAGTACCAGCGGGTGGAGATCTCTTCTGAACAGCACGCTGCAAGGCTCAATAATGTTTAAGTCTGGGGAATTTGGTGGCCAGCGGAAGTGTTTAAACTCACAAGAGTGTTTCTGGAGCCACTCAGTAGCGATTCTGGACGTGTGGAGCGTCGCATTGTCCAAGTCCGTCGCAATGTACAATGGACATGAATGGATGCAGGTGATCAGACAGTATGCTTATGTGCGTGTCCCCCGTCGGAGTCGTATCTAGACGTAACAGGGGTCCCACATTACTCCAACTCCACACGCCCCACATCATTACAGAGTCTCCACCAGCTCGAACAGTCCCCTGCTGACAAGCGTGCTCCATGGATTCATGAGGTTGTCTCCACATCCGTACACGCCCATTCACTCGGACAGGTAACATTTTTCCAGTCATCAACAGTCCAATGTCGGTGTTGACGGGCCCAGGCGAGGCGTAAAGCTTTGTGTCGTGCAGTCATCAGGGGTACACGAGTGTGCCTTCGGCTCCGGAAGCCCATATCGATGATGTTTCGTTGAATGGTTCACACACTGACATTTGTTGATGGCCTAGCACTGAAATCTGCAGCAATTTGCCGAAGGGTTGCACTTCTGTCACGTTGAACGATTCTCTTCAGTCGTCGTAGGCCCCGTTCTTGCAGGATCTTTTTCCGTCCGTAGCGATGTCAGAGATTTCATTTTTGCTGGATTCCTGATATTCACGGTACACTTGTGAAAGGGTGGCACGGGAAAATCCCCACTTCATCACTACCTCGGAGAAGCTGTGTCCCATCGCTCGTGCGCCGACTGTAACACCACGTTCAGACTCACTTAAATCTTGATAACCTGCCATTGCAGCAGCAGTAACCAACTTAACAACTGCGCCAGACACTTGTCTTATACCTAGGCGTTGCCGACCGTAGCGCCGTATTCTGTTTGCTTGCGTATCTCTGTATTTGAATACGGATGCCTATACCAGTTCCTTTGGCGCTTTAATGTAAATGAGAAAGTAGGAAATAAGTGGCATTAAGTGCTGCTACTACAGGTAATCAATGGTTAAGGAACCGAGAGACAGTAATTGTTCAATAAGGAAACACCACATAATAGACATCAAGAAATATGATGAATAAAGAAATGAAACGTGAAAATGAGTGTGAGCGGGAAAGATTCTGTCTAGTGATGGTGCACGGCAGTAGAACGTCTCATATTACATTATATGTAAACTGAAGATGATGGAAGGGGGGAGGAAAGGACTATTGATGCCAACTGCATCGGAACTTTACGTGGAATCAGCGGCGACGAGTGAAAATGTGTGTCGGACCGGGATCTCTTGCTTATGAGTCAGTTGCGTTAACTGCTGCTCCATCCGGACAGTGTGCTCATCGCACCTGTGCGGACTACCTCGGCACGCCCGTTGGCCGACCCACACTCCGTTCCCTCCATGCTCGCTATCTACAGGTTCATGCAGAAGGTCAGTCGTAATTGTACATCCGCAGTGAAGAAGGTGAATTCGTTTCCTATTGAGACGAACCAGCTAATGAATACGTGGTGTCTGTTCTTTCGGACGTCCGCACAGTGCAAAACTGCGTGCAGTTGTGGATCCGTCACCAGCCGACCGCTTTCTACGGAACCTGAATTGATCGACTCGTCTTCCAGTGGGGTAATATCGTAACACGTCCAATGGTTACTTTTATGTGGAACCATTCTATGGGTCCGTTGTGGCTGGTGTTCGGTTTTCATTTGGCCGCCACTCATAATCGCTTATTTACGTGTTAACAATATGTATGTTTGTAACATTAGCTCAAATCGTTGTCCTGTGTTACGTTATCACTGACGTTACTAATCTCTGTTGTTGCGTTAACCTCTAGGTACACAAGTTGAAGTGGAAAGTCCCTCCTTTAAGGTAGCCCTATAGGAAGCAATCTGGAGACGTTAAATCTGGTGAACAGGGGTAGGGGGCACGGGCGAGGGTGTGGGGCATAATCCTTTAAAGGCGATTCGATGATCAAACAACGATTGAGTTGTTTCATTACATGTGTGACCAGTGGAGCTGACCTGCTGCCACCAACAATAACGTTGATCTACCGTAAGAAGCGAAATGAAGAGTGTGGTGATATCTCGGTACACAGCGCTGTTACCCGTAGTTTCACAGAAAATAGAGCCCACTGTGCGTCGACGCAATACGGGTCACCACGCTCCAATTTTTGACAGTGTTTTTGAATTTGATTTCGCAGGACAGTGCGAATCAGGTTGTGGAAAGGGGCCAAGATCAGTTACTGTTAGATATACAAGAACACACAACTTTATCCCTCGAACACCAATGCACAGTTTCACGGCTGAGGGTCCAAGTAACTTCTCAATAATAAAGTTTAAATAATTCCTTTTAAAACACAAGGATTTAGAGAAACGGCTGAAGGCCTTACATAAGTAAAATTAAAATACCCCTAAATAATTCCTTTTAAGGCACAAGAATTTGGACAAATGGCTGAAGGCCTTACTTCAATAAAATTGAAATATCTTCTCTTCTAAAGGCCCAAATAACATATCAGATCAGCAAAGGAAATTCTTAAAAGGCAAGCATTTACAAATTTCGGCTAAAAGCCATTTTAAGGCAAAGTTAAATTAATTCCTCTGCTGAAAGCTAAATAACATTTCAACATAATAAAAGGGCACCTTTAAAGACAATCATTTACACAGTACAACAGAAAACCATGTTAAGAAAACTTAAAATATCTTGACGGCTGAAGGCCCACGCAATTATTAAAGACAAACCTTAAGATAGCATTTACACAGTATGGCTGAAGGTCGTTTTAAGATTTCAAGGTAATTAAAGAGAAACCTTATAGACAGGAATTTACACCTTACGGTCTGAAAGCCACACATTTTAAAACAAACCGGCTGAAGGCCTAAATACAGAGCAAACATGAATTTTAAATAAAACACGGCTGAAGGCCTAATCTTAAAATACTTCACATAAGATTCGCCCCAAGGCCATAGACTGAACATAGAACAGACAAAATTAATACGCAGCTGAAGGCCTGGCACAGTACTTGCAACAAAAGAAAATCGCAGTCACAAACAGCAAAACAGTGGTGCTCAGAAGTGTTCAAAGTGTCGGCCTGGGGAGGAAGCTCTAACAACAGTTTAAGTTAGACAGGCAGCTACACTAAATAATTGTGTGGCAGCACGACCTAGGGACGGCTGAAGAACCAACCAACAACACAGTCAATTCCCTTCCACCCGACCAACGGGATGACAACCAAAAATATCAGCGAGGACGAGAATCGCAGCAGGACTATGTCTTAATAACTGGCGTCTCAACACAGTCAAGGCACAATAACCACCCCAAGGAAAAGGGGGAACAACATCAAGCTGTCGAACTACACGGCATGCCAGACAGCGTCAACACGGCGAGGAAAACACACTGCCGGAAAACTACGCTAACGACCAGGGCAGGTAACCGGAACGTTAACGGTCACAAGGCAGAAGATACCGCTGGTGCACTTCACTTGATAAATTACAATCATTTCAAAAGTTAAACACCATATAGGAAGACGGATGCAAAATCTTGCCGACTCCAGCACACCATCACGTTGCTGCTTGCGGTAACAGCCCAGGAAGCAACAACCAGTATCCAACGAAGAGATGTCACAGCAGTTGAGGTTTCATAACAGGTTCACTCATTACTCAACTCTAGTATGCAGGTTCGGTGGGCGACGAAGTTTGCAGCTCTCGCAGCTAGTGCCACACAACTCTGACCGTGGGTGCACACTGCCAGCAGACCCGGTCTCACCTCACGCCGCGGAGACTTTCTCGCTACTCTGTCGCAACCGACCCAGCTGCCTCACACACACCATGACACGGAAATATAGCGGCCACACCAAAGAAGGTACAGCAGTACTAATATAGATAACGCTGCTGCTGCCACTGACGGAGGCAAGTGTGCAACGGGTAGTAACTGAGGGAGCAAGAAGACGCCACTCGATGGTGACAAAATGCCAAATAAAGGAAGACGGCATCAGCGCGAGCTGACCACGGCTCAGTTTTCATGAACTACATGTGGGTTTTTGGTGAAAAAATTTTTTGTGTTTTGACTATTTAAGTGTCAACTGAGGTGAAAATATACCTCTTCAATGAAGAAAACACGATCCACCTCTGCGCATCCATGGATTTCAACAAATGACAGAAACAATACACAGTACGCTAAACGCTTGTCTTTAACCGATATCTTCAATTGCTGCACACTAAGAACTTGCTAAACACGAAATTTCAGCTTGTGCACCGCTTTCTGAGAGCTGTCATACGAAATGTGGGGCTGGACAGATGGTGAAGGTGAACGAAGCATGACATCACCCGGCACAGCCAATTCAGCGTCCGTCAAATTGACCAGTCTCCCAGTTCTCTTCGTGTATTCAGGTGATCCACATAACTGGAAACGGACGCTTAATCTCGTTGTTGTTGAACTGTTCGGCACTGCGGCGACTGTATATTTCCTACGAAATGAGTTTAAACCGCGAGCACACGAACGACGTGCAAAATACTGTCAAAAATGAAAACTAGATGATCTGGGGAAACGACATGGTTACCAAGCAGTGAACTGCGTGATGTAGCAGACGTCATGTGACCTGCACCCGTAACATTGGTGTCTTCTTTTGCTGTCGGTAATTCTTGTGGTGCTACCTTGCGACGGGTGATCGAATGAACGCAACGCAAATCCTATGCAGGGTGAACCAGAACTCCACTGACATACTTTCAGAGGTGGTACTATGGACCAAAACAAGAAAAAAGTTTCCATTAACACGGCCTCTAAAGAGCACACATTAGAAAATACAAGCACTTGTCCGTCTTCGCCACTATCTCACTAGAGCTGAAATATTCGTTTTGAGAAATTCAACAACTGTATTTAAGATAATTCTCATTTATTGTTCCGTCTCATCTGCACATTTTTAATGAGCTTACATGTTTCGATCTCTTAGGATCATCTTCAGACCTAAGTAGTTGCAAAACATGGTACGGTGATATGTGGTTCTGGGTAGAAAGTACGGGTTGCTGACGCAACTATTTAGGCCTCAAGATGATCCTGAGTGATAGAAACATGTAAGATTAGATTAGATTAGATTAATACTAGTTCCATGGATCATGAATACGATATTTCGCAATGATGTGGAACGAGTCGAATTTTCTAATACATGACATAATTAGGTTAATTTAACAACATACTTAAGTTAATATAACAACTTTATTTTTTTGTGTTTTTTGTTTTTCTTTATTTTTATTTTTATTTTTTTTAATTTTTTAAATATTTTTTCTTTTTTTTCTTAATATATATCTAAAAATTCCTCTATGGAGTAGAAGGAGTTGTCATTCAGAAATTCTTTTAATTTCTTCTTAAATACTTGTTGGTTATCTGTCAGACTTTTGATACTATTTGGTAAGTGACCAAAGACTTTAGTGCCAGTGTAATTCACCCCTTTCTGTGCCAAAGTTAGATTTAATCTTGAATAGTGAAGATCATCCTTTCTCCTAGTATTGTAGTTATGCACACTGCTATTACTTTTGAATTGGGTTTGGTTGTTAATAACAAATTTCATAAGAGAGTATATATACTGAGAATCTACTGTGAATATCCCTAGATCCTTAAGTAAATGTCTGCAGGATGATCTTGGGTGGACTCCAGCTATTATTCTGATTACACGCTTTTGTGCAATAAATACTTTATTCCTCAGTGATGAATTCCCCCAAAATATGATGCCATATGAGAGCAATGAGTGAAAATAGGCGTAGTAAGCTAATTTACAAAGATGTTTATCACCAAAATTTGCAATGACCCTTATTGCATAAGTAGCTGAACTCGAACGTTTCAGCAGATCATCAATGTGTTTCTTCCAATTTAATCTCTCATCAATGGACACACCTAAAAATTTGGAATATTCTACCTTAGCTATATGCTTCTGATTAAGGTCTATATTTATTAATGGCATCATACCATTCCCTGTACGGAACTGTATGTACTGTGTCTTATCAAAATTCAGTGAGAGTCCGTTTACAAGGAACCACTTAGTAATTTTCTGAAAGACAGTATTGACAATTTCATCAGTTAATTCTTGTTTGTCAGGTGTGATTACTATGCTTGTATCATCAGCAAAGAGAACTAACTTTGCCTCTTCATGAATATAGAATGGCAAGTCATTAATATATATTAAGAACAACAAAGGACCCAAGACTGACCCTTGTGGAACCCCATTCTTGATAGTTCCCCAGTTTGAGGAATGTGCTGATCTTTGCATGTTACGAGAACTACTTATTTCAACTTTCTGCACTCTTCCAGTTAGGTACGAATTAAACCATTTGTGCACTGTCCCACTCATGCCACAATACTTGAGCTTGTCTAGCAGAATTTCATGATTTACACAATCAAAAGCCTTTGAGAGATCACAAAAAATCCCAATGGGTGGTGTTCGGTTATTCATATCATTCAAAATTTGACTGGTGAAAGCATATATGGCATTTTCTGTTGAAAAACCTTTCTGGAAACCAAACTGATATTTTGTTAGTACTTCATTTTTACAGATATGTGAAGCTACTCTTGAATACATTACTTTCTCAAAAATTTTGGATAAAGCTGTTAGAAGGGAGATTGGACGGTAATTGTTGACATCAGATATATCCCCCTTTTTATGCAAAGGTATAACAATAGCATATTTCAGTCTATCAGGGAAAATGCCCTGTTCCAAAGAGCTATTACACAGGTGGCTGAGAATCTTACTTATCTGTTGAGAACAAGCTTTTAGTATTTTGCTGGAAATGCCATCAATTCCATGTGAGTTTTTGCTTTTAAGCAAGTTTATTATTTTCCTGATTTCAGAGGGAGAAGTGGGTGAGATTTCAATTGTATCAAATTGCATAGGTATGGCCTCTTCCATTAACAGCCTAGCATCTTCTAATGAACACCTGGATCCTACTATATCCACAACATTTAGAAAATGATTATTAAAAATATTTTCAACTTCTGACTTTTTGTTTGTAAAGTTTTCATTCAATTTGATGGTAATACTGTCTTCCTCTGCTCTTGGTTGACCTGTTTCTCTTTTAATAATATTCCAAATTGTTTTAATTTTATTATCAGAGTTGCTGATTTCAGACATGATACACATACTCCTGGATTTTTTAATAACTTTTCTTAATATAACACAGTAGTTTTTATAATTTTTGATAGTTTCTTTGTTCACTACTCTTTCTTGCTGTCAGATACATTTCCCTTTTCCGGTTACAAGATATTTTTATACCCTTAGTAAGCCATGGTTTGTTACAAGGTTTCTTACGAGTATATTTAACTATTTTCTTTGGGAAGCAGTTTTCAAATGCATTTACAAAAATGTCATGAAATAAATTATATTTTAAATTGGCATCAGGTTCACGGTACACCTCATCCCAGTCTAACTGCTGTAGGCTTTCCCTGAAATTTGCAATTGTTAAATCGTTGACTGAACGTACTACTTTGGAGGACTGTTTAGTATTGCTGAATGGAGCTATGTCATATATTGTAACTAGCTGTGCACCATGATCAGAAAGACCATTCTCAACAGGCTGAGCATTTATCTGGTTAAACTTATCTTGGTCTATAAAGAAGTTATCTATCAGTGAGCTGCTATCCTTTACCACCCGAGTAGGAAAATCAATAACGGGTGTCAAATTGAAAGAACCGAGTAATACTTCAAGGTCATTTTTCCTATTACCCTCTTTCAGAGAATCTACATCGAAGTCCCCACAAATAATAATTTGCTTCCCCCTGTCTGACAGATAGCACAACAAGGAGTCCAAATTTTTCAGAAATAGATGAAAATTTCCTGATGGGGACCTATATACAGTTACAATTATAAATGTGCCTTTATTTAATTTAAGCTCACAGGCACATGCTTCTATATGTTTCTCTACACAAAACTTTTTTGTTTCTATACTTTTTGCACAATGATAACTTTTGACATATATGGCAACTCCTCCTTTCTCCATATTTTCTCTCATTACATGTGCAGAGAGCTTATATCCACTTACATTTACCTTATCCATATCAGTAACAATGTGATGCTCAGAGAGGCATAGTATATCTATTTCATTCTCAGCTTCTAAATCTTCTAAACAAACCAGAAGCTCATCTACTTTATTCTTTAAACTCCCAATATTTTGATGAAATATACTTACATTATTTTTAATTATACTTTTATGAGAACCTTTCCTTATTCTAATATTTGCAGTACTCTCCTGTCTGAGTTTCTCATTGTGCTTAGGCCTAGTTCCTATACCAGTGGTCACATGGTGTTCAGAGAGGCAGATTATGTCAACTGGGTTGGGTGAGTTTAATTCATCAATGCAATTACCTAGGACTGAGATACAACTTGGTGGAGATAAATTTTCTGGTGATTGGTGAAAATTTATAATTGATAGCTGTGATTGATGATCAAATGTGCTAGAATTGTGCTGTTTAATTTCTTTCCTAAACTGAAGATTTGTTTCAATCCTGACCTCTCGTAGAACTTGACATCTTTCTGTCTTACCTATCCTAAAAAAGGTGCTGCTCCAACACCTGTAATCACTGGTATTTTACCATTCATGGCAGTGCCTCCCCCCCTTAAATTTCCTGCTATTACCCCAGCCAGTTTCCCCTTCCCTTTCCTGTTGAGATGTAGGCCGTGCCTGGTATAGTCCCACCTACTGAGATAATCAACAGGAACCACACCAATATGAGCCCCCGCACCCGACCCAAGCACCTGTTCCAACTCCAAATTAACTCTCCCAACAGAAGAGTTCAAATGAGGCCGGTCATGGCGTCTCAGGACAGATACAAATTCAACATTGGTGTGTCTCGATGCCGACGCAATCTTTACCAGGTCACACTCTATACTGTACCCAGGATCTCTGTCGATGCTGTTCCTTGGCCCTCCCACTATAACCACGGTGTATTCCCTGGTAAATCCTTTACAGAGTGAACCTAAATCCTCTGTCACCTGATCCAGACTAGCACTTGGTTTGAAAAAATTTGTGACCTGGTATTCTGGTCCTAATTCCTCCTGCAGAAGTTGGCCTACACCTCTGGCATGAGAACTGCCTAACAACAAAACTTTCTTCCTTTTCGATGAGTTTACTACATTCTTTTTCAATTTCCTATTGAAAGTTTGTTGTGTCCTGTCTACACCTACCTCTGCTTGAGGCTCATCAGTTTCTAACTGAAGCAACAGGTCAAACTTATTTTTGACATTCACCACAAAACTGTCAGACTTAGTTCTAGGCCTGTTCCTCCTGCTACCTGTTGCCACTTCCCACCTCTCTTTGCCCTTGTCCCTCCTTAACCTGTCCAGATATTCCCTAGCCTGATCTAGCTCAGCCTGAAGGGCAGCAATTTTCCCCTCCTGTTCCACTATCTTCCTATCTCTGCTGCAAATCCTACATAACCACTGATGAGCCTGATCCACTTTCCCAACACCCACGCCACTGCAGTCCCCCCAGTGAAAAAAACTACTACACCCATCACTCCAAACTCCGGAACTAACAATTCTACGGCAAGTCAGGCACTTCTCACTCATGGCAAAAATAATACTTTAGGTAGAATAAATCAATTAAATTACCGAAAATCAAAAAAGACGTTACAAGAATTAAGCCTATTCACAAATGTATATAAGCGAGTTTCTGATTTAAAATTCCGCTGTTTTTCTGAGATCTGTATTAAAACAATGAAGGTATACGCTATTTATTATATATTTCACTCGATGGAATGAAAAAAGAGGACAATTAAACGAGATACTTTAACTTTGATTCTCCAAAAACGTTACGAGTATTAGGCCTATAAACAAATGTATATAGGTAAGTTTCTGATATAAAGTTACGCTGTTTTTCTGAAATCTGTATTAAAACAATGAAGTTATACGCTATTTACGGTAGTTTACTTATTTGTTACCGAGAAACTAGTTAAATTACCGTGAAACAAGAAACAAACACGTTTACAAAATTTAAGCCTAAGCGCGACTTCGCGAAGTTACGATCTTTTCGTGTTTTCTGAAAAAATACGCAAAGAAAAGTCAAACCTTTAATGGCAAGACTAAACGATACACTAATGCACGTATTTAATTTGTTGTCGGCGTTAAACTAAATTATATTCCTGTCTAAATCACTTAACTTTCTGGAAATGGTTTCTGGCGTCACTTACTCGGCGGCCATCTTTTTTCTCGAAACACGTCTCTTCTGCTGAATAAGTGCTCACCGGTCTTAAGGGGTGCATTTTATAGACCTTATTTACTGGGCGGTTTTTCTCTTGTTTTGGGCCATATCACGACATCCTAAGTTATGGAAAGCCGAGAGCTTGCAGTAGACGAGATGTGCTTCACAGTATCGAAAACGAAGAAGTGCTCATAGCTCTTATGGTATGCATCTTAGATCCCATGGATTTTTATCTTTGGTTTTGTTCCAAATTACCACCTCTGAAAGTTTGTCGGTGGAGTTCTGGCTAATACTGTATACAGACACCTGTATTTTCATGTGTGTGAAGTTTCGATCGCACTGTACTTGATGTCGTTTCAAGCCACGCTGGTAGACCCAGGCTCCGTTTCCACACAGTGAGCGGGACTTGGGATGTATGCGTCGAAGACCGACTGCTTGAAGCGTCTCACTGTATTCGGCTGCACGACCTCCCGTGAGAAAGGGTAAGGGCTGAAGGCACGAATCCAAACATACTCTGCTTGCTGAGGCCTACGGACGGCAGCTCTTTCCCTTGAGGTTACAGAAAACGAGGCGCACCGCCCTCTCGCGTCGTGCGCTGCATAATTAATATTTTTACCATAGTTTCGCGGAAGGATGAATAATTCTTCCGTATGTGCGCGACCGCGTTAATTCCACTCCTCGCTGGCTGTCGCTGCTTCCAGTGGCGGACTGGGTGGGGGCGCCGGGGAGGCCTGCAAGCCGCACTTCCTGTTTCTCGGCCGGAAGTTGCGGCGTAGAATAAACTGTGAAAAAAGGGGAGAAAATACGGCGTGGGGTGGGCAGCGGCCTCTGATGAATGTGATATTCATGCCGGGCCGGCCACGGCGGACTCGACTCGCATCTGTCTCCGCTCGCGCGTCCGCCCCACTGTCACGGGATTAGGAACGGGTCGCGGGTTAAACCAGCAACATTGTCGCACGGCGTGTCGGCGCCTCGGGAAATGAGAAAATGAATGGTGCAGCAGCCTGCGTGCACCGCGAGCGGAAGATAAATATTACGCTCGTGATCAGCGAGATAGGAGGCGGTGTGAAATGAAGCTAATATATTGTTTTTACGTCCTACCTTGCTGACCATCAAAATTGCAGTACAGCAAAGGATAGGGAATAATGAAATTTTACGAAGGACGCTGAATAAGTAATGCAACAATTATTTTCTGAAAGTAGAGGATTCCGTATTATTGCCGACTCTTTTGCTACAAAATACTATTTTTCAACATAATGCGACGACCTTATGCCACCTTACTGGAAAGTTTAGTATGCCCGCCGTTGGAGCCAACATTTTGCTGCATCAATAACTCTCCAATCATCCACGTACTGCTCCCGCGGATGTGGCCTTCGTTGGGCCTAAAAGGTGGAAGTAGTCCGTGCTGTGGGTGGCTGAGGAAGAACTGTCCAATGAAGTTTTGTGAGCTCCTCACGGGTGAGCGGACTTGTGTGACTCCTTGCGTTTTTCTGGAGAAGGAGAAGTTAGTTTGCATCTGTCGATTACCTTGAACGAGAGTGTTCGCATGTTCCAACGTTGCAGTGGTCACAGCTGTATGCAGCCGGGCAGCACGCGGGAGATCGGACAGATTGAGGAGGTGACAAACGACCCGCCCAACGACTCACCACGCTTTTGTTCACTGTAAGCTCTTCGTAGACATTATGCAAGCGTCTGTGAATATCTGCGATGTTCTGGTTTTCCGTTAAAAGAAACTTAATGTCAGCTGTCGGCTAGGAATGCACTTCTGTTATAGATGCCATTTTGAAGGCTACATATAGCGCCGTTTCCGGTCGGAACTTTACGAAACTGCAGGGTCCGAAGCGGGAGTATCCTACGACGTCCCACAACAAATTCCGCATTTTTTCAACCGAAATTCTCCGAAAAAAAGAGTTGCATTATGTTTTGAATGTCCGTAGTATTTTTGGTACGCATACAGTCTATGAGGAAGAATCACGATAATATTGTAGAAGATTTGAATGCGTCTGGGGTGCAGATGATGCCTCTGGCAATAACAATGTTTCTGACGCGACTAGATGTCGATTGGATCTGACGTTAGCTGACAGTTATGGGTATTTCATCCAATGTTCCTTCAGCTTTCAGCTCTGTTCATCTGTCGTAGTCGCTGGCCGGAATGTTTCTAGTGCGTGAGAGATATGGAGAACGTCCTAGCCTGGACAAAAATCGAACGCAGTGTGTATCGGTGTAAATTAGAACATGAGCGACATGAAACGTGGCTACACTTGATCTTGCATTATCGTGTTGAAACAACGTCATGAAGACCTCGAAGACAGGGCAAAGCCACTGGCCGTAACTGTCGGAAATGTAATGGCTGCTGTCTAAATTACCAGCTACGTCAACTGTAAATGCCAATCTCCTGTACTGAATGGCGCCCTACACTGTCATTGGCCGCTACAGTGCGTTCTGTCATCGTTCTTGTTCCTCGGAGCCCCCATACATGATTACGTTCATTCTGTATGCAGTCTTGTGTTAAGAGATGTCGTTACGCAATTTTTTCCGCTGCGACGTCAGGTCTGTCAGCATGAATGGATCGTCGAGCTGTCGGCGTATAGTGCTCCAGACATCGTCGCGCTGCCCGCATGGGTAGTTGTCTTCCTGCAAACAAGCATATTTCCTGACTCAGTGCACGTGATGGGGATGTCTCATCTTGTACAGCTAATTTCGTGGGGTCGCTTATGTGGTTGGAATTGAGAATGGACCTACTGAATTCTTTGCACCCATATTCGCATAAGATTCGTGGTATCTTGCCCCACGCGAGCAGCAATATCACAGAACTGTAAGCCAAAGGATCGACTGGCCACTATGACACCGCTGTCGCATTCAGAAACGTGCCGCTTTCTCCTTCTTATATGAGGCATAAAATAATGTTCACATAAGAAACCAAAATGCATGAGAAGAGAAGACGGGAATCGGAGTTTTCATTTTTTTTATATTTGTGGTACGCAGAATTCATAACTGAAATATCAGTCACACAAAGCAGTTCATGTAACTCTCAAAAATTTTACAGAAAACCGATTCTGAAGCTCTCCGAGTGTCTGTAGTACTCAAAGTGAAGTAAGTAAATTTTTCAACAGGGAGATGGCGTTCCAAGTGGGTGGCCGGGATTCGATTCCTGATCAGCGTAAATTTTTAATCTAAGAGGCGTGTTCTACAAATATTTCTGTAAAGCGTAAAATGCATAATTATGGGAAGAATGGGTATCACTGAACCGTGGTAATCGCTGGTTCGTGTCCCGTTCTGTTCATTACTTTGTTTTCTCTTTTTTCCGTTCGTTTAGGATACCACGGTCTTTTAGATATCAAATTCATCAAATATTTGCTAATTAACATATGTCACACTCTCATTTAGATGAAAAATGCACATTTCTCATTACATATCAAACACAAAAATCTTCATTGGGAACATACATTCTTAATTACCGATCTTTTTAACAAAGATCGTTTCAAAAAAGTTACAAGTCAAATTTTCTCATGTTTATGTATTTAGCACTTCAGGGAATAATTTTTTTTAAAATCTGGCACAGCTAGGAATTGAACCTAGACCACCCAATTTTCAGGTAAGCATCTTGCCATAGAGCTGGACTCTCTGTCAGAATTTCCGCTTTACTTTACGGTATTAAAGACGCTCGCAAGATTTCAAAGTCGATTTTCTCGAGAATTTTTGAGAGTTGGGAAAGTGATATACAAGTTCTGAACTTCACATACCATAAAAATAAAAAGTTAAAAATCCGATTCCCATGTAGTCACCTTGTCATATGGATTGTCAATGACAACCCCACTGTGCAGTCTATGCTCATAGACAGAATGCAGATGGCGTTACCTACCTTGTCCGATTGTGCTGAAATGCTAATCATTTACATATCCGAGCATGTAGTACACTTGTTATCAATTTGACATCTTTTGCACACTGCCATCGTGATTTTGCAGTTTGAATGGCCAGCAGTGTAGACGTTGAACAAAAGCACTTACAGTTTGCCATATTCAGAAAACATCACTCTTAATACCGTGTCAAGCCTTCACGCTGGCGTCAGTTCGACGACTATTCTTTAGGTAAGCCGTAACCAGCTGACGCCATTCGTTGAAGATTGGATGCCATTGAACTGCCAAATTTCAGGGATGTTGATTGCTGTTTCAACTAGTCCCAAACAGTTACTGTGAGATTGAGAACGATTTATTTAGCACAGAGGTAAGGTGCGGTAGGTTCATGAGTTTTGAAAAGAATGGCATTTCATGCGTAAAGGAGGCGACAGTGACTGCTCGTTTTGAAAATAATTTATTGTCCGGCCCAATCGCAACAAATTTATTACAAATTTACTGGCTTTGATCGTCACCGATCATGCTCAGATCGTGACAGATGCTGCATAGAGCAATATCGAAGAACTGCCATCTCGATAGGCCACCATTGTGCCGCTGTCTAATTCCAACACGTCCTGGTAGCCGTTTCTCATTCATACACGAGCCATAACACGATATTCGCACAAGTAACCAACATTCAAACGCGATATGCCAATGCTAAACGCTCTGCGCAGCGTTTCCATAAATGCAGAATGTGGATGACGCTATTTCTACCTAATTTTTGTGACTGCGCTAAAATGCTGATGTCCTGCATATCCAAGCGTGTAGTGCAGGGTATTTCAAAACTAATGAGCTAATTTCAAAACTCTATATATATAGTTAAAAACAGACTACAGACATGGGATAAATTGCAAAATAGTAAGAAAATCTTAAAGTTTCAGGATTGCTATAACAAATACTGTATGTGTCTACCACCAGCAGCATGAAAAACATCTAGACGAAGCTAAATTCGTCATACAATTTCCTTCACATATCCTCACAAGACACTTCCCTTCACATATCCCCACAAGAAAATATAGCATAGTCTCGTCTCTGGCGATCTCGGAAGCCAAGAATGCAGTGTCTCGGGGTCAAGTGCGCCCTATCCAGCACTGAGGCAGACTGTCACCGAGAAACTGACGTATGCTGTTGTGCCAGTGTTGTGGAGCTCCAGTTAAAAGACTTAACTCCGCCGGAACAGGCCATGAAGGCCCAACGGTACTGTCGGGCCGCTGCGGCATCCTCAGTCCACAGGCGTCACTGGACGCGGCTATCGAGGGGCATGTGGTCAGCGCACCGCTCTCCTGCCCGTATTTGTTTACGAGACCGGAATAATGCTCCATCCTGTTGGAAAATGAAATCATCAAAGTCCTCCTGAAGTTGTGGAAAAAGGAAATTACGCAACATTTGAAGATAGCTCATTCTAGTTACCTTGTTTTCCTTGAGAAAGAAGGGAGCGTACGCTTTTTCACAGGAAATGGCACAAAAAAAGTTCACTTTAGATGAGACTCTTTCGTGCTCAGTAGCACCATGCGGGTTCTGGAGTTCCCCTATGCACAGTTATGTCTGTTTACTTTACGGCTAACATGATGTACAGTTGCTTCATTACTGAATAGTAACCGTGGTAAAAAATGTATCCTCTTCCATGTCCTCTAGCAAAACATTGCTGAAGTCAGCCCGTTTACTTTCATCACCAACCAGAAGAGCTTACACTTATTGTAGTCTGTAT
Source organism: Schistocerca americana (assembly GCF_021461395.2). Lineage (NCBI taxonomy): Eukaryota > Metazoa > Arthropoda > Insecta > Orthoptera > Acrididae > Schistocerca > Schistocerca americana. Next base: position 400,351,031 of record NC_060120.1, read on the forward strand.
GATTTATAGACCAAACTAAGCCGTAACACTCGCCAGACAGTCGTATGATGCATTGCCAGTTCGTTTGCTGAATTCTTTCCACTGTTTCATTTGAAGTGCGTAGTCGACCCAGACTCTCAGCTTCGTTAAAAATCATTTTTCCTCAAACTGAAGACATGACGAATGTTTTTCGGCGAAGGTGGAAATTCAAACTTGACTGTAATCGCTGAATCACTCTTGCCACGCTTGAGTACGCAAAACGACTTCCGTTGCGCGGATGCCACATTGCCACACATTGATTGTGGAGGCGCATCAGCTGGCGCCTAGCGGCGATTCTCTAAAACTCTAAGCCACACCCAATTAATTAACACAAATTTCCTGACCGCTACGGCCACTGTTTCAAAATTATTATACTCTAAAATCAGGTCATTCTTTTTGAAGCACCCTGTATATTTCACGCCAGTCTGACGCCTGTTATACGCCGCCTTCATTGTGCTGCAGTTTCAGTGGCCAGCTATGAAGCTGTGTTGCAAATTTAAAATATGACAAACTATGTCTTAAAACAGGAATAAAATCCTTCTGATTCTTCATTAGTTTTATATAAGACGCGACCTTCCTGACACACTCACTTTTTGAAGCAATACTTCTAGCTCGGTGAACGATCTGTAGATTACAGTCACAAGGAGAGTCTTTCAAATTTTATACTTTTGGACGTTGTGAAGCCAAATTACAGGCTTCTGGTCGATCCTGAACTTCTAAACAAAGTGTGTTGATGGCAAAACCCAGAATCAAAACGAGTCTCTAAATTCGCTCTTCTGGAGATGATGCCCTAAAACCGTATTTTCATCTGCTACAGTTGTAGAACTGCAACGTATCACGTAGTTCTTGTATTTAATGATGGGAATGTAGGGAAGATGAAGGTGTTAGAAAGAATGGGCTTTAAGACAGAAAATTTCACTCAACGTATCTTGAGAAAATTAGATTTACAGTGCCTCTCTGCAGCTAAAAAGTCGCTTGAAGACCTGGTAAAGGAAAGAAGCCAGAAATCAAGAATCCAGAAGAGAAACCGTGAAGGGAAAGAGGACGCTGTCTACAAATCTGTGGTTTTCTGAAGAGGTGACATAAGAAAAAGAGTTCGGTTGATCTTTAATTGCGTTCCCTGAAAATTATGTTTTTTAAGGTTTATGTACCTTTTTCTCAGAATCTATGGAGGCTAGAATTATGAAATTTTGTGCAGTTATTTCTATAAATCCAATAAATGTTGTCTCAAGAGTAAATCTTGAAATTTTACGTTGAGATATGAGGGGAAACGCTTGAAAATTGAAAGAATTTTATGTTATACTTACAGAAGTGCAATTAAAAATTATTCGATATATTCAAAAAACACATACACACACACACACACACACACACACACACACACACACACACACACACACATATATAAAGTCTTTCCACCTCTCGCTATATGAGGTAACGTTCAGAATCACTATTGAGACTGAATCTGCTCTCATCCGAGCATATCTTCAAAATGGAGGATTTGATGCATCTTTTAAACAGAATGTGTTTTTCATGAACGTCCCCTTTAAAAGAATGCTAGACCTTATTAAGGATCAGCGTAACAGGTAATTCCAACCGTGGTTAAGATCTATACCAAAGGATCTCAGTTCTTGGAGACACATAATGGCTTTGTCACATGTGGGTGACAAGTGATCGTCATCACCGTGGGTGGTAGGTCATGCAGGTAGAATATCATTCTGGAAACACCCCCAGGCTGTGGCTAAGCCATGTCTCCTCAATATTCTTTCTTCCAGGAGTGCTAGTTCTGCAAGTTTCCAGAAGAGCTTCTGTGAAGTTTGGAAGGTAGGAGATGAGGTACTGACAGAATTGAAGCATTGGGGACGGGTCGTGGGCCTTGCTTTCGGAGCTCAGTTGGTAGAGCACTTGCCCACGGAAGGCAAAGGTCCAGAGTTCGAGTCTCGGTCCGGCACACAGTTTTAATCTGCCAGGATGTTTCAGGTAGAATATGGATGATTGTAGATATATCAAGAAGTCATATGCCTGACGCAACATAAGCAGTTTCAGCTGGGTAGAGAGTAGTATCAAATCAGCCGCGGGGCGGAGGATGGCTGTAGGGCTGGTCTTGTAGACATCTGAAATCCTCATGGTGGACAGGGTCGACGATCTGCAGTTGTGCAGGTCTAGCTGATATGTAGAACTGACATACAAGATCAAGCCTCTGCCGCATAAAAGCTCGTTGAAGTGCGTGTAGACATGCTCTGTTTGGTCTCCAAGACTTGCGGCTGACACTTCAGGAAGTTAGACGCGTAAACGCCCTTTGTTATTGTATATTTTAGGTGTGATAACTATGTACATCAGTTTTTTGCAAACACGAATCACAGGAACTTTACTATCTCTTTCATGCAGAGGACATTATTAATAACTTTCAACTCAGGTGGTTTAAATGTGTGTTATGGATGTAGCAGTCGAAGGAATACTGAAACATCTGGAACTTACAGGGAAGAACTATATATGCGCGATAGTAGTTGTGGTCTTCAGTCCAAAGACTGGTTTGGTGCAGCTCTCCATGCTGCCCTATAATTTGCAACCCTCTTAATCTCCGAATAATTATTGCAGCCTACATATGTTACCCTATTCAGCTTTTGGTCTCCTAAAGCGAAATATGTACTGGGTACGCAACCTGTATGTTTCACCAAGCAAAAGACCTTGGTTTGGGACATAGGATTTAAAAGAACAGCTGGTTTGCTGAACATAATATTCTTAAAAATTTCAAAATGTGGCGAATATTCATCCAAAAAATTTTAAAAAACCTTACTGATGACTGACGCACATAGGATGAAGAGTCAACGAATAAAAAGACTCTCAGGGTGGGAAATAGAAAAAGGTTATTGAACCACAATTAGATGATTAATACGGCAGGGTTGTGACGTTACCGACATTTAGCATAAAAAGTGGACAAAAGATCTCTGCAGTATAAACCAAGTGCTAAACTTAAGGAGGAAAGTAACTTTCACATAATTTGTCACTACATAGTAACATAGCTCGATGAAACTTGGTTGTACATAGAAGGAACTGCTACAGTATTGCACAGATGGTAACTGAAAGAAATATGCGGTGAGACGAACGGAAATTCCCTTTTATGCAAAGATAATAATTCACAATGTGGTTAAATGACTACTATGTTTTATTCATACAGACAGATGGTTTCGTTTTATTATAACATTTTGGTTGTTTCGCTAGTATGTATTTCACTGCCTACGTTACGCGAGACTCTCGCGCATTACAATAGTGCCCTCTCTCGTTAGATGTTCCAAGCGCAAGCTTTATCCGTTTGACACTAGGACACAGGTAAATTTGGTTCTATATTTCTAGTTTACATAAATGTCTTTAATTGGCGTGATACGCTTTATTTATTAAGACAAAGTTTGAATTAACACAACCTTTAATAATTTTTGATGCGCTTATGTATGTATTTATGGATTGTAATATGCGCGAGTCTGGCACATGCAAGTGCCCTCTCTCGGCGAAACAATCTGCCTTAGTGCCTTCACACTCGTGTCTCAACAGTTCATAGGCGAAGTAACATTGTTAAACTGTTCGCTTGGATCCTGTGCCCATTACACATGTTGTACAAATGGAGATGATATTTTAATTACTGACGACGCCTTTTGACATAATTGTTTTATTATTCTCCAGTGCATGATGTAATTTTAGTAAGTACTAAAGATTGTGTGCCTGTATTACTTTAGCAATTTCACCGTTATTTAAGCTTCTGTTTCTCACTTTCGTTGATATGGCTTTCCTAATGAATGTGTATTTCTATTCAGGAAGTTTTACTTCTGATGAAGGTATATTTATATGTACCGAAACCTTGGTCAAGAATTTTAATAAAAAAATTCTATCCTGCAACTGTTTTTGGCTGCCATCCTTTATTGTGAAGAATTTTAACAGTTGCTGCTGCAGCCATGTTTAAAATCTTGAAAGATAATAATTACACTGAAGTTACTGCAGTTTATTATGGTCCTGTGCAGGGAGGAGACCCCCAAGAGGGATCATTGCCGACAAAATTTTATTTAAATAAATTTTCAATGCATAATGTTCGGCCGTAGCCGGCTTGGGCATACTGTGGTGGAAGGTGCTGGCCGGAAGACCATGGTCGGCACATTCCTGCCACGTGCTCCTCGGTCAGACTCAAGTCCCACGGGTTGGTTGCGCTGACGGGGGCACGCTACTAGCAAGGCGCGTTGGCGGAATCAATCCTCCAATCAGAGACTAATCGTGTGATCACGTGGGGACGCGGCCGGGAGCGGCGAGGGCGGCTTGGAAACAGCTCCGCGCTCTCTTAGCTTCTGACCTCGGCCCCGAGTAGTCGCTCCTCTAGTCTCTGCCTCTCTGATGAGCAGACGGCAACCCCTCTTGGGGCTGCTCAGCCCTACGTAGGCACCACTGTACCATCATTACAAGAATAAACTGGGTCCATTCCACTCAATTAATTTTCATTTTACAACGCCCTCCGCTCCTGACTTCTATCCTGACGAACAAATGGTGTCAGAAGTGGGATTACGCGTGACATAAAGCTAGATGAGCTGTTACAGTGGGTTCTGTTTAAAATTACATTACGCATCAGTAAATTGGTTCATAACATGAAAATGTAAAAGTGAAGTACACATATATCATATTAAATTTACTGCATATTCCACATCGGTAAACAAAGAAAGTTAAGTGCCTCTTTGGGCTGACCCTCTACGTGTAACAACATTCACATTTTGAGAAGAATTTTCTCGTCACTCAATATATTTGCTGCACGCCGTTAAGTGAGAGTGACGAAGAAAAGTGACACCAGTTTGGTGCAGGTGGGACATAGATTGTGTCGTAGGATGTCAACGCTGTTGCTAGCGAAAGGAGAGAAACAAAACTCGAAGGGAATCTAGAGATTTCCATAGTGGAGACAGAAAGCGTAAGAAATTGGATTACAATATAATTTGAGCGTAATTTCTGAAGGACTTTTCCTTTATGAAGGTTTAGCGCACGGCGCATCGTTGACACGACGTTATCGCCTACTTAACTGTGTATATGACAATTCTGCGACTCCAAGATAGCTGCTACTTACTTCTTCCTAAAACACGACTTCTCTCACTTAAAACAAAACTTTACTGCGCGACAAAATTCGCCGTCTTCATCCACTCAACATCTCGAAACTAAACTCACCGTCTCTATAACTCCATGGTGCTGGGCTCATTGGGCCCAGCTGGTTGCTTAAAACTCCGTCTATCCTTGCTTGTATCGCAGTGTCCTGGGACACGTCATACAGTTAAATGCTACTACTTCAATAGTCGGTATTCCTTCGGAAAATACAACGGGAGAAACAAAGAAGGCTCAAGGTTTTGAACAGAGATTTCCGCTTACTGGCGTTTAGCTGCGGGCTAGACGCGGTTCGCGTCTGACGTTGCCTGATCAGCTGTCGTCAGAGAGCACGGAACACTGTTCTCGTGAACTCTTCTCCGAGATGGAAGATCAAAGTCTGGGCTGAATAGTTTTGTGTCTGTTGAAAGTTGACAGATCAAAGTGGGTAGAACGGACTATGCCGCGAAACGGAAAAGTGAAGAAACGACACAGACAGCTAAGGGTCCGCGCGGGTGCCAGCCCCGAGTAGTCGCTCCTCTAGTCTCTGCCTCTCTGATGAGCAGACGGCAACCCCTCTTGGGGCTGCTCAGCCCTACGTAGGCACCACTGTACCATCATTACAAGAATAAACTGGGTCCATTCCACTCAATTAATTTTCATTTTACAACGCCCTCCGCTCCTGACTTCTATCCTGACGAACAAATGGTGTCAGAAGTGGGATGCGACCTACCTTACGGTTGTAAAATCAACTCATCAGTTGAGTATGAGTACTATGAAGGGGCCGAGTTTGAGCAATTAAGGGAAACTAGACCGAACGTGGCGAGGCTGCAGCGCGCCATGCACGTGCCAGCCGGACGCCTGCGTTGCAGAATGTGCGTGGCCGCGCACTAGCGCGCCACAAGCGTGACGCAGTTCGCCGCCGGACGCGAGCCGAGGAGGGTCCGCGATGCAGTCACGCTCGCCGCCGCCGCCGCCGCCGCCGCCGCTGTCCGTAGCTGCCACGGGCCACCGCCTGCGCCAGGGTCCGGGGTGCGGCCCTCGCGCCGCCCCGCCGTCGCAGCTGTCCATGCTGTCGCCCGCCGCCTGCTGCGCCCACGCGTGATCAACGCGCCTGCCGCCGCTCGTCGACACCGCCGCCGTCCGTCGTCTGCACGCCACCAAATAATGTAAGTCGCTAGCGACGCTACGGTGGTGTAGATGCCCATACTATTGTAACATGCCGATCACCAGGCAGCAATCGGAGGCAGGAGCAGCCGGAGCGGATGAAGATCCCCTCTTGGCGCTGCAGTCCCAGTTAAATCAATTAATTCTAACTAACGCGGAGCTTAAGCAACAGATAGATGATCTTAAAATGGCTTCTCCGCAATCTAGTGTTGCTAAGCCAGTGCTAGTGGAAGAACAGCCGAAGCAGGTGATTCCACCACTCACTAGTGCAGAATCACCTGTGGCAGTAGCCACCTCTACTTTGGTGCAGAGCTTCCCAGCAGTAGCGTTTATTCCGGCGTTCGCTGGAAAGCCGCACGAGGATATTCAAACGCTTGTCCAGAATATCCAGGACATCGGAAAGCTTTGCGGTTGGCCAGATGAATTTCTCTTAAACGTGATGAAAATGAAACTCACCGGCGAAGCGCGGAACTACGTGCAGTCGGTCGAGAGCTTGAAAAATGCCCCTACCTTCCAGTCCCTTGCAACAGGGTTGATTGAAAGGTATACAGACAAACGTGGTACTAGTTACTATCGCGACTTGCTTTCCACCCTTAAGCAAAAAACGGGTGAAGATTTAGAAGCATTCGCGGACAGGATTCGAAGCGTCGCATGCCACACGTACGCACTAAGTGCCAGTTCTGCTCGTAACGAAGTTCTGCTGGAAGAATCAGAATGTCGTGCGATAGACGTGTTTATTCGTGGCATAAACCCTCAAATAGGGGGCGAAATCAAGGTAGCTTCCCCCCGCACCTTACATGAAGCCGTGCGATTAGCACTCTTGAGAGAGGAGGCGAGCCGATTTGTGGCCGTCTCCGCGCGGCAAAGTGAGCCCCGACGTGTCTTTTCGAACGATACTAAGTGTGGGCGCTGTAATAGACAAGGACATGTGGCAGAGCAATGTCGCGTGCCATATTGTCATCAGTGCAGGAACATGGGCCACCAAAGCGTGCATTGTCCAAATAGTAGGCCACAACCGCCTGCAAATTCCAGGCGAAATGCAAACCAATCACAGAATTCGGGAAACGGCCGCGGGGCAGGAAGTGCCACCCCTCCCGGCCCCCGTTAAAAATAGTGACCCCCCTAGTTGATAAGGGAATCACGCAGGTGGCAAGCGTGGTTGTCGATGGTGTTAGAGGCCGCAAACCAATACGCGTGCTAATTGACACAGGCGCACAGATCAGCTTGGCATTTTTATCGAAGAGAGATAAAAGAACATTGCAACCGCCGCGGTACCATATCAGTGGTATTGGTCCCGGCATAGTGAAACCTGATGGCAGCTGTTGCGTTGAGTTCATGTTGGACTCCACAGAATATGCTTTTACGATGGAGGTTGTACGAAACAGGCGCACGGATTACGACATCATCCTAGGAAGTGACTTTCTGCGTCATTTCCAGGGGATTATTGACTATAGGTTGAATACCGTCCAATTCGGCGACAACGTGCACCGTTTTGGACGTGACTGCACGTTGCGGGCGAGCGGAGCTGGGAAAAAAGGATCCGTTTCCCAAGTTTCGGAGTCTCCCGTAACGATGCTAAAAGCCGATAATCCCGTGGAGATACCAGAAGGCACAGGAAAGATCCTTTGGGTGCCTGTCGGGATACGTGAATCCGAAGAGGTTCATTTCTTGGTAGATCCACTCTGCCAGAATGAAACTCTTGACCAGATGCAGGTCCACGTAAAACGTAGCCTGTGCAAAGCACAGCAAGTACAGAAAGAAAATTGCGTACCCGTGTGTTTAGACAATTTTAGTCACAAGCAAGCTTTCATACCACGTGGTACAGTATTAGCCAGCTTACAGGTTATCCCAGAAGATGAGTTGTCAAAGAGAACCCCTTCTCTGAAAAAGAAAAAGGCTGCTGCCGCCTCTCAACACCTTTTGACAATCACGTCACATCTGACAGATAAGTTTAAAGCTAAGCTTAGTCACCTCCCATTGCATGAACAAAAGCTAATAAATGAAGTATTGAATGAGTATTCATGGTTGTTTGAAGACAGGAAATATTTACCAGCAACAGATTTAATCCAACATGAGATTCCAACCGGAAATGCTAGGCCAATAGCTCAAAAAGGGTACCGAATTCCCTACCATCTTCAGTCAGTGGTAGAGGAAACTATACAACAGCAACTAGAAGCAGGAATAATACAACCCTCTTCTAGTGCGTGGTCTAGCCCAATTGTAGTCGTTCCAAAGAAATCTATAGACGGAGAAAAATCCTATCGCCTCTGTGTAGACATGCGAGCAGTAAACAAAGTTACTACTCCAGATCATTATCCATTACCCCGGATCGATGAAACACTCGATCGTCTGGGCAATTGCCGGTACTTCACAACATTAGACATGCGCAGTGGGTATCATCAAATTCCAATTGCTCCTGAAGATCGAGCTAAGACAGCTTTTGTAGTTCCTGGCGGCTTATATGAATTCTTAAGGATGCCTTTCGGGCTTCGCAACGCACCAGCAACCTTTCAGCGATTTGCAGATCTGCTATTACGTGGGTTGAAACCTACTATGTGCCTTGTGTATCTTGATGATATAATTATATTTTCAAAATCCATTGCTGAACATGCTGAACATCTACGCAGTGTACTGTTGCGCTTGCAAAATGCTAATTTAAGCTTAAAATTAGAAAAATGTTCTTTTGCTCAATCACAAGTGCAGTATTTAGGTCATGTCATCAGTTCCAGCGGAGTCAAACCAGATCCACGATTAACTGAAGCAGTAGACACTTTTTCTATTCCAACAAATTTAAAGGAATTACAATCCTTCCTTGGCCTTGCAAATTATTACCGCCGTTTTGTTAAAGATTATGCTACTATTACCAAACCACTTACTAAATTGTTGAAAAAGGATACTCCTTTTGTTTGGACGGATGAATGTTCGACCGCCTTTCAAACAGTGAAAACTATTTTAACTAGTTCACCTCTACTTGTTTACCCAGACTTCGCTGAACCTTTTATTTTATCTTGTGACGCATCTGATTTTGCTGTAGGATGTGTCCTAAGCCAAGTGCAAGATGGTGAGGAAAAACCCGTTGGGTATGCCTCTCGTCAACTGAATAAAGCAGAAACTAATTACAGTACTACAGAAAAGGAATTGCTTGCCCTTCTTTTTGGAATTAATTATTTTAGATGTTACCTCTATGGTCGCAAATTTACAGTTCTTACCGATCACTCTGCTCTGCAGTGGTTATTGAATCTTAAAGACCCTAGCAGCAAACTTATGCGCTGGGCCATGAAACTGTCAGAATATGATTTTGAAGTTCGGCACAAGCCTGGTCGGTTGCATCAAAATGCTGATGCGTTAAGTAGAAAAGTGCGTGTCATTGAATCAGATGAGGTATCAATTGAAGAGTTAAAAGAAGCACAGCAGGTGGACGTTCAATGTCAAAGATACGCCACCTTCCCAGAATTTGAAGTAATAGACGACCTTTTGTATCGAAGAACTCCACATGGGAATCGTTTGGTAATACCGGAATGCTTGCAGCAACGTATAATACGGCAATGCCATGATACCATCCAAGCATGTCACAGCGGAAAACGCGCTACGAACGCTCGAATTGCGACACGTTATTGGTGGCAATACCGACAACGTGATGTGGACAGGTATGTAAGATCTTGCCTGCCGTGTGCACAACGAGCACAAAATAGGCATCCGCGAGTGCCGCTGCAAACACTTCCTCAGGCATCTTCACCCTTCGAAATTCTTGCTTTAGATTTCCAAGGTCCTTTTCCACAGTCGCAACAAGGTAACAAATACATTTTGTCTATTATTGATCACTTTTCACGTTATCTAATTTTGGTTCCCCTCCCCGACATGACAGCTGAAACTGTGGCGAGAGAGTTTGTAAATCGTGTGATACTACCTTTTGGAAGTCCTGATGCCATTTTAACGGATCAAGGAACCAATTTCATGTCTGCTTTATTTGTACAAGTTTGTAAATTATTAAGAATCAAAAAATGGCGTACAACTCCCTTCCATCCTAAAGCCAACGGTCGCGTTGAACGCGTACACCGTACAATTTGTAAAATGTTATCCTATTATGTTGCAAAAACGCACGCTGATTGGGACAGATATGTACCGTATATTTCTTCTGCATACAACACCCGAATACATGAATCCACAGGGTATACCCCTTACGAAGCTGTGTTTGGACGGCCGATGAATTCGCCGTTCGAAATAGACAAACTACCTCAAGGTGTAGAAATAAAGGAAGTAAAAGGTTTAGCCCGCCGGCTAAAAGCGATCTGGTATAAGGTAAAGAGGAATAATATCAAGGCTACTAATAAACTGTTGCACAGGCAGAACAAAAATGCTGTTTTACCGACTTATCAGACAGGTGATTTAGTGTTACTACGAAACCCGGCAATCAAAAAGGGACGAACTAAAAAGTTCTCTCCCCGCTTTGAAGGCCCGTATCGGATTGTACGGTTGACCTCACCAGTCAATGCAGAACTGCAATTAACCGATCGTACGGTGATAGTGCACTTTGACCGCCTGCAACCTTACCACGGTAGGGCTGTGTCACCACAACAGGTCGCAGCCCCCGATCCGCCTGTGTCACCTCCACCTCAAGTAGAACAAAAACGAAAGGAAAAACGGAGGAGATTACCTCCACAGGGTTGTAGATACCCTTTGCGGAATCGACACCCTTATGGGTTGAGGTCGCGTGATTAATAACGCCTAGTTAGAGTTTTATGTTATGTTCTATTGCAGCTTAGTTTAAGTCATTTTCTCCAGGGACTTGGAAACAAGACGTGCCTGGCCACCACGGAGTTCCCAGCCATTCTCAATTGTCAGTTTCCAGTCCTGTCATGTATTTTTGCTCATTTTTATATGTGTGATTATGTTTTATGTTTTGCAAACAATGCCACGCATTAGACGTCACGCAACTGACTTGCTTCAAATGCAACCATTACACTTGGTGTTGGCAGTACCGCGGCTGCTAACTCCGAATAATATTCTTCAATGTCCTCTATTGCCATCTATTTGGCAAACCAGTACATGTGGAGTATTTTTACTCCGAGCTTTTCTTAATACTTGTTACGTTGACGTCTAGTGTATTGTACTATATGTCCTAGTTCTGTATTTGCTGCAGCTATTCGTAAGTAATCGGAACAGATAAAGCCAGGACTTGAAATGCATACGCCTCGTACGCTTTGTTTACGGGACCAGCTGTTGGCGGGGCATAACATCAGCTGTCGCCTCCCCTCCTCTTCAGCGCTGTCCCTTCTCCTCGCCAAGAACTGGCCAGCGGCCATCATTCCTTCTCAGCCAGTAACAGCGCTCCGCGCGATGACGTATCTTATCACCACGTGCGCTGCCGCCTCCAGCGTCTCAACACGCGGAGCGTCCTAGTAGTTACAAACACAAACCGCAAATTACTGCCCTATCCTCCGTGTATGACAGACTACAATGCACTTACCATCAGTTTATATAACTAACACCCTTTTTTTTTAACAAAAAAAACTCTTATTCTAGATAATTAGCAATTTCTAATTCATCGTTATTTCTGGTACACGCTAAGCGCGTGATATTTGTCGCTGCAGTAGCGGCCGGTCTCTCGCGGCTACACGCCGTCTCACATAACCGCTGACGTGCCGTTGCCTACTCCGCACCTACGCGTGCGCTGCGCTCTCGCTAACAGCTCCAAGCTGGTTTCTTTCATGCATCCGGAAGACACGGCAAACAAAATTCATTCAAACATACCAATAAATCTTAACATAAATATTAAATAGATGTGATTCATTGTTTAAATTCTTTTCCTCGTTTTGTTTCACATTAGCTGGATAAATCACACGAAGTTCTTAACGATTTACATTATTCTGCATACCTTAGTCTGCCAATCCTATAAGTGAAATTTCACTACTGCTTTGATTCATTGTGTAAGCTACAAACTACAGCCCTAACCCTCTTACACATCGAACTGCCTTGGACAAGGCCAGATATGGGCAAACCAATACAATGCCACGGGTTTTTCACGCTACTGACGAGGCACAAACGACCAATCGTCCGGGCTGCCGTATATCGGTAGACGATTGTTCCTTGGTTGCTACGCAGTTATTTTTGCCCTCCCCATTTATTTTACTCTACCGCCGTGGTCATTGTTCTATCCTGTTTTCCTTCTTCTGTCGATGAGGAGGCCCCTACAACATGTTAGGTACCCTCTTCCGACAGTACCGGTCTTTTAGTCTTACCACCATTTACACCGAGATATTGCTCTCCCTTGTTGCAGTCTTGCCCCAAAATATCGGCCAGTGATCCATTGTGAGATACGTACTTTGCCTCTAATTAGCCGGTGATGTAAGCGCTACGGGAACTGTGCCTAGTTGTCCTTTCAGTTCAATTTGTTATCGTCAGTTTTAAAACTAACACACACGCAGCCTAGCAGCCAGCCCCAGGTGGCCAGTGTTGCATGTTAATGTTGAGCGTTCCGACTACTTGCAGCATTATTATTATACATTATTGTGTTTTTATTTTCCTGTCAATATATGTCATTGTGTTTAATTATGTCATTATGCTAGCACTAGTGATTTATAGTTCATGATTTTCATTTTATGTAGTGTTATGTACTGCGCGCTCAAAAAGTGACGCTATTTATGCATGTATGCTATTCTAGCTTCAGAGCTATTTTTATTGCTTGAACAGTCGACATTTCCCTAGTACAGCAGGTCGCTAATAACGCCGCTGATACTTTTATTACATGTATCGCAGGAAACCCATGTGCCTACACTAATTCTTATTAAGTCAGACGGACGCCCTTAGGCCCGCTGAACCACGGTATCGCAGATAGCTCCAATGCACTGCCTACCCCTCAATTATTAGACAGGTTGCCTTAGCACTGTCCGCAGGTTGCCCCATTGCCCTGCAAATTATATAATCATCAATCCAAGTCTGCAGATTGCACTAATGCACTGCTGAACTTAATAGTCGAGTCACTCGCAGGTAGCTCATACGCACTGCGAACTTGTACTTACACGTCACCGAATCCTAGGCTCCTCGGTTGACCACAAAACAATTCATACATCAATTACCGTGAGACAATTTGCACTCACACTACGCCTTTGGCACTCAACCACAAATGAACTGAGCCCCAGACGCTCTTTTATTACATTTTATACAAAGCCACCGTCTTCTAGATGGCAATTCCATTGCAAAATCATCGGATTCTGCCAAAGATTCAGATACCGTTCCCCAGATGGCAGCCTTTTCCGTTGCTGAACGGATTAGTTGCTTTTCACCATCTGAGAGTGCAAACTGCACTTTTAAGAACGATGTTGTTACATACACACACTGTCGGATTTTACTGACGTAGTCCCTTATGCACTTCGTCAACCGACTAAAAAAAAAAAAAAAAAGAAAAAAACAACTTCCCCTGACGGATTTCGTATCCGATTCGGAAGTTTACATTCGGGAAATATCCTCTTTATTTTATTTCTTGTCAATTATTATTACTTCAATGTCATGTTTTATTGTTATCAATTTATAGTTATGATTAATGTTAGTACACTTTATGGTTATACGCTATTTTTGTGTCATATTCGGTATTCCCTTTTAAGTTTCATTGTTTCTCGACTGGAAGTATCTCTGATAGCACCTATTGGCCTTCAATTCGTATCCGCCATCAGCTACCGTTAGGCACACATTTACACAACACTTCATACGCCAATAACAACTAACAACACACTCACACTGTTCATATCCACACTACCTTGGTGTAACTTGTTGATGTTACCAGACCTCTATTGTCATATACTAAGTACATGAACAAGGCTTTTATGGTTTATGCCCTCCGCTCTTCGGAAGGGGAAAGGGAAGTACGTACGTATGTACGTTATGTTCAGTAGCAGTTTCTTTTAATCAACAACGTAGTCAATTTACCTGTTGAACACTTAAGTTGTTCTGTTAAAATGGAATCAAACGTCTTTGTGACATCAGCTATTTGTGTATTATTGCTTTGCAATAAACTGTTACTTTTAAGTTGCACTTACAATGTCTTAGTCTCGGACGCAGAGCCACTAGCGCTCTCTGACGCTGTTATCTGAGCTCAGCACTCTGCCGGCTCAGCGCTGATAAAGCTGCGCTGCGCCGCCTCCACTGCTTCACACCCAGCCTCTGTATTCACGAGCAACAGACTCGCTCTCGCTAACATTCATTTCCGACTTCTATTGACCACTTCTGTAAGTAAAGATCCTTTGATTATTGAGTTAACTTGAGTTGTCCTACCCTCATTCGGGTTTTCTACAGCTGAAAAACCACTCAATATTATTTCTGAAATTTATGAAGTACTTCACCTGTCTCGCCGTGTCGAGCCTTAGCGGGGTGGGTGCCCCTGCGTAGTGGCCAATGCGTGGGAGGTGCCTAGGCTGTGCAGGTTTACACCGCGATCACAGGAATCCTTCTCATTTTATTCATTAAAAAAAAAAAAAAAAAAAAAAAAAAACTTTCTTCGTACAAAGCTCAAATTAATTGATGACACTTGGCCTTCGCCCCATAGCAGGTAGAAAAATTTTTCCAGCGAGTTACGCTTAGTCTGCGCTGCGTAGTACTGCCTCCGCGTTCAGCGTCTATTTTGCTGACGCGTGATTGATCAGCGGATACTCGGTGTCGAATTACACCATTGTCTTGCCGCCTTGCTACCCCCACGGCAGTAAGCGTGACTGAACGGGTCCATCGTCGCTACTTGCCAGGTAATTATTGCTACAACGTTGTACCCCCTCCGTCATCTCTGAATTACTCATCAAGTAAGCCAGGAAATTTTTACTTCTAGGGGCACTAATACTTTCTCTCGCAGTCGACCGTTATCAACATTGGAAGCTGAAAGCAACCTCCCCTTTTACTATGCTGCATTGGAGGTCCGACTTACCCGTAATTCTGACGGTATTCGGATGCGAATGAGGTTGCCAATCACGTGCGCAAATTGCGAATACGAGTGCTATCAAATATACACTTTTCCAGTCTCTTGGGCTACCCTTCATCACCATGTTGTTTGGCAGACTCAAGAATTTTTAATAGTTAGTCGGGATCGACAAACTCACGCCACTCTCACTCGCGCTGAACTATCCAGTTGCTTCCATACAACACATTACTTATGCTCCACGCTAATTTTACACACTAACACTACTGAGTGCGAGATGTCACTGTTTTTAGCTGAAACCACTACCCCTCCATGTCCTCGTGTTCTAGTCTCACTTCGTCAACCAATAATTCAGCCTGTTGGCAACAGTTTTCTGTTCGCTGTTCCACAGACTGTCACCGCCACCCTCGTGTGCCACCGTTCAATGGCAGAGACTGAATCGTACCGGGTAACACTGAATAATAGTGGCCTAGTGTATAATAGTTCTAGATGTGACGTATACGCTGCTTCTATGAGGATATCAGCTCAATTGCACTCCACCTTTCATGTCACCATTCCCACATTTACCTTATACCTTCCTGAACTCACTTTTAAAATCCATCACCATGAGAAGCTGAAGAATTTACCGAATACCAATGATTCAGATCTACTCCAATCGATCAATCATCTCCTTACCCAGGAACACAACCAAGTTGCTCTTGACCGAGTGGCCTCACATATTGCTGATTGGCACCAAACCAAGCGATTAACCACCGTTGTATTGCCCAGCGCTGGTTCGGTAATCATCACTGTAATAATTCTGATTATAGTATTCTGGATACTCTGTAAAAGAGGGTTTTGCAAATGTTTCACTTCCTTCCGAGAAGTAGTACCACCCCCACGAGGGTGGAGTGTTTCAGTGTGCTGTGCTCCGGTGCCCCTCATCATCGCCTGGGTACCCACCACCACTGATACCGCCGACACACATTCACAGCATGGCGCCGCCCCACTGCCGTCGCACCAACTTCACAAGTTTGTTATTCAAGAGCCTTCCTTCAGGCCCTTCAGGCCACTTTGTAACATTTGCACATATTGATATCACTATGTTATGGGACCCTTCATAATGATCATATATTTTTTAAATGGAATAATCGATTAGAATAAGCTCATTCATTTTCATCCAGAGAGCCTTCTTCGGAAGGGGAAAGGATGTGCAGGGAGGAGACCCCCAAGAGGGATCATTGCCGACAAAATTTTATTTAAATAAATTTTCAATGCATAATGTTCGGCCGTAGCCGGCTTGGGCATACTGTGGTGGAAGGTGCTGGCCGGAAGACCATGGTCGGCACATTCCTGCCACGTGCTCCTCGGTCAGACTCAAGTCCCACGGGTTGGTTGCGCTGACGGGGGCACGCTACTAGCAAGGCGCGTTGGCGGAATCAATCCTCCAATCAGAGACTAATCGTGTGATCACGTGGGGACGCGGCCGGGAGCGGCGAGGGCGGCTTGGAAACAGCTCCGCGCTCTCTTAGCTTCTGACCTCGGCCCCGAGTAGTCGCTCCTCTAGTCTCTGCCTCTCTGATGAGCAGACGGCAACCCCTCTTGGGGCTGCTCAGCCCTACGTAGGCACCACTGTACCATCATTACAAGAATAAACTGGGTCCATTCCACTCAATTAATTTTCATTTTACAACGCCCTCCGCTCCTGACTTCTATCCTGACGAACAGTCCCCTGGACATTACCAAAGGGAGATAAGATTCTTAATAGGGTGTGTGATCACCATGGGCAGTAATGCATACTCTGCAATGCGCTCGCGTGCTGGTCACAAGGGTGGTGGGGAATTCTTGTTGAAGGCCGTTCCGTCTCTGCACCAGCGTTGTTGACAACTGGGTTGCCGCAAGTGAACGTGCTGCAGTACGTCTTCCCGCAGCGCCCCACACGTGCTCAGTGGGATTACACTCAGGGGAATAGGCAGGCAGATCATTTTCCGAATATCCTTTCGTTCCAAGAGCCCCTCCACCGCATTGTCATCCATAAAAATGAATTCAGGGCCGAATGTGTTACTGAAAAACGCATATGGCAAAGGAATACAGTATCACAATAACTTTGTCCGGTGAGTGTACCGTGTTCAGAGATTTGGAGGCAGTGGGCCTATGCAACATTACGGCTCCCCACACCATCATATTTGAACCACCAAAACGATCATGTTCGACAGTGTTCCTCGGTGGTTGACGTGTTCCCACATCTGTCTGTACGAGGGTACGTTCAGAATCACTGCTCAGACTGAATCTGCTCTCATCCGAGAAGAGAACACGATTTCATTCCTCGTTGATCCATCCCCTATGCTCCTGGCACCATCGCAAACGGCGTCGCCGATGTGTGGTTGTCAGCGGAACGTAATGTACTCGTCGCCGGGTAAAAAGACCGCCGCATGCAGTCGCCATACCACTGTGAAACGTGAAATTGTGTGCATTGCATAGATCCAATCCGCTATATGATGTATGTCGCTTCTTCCCTACTCCACAATATAGTGGTTATCTGTTGCAGTGCTTGAGCATTATCTCCAGTGCCTGTGGTTCGCAACGCTCCCCACGGAAGGGAGCAATGCTGTGAGCAATACAAAAATCCTGGTCTACACTCGTCACACTTCGCCCATCTTCCAGGTTTTCAATGATACTTCTCAGTGTGAATTCGTCCAAATGGGATGTCCTGGCCAGCAGTAATGAAGATCACCACCACAGTGAGCCTAACTGGTCGCTGACTGGCACGCACTTTCGTTTCCCGTTCCTCCAACTGTCCCATGTTAACGGGACCAGCCCCATTTAGCGCTACATCCACGCTGACCTCACGTCATATAGCGCCCAGGTTTCAGGGCACGACTGGAAGATGTCTGACATCATGCTCCCGCTCTTCTGTTCATTTCCACTAGGTACTTAGTATGCTCTGCTACTTTCTGTATCTCATCCTTAACTTCTGCGCACCAGTGTATAAATTATGTCGATCCCAGCGAGGTAGTGGAACACATAAGAAAGCTCACAGCATCGGTCATTGCAGGAATTAGCACTCATACGAATCCAACCATATAAGCCATTTCAGAGCTCAGAGGAAGATGCATAACGAATAACTATACAGATGATAATTCGAGAATTCCACAGACCAGTATGCTAAGCATTCCCACATAGGCATGTGCTAATATGAGGCTTAGATGACGTTTGGCATTTCGATATTGTAAAGATGAGGCAATATTCATGGGAGAATAAACATTTCAAATATATTTTAATGGTCATTAATACACATTCCAAGTTCGCTTGAGTCTTACCCGTAAAAAAAGAAAAAAAAAGACGGGGAAGGCAGTTGCACGGGTGATGGATCAATTGCTGCAAATGTCCAGTAAACATTCAAACCAAACATAGTGGTGTGTTTTATAACAGACATCCCAGGGCGTACTGAAGCAGTATCGTATACACACTACCATTCAAGATTCTCCCAAATGAAGTTACATATTGTGAGATATTTTAAGAGAACTATAAAATACCACATGTGGAAGCAATGTAATCTTTGTGGCTCATACAGATGAAGAGACATTGTTTCACAAATAATTGAGCAGTATAACTGAAGCATACACAAAACGTTAAACGTTGATGATAATAAGCTTCTAAATAATGCATACAGTCACATTAAATGGAAGTTAGGAACAAACAGAAATTTAATGTTTGTGATTTAGTACATATTTCAAAACAGAAAAGATCTGCTTTGGAGAAATTATGCCTACCAGCTTGTCAGCAGAGTTGTTCACAATATCCAGTGTGCTGCGGACGAATCTGAGAACATACGTTGTAAAACATAGCAGGAATAACCAAGTATCACGCAGTTCGTATACTGAAGGATTGCCGAGGAGCACTGAACCGAACATGTTTCTCGTGGAGCACATTATGAGAAGCAGAGGGAACAAGATGTTGGTTCGATTGCTCGGTTTCCCTTCGTCACAGAACAGCTGGGTAGACGTCAAAGACATTGTACACAACAGGGCTCAAAATCTTCAAACCATTCAGTAGCGTAGGATACGCAATACTCCACACACAGCAATTAAAGGTCTGGAAGAACGTTAAACTGCCGATGAAATTTTGGTTGATAAAACAAAACGAATACGTGCAGAAGGGACATTGGTATACGACAACGTATTGCTTCATTGATAACAAAATGCAAGCCAATCTTAAATTGGGTGCCAGGAAAAACTTTCAGCATATTATGAATGCTGCTCATCATCCGCTAAAAGCAACCCTCAAGTAGATTTAAAATATGCAGCTAATCATCAGTGACGGCCGGTAAATGCGTGTTGAGTCAAAAAAGAATAAGGACAAGAAGACTGATTATAAAACTGTTGGTTCTATCATTACCTGAGACATTATCGAGTGGCATTATTATATTCATAATACCTGCACTGACAGGAGTCTCAGCTATTACGCCATTAGCTGGAGGAGCAGCAGCCACCATCACTTGAACAGTGGAAAATGTGGGAAGCACTTAAGAATGGGTTGAAGAGGCGAAAAGACGCAAGAAAAAGATGGAATGTGTGATTATTGGAAAAGGACTATGTTTAAAATTGACGTGGACTGATAACGCTCATTAAAAAAGCACCTTGGTACACTACTCAACAGGCTTCTTGAAATCGACTCCAGTTCATGAAAAAGTTCCATGTTCCTAGGGTTTGCGGAGTATTTATGCAAAATATATTGCCTATGACAATGTGGAATCTACTACTTTGATTCATTTGGAGACCCACTTATGCCTGAAGAATTATATCACTGCTTTGTGGACATTTATGTTTTATGTTCCTTCTTTAATACTGACACAGAAGGAACCAAAAAATCCTTAAACTTCTAGGCTTGAAACCACCCAGTGACTTCACTCGATATAACTGCTCCAGTGGACCATGATCAGTGAAATATAAGACAAGAACGTTTCTCCCTTGCACAATCCGCTTGCTTTGGCCGCATTTAATAACAGTGATGAGATTACAATTCTCATTTAGCACGAAGTTGGTTTAACAATTCCAAGTTTACTATACTTCAAAGGAAAATATGTGTAAATGAATGGAAACCCTACAACAATATGTCATATGACGTGTAATGCATTCATCTTCTTGTTTCAGAAAATAAGCTGAAGTTGATCGTAAAAGAAATATAGGACAAATATTAACCTTTAAAACAATAGTTTTTGCATTGAAATCGGACTTAAACGGTTTGTAAAATGCAGGATAGATTGTGGAAAAAACGACATCAACATCAAGGAACGAATACAGATGCTTTAATGCGCCTATACCACTCAAGCTAATGGGGTATTTCGAAGACATTAGATGATCCCGGTCAGCGCGACAGACTGTCAATCCTAAGGGCCCGGGTTCGATTCCCGGCTGGGTCGGAGATTTTCTCCGCTCAGGGGCTGGGTGTTGTGTTGTCCTAATCATCATCATTTCATCCCCATCGACGCGCAAGTCGCCGAAGTGGCGTCAAATCGAAAGACTTGCACCCGGCGAACGGTCTACCCGACGGGAGGGCCTAGTCACACGACTTTTTTTTTTATCAACTAATTCTGAAACAAAACACAACAGACAGCAAAATCCAACAGTGGAAAATGCAGGCTCGAATGTAACAATATTATGGAAAGGATAGTTGCTGCTCACCACAAAGCGGAGATAGTGAATCGCTTGTAGGCACTGTTATACCGGAGCCAAGGTAGCCCCTGAGGGCCGGCAACCCATATAACACCGCAGAGGACGAGGTTGTCTATGCCCAAAGGCGTATCCAAAAGCACCATGGTTAACACCGGCTATTTACATACAAGATAATGGAAACATTCATTCCGAGCACTACTTTTTGCAGGAGGAGCTCGAGCCACGGCCTGCAGGAAGTATCACTACGCCGAAATCTGACTGGCTGGAGACAGCTATTTAGGGGCTAGAACCAGGCCCGAAGTTCAGTTCACGCCAGATGCCGACCTCGTGTACTGCAACCGTCGAAGATTACGTCTTCGTCTCGGAATTGGACTGTTACTAGTATGTGAGTGTGTTACCACGAACCTTTGTGGAAAATAAGAAGTGAACTTTTGTTTGCCTCAATTAGGAGACTTTTTTCGTTATTGTTACCTTTCGTTTGTATGTTCAGTCATCAACCTTGTGAACTTACATCAATGAAAGTTGTGTTGTGAAAAATTGCGAATTGTCAGTCACAACAGGCACAACAAAAAGGCTGTCAGAAATGAGCCTTCGTCGGAGAGGCCAGTGTGTGGCCTCAGCGGCCAGAGACTGCGGCCTTGCGTGTGTGAGTTGCGTTTGCATGAGTGTGTGTGTTTATGTTCTATCTCCGACAATAGACAGCAATGCATACAAACAAGCATCGTATTTCTGTGTATTTTATTATCTCGCATTTCTAGCCAATGCATAGACTATTTGGTTGCAGGATCACAGCTACTGGTTATTATTTGCAGCGAATTAACTGCGGAGCACGAAAGCAGACTTGCGCGGCTCGACCCTATGACCACGTCGAGCTGGTCTTTTGAACAGAGCCGTGCCTAGCCCATGTACCTGAAGTACGAGTAACCACAAGTAAAGATGTTGTTTGCAAGAGCAAATTCAAATGGCTCCAAGCACTATGGGACTTCACATCTGAGGTCACCAGTCCCCTATACTTAGAACTACTTAAACCTAAGTAACCTAAAGACATCACACACATCCGTGCCCGAGGCAGGATTCGAATCTGCGACCGCTTCAGCAGCGCGGTTCCGGACTGAAGCATCTAGAACCGCTCGGCCGCGCTTGGAGGAGCAACGACTACCTAATAGTATTCGTTAGGTACAGTCGGAATTGGAGTTTTCTCGTCCGGCATATGAGTCTAATTCCTTTACGATTGTAATTGTAATTCTAACACTTTATCGTATTCTGTATCCGGGTCTCAAATCTATCGCATTATAGACAATTTGTGTGGTGGCTCCGAGCATAAGATATTGCAGCAGTTTCGTGCGTGTGGATTAGTAGCAAAAGTTAAGAGTGGGGGAATTGGCTGCAGAACTCAAGAAAGAAGAAGAAGTCTATGCAGAGGCGCCTTGAGTTGGAGTCTAAGGCGGCCAGCAGCAGCAGAGCCCTCGACGATGGCACAGCAGCAGCCGCGGCCACGGCAACATGGACTGACTACTGGCACGACATCGCACGACTGTCCCAGGCGAGCTCAGATGCATGGCCGGAAGAGGGAAAATCCCAGTACGGGGCATTTAGCAACGGCCTTGCCGCAGTGGATACACCGGTTCCCGTCAGATCACCGAAGTTAAGCGGTGTTGGGTGTGGCCGGCACTTGGATGGGTGACCATCGGGGCCGCCCTGTGCTGTTGCCATTTTTCGGGGTGCACTCAGCCTCGTGAAGCCAATTGAGGAGCTACTCGACCGAATAGTAGCGGCTCCGATCAAAGAAAACCATCGTAACGACCGGGAGAGCGGTGTGCTGACCACACGCCCCTCCTATCCGCATCCTCAGCTGAGGATGACACGCTGGTCGGATGGTCCCGATGGGCCACTTGTGGCCTGGTGACGGAGTGCTCTCTCTCTTCAGTACGGGGAATTTGGACGATGTGTCGACCGCTTCAGAGGAGAGACAATTCTCCAAGAAATGGAGGAGAGTCAGACAAGCTGAAAGAGGCTTCGTACAGCTCTTCAAGACTCTATAATAATTCACAGTCAAATATTAAAGCAGATTTGAACACATCTGCGGTCTCAGTAAAATGAGGAGCATCCGATGATAGAACATTTCAGTGTCTTTAAAACTACAGAAGTTAATATCTCACAACAAATAAACATTCTTTTAAACGCTTCATGTGATTCCAGCAAACGATAGCTCAGATGATAGCATAGCACTATAGCTACCAACCCTGAAAGCCAGTTACATGTACATGTTTTATTTCTTGATTTGTTGCGTCTTTTACATATTTTTTATTACACAAATGTTTGTCAGAACGAAGTATAAAAATTTACACAACAATTGAACACAGCATCAGTACCTCATATTTTGCATGCTCACGTTTTTATTTTATGAACACTTTGCCATTTTTCCAATACCTTTATTCAAATATTAATTGCAACTGATAATATAAAATCTTGGTAATTTAAGAAGTGGTCAACTGCATGTGTTAGGTGACACTTCCTCTCTAAAAGAGTGCCAGTAGACGTTTCTCAAAAGCAGGCCTAAATAATTGTTTAAATAATATTAACTACAATCTGTACTACAATCTCATGTATCATGAGTGCACTTGCACATGAATACTGGCTTATTTATTTATGGACATGCCTTTATTTATATTTATTGTGAATGGTCTGAGTGTCACTGAATTTTTATAACACGTCTTTTTTTAAATATTGTTGTAATATATTAGTTTAATCTTGGAAGTAGTTATGTTGAGTCAAATGATATCTGTAGGACATAACACGATATAATTTTGGTGGTGATGGCATTCAGTCAATGGAAAAGCAGACAGAAATCTACAGGAGTGAAGTGGAGGCTGGGATTTCTTGAATGAAGAGTTCAAGGGAGCGAGTCTGGACTTGCATGTTCGCTCTGGAAGAAGGTAGACAGGCCTGTGGTATCAGTGGGTTTATGATGGAGTGGGTGACAGATTCTGGGCTGTGTACATGATCTACCATACTTTAATTTATCAAGGAACTTTATGTTTTGAGAGGTCTGAATGTGCTCCAGAATAGAACTCTGACTTGGATTGCACTTAGTTTAGAGTATCTTTGATAACTATTTAGCTTGGGGATTTTTCTACGATTCTCGTATCGCTCTCAACTTTACTGCATCTGATAAGGGTACTTTCTGTCCGTGTTTTAACTGGATATCGTAGGACCACTTCCCATTTATATGAGATGTCCTTTCTTGAGTAAACATTGTTCAACATAATTCTCTGTTGTCTACATTGTTACAGACTAATATGACAGAACCCTAGCTATTAAGATAATCATTTAACTTTTATTTTTATTTCTGTCTTTTTTCTTAACTCGCAATTCTAGCCAATGCACAGACTATCAGACCGTAGGTTCACGGCTACAGGTTGTTATTTGCAGCGTATTAGCTGTGGGGCATGAAAGCAAATGTGTGCGGATGGACTCTATGACTACACCAAGTTATCCTTTTTAAACAGATCCATACATAGTTCAAGTACCTAAAGTACGAGTAACCACAGGTAAAGGCACAAATGGTTTTTTTGGTATGGGATGCTGCCTGGAAGAGCAACAGCTACCTAGCAGTAACCATTAGGTATTAACACACTCATCAAGCTCATGGACATTGTAAAATTTGAGAGGCAGAAACCCAGCGTATCAGTTCATTTTTATGGCCTAGAGAAAGACAAACCTGGTACGATGTGCAGAAGAAGAAGAAGAAAGGCGAGCATAAAATTGTCAGAGCCTTCCATTATACCCTATTCACAGGTCCATGTGAGAAACACGTCATTTGTTGCTCATCTCTGATGGTGCAAAGCAACATTACTGCTGGATCGAAAAAATGTCCCACCTTATTTTCACCAAATAGACTGTAAATAAGAATACATGACAATTATATGTTCTAGAACATGAATACATTTTATTCGAACAATCAACTGACAGAGACATTGCTCTACCCAGAATCCGGTATGTGTAGCAATGCTTACTGAGGCCCAAAATTTCCCAGCGTTTAGCAATTTTTCACACAAGAAGTAAGTACCATTTGTAGTGTACCAAACTTTGAACGGCTTCTCAGTCCTGCGATGTGCTCTGAAGATGACCTACTGCCTTGCATACAACACTCGCAGAACAGTACATACCAATTTCTGAAGCATGTTAGTATGTATGTTCGTATCAAGCCAACCATAATCAGTAATTATTATCAATCCTGTGGTGGGAAAGAACATACGAAATGGTTGATCTCTGAGTTTGAAGGAACTACAGGAGGCGCTGATGAAACATAGTTACCCTAACTGTTACTCAGGAACTTAAACTGAAGTATGATAAGCTATTGAGAATCATATTTGTCTGATGTGATTAGCAAAAACCAGTGAAAAAACATGTACGGATCACTATCGTTTGTTGGTCTGATGGAATTACGTTCAACATAATCTTCGATAATGATAGAAGCTGAAGCAATGAATTAAAATCTGTGCTACAGCCTGGACTTGAACCTCAGTTCCCCACTTAATAGACAGATATGCTAGCCACTCCACCACAAGAGCATTTTGAGTATCACAGCTGCGTGGACTGCCTAACAATAACCTCAGTTCACACCTTCAGCCCATTTTCCCCTTCTCAAATCGTAAGTTTTGCTGAGACTCTCTGATATTGTTTTAGCACCCCAGCTTTGTACGTAATGGAAAAATGCTGTCTGTACCTGACGATTTGAGAAAGGGAAAATTCGCTGAAGGCGTGTATTTAATTTTGTGTTAAGGAGGGTGTTGGACTTACGTAGTGTGTGTAGCTGTGGTACCCACAATGCTCTGCTGAACTAGCATATTTGCCTTGTAAGCAGATCCCAGCCATGACAAATTTTAATTCATTGCTTCAGCTTGTCATTATAGAAAATAAAGTTCAGACGCATAAGTCTCCAGGACAATGTAATTGCATAGGATTAATAGATCTCCTATGCCTGAGGTAAAGGCAGCATTTCCCCATTATGTAAAAAGCTGGGGTGCTTTACCAGTGTTAGAGAGCCTTGGCAGTACTGACGATTTGAGAAGGGGAAAATAGACTGAAGGTGTGAATTGGAGCTTGTGTTAGGGAGGACACTAGGCTTACATAGTCAGTTCGGCTCTCGTAGCCACAATGCTACGGTGGTGTAGCAGCTAGCACACTGTCCAATAAGCAGGGGAGATGGGTTCAAGTCCTGGCTATGATACACATGTTAAGTCATTGTTTAAGCTTCTATCATTATGGAAGATGAAGTTGAGACACAGAAGTCTCCCGGATAACGTAATTCCATCAGATTGATAGATCTCCTACGCCTGCGTACAGGCAGCATTTCCCCATTACATACAAAGCTGGTATGCTATTCCAATATCGAAGAGCCTCGACAATACTAACGATTTGAGAAGCGGAAAATGGACTGAACGTGTGAATCGAAGTTTGTGTTAGACAGACCATTGGACATACGTAGTTCGTGCAGCTGCAATAGCTGTAGTTCTCTCGTGGTGTAGTGTCTAGAATATGTGTTTACTGAACGGAAGACCTGGGTTCAAGGCCGAAGCGTTGCGCAAATTTTAATTAATTGCTGCAGCTTATATCACTGTCATCTAAGTGGTAAGTCTCATGACGCTGCACGCAATGCATACAACCTAAATTAAAATTCCTAATTGTAATCCCTAGGTGCTTGGTGGAATTTGCAGAATCGTGTGTTTTGTCCTGTAAACCGAATTTGGCGGATTCCTTTTGGGACTCTGTGGTCTATTATCTCTGGCAGACGCACGTCCACGAAGCTCGCGCTAAGTTAAGTGATTAATATTGAAATAAGAGCTAGTTTAGTTAATGTTACAATTTAGACTAGTGCATTTACTTCTTCGCTAAGCTACCTATTGAAGGTTTCGCTTTTATGAGCTTATTTAGATTGAAAGGAAAATATTTTGTAAAGGCCGATGGTCGTTAAATTTTTTTTACATTCTAGACGTAAATTTCGTGCGAGTGTAGATCTCTATTTTTTGACTAAACTTAGCGGTTCAAAGTTAAATTAAATCGTGTCTGTCATATAGAGTATAGGTAGTTAATTAAAACTTTCGAAACTAAGTTTAGAAGTTTGTTTGCGTATTAGTACAGGCTAAGAAACTTCAGTGTTCTTATGCCAAGCTATTCTCTGCTTTTGTGTAACTTTTCTATCAAACCATGTGTGGCAAATGTGCTGGTTCCCGTAGAAATCTGAAGGAGAGGGTGCCTGAAGACTGAAGGTTATGGTTTCATTGAGGAGAATGTAGCAGCGAAGAAACGGGATACATAATGAGGCTCTTCCATGACAATGTAGGTTTTGTAGAAAGGACAGAAAAATTGCTGAACGGGAGGCAACAATTTGGGCCCTTAAGGCTGAATTAGGAAGCGAGAATTTGAAATTATGTAAGCTGCGGAGGGAAAAAGAGACGGGATGCTGGGAAAAGGTAGCAAGCAAAGGATGAAAAAGAGATATTGTTGAAAAATCTTCAGAAATTCGGTTAGTAAATCAGTTTGGCTTGCTATCTGAAGATGTGGAAGAAGGGCCTGATTCAGATGCAGCTGAATGTAGGCTGAAGCAGAATATTAGCTTAAACAAAAAAGACAGGTCGGGGTCAAATGAGAATAGGAAAAGAAGAATTTTGCTTCTAGGTAGCAGTCATGGGAGCGGTGTAGGCGAGCAGCTTCAGGAGAAATTAGGTGCAGGGTATCGGGTCACAAGTTTTGTAAAACCAAATGCTAGATCGAGTAATTATAGTTGGGGTAGCGGGAATCAACGTGGCTATGATTCCAAGGTATAATATTAGGAGTGAGCTGGACAAAATAGGAACATAAACTGGACACATATATGTGGGGTTTGTGGAGGTCTTTCAGTGCCATGATTAACCCTGGGTAATCACTGCTGTAATGCATGTTAACACTGAGCTGAACAGGATGCTCCACACACCAGCAAAATCTGACACGTGTTGTTCCAGTTGATGCTTTTGGTAGGTGAGGATACACTACACACAGCCTTCACCTAAATAGGAAGGCGAAAGATAAGTTAGTTTGTCTACTAACAGATACTGTAAGGGGGGCCCACAGGGTCACACAAGGGATGACCCCTGTGGTTAATGGGACCAGGAAGACAGGTTTTTTAGGTTAAAGCCAAAGGTCCAGGCAGAGAACAATCAGGAAAAATAGAATAAAATGAGGTTCATGTACACTAAAGCTAAGAGTCATTTAAATTTACTTTATCAAAATATCAGGGGAATAAAAAATAAAGTAGATGAGCTATTAGTGTGTTTACAATGAACTCAAAAATAAGAATGAAATTGATATAATTTGTCTGTCTGTAACTGTGGGATGGAAAGTGTCAGTATAAATGAGAATAATTTAGCATCTTACACTTACTGATCTAGCATGGATAAAGGAGGAGTTACCATTTACACAAAACAGGGATATAAGTACAAAACTGTAGAAGTAAGCAAATTTTATGTCGATCGGCACTTGAAGTTTGTGCATGTGAACTACGGCTAGATAATGTAGTGTTGATATTAGCAACAGTGTACAGGTCCCCACTAGGAGATTGGGAGCTATTCATAAAAAAAGTTTGACTCCCTATAATGCTGTCTGTCAAACAAAAAGCAGACGTTATTAATCTGTGGTGATTTCAGTATAAACTTTCTAAGCAATTCTGATTGGAAAAGTGAACTAGAAGTGTTCTTACTGACGTGTAATTTAGAATCAGTGATCAACTTCCCTACATGTATAGCTCAAGACAGTAGCACTAACAGGTAATGTATTTGTACAGCAAGAGGATGTAAAACTAACACATGCTTCCCCTGTGATAAATGGATTATCAGACCACGATGCACAATTGATTAACTAACAAAACGTAGCAGCGTGTACATTTCAGAAACCATTTAGTGAAAGTGTGAGGCTGGTCAACCCGATATCTATAGAGCAATTCAGAGAAAATTTAAGTAATGTAATTGGGGAGATGTATATAATGCGCCAAATGATAATATATATGCAATATATTTCTTAATAAATTTATATCGCTTTTTGAACACGGTTTCTCCAAGAAATTACTAAATGTAACACCAAACAGTTTTCAAAGAAACCTTGAATTACTACAGGTATTACAGTGACTTAAGAAAGAAAAAGAAAATTGTGTGAGACATCAAGAATTAGTAAAGATCCATAAGTAATTTTACACTATAAAAATTATTGTAACATTATGAGAAAATTAGTCAGAAAATAAAAAAAAAATGTATATTAGAGATGAAATTAACAACTCAGGCAATAAAATCAAATCAGTATGGAATGGTGTTAGAAGAGAGACAGGAAAAGTAACCACTCGGGTAGGTAGTATTACTATTAAAGAGGATGAGACCATCTTAACTAACAGTACACAAGTAGCTAATGTATTTAACAACCATTTTTTAAGTGTAGATGAAGAAATTGGTGCTAGTAGTTCAAAAGAAAAAGCCAAGCAGTACATGGAAGAGTCAGTTTCGAGAAATCCTTGTCACGTTAATTTTCATCTAATAACCTCTTGCGGAATAAGGAAAATCATTAAATCTTTGAAAATTAAATGTTCTGTTGGAGTAGATGGCACCTCTAACAAGATATTAAAACAATGTGCAGCAGTTACAGCTGATGTTCTGAGTCACATTTGCACTCACGCTATTTTCCCAGAAAGGTTAAAAATACGCCATTGTCAAGCCTCTAGAAAAAAGACGACACCACAGATGTCAATAATTATCGGGCAGCATCCTTGCTGACAGCATTTTCAAAAATCGTCGAGAAAGAAATGTACTCAAGAGTGGTTAGCCATCTCAACAGTAATGGCATACTTAGTAAATCACAGTTTGGATTTCGAAAATGCTGTTCTACTGAAATAGCAATACACAATTTCACTGCCCACATAATAGAGTCTTCAACTAGTAAAATGTCACGAATAGCAATTTTCTGTGACTTATCCAAAGCATTTGATTGTGTGAACAACGACATTATGTTACAGAAATTACAATTCTACGCTAAAATGGAACAGCACATAAGTGGTTTAAGTCATGTCTACTGTACAGGAAGCAAAACGTTTCTTTATACGGAAGAAGTGATTTAACGAAATTTCCCACTTTATCTAACTTGGATGACATAACAATAGGTGTTCTGCACGGTTTAATCTTCTGTTCTTGGTAAAAGTGAATGACATCCCTTCTTGTCTGAAACAAGAAGCTAAACTGACACTGTTTGCTGATCCTACAAGCATCATTATTTTCCAGCTAAGGGAACTCCAATAGAAAATTGTTACATTTGGATGTGGTCTGAAAAAGAATTTTAGTGCAATGAGTAGTCATCAGCTGATGGTCTGCAGTAATTGGATCAAAAATTTCTATTGTCGGAATCAATATACTCATTGTTATTATGTGATAAAGAATAGTTTACAAATCGAGCAATTATATTCAGAGCTAATATAAATAGATCAATCGAATGACTATGGAATAATCCTCCTGCAGAATTTGGCTGCTGCATTGCATGCCACTGACAATTTAGTGTGTAGCTACAACCACACTTGTATATTGCCCAGTTCATCTGTATGACGTTTGACAACGAGTAATTGGTGCGGCATTGCATGACACTAAGACTTCAATACACAAGCGTAACCTAGTTCTTATTTCGATTTGTTAACGTATTGGATTAACTATGTAAGCATTTGACATTAAACTATGGTTGTCGAATAGCGTTCGTAGAGCTGAGATGCTATGGCCTTTGAAATGGCAACTAGTTGCTAAGGTGCCTGGTATTTGAGCTTAAAGAAAAAGTGGGCGAAGATAAGAACGGTAAGGCGATGGCATCAGGACCCATGAGTTACCCAGAACCATCTATGCTAGTATACAGTTTGTTATAAATATGACAAATAATAGGTGGCTAATGAAAGTACCTGGAGGTCAGCTATGGATGCCTCAGTGCGGCCCAGCTTACCAATGTTATTTTGTTGTATTTTACTACTAAAGTTGTTTTAATCTGTTAGCGTTGTATTTCTTTATCACTATTACAAATAACGGGTGGCATGAGGGCAGACCTGATGATTATATAAGTGCACGTGGTTACGGCATAGCGTGCCGATCATGCTTTGAAATATACGAATAACTGAATTATTCTTGATTTTATCCCAAGAGAATTTTAGTATCAGAGCACATGATCACTGAATAGTATCGTTTCTAAAAAGCCGTGTGGTCAGGTGATGGCTTTAGAAACGTGACGATGAGAGATGCAGGACGATAGCTCATCACTGTAATACTTACGACTTTTACATGTACTGAACGTAAAAAATGATAATTGTTTTAATATTAACCAAGTATGCGTAACTGCACCTTATTGTCCCTTATGTGAATGGGATAATGGAAACAAAAATTATCTGTAGAATGGAAAGACGAGAAGATCCTGGCATTTGATACTCGTTGTCTGTAGCATGATACTGTTAGTGTGGTAAACAGTAATAGTTCCGTGGTCACAAATACTGCTATGATAGTTTTCTGTTCCCTGTTTCCCATGTGACAAATATTGGTCGGCCTCAGGCCTGACCTTGCGATTAAATATGTACTGCTGGTTGTGGTACACTGTACCACTATTATTTTGTCGCATACCAGTCACAGGAATAATTTAAGATTTTTATCCTGCGATGATTTTAATAACACAGCGTATGAATAACCGAATAGTCGATTTCTAAAACGCTGACTTGCCAGCTGTCAGCCTTAGTAACAGGACACTGTGACTTACAGAACAGCAGCTCATAGCTGTAGTTTCGTGGCCATATCTTCTATCAGAAGATGGCAATGTAAATAAATATTGTGTTTAGAATTGTGAGATCAACAGTTACTAGCACAACATAATGTTATTGCTATAATTTCGTTTAAGCTATGCTGAATGCGTATATCATCATAATTTAGAGTTTTGCTCCAGAATTATTATGTCAGTCGCGTTTAGCATATTTGACTCGACTGGTTACAGTGCGACAACTTTTAATGGATGTGTATTCTGCCATCAGACGTACGGTTGTGAGAGGTTTGTGTGTTAATGATCAAGTATAATTACACATTCAATTTCGATAAAGGTTCCTAAAGGCACATACTGAAAATTAAGCTAAAAATGGTCGGGTGGCAGCAGACTTAGTGGGGGCTAACATAACGGTGTGACTTTTCTGCTCCCTGTGTTTTTCTTAACGCATATCACATGCTTACATTATATCTGTAATTTTTGTAGGTAAAATTCTTTAATTCTAAATTGGAAAAGTTTGATATATTATTTACATAACTTATTCACTTTATTTGCTATGTCTTCGTGGTAATCATATACTATATCACAACCGATGGATTTGAAGTATTTTAGTTGTTATATTCTTTAATTGTTAGTGACGATTTTAGACTGTTCACTAGCTACACTGATTAAAATTGACTACATGTGAATAATACAGTCATACTGCACAAAACGTTCAACAGAGTTGTTACTATGTGCAGAAGGTTCAAACGATATTGGTTTTACAATGATTACTCTTTCTGTAAAGAATGTAGACGAAGCAGTGCGGCTGGTATTCTACTGTGTTGTTGGCTAATAACAGCTTTGGAGAGAAGTACCCTGAGCTACTGGTTGGTGTTTGGAAAAACAAGGCAACAAAATGCTCTGCAATTTTGACTAGAGAAATCATTCTTCTTCTACAGTTTGTTTTTCAGCATTCGTATTTCATTGCAGCAAAAGATACGGTCGAAAAACACAAATATGGTATTCCGCTTGAGGATGTTAAGTTTTTGTACGAGCTACATGTGACACATAACGTTGAAACAACCTCATCATTTTGCCGACACAATGCATTAGCTTCGTACAAGTTTTTAAAATTTTGAGTATGCTATCTCGAATATGTTACGTTAAGCAGGGATATTGCATTACACTGAACCACACTCTTATTGATTGGTACAAAACGTCCTCTGCGTTAAACGTATTGATGAATGCAAACATTCTGCAGGTCATAAAGTCTTTATTTGCAGGGGAATTTGTTCATTTTAAAAGATTTATATGGTATTTTACTCTCGAGATGAAGATTAACAAATTAAAAACCTATCAACTAAGATACAAATTAAATTATGTAAAACACAACGGAAGGGAAAGAGTCGAAACAGAAGTCTGTCTACAAAGTGAGCACTGTAATTCGGATTAACAAAAGAAGTACGAGATGTAATCCTCAAAACTTTGTTCCGTCGCACGGGGAAGCAGCTTTAGGCGGTGGAAACCGTTTTTCTCTCTTCAGCTCAAGATGGTGTTCAGAATTAAAATAACTACGGATTATGAAATACCTATTTAATGCAGAAGCCTATGGAGGATTATCGAATTTAGTTTTAAATTATTCCAAGATCTCTCTCTCTCTCTCTCTCTCTTTCTCATCCTCTCTGTCTTTGTCATCCTTCGGCGCAATGCGCGCTAGATTGAATTACGTATTTATGAGAAGCAGAGTGGCGACGAAAGATCAAGGGAAGAGTTCGCTTCGATGAAATTTTAATGAGTTCTGATTTTAAGCCCTTGAAATGGCGTCAAGTAAGAGGATTGTCAGTCTGAAGTTCGAGAATAAATTGTTCCTCTTCCACCGGCACTGGGGGAGGGGAACGGCTACGTGGCTACGTTAATGGTCGTCCGGCAGTGGTTGGCTTCTCTTTGTATAGCTTCGTCCTTGGCCGTTACAAAAATATTGTTTATCAGCTTACAAGGTTCAAAAACTGGAACGCATGCTCAGACTCATCCTATGGAAGGCATTCCTGAGTTTTTCAAAAAATGGTGTCTAAATGAAGGAATACTGGACGAGATGCAAAAGTGAAAAAATGGCGTCCAATTTCAAACTAAAGGGAAGTTAAATTCGTGTCAGGTACGTACCGCAATTTTGCGTTGTATGTAATTTGGTTAGACAGGATAACGAAAAATTTAGATCTGTATTACGAGACCCGCAGACGTCCATTATCTGTTGCTTTCTATTTTTTTTTTCAATTACTAAATCTCATTTACCTTCCGAGTGGAACAAGCGTTTCTAAACCTTCTACGTAGAGGTGAGCCATCTTCTTAAATAACACCCATTCCAATAAGGAAGTTTTTAACGATTTGCTGTCTTTCAGATGCGCGCGGGACTAGCCGAGCGGTCTTAGGCGCTGCAGTCATGGACTGTGCGGCTGGTCCCGGCAGAGGTTCGAGTCCTCCCTCGGGCATGGGTGTGTGTGTTTATCCTTAGGATAATTTAGGTTAAGTAGTGTGTAAGTTTAGGGACTGATGACCGTAGCAGTTAAGTCCGACAAGAGTCCACACACATTTGACATTTTTTTTTGTCTTTCAGATATGGAATACAAAACAGTATCTTGAGCTGCAGGAAGAAATGATAGATAAGTGCCCACTCGATTTGGAATTGTGTGGACAGTGATACTGCGTTATTAAACAATGCTGTGTGTGAAACTTCCTGGCAGATTAAAACTGTGTGCCCGACCGAGACTCGAACTCGGGACCTTTGAATTTCGCGGGCAAGTGCTCTACCAACTTAGCTACCGAAGCACGACTCACGCCCGGTACTCACTGCTTTACTTCTGCCAGTACCTCGTCTCCTACCTTCCAAACTTTACAGAAGCTCTCCTGCGAACGTTGCAGAACTAGCACTCCTGAAAGAAAGGATATTGCGGAGACATGGCTTAGCCACAGCCTGGGGGATGTTTCCAGAATGAGATTTTCACTCTGCAGCGGAGTGTGCGCTGATATGAAACTTCCTGGCAGATTAAAACTGTGTGCCCGACCGAGACTCGAACACGGGACTTTTGCCTTTCGCGGGCAAGTGCTCTACCAACTGAGCTACCGAAGCACGACTCACGCCCGGTACTCACAGCTTTACTTCTGCCAGTACCTCGTCTCCTACCTTCCAAACTTTACAGAAGCTCTCCTGCGAACCTTGCAGAACTAGCACTCCTGAAAGAAAGGATATTGCGGAGACATGGCTTAGCCACAGCCTGGAGGATGATCCAGAATGAGATTTTCACTCTTCAGCGGAGTGTGCACTGATATGAAACTTCCTGGCAGATTAAAACTGTGTGCCCGACCGAGACTCGAACTCGGGACCTTTGCCTTTCGCGGGCAAGTGCTCTACCAACTGAGCTACCGAAGCACGACTCACGCCCGGTACTCACAGCTTTACTTCTGCCAGTACCTCGTCTCCTACCTTCCAAACTTTACAGAAGCTCTCCTGCGAACGTTGCAGAACTAGCACTCCTGAAAGAAAGGATATTGCGGAGACATGGCTTAGCCACAGCCTGGAGGATGTTTCCAGAATGAGATTTTCACTCTGCAGCGGAGTGTGCGCTGATATGAAACATCCTGGCAGATTAAAACTGTGTGCCCGACCGGGACTCGAACTCGGGACCCTTGCCTTTCGCGGGCAAGTGCTCCACCAACTGAGCTACCAAAGCATGACTCACGCCCGGTACTCACAGCTTTACTACTGCCAGTACCTCGTCTCCTACCTTCCAAACTTTACAGAAGCTCTCCTGCGAACGTTGCAGAACTAGCACTCCTGAAAGAAAAGATATTGCGGAGACATGGCTTAGCCACAGCCTGGGGGATGTTTCCAGAATGAGATTTTCACTCTGCAGCGGAGTGTGCGCTGATATGAAACTTCCTGGCAGATTAAAACTGTGTGCCCGACCGAGACTCGAACTTGGGACCTTTGCCTTTCGCGGGCAAGTGCTCTACCAACTGAGCTACCGAAGCACGACTCACGCCCGGTACTCACAGCTTTACTTCTGCCAGTACCTCGTCTCCTACCTTCCAAACTTTACAGAAGCTCTCCTGCGAACCTTGCAGAACTAGCACTCCTGAAAGAAAGGATATTGCGGAGACATGGCTTAGACACAGCCTGGGGGATGTTTCCAGAATGAGATTTTCACTCTGCAGCGGAGTGTGCACTGATATGAAACTTCCTGGCAGATTAAAACTGTGTGCCCGACCGAGACTCGAATTCGGGACCTTTGCCTTTCGCGGGCAAGGTAGGAGAAGATGTACTGGCAGAAGTAAAGCTGTGAGTACCGGGCGTGAGTCGTGCTTCGGTAGCTCAGTTGGTAGAGCCCTTCTCCGCGAAAAGCAAAGGTGCCGAGTTCGAGTCTCGGTCGGGCACACAGTTTTAATCTGCCAGGAAGTTTCATATCAGCGCACACTCCGCTGCAGAGTGAAAATCTCATTCTGGAAACATCCCCCAGGCTGTGGCAAAGCCATGTCTCCGCAATATCCTTTCTTTCATGAGTGCTAGTTCTGCAAGGTTCGCAGGAGAGCTTCTGTAAAGTTTGGAAGGTAGGAGACGAGGTACTGGCAGAAGTAAAGCTGTGAGTACCGGGCGTGAGTCGTGCTTCGGTAGCTCAGTTGGTAGAGCACTTGCCCGCGAAAGGCAAAGGTCCCGATTTCGAGTCTCGGTCGGGCACACAGTTTTAATCTGCCAGGAAGTTTCATATCAGCACACACTCCGCTGCAGAGTGAAAATCTTATTCTGGAAACATCCCCCAGGCTGTGGCAAAGCCATGTCTCCGCAATATCCTTTCTTTCAGGAGTGCTAGTTCTGCAACGTTCGCAGGAGAGCTTCTGTAAAGTTTGGAAGGTAGGAGACGAGGTACTGGCAGAAGTAAAGCTGTGAGAACCGGGCGTGAGTCGTGCTTCGGTAGCTCAGTTGGTAGAGCACTTGCCTGCGAAAGGCAAAGGTCCCTAGTTCGAGTCTCGGTCGGGCACACAGTTTTAATCTGCCAGGAAGTTTCATATCAGCGCACACTCCGCTGCAGAGTGAAAATCTCATTCTGGAAACATCCCCCAGGCTGTGGCTAAGCCATGTCTCCGCAATATCCCTTCTTTCAGGAGTGCTAGTTATGCAAGGTTCGCAGGAGAGCTTCTGTAAAGTTTGGACGGTAGGAGACGAGGTACTGGCAGAAGTAAAGCTGTGAGTACCGGGCGTGAGTCGTGCTTCAGTAGCTCAGTTCAGTCTGCCTTCGGCGGTGCTACGGCACGGACGTCTGTTTACGTCCCCGCCGGAGAAGTTCGCGCTCGCGCAGTTGTTTACCTCTTCGGCGTACTGGTGCGTTTAGGCGACTCGATATAGAATGGCACATGCATACCGAAAGTCGACTCTCAAGATTAGTTTTTCGAATGAATATGCGCGACCGAAAGCCTACGAAATAGAACGGTTCCTACGAGACGAAGTTAAACTCGACTACAACGAACTTCTCGGAATCCACCTCTCCATAGTGAGCAGTGTCGTTTACGTCAAGCTGATTAACGATGCAGTATGTGACAGAATCATCCGAGATACTAAACATGGACTCAGATTTCGTCACTCTGATGGACATGTTGGAGAAGTCACTATTCATCATGCAGGACTGGGCTTACGAAACATACGTATTTTCGAACTTCCCTTCGAGGTTCCGTCTGACTTGGTCGTTGACGCCTTACGCCCATATGGCAGAGTGCTTAGCCAC
Organism: Schistocerca americana; assembly: GCF_021461395.2. Taxonomy (NCBI): domain Eukaryota; kingdom Metazoa; phylum Arthropoda; class Insecta; order Orthoptera; family Acrididae; genus Schistocerca; species Schistocerca americana. Next base: position 400,388,419 of record NC_060120.1, read on the forward strand.
GTTGAGGAAAAATGGTCCAACTTCACGACTTACCCCGTTCTCAATGGGGTGCGTCAAATCAGAATAGAACTGACACAACATGTACCCTCGTACTTGTTCATCGGCGGATGCAGAGCTATAGTCATATACGATGGACAACCCAAAACATGCTCAGGCTGCGGGAAAGAGGGCCACGTCCGTTCCGAATGTATGCAGCGGAGGATAGTGCAAGTTCCAAACGGCGAACCCGTACCTCCGTCCACGTTGACGCCGCTGCCACTAACGTATGCGGATGCGTTTCGAACGGATCCCATCCCGAAGAATGACCAGCTACAGAATCCTGACAGTTTACGGCAGCCGACTGCGGCAGAGACCGCCTCCAGTGACGAAACGACGCACACCTCGGCCGCTCCGGCGCCGACGACGCACTTCACCGAGCGGAAAGGATCGGTAGGAGAAATGGAAATTGATCCTGCTGTTGTGCCGACGGCTGCTTTCGTCCCTGAGCACCGGGAGTCACTTCCGCACTCGGATACGGAGGCGCACACGCGCAAGCAACGATCGCCGAAGCGCCACAAGAAACGACGACTAGCGCCGTCGGATACCTGCTTACTGCAGTCCACGGCAGACGAACTTGGGTGTAACGTCGATACAGTGCATCCGGATGCGCAACGGGAGGTTCTACCTCCCACACAGCAGTACGACGCGGATCATGATACACAGGGGTTAAATACAGACACACCGGACGGAAAGCCGACGGAAGGAGTCCCTCCACCCACCGCAGCAACGCCACAGCCTTCGGTTAGCCCGGCCGGAGAGACACGACGGGAGCTGGACCTCCAGCACAGGAACTGGGCCGACGAATCCGATACTGACCCCCACACCGACGATGCACCCGCCATGGCGAGTGCTGCGTCCACCGGATGTTAACCGCGCAGAAGATGCAGACTGACGCACGGACAGCATGTCACCGGGCAGCAGCACACAAATTAACATAAGCGTTCATGTGCGCTTTACGCACTGAGGACCAGCGGCAGGCATATCGAACGGCCTCTATTAATATTAATACGATCAGAACGCCTGTCAAATTGCAATTATTACGAGACATGTTGCATGCGTCAGAAGTCGACATCGTTCTGCTGCAGGAAGCATGTGTTGAGAGCTTCCCCGACCTCTATGAGTACGATACGTACATTACACCTACTACCGACGGCGTCAGCGGAACAGCGATACTTCTACGTAGCGGCATAGTAGCCGAGGACGTGGTGTACCTGCCGTCAGCGCGAGGACTGACGCTCACAGTGCTGGGAGTACGGGTCGTTAACATTTACGCACCTTCGGGGTCAGGCAGACGGCGCGACCGATCCCGATTTTACGCAGAGGCGATAGCAACACTATTCTTAGGTCGGTATGAACATGTCTTATTTGGAGGCGACTTCAACTGCGTGCTCGCACCAAAAGATCAATACCCACGTTATACTTCGTGCCCGGAGCTGCGGCAACTCATACAGGACATGAATCTCATTGATACATGGGAGAAGATACATGGCGACAGACGTGGATACACCTACGTCACGAGTCACTCTGCAAGTCGTCTCGATCGCATTTACGTAACACGTCGTCTCGAACCTGCGATCCTCGATGCGGAATTGTGGCCTGTCGCCTTTTCAGATCACATAGCATATATATGCACGGTCTCCCTGAGTCGTCAACAAGTGTGGAGGAGTCGCAGTGTTTGGAAACTGAATACAGCCCACCTTAGGGAACCTGAGTGCAGACACTTAGTCGAAGACACTTGGCACGTGTGTGAACGACGCCTCCCGACATATCCGACGACGTTGCAGTGGTGGCTGGAATGCGTTAAGCCTGCATTGCGCCGAGCGTTAAATGCATACGGAAGAGAGCAGATGATGTGGAGGCGACACACGACGGAATTTTATTTCACGATGCTGCGCGAACTTTCTGTACAAGCACCTTCACAGGAGCGTCGTGCCGGTATAAAACGAGCACAGGCCCAAATAATTTCCATAACCCGCCGCCGACTGGAGGGTGTCGCAATCCGTGCAAGGGCCTTTGAACGAGTCCGTGGAGAATCCCCGTCGATATATCACGTTATCAGAGAAAAACGACGTAGCCGCAGAACGTTAATACAGACGGTCGTACTGCCAGATGGTCGCCGCATGACAACGCAAAAAGACATTGCCAACGCTTTCGTGGAACACTACGGTCATCTCTATCAAGAAGCGGAACACGATCAGGCAGCCTTTCATGAGGTCCGACGAACGCTCTCCGCGTGTCTCGACGAGTCGGCCAACCTGGAGTTAACAGGTGAAATCACAGTTGACGACGTAATGGAAGCGATTGATAAGGGAGCGTCGCACAAATCGCCGGGGCCCGACGGGTTTCCGTTAGAGTTCTATCGTACATTTAAAGATCTCATGATTCCACGATGGACTGCCATGTACTGCGAATTGATGTCTCCCGACGTGACTCTTCCACCCTCCTTCGTGGAAGGAATGATCATCCCCATCCACAAACCATCTGGCGGCACAGGGATACAGGCCTACCGGCCACTGACCCTTCTTAATTGCGACTACAAGATCTACGCCAGGATACTTGCAGCACGCTTTAAACGCGTGATACGCCAAGTGATTTCACTCGACCAAACCCAGCTAGGAGGAGCTAGCAATATACAAACGGCACTCAGCGACTACCACGATGTTATCGCACTGGCTTCAACATGTCGTCTCCGGGGTGTATTGGTATCGATAGACTTCGATCGCGCATTTGACAGGCTGAGTCATGCTTATCTCACGGACGTGATGACGAAAATGAAGTTTCCGGAAAGTTTTGTCACCGTCGTCATGAGACTACTCCACGGAGCCGCATCCAAAGTGCTCATCAATGGACGCTTGGTGGGGCCCATCACCATCTCACGATCGGTCAGACAAGGGTGCCCGCTGTCAACGATATTGTATGCCATCGCTGTCGAGCCGCTGCTTTGCGGGCTCCGGAATCGACTCCAAGGAATGACGATAAGGCACAACACGTTTATATGCCGAACATACGCAGATGACCTAGTGTTTTTAGCAAGGTCAGGCGACGAGGCAAAAGTGGCCTTGCATTGGATTAATTTGTATTGTATGGCTACGGGAAGTCGCCTGAACATGGCAAAGTCAGGAGCGATGAACATCGGGAGAGGACTCCCGACAGGAAGTGTAGCACCATTACAGCCGATCAACAAGATGAAATGCCTAGGAATTATCTTCACTACAGACGTTCGACGCACGGCGGCACTGAGTTACAGACATCATCTGCAAACAATACGTGCGAGTGTCCGAAGTCACAGGTTAAGGGCACTGGATATGATACAACGGGTCACCTTTGCCAACACTTATCTAGCCTCTCGCATCCCCCACCTGGCACAAGTTCTTCCTATGCCGGTGGTGTTGGCCCGCCGAATCCTGGCGGCACTTGAATATTTTGTGAGCACAGGTCTGCTTTCTAAGGTAGGATACGAAACCCTCACCCTTCCTCGTAGTCGTGGAGGTCTTGGACTCATCCACGTTCGCGACCGAGCAGTGGCTATTTATGTAACCACAATGATAAAGATGTGGACACGACACCAGACAAGTCTGACGGGCAGCTTGATAGACGAACTCGCTCCAACTTCGCTTTCGGCTCCGGTAGCGGTGGCTCACATCTCACCATCGCTTGCCCATATGCGAACCTTCTTTGTGGAACACAGTTATGTACATATGGAACTACCGACTATCAGGACGGCGACGGCACGTGATATATATCACATCTTGACTCGACGACGGCCGAATAACGCCGTAGAGCGCCGCCAACCAACAGTTACGTGGTCAGTGGTATGGCGTACAGTGCACCACCCACACCTTGATACGGGAACGCGCGCACTGTGGTATCAGGTGGTAAATGGGAAGTACGTGACTCGTTCCAGGTTGCATAAAATTCATATGGCGGACGAGCCACTGTGTCCGCAGTGTAATGTTATAGACACTGAGGAGCATCGCCTGATATGCGGTCCTTCGGCGGACGTATGGTGTTTGGTCAAAAAAATGATCGCCTTCCTCCTTCGGGTGGGGCCGCAAACAATAGAACCACGCACACTACTTCTCCCAGATAGGACATATTATCCCCGAACGAAGACAAACGCAGTGACTTGGATTCGAGGTTTGACTGTGCGTTATCTTTTCCGAGACGGCAGTAAGAATGTGCTTGACTTTTGGGCCTTACTACAGGAACATCACTCACAGCTTATAAGACATCCGAGATATCGAACATATTACGCAAATTTTTTAGGGAGTGCCTTGCTTGGTCCCCCACCCAGTTGGGGTGTCCCGGGTAGGAGAATGTAATTATTGTCTATAAGTATCAGAACACGAAAGGACCAGGACAGTGGATTGGTTGGTTGGTTTTGGGGAAGGAGACCAGACAGCGTGGTCATCGGTCTCATCGGATTAGGGAAGGATTGGGAAGGAAGTCGGCCGTGCCCTTTCAGAGGAACCATCCCGGCATTTGCCTGGAGTGATTTAGGGAAATCACGGAAAACCTAAATCAGGATGGCCGGACGCGGGATTGAACCGTCGTCCTCCCGAATGCGAGTCCAGTGTCTAACCACTGCGCCACCCCGCTCGGTAGGACAGTGGAGAGGATCCACAAACACACGTGAAGACGTACCCGACACCAACGGGAGGTATGACGGGATTAGTGAGGTACGCGCCTAAAAGAGGAACGTAGAACGTTATTGTTTTGTACTGACAGAAGAAGGATATTTTATTTTATTTTTTTCACTATTCTGTAAAAAAAAAGGAAGTCCACTTATTTACGTTTCCCAGAAAATTTTATTTTGTAAAGTTATCGTCTTATATATTTAAAAAAAATGCTAGAAGCAGTTTATGTTTGTTACTGTTACAAAGAAAAAAAAGTGGTTAAAAAAATAAAAAATAATAATAAAAAAAAGTTGCTAAACAGAGGTTGGGTCGGCAAAGGGTTCGAATCCTGCTGTATCTTTTTATTTTCGCATTCGCGTTTTCTAAAAGGTTATGGGACTTAATTAAGAAATTAGTAAAAATAATTTCTTTAATACAAAAAAAAAAAAAAAAAAAAAGTTGGTAGAGCACTTGCCCGCGAAAGGCAAAGGTCCTGAGTTCGAGTCTCGGTCGGGCACACAGTTTTAATCTGCCAGGAAGTTTCATATCAGCGCACACTCCACTGCAGAGTGAAAATCTCAGTCTGGAAACATCCCCCAGGCTGTGGCTAAGCCATGTCTCCGCAATATCCTTTCTTTCAGGAGTGCTAGTTCTGCAACGTTCGCAGGAGAGCTTCTGTAAAGTTTGGAAGGTAGGAGACGAGGTACTGGCAGAAGTAAAGCTGTGAAAACCGGGCGTGAGTCGTGCTTCGGTAGCTCAGTTGGTAGAGCACTTGCCTGCGAAAGGCAAAGGTCCCTAGTTCGAGTCTCGGTCGGGCACACAGTTTTAATCTGCCAGGAAGTTTCAGATCAGCGCACACTCCGCTGCAGAGTGAAAATCTCATTCTGGAAACATCCCCCAGGCTGTGGCTAAGCCATGTCTCCGCAATATCCTTTCTTTCAGGAGTGCTAGTTCTGCAAGGTTCGCAGGAGAGCTTCTGTAAAGTTTGGAAGGTAGGAGACGAGGTACTGGCAGAAGTAAAGCTGTGAGTACCGGCCGTGAGTCGTGCTTCGGTAGCTCAGTTGGTAGAGCACTTGCTCGCGAAGGGCAAATGACCCGAGCTCGAGTCTCGGTCGGGCACATGGTTTTGATCTGCCAGGAAGTTTCATATCAGCGCACACTCCGCTGCAGAGTGAAAATCTCATTCTGGAAACATCCCCCAGGCTGTGGCTAAGCCATGTCTCCGCAATATCCTTTCTTTCAGGAGTGCTAGTTCTGCAAGGTTCGCAGGAGAGCTTCTGTAAAGTTTGGAAGGTAGGAGACGAGGTACTGGCAGAAGTAAAGCTGTGAGTACCGGGCGTGAGTCGTGCTTCAGTAGCTCAGTTGGTAGAGCACTTGCCCGCGAAAGGCAAAGGTCCCGAGTTCGAGTCTCGGTCGGGCGCACAGTTTTAATCTGCCAGGAAGTGGTGAGTACCGTTACTTTGTAGTGTGGGGGTGACGTGTAATTTTGGGCCGCTATTGACGGTGCACAGTGTCGTAATAATGTGGAATACTGGTGCTTTGTTTAAATTATAAGAAATTGCACTCCTCAATTTCAGTACCAACGAATAGTCCACACCCATGCCCTCCTCTTGCTCACACTATGAAAATTATTCTAGTTAGCAGTAAATTGACCGTAAAAGTCCCAAAAGTAAGGTCTTCTATTTTTTTGTGAGTACAGAACTCTGTTTGGCAGTTGGTTACACTGTTATGAAGAGTGCTTCACGCGCTGTGTGTAAACATGAGCACGCCGCGCTGAGGCGCTCAGTCTTGGCTTGGCTGCCGTTAAGAATGGAGCTCCCGTTGGATGTTAACCGCCAAGTGCGAATTGCGCGCAGTTATTCGGTTTTTGAATGCAAAGGTCACTGCGCCGATTGAAATCCATCGTGAGTTGATGGAAGTGTATGGTTAGTCGTGTATGGACGTCAAAAATGTTGGTAAGTGGTGTAGAGAGTTTGCAGCTGGTCGGAACGAAATTCACGACGAACAAAGGAGCGGGAGACCGTCAATTTCTGAGGAGACAGTGTTGAAGGTTGAGCAAAGCCTGCGTGAAGATCGGCGGATCACGCTGGATGATCTCTGCACGTTGGTTCGTGCGGTTTCCCGAAGCACCGCTCACAGAATTTTAACGGATACATTGAACTACTGGAAGGTGTGCTCAAGATGGGTGCCACGCATGCTGACTGAGCACCACATGCTCAAGCAACGAGTTGATGCTTCCCGCTCATTTCTTCACCGCCTTGCAGCCGAGCAGGACAACTTTCTGGACTGAATTGTCACGGGTGACGAAACCTGGGCATACCACTTTACACCTGAGACCAAGCAACAACCACGCCAGTGGCGGCATCCTTCTTCGCCAAAGCCGCGCAAATTCAAACAAACACAGTCTGCCGGTAAAGTCACGACAGCCATTTTTTGGGATCGGAAAGGGGTGTTGTTGGTCGACTTTATACCCACTGGGACCACAATTAACGCTGAAAGGTGCTGTGAGACTCCGAAAAAACTCAAACGGTCAATTCAGAGCCGGAGAAGAGGAATGTTGAGCAAGGGCGTACACATTCTCCATGACAACGCTCGCCCACACATCGCTCGGCAAACCGTTGCTCTCCTGCAACAGTTTCAGTGGAACATAAGCACCCACCCATCCTATAGTCCTGACTTGGCGGCCAGTGACTATCAACTGCTCCCTAGGTTAAAAAAAAAAAATAAAAAAAAAAAAAAAATTTGGCCGGAAAGCGATTCAGCTCCGACGACGAGGTGAAAGAAGAGGTTCATAACTTTCTGAACAGCATGGCGGCGAGCTGGTATGACATGGGCATACAAAAACTGCCACAGCGTCTGCAAAAATGCATGGACAGAAATGGTGATTATGTCGAAAAATAGCTGTAAACTGATGTAAGCCATTGTGGAAATAAACAGGTCTATGTACTTATAAAAAAAATAGGAGACCTTACTTTTGGGATTACTCTCGTAGCTGCTACTTCAAGCAAAGCGCGTTCCTCGCGGATCTCAATTTATACACGGTCCAGTCACATTAATGTGACCATCGTCTATGTTCGACATCAACGTGCAATAACACTCACAGACAGCAGGTGACAGCACTAGTCATGGAGCGTAAAACATATTGGAGGGCGGGGAGACACGAGAAACGGAGCAGTCGTTGTCCTAATGCGGAAACGAAACGAATTATCTGAGGTCCAAAAGGGCATGATCACTGGTTTTCGGATAAAGGTTGGAAGCATTTCCGAAACTGCTAGGTTTGTAAACTGTTGGCGTGCCGCTGTGGTTAAAATATACCGTGCATAGCAAAATGACGCTATCCAAAATGGGCGCCGGAGCGCAAGATATGTACGGGCGAATAGATGCGCAATTGTTGAGCAGCTGTGCGCCCAAAGGAACCAAGAGACTGCCAACGTTGTGTCCTCAATGACTGTTCAGCGATCATTGCTGCTACGCGCTTCCGCAGCAGGCGCGTGATTCGTGCACCCAAGCTGACTGCTGTTCATCAGCAACGAAGGCTAGAATTTGGACGACTATTCTGAGTGGCGTCAGTTGGCCTTTCCAGTTGAATCATGTTATATGCTCCATCGGACAGATGGCCGTTAGCGTGTACAGCATGAAACGTCTGAAGGCAAACATCCTGCAACAATCGGCGAAAGGGTCCAGGCCGAATGAGGGAGTGTCATGATCCGGGGAACGTTTTCGTGACACTTCCTAGATGATATCGTCGTTCCGGAAGGCACAATGGCTCAACAAAAGTATGTCCACCCCTATATGCAGTTGTTTTTCCTCGGCACGATGGCATCTACCAGAAGGAGAATGCAACGTGTCACATAGGTCGCAGTGATCGTTTGTGGTTCGAACAGCACCAGAAAGAATTTACCGCATTCCCCTGTCCACCAAACTCTCCGGGTTTGAACCACATCGATCTGGCTGTTCGCGACATGGATCCTCAACCGAGAAACGTAACGCAGTGGCCACGGTGGTGGAGTCCAAACGGCTCCACAACCCTGCCGGTACTCTCTAGAACCTCAGTAAAGCCGTCGGCACACGGACCGTGCATCCGAACGTGGAGCGTGTCGAGTTTCTGACGTCATAGCGTGGAGCAGCACGTTCGGGAGTCTTTCCGAACGTGCAGAGCAGTATCTGGCATGTCAGATATTCTGAGCATGTGTCTGAGCGATGACCAATGAGATGGCACAACGCCACCTACGTCACACGCTCGCCGTCTCCCTTCAGCACAGAGTTCTGAGGCGCCATATTGGCATTCATTTCAAGCCTATATGTACATATGCCGTTTCTGAGCACCAGCAAAATGAGAATCACTGGAAAACCCGTTGTTAACTTTGTGATTCGTTGCAATAAAATAATGAGAAACATCATATTTGGGGCAAAAGAATTATTGTAACTTGCGTATTATGAGAGGAGGCTATTTAAAGGCAGCTACATACTGAAGATCCATCCAAAACGCATTGTTCTTGATAGAATTTGTTATAATTAAATTTCAGTTAGTAACATATCTACTATTAAGGTTTTCAGCATGCCGAAACATTGTGTGATCTGCTTCAAGGACTGTGTTGTTGGTTTAGCGTAATTAGTAGCGTCACTGTCCTCACTAGAGATTTTTGTGTGGGCGGTGGTTCGCGTCTTGAGACTACCAAATTTTTTTCCTAACATTCACGTTTTTATTAGGTTCTCATACTTTATTATTAGTTTAATATAAGTATATGTATATTTGATGTTATGTAAATATAAGTTCACCTTTTGTTTTGAGGGGTGACTGTTCGATTGGCTTAATCTGCAGGACAGCTTGCGCTACTTGTATGAAGATATTTTGCTCCTTTTTCTTTTACGCTTCGTAATTCACATGTTGCAAAGATTCTGCTACTGGGTAGGAACAGTGATCAAGTAAGATTGACCTCGGGGTTTTACTAAAATGTGGGAATGATGAAACAATTTTTATCTTATGCGGAGCAGTATTCCAAATTTGTACCGCACTGTTTGTAATGGAACTTTTATAAGCCTGTGTCCTTATTGATTGGACGTGGTACTTTCCCTTTCGTGGACGATGGAGGAAATGTGCGTTCTAATAGAGCTAACGTGGGAATTTTACGCGCGCCCGTTGAGTAAACTGTGTTATTTACGAACTAGAAACATCCCTGAACTGCCGCTGGAGTGCGTTGCGATCGCGTATACCACGTTGGGGCCCACGTACCGTATGCACAAGTTGCATCGTTCCTGAGCGTTCAGCAGCACGTTGAACTTGGCACGCTCAACGTTAACGTTCGACAGCACGGTCCGTGTGCCGACGGTTTAACTCTGCCCCTGGACGTCTTTCAGCGGTCCGCGCTGCAGAAGGTGGTTATTCAGCCTTTTGACAGGCGGTCGCAATAATGTGACTGGACAGTGTACTTCAGCGACCTTCAGTGTACAGTGCTGAACAGTGATACAGATATACCAAAATGAAGCAAACTCTGAACTGCTGAAGAACTTCAGCATGATTACCTATCAATTACTTTCACAAATAACGATGAAACAGAACTGTCGTTACACTCCGAAACCAGCCAGTTGGAGCCACAATGACACTTACTTATTATCTACTAAATGAGGAGAGAAAAATGGAACACATGATGATTTATCTGTTAGAGAGAAATGTAATGAATTCACTGTCTAGCTATAACATGATGTGACGTTCTGAAAATGATTTATTTTTGGATCCCTTCAGTAAGAAGTGTACTATTACAGTAACGGATTCATTATTTCAAAATGTATTCTCCCACTTCACGAACCTTTCTTTTAGTGATGATGCTGAATCGGTTTTGACTTTTAATGCCATAATTTGAGAGAGTCGTCGACTAAGGATACCGTATCGAGTAAACACAAACATGAACCCACTCGAGACGCACTTTTGAACGATGAGTGAAGCTACGTCTCGCAGACAATTAAGCCACCACAGCTGCGTCATTCAAACTGTCTCTAAATAACAGACGGTGGATTCACTTCCTGTAATCAGTTCATCATAAGAATAAACCTGAAGTAAACAAACACAAACGCGATGATTGGTCAGAAGCCGTAGCACACGTACACTGGTGTTGTTACGCTCTTGGAGGTAGGTCCTACTTCTGTATTTGATATCTCATTACTAAGTTACGTTAAATGATACTTTAAGGTAGTCAAATGTATTAACTACCATCAACGTTTTTCTTAATCACGCTTTAGCTACGTAGTTTTTATTTAAAAAATCGCATAAAGTCTCAGCCTCTACTGCGTTGTGCTCTGATTGTCCCACTGTTAATGCACAGTTAAAAAATGGCTGAGGCTGCTTTCTGATCCGTAGTGAAACACGCTAGTGGAACACGGTTAAAAAGTGCCGAGAAATAGGCTGTTCTTAATGTTTCTCATAAATTTTAGGAGATAATCGGCTTTGAAGTTTTGTATATTATGCAGTTGACATTCAATTCTATATTGAAAGTGTAGCGCAGTCGGGAGCGTAATGGAATATTAACATACTACGGTTATTCGTGTGTCGGTTCAATGCTCCCCCAGTATCCTTTTTTTCTCGTTCAGTTTGAAATACCTACATCTCGTAATTATAAAACTCATCATTTTTTATGAATAATGCACGGTCTTCTTGTTTCTAATTACATACTGCAGGCGAAATTCCATTTCAGATACAAATCCTTAATTATCGATGTTGTATGAAAGAGTGTTCATAAGAGTTGTTTGAATGTAGAAAACAATTTAATTTTTAAGGCAAAAGTGAAAAACCAAATCCTCTTTATTTGGACTATGTACATCGTTTTATACCACAGAAGGTACGTAAGTATCGTAGAAACATGAAAAACAATCATTTTCACAGCATCCAGCACATCATACAAATGCAGCATTTTTACATTTGCCACTGTACCACTACTATATGAACCCAACAGGACTGATCTGGAGCCAAGTTGCGGGATTTGGCCCGAGAAGTAACAAGACTGTTAAGCTGCCAGACGTACTGGAACTAACGCACGCAGCTTTCTCACGCGTCACTGCCGAACGCTGGCGGGATATAGAACGGCTCGTCATAAAAGAAGAGAAATTGCTGCGCCTGATTGGCTTCGTGGATTCGTTGTTGATAGACTCGTTATCAACGTAGCAGGTGGCACTTCCAGAGCTGAAATGTATTTCTCGGATTCGGATAAGGAAGGAGCTGAGAGATTACCAGACGACTGACTGTAAGTAAATCCTTCAGTGGTTTCAATATTTAACTATACGGTGAAATCCATCAATGCTCTCTTACGTTACACACAGCTCATGCAGAAAAGTTACCCTGTGGCTATGTTAGGAATTTTCATCATTCTTGTTTCTAATTACAATGACACGTTAGCTAAAAACGATAACGTGTTGCTGTTTTCGTCTCGTCGTCTAAGGAGCGTATTGTGGGCGATTTGCAGTGTATTATTTCATTCTGCTCAAAAATTAAATCACATTCGAAACTGTATTGCTCCTCTGCTCGTCTCTTTTTACGTGTGAACTGCAGCTGGCCATATCACTGTAGCCTAGCTTTACGCCCTGACCGGCCAATGCTCTCCAAGCTAAATGCGCCGGTAAAGCTGTTGTCCCGTATTATCGCTAAGTCGATGTGCGCGTAACCCATAGCACAAAACGTACCCTTATTATCGTACTTGACAGTACTCTAGGCAGCTTGGATGCAGTCCCACGTGAAACGGAAATCCAATGACGTTCCAGCAAACGCGGAAGAATCCATAGTGCAATGTTTGCATCAGGTTTATTCTTATGCTGAACGGATTATAGTGGCGTACAACTTTTTTCATGAATTGTCGGTAGTTTACCATAATAATATCAAAATCTGTTTCACTCCGTAATTAAGTAGATGTATGAAATGAAATGTAATAAACTCATTGTACCTTAATCAAAAAGTTTCAGTTAAAGTGAGAGGAGGAAGTACAAACTGGATCAGACTAGGGAAAGGAGTAAGACAAGGATGCTGTTTATCACCTACTCTTTTCAACCTGTACTTGGAAAATATGATTGACCAATGCTCATTAGATGACAAAGGAGTAGAAATTGGAGGAAGAAGAGTAGGGTGCTTGAGATTTGCTGATGACATGGTCCTTCTAGCCACAGGGGAAAAAGAATTACAGGATTTGGTGGACACCATTGCAACTAACGGAAAAAAATATGGAATGAAAATTAACACAAATAAAACAAAAGTATTGGCAATAGGAGGAAATAAGGAAATAAAAATTGTGCTGAATGGAGAAACACTAGAACAGGTGCAAAATTTTAAGTATCTTGGAAGCAGGATAGACACCGACTGGAAGTGCACCACAGAAATTAAAATAAGGATAGCAATGGCAAAAGAGGCGTTTTATAAGAAAAGGAGAATCTTCTGCAGCGGTATGGACAGAGAACTCAGAAAGAGACTCATAAAATGTCTTGTATGGAGTGTTCTTCTATATGGCGCTGAAACATGGACTATGAGGAAAAAAGACAGAGAAAGGCTGGAGGCTTTTGAGATCTGGACATGGCGGAAGATGGAAGGAATAAGTTGGATGGACAGAGTAAAAAAATGAAGAGGTACTGAGAAGAGTGGGAGAGAAAAGGCAGTTACTAGATGTACTAAAGAGAAGAAAAAGAAATTGGATTGGGCATATATTAAGAAAGAATGACGGACTGATAAAAACAGTTTTAGAAGGTTATGTAGAAGGGAAAAGGAAGCGAGGAAGGAAGAGATCCCAGATACTGGATGACATGATGGACGGTACAACATACAGCAGCCTTAAGAAGGAAGCAATGGATCGCAGAAAATGGAGAGGCAAAGGACCTGCTAATATAGCAGATAACTGATGATGATGAAATGTAATGTTAAATAAACACTTTGTAACATTAATTTAGTAACTGTAATGATAGCTTAAATAATTTGTTAAAAGTGTTATGAGGAGCTTCAGTTAAACCGATATTTTTAGAGTCTAGCTGAACGGTAAATTAGATATGTTGGACTTAATCGTAGTCACAGTGTTATGTAGAATAAGTCAACGTATCTAAACCTTCAGCTCAATAACTAGTGACTTACACAGGAAAATAATATGACAATTTCTGGCTACAATTTGTACTAAAACTGCCCTATTTTACGTCTACAGCCTTAACAACGGTTCCACACAAACTGCTTTTGCACTTTCTTCTGTAATACCCTATGAGCTAAAATACACTTCCTTGTATGAATCTGAACAACAGTTTCTGAAAGTTCGCAACAAAGAACCTCTTAAATAATTTGTAGCACTTGTGATTACACTGTGCAACAATGAAAATGTAAATCTAATGAAAATAGCCAATTTCTCTCAGTTCTAATGTGCTGATCGCGAATATCACAAAGACAATTCAAAGTTAGCTCTGTTTTCATTTTACACTGTTTTATTACAGTGAGATAATTGTATACGGATTTTATGTTAAGTTTGAAATCAAATATTGTAATGGTTTGTCAAAGTCATAATGACTAGTGGTGATGATGGGTTCTCATATTACGAGGAGCGTAGGGGACGATGCAGGAAACCCGCACCGCCGTACTAGGCAAGGTCCTAGCGGAGGTGGTTTGCCATTGCCTTCCTCCGACCATAATGGGGATGAATGATGATTATGACACAACAACACGCAGCCATCTCGAGGCAGGGAAAAATCCCTGACCCCGCCGGGAATCGAACCGGGACCCCGTGCTCGGGAAGCGAGAACGCTACCGCAAAACCACGAGCTGCGGACTAATAACTAGTAACAATGGATTATATTATTGTCCCTGGTCTTACTTGTGTGCAAATTTTTGGATCTAATCGTAAACATTTTGATACCAGTTTTAGTGATCATCTTGTCTCCCTCCTCTTCAACTTCAGTGACTTTATTAATGCATGTAATAATTTTTGCACATTTGTTTCCAGATTAACTACCATTTGTTCAAGTTGACTGCTATTGAAGTGGACAAAAATGCCACAAGTTTGTGTTAACAGTGCTAACCCAGTTTGGTATGCGTGTGGAGAAGTGACATTTGCTTCACAAAAACAGCAAATAACTCCATTGATTAAAGAAGCTTACAGTTGTTATTTGGGGTGCAAAATATGCGATCAGAAAATGGTTCAAATGGCTCTGAGGACTATGGGACTTAACATCTGTGGTCATCAGTCCCCTAGAACTTAGAACTACTTAAACCTAACTAACCTAAGGACATCACACACATCCATGCCCGAGGCAGGATTCGAACCTGCGACCGTAGCGGTCACGCGGTTCCTGACTGAAGCGCCTAGAACCGCACGGCCACAACGGCCGGCCTATGTGATCAGGATAAACCCTGGGGTCCACTTGTGATCTGCAACACTTGTGCCTGCAACTTCAGGAATTGGATGAATGGGAAAGGACGTTCAATGCCCTTTGCAGTGCCCATGATCTGGCGTGAGCCAACTAACCATTTCAGTGACTGCTACTTTTGTGTGGTTCCTGCTATCAAGAAGGGAATATCTAAGAAGAAGAAGCGTACAATGACCTATCCTAACATTCCATCTGCCATACGTCCAGTTCTACATGGGGAAAGATTGCCAATACCTGAACGACCGACAGAGTACGAGATTACTTCTGCTGGGGATTCTGGATGTCCTGAACCATGTATATCACAAGATCCAGAGTTTCTTCCAAATATATCATTAACTGATGATCCAAAAAAATTGCCTCAAAATGAGTTAAGTGATCACATTAGAGATTTGGAGCTCTCCAAAGCTAAGGCTGAGATTTTAGCATCAAGATTGCAGCAGCGCAATTTTATGGAAAACAATGTAAATGTTTCATTCTATTGCAGAAGAAAGCAATAATTCACTCCTTTTTTTAACATGCTCATGTTAGTCTTGTGGCATGTGTAGATATAAATGGTCTAATGAAGGCTTTCAGAATTAATTAAATCCCTGATGAGTAGAGACTCTTTATTGATTCGTCAAAGTTGAGCTTAAAAGCAGTGCTTGTACGTATTGGTACTGAGCTTCCTTCTATTCTAGTTGGGCATAGTGTGCATATGAAAGAGTCATACCAAAACATGAACAATTTACTAGGAGCCATCAAGTATAATGACTCTCAATGGCAGCTTTGTGGTGACTTGAAAGTGGTTGCAGTGCTATTAGGTATGATGTCAGGGTATGCTAAATATTGCTGCTTTCTCTGTCAATGGTATAGCTGAGCTCATGCATCTCATTACACTAAACATGAATGGCACACCAGAAAATCTCTTCAACCAAGTATAAAGAACATTAAGAGTGAACCTCTAGTAGACCCTAAAAAGATTCTGCTCCCATCCTTGAAAATCAAGTTGGGTCTCATGAAAAACTTTGTTAAGGGAATGAACAAAGATGTTGACGCGTTTAAGTACTTAAGGGAAAAATTCCCTTTCTTAAGTGATTCCCAAGTAAAGGGGGGCAGGGCATCTTTGTAGGCCCACAGATTCGAGAGCTTTTTGGAGACCATACTTTTGATGGAATCATACAAGGTGATGAGAAGCATGCATGGGAATGTTTTAAGACAGTTTGTTTACAGTTCTTAGGGAACAAACGAGCAATAAATTTCAAGGACGTTGTAGATAACATATTGTCATCTTATGATAAACATGGTTGCAACATGTCATTGAAAACGCATTTCTTACATAGTCATCTTGACCTCTTTGATGAACATGGGGAGCGATTTCATCAAGATACTGCCACATTTGAGAAGAGGTATGCCGGAAAGTGGAGCCCTACTATTTTAGCAGATTACTGCTGGTCTGTCATAAGGGATGTTCCCGAGTAAGTATATAAACGTCAAGCCAAGCGAAAACGGTCATCTTTTGAATTTATCTCTGAACAAAATATGTAATTGTATATACTGTACATATTGACATTTAACATTTGTAATCCTTTATATACATTTGTGACCAGTTAATTCATATATTTTCTTTTGTGCTATGCATAGTTCTATAGTTCTGGTACAAAGTAGGCTTACAAAGTATTTTCATTCACGTAATATTATCTTCATTTTTTCTTAATATTCTACTTTTTTACATCCAGAATGGTACTGAAATTTATCGATGCATAACACATAACTCAAGTAATTATTCACTTAAAATTTGTTATGCTGAATCTTGGAACATGAATGTATATTTAGTTAGTGAGTTATTTACACAAAAATGTAGATTACTTTTTAAAAAAACTAGAACTAAATATTTATGAAGACGGTGATTTTGTATCACTTTATACTGAAAAAGATTGAATAATCAACGAAAGGATAACGTTTTACGAGTCGGGGCGTGGAATGTCAGAAGCTTGAACGTGGTAGGGAAACTAGAAAATCTGAAAAGGGAAATGCAAAGGCTCAATCCAGATATAGTAGGGGTCAGTGAAGTGAAGTGGAAGGAAGACAAGGATTTCTGGTCAGATGAGTATCGGGTAATATCAACAGCAGCAGAAAATGGTATAACAGGTGTAGGATTCGTTATGAATAGGAAGGTAGGGCAGAGGGTGTGTTACTGTGAAAAGTTCAGTGACCAGGTTGTTCCAATCAGAATCGACAGCAGACCAACACCGACAACGATAGTTCAGGTATACATGCCAACGTCGCAAGCTGAAGATGAACAGATAGAGAAAGTGTATGAGGATATTGAAAGGGTAATGCAGTATGTAAAGGGGGACGAAAATCTAATAGTCATGGGCGACTGGAATGCAGTTGTAGGGGAAGGAGTACAAGAAAATGTTACAGGAGAATATGGGCTTGGGACAAGGAATGAAAGAGGAGAAAGACTAATTGAGTTCTGTAACAAGTTTCAGATAGTAATAGCGAATACCTTGTTCAAGAATCACAATAGGAGAAGGTATGCTTGAAAAAGGCCGGGGCATGCGGGAAGATTTCAATTAGATTACATCATGGTCAGACAGAGATTCCGAAATCAGATACTGGACTGTAAGGCCTACCCAGGAGCAGATATAGACTCAGATCACAATATAGTAGTGATGAACAGTAGGCTGAAGTTCAAGACATTAGTCAGGAGGAATCAGTACGCAAAGAAGTGGGATACGGAAGTACTAAGGAATGACGAGATACGTTTGAAGTTCTCTAACGCTATAGATACAGCAATAAGGAATAGCGCAGTAGGCAGTACAGTTGAAGAGGAATGGACATCTCTAAAAAGGGCCATCACAGAAGTTGGGAAGGAAAACATAGGTACAAAGAAGGTAGCTGCGAAGAAACCATGGGTAACAGAAGAAATACTTCAGTTGATTGATGAAAGGAGGAAGTACAAACATGTTCCGGGAAAATCAGGAATACAGAAATACAAGTCGCTGAGGAATGAAATAAATAGGAAGTGCAGGGAAGCTAAGACGAAATGGCTGCAGGAAAAATGTGAAGACATCGAAAAAGATATGATTGTCGGAAGGACAGACTCAGCATACAGGAAAGTCAAAACAACATTTGGTGACATTAAAAGCAACGGTGGTAACATTAAGAGTGCAACGGGAATTCCACTGTTAAATGCAGAGGAGAGAGCAGATAGGTGGAAAGAATACATTGAAAGCCTCTATGAGGGTGAATATTTGTCTGATGTGATAGAAGAAGAAACAGGAGTCGATATAGAAGAGATAGGGGATACAGTATTAGACTCGGAGTTTAAGAGAGCTTTGGAGGACTTACGGTCAAATAAGGCAGAAGGGATAGATAACATTCCATCAGAATTTCTAAAATCATTGGGGGAAGTGGCAACAAAACGACTATTCACGTTGGTGTGTAGAATATATGAGTCTGGCGACATACCATCTGACTTTCGGAAAAGCATCATCCACACATTTCCGAAAACGGCAAGAGCCGACAAGTGCGAGAATTATCGCACAATCAGTTTAACAGCTCATGCATCGAAGCTGCTTACAAGAATAATATACAGAAAAATGGAAAAGAAAATTGAGAATGCACTAGGTGACGATCAGTTTGGCTTTAGGAAAAGTAAAGGGACGAGAGGGGCATTTCTGACGTTACGGCTAATAATGGAAGCAAGGCTAAAGAAAAATCAAGACACTTTCATAGGATTTGTCGACCTGGAAAAAGCGTTCGACAATATAAAATGGTGCAAGCTGTTCCAGATTCTGAAAAAAAGTAGGGGTAAGCTATAGGGAGAGACGGGTCATATACAATATGTACAACAACCAAGAGGGAATAATAAGAGTGGACGATCAAGAACGAAGTGCTGGTATTAAGAAAGGTGTAAGACAAGGCTGTAGCCTTTCGCCCCTACTCTTCAATCTGTACATCGAGGAAGCAATGATGGAAATAAAAGAAAGGTTCAGGAGTGGAATTAAAATACAAGGTGAAAGGATATCAATGATACGATTTGCTTATGACATTGCTGTCCTGAGTGAAAGTGAAGAAGAATTAAATGATCTGCTGAACGGAATGAACAGTCTAATGAGTACACAGTATGGGTTGAGAGTAAATCGGAGAAAGACGAAGGTAATGAGAAGTAGTAGAAATGAGAACAGCGAGAAACTTAACGTCAGGATTGATGGTCACGAAGTCAATGAGGTTAAGGAATTCTGCTACCTAGGCAGTAAAATAACCAATGACGGACGGAGCAAGGAGGACATCAAAAGCAGACTCGCTATGGCAAAAAAGGCATTTCTGGCCAAGAGAAGGCTACTAATATCAAATACCGGCCTTAATTTGAGGAAGAAATTTCTGAGGATGTACGTCTGGAGTACAGCATTGTATGGTAGTGAAACATGGACTGTGGGAAAACCGGAACAGAAGAGAATCGAAGCATTTGAGATGTGGTGCTATAGACGAATGCTGAAAATTAGGTGGACTGATAAGGTAAGGAATGAGGAGGTTCTACGCAGAATCGGAGAGGAAAGGAATATGTGGAAAACACTGATAAGGAGAAGGGACAGGATGATAGGACATCTGCTAAGACATGAGGGAATGACTTCCATGGTACTAGAGGGAGCTGTAGAGGGCAAAAACTGTAGAGGAAGACAGAGATTGGAATACGTCAAGCAAATAATTGAGGACGTAGGTTGTAAGTGCTACTCTGAGATGAAGAGGTTAGCACAGGAAAGAAATTCGTGGCGGGCCGCATCAAACCAGTCAGTAGACTGATGACAAAAAAAAAAAAAAAAAAAAAAAAAAAAAAAAAAAAAAAAAAAACTGGAATAAAAAATAACTCAAAATCATGCAATTTACACTCTTTCACTTCATATTTTCTGTTCAATGTTACACTTATTAATCAAATGTTGAACAATATTCGTGTGACAATCGTGAACAGGAAACACACTGAATTCAATAGTCATTTTTATTAGTTTCGTAATAGATTTCACGACATCCAACACATTCATCCTCACTGCACTCACCACAGTCATTTTCGTAAGCCACTGCAGTGTCTGCATCTTATAAACACGGTTAGCTATTTGCAGTATTTTTGTTTCAGCTGCTTCAGTCTGTATTTCTCTTCACTAGTATTTCCTTTTGGTGATCTTTTTATGTCTTTTTGTCTGTTTCCTTTCTTATCCAATTTTTTCTTTGCATTTTAAATATTTGCAACAGAGTTTAGCCCTTTGGATAGAATTGTCCGCCACCGTAGCGAGCCGCCTTGTCATGCCAGGGGACCCGGTTTCGATTCCCGGCTGGGTTGGAGATTTTCTCTGCTTGGGGACTGGCGTGTCGTATTATTCATCATCATTTCATCCTTATCGACGTACAAGTTGCCAAAGTGGCGTCACCTCAAAAGTACAGGCAACAACAAATCATACCATGGCACACAACCACGTTACTTAAATGGCAGGCACCCTACAATGTAGGATATAAAATATAAAATTTCATGTGATCAGGCAACCTCGTGGGATTCAACAAACTATGCGCAGAAGCGGAAACCCGCTCACTCAGCTGTTTTCAATACAAGCTCGGCATGGACCCCCAAACGAGAGCAGCAACGGTCACGAATAGGCACGGAAAATCCCAGAACTAGTGGGTATCTACAGCAGACTGACATCTGCCTTAAGAACTATAAACACAATAATTCATTACAGTAAATCATCTGTAGAATTAATCAACCTATTAATGAACATCAGCTAAGCAGTACAAATCTATTATCTTATGTCGTAAGGGTAATTATACATTAAGCCATGAGTGAACTAGATACACGGCCAGCCGGCACTCGCGGGCAAAGGGGGGCGGAAAACACACAACAGCACAAGCAGGACGCAACTCAGGACTCCGCACCCACTACCTAGACAAACAGCAGAAGTTCTGACAAAACGAAATCAAATGCAAGTAACTAGCGCGCAGGCTAACGGTATATCGAGACCTCGTGACCGCACCCCTCCACCCCTCGACGCAAAACACTAGGCTTCTTATAGCAAATAGTCACACTTAAATTTGCGATTGAATCAGAATTAATTACCATATCCACATACTGTCATTGAAGGAGTTCTTGTACTTTCATTAACAGAATCAGTTCAAACTGTTTAAACACACAATAACATCTGGCCTCTCAGTAACTCGTAAGAATTTATGAAACTACTCATTTAGAATTAGACACGTTGCGGCGGGGCGGGGTTGGTGCGCTGCGTTGTGATTTAATGATTGATGTCTACCGACCTAAGTATAGCGTCCATTCACCACCCGTTGCTCTGCATTCGTAGGTACTATATAAACGATGAGAAAAGCATCGTTGAAGAAGCCATCGTCCGTACTTACGATTACAAAGTCCGCGTAACTCATGTAACAAGATACACTTGTAAATCTCTATTAATAACAGGCAAAGTGGGTGCTTCCTCCCTTCATTGTAAATGTTTGTTTGTAGATACTGATGTTTTTTACGGTACTTTTCATTTATGGTGTCACCAAGCCCACATTTACGTTGGTAGTACATCTACTACTAGTTCGTGCAGCTTACATCACACGTAAGACAGCCATAAATGTGCTAAGTCCAACCCGAATATTACGAGATTCACACAGGCAACACACTATTATAAAAAGAGTTCACATTCGGTCCTTTTCAGTGGGTTCTTTGAAAGAAGATGCTCGCCAAAATGTTCTGTACATGCATACGGAACACGCCACGCAGAATATTCACAAAAGCCGATAGTTTCACACGCGGTTTATTCTGCAACCAACATTCCAAAACCTCTCAAAACTTCACCGAAATGTCCGTAGTTACATCTTCTAGTACTGCGATATAAACCGAGCGCGATTTAACCGTCATTTCTTCATGTTACAGATAATTTTTTCGGACACATTTAACATGACCTTCTCGTCCGACAGCGACTCCACGACTGCCCGAATGCCGTCGCTCACAGAGCATATAACTCATTCAATTACGCAGGAAAGACTTTTCTCTCATTGATTGATCAAAACGATCATCCAGTCAGATTAAACTTTCATGATCAATTTCGCGCCCAAACCGCTTTACTCCAATCAGCATTCACAAATGCATCTACGTCATTTCATATAGCAAAAATTCACAAAATGTTCCACAAAACCAAACAAAACGAAAATTAAAAGAAAACTTTGCTTGAAATATACTTTAGAACCAAGTATCCACTTACTATCTTTCTGGCTGCCTTATTACAAAAGCAAAAGGTTCTAGGCGTACGTCATCCACCAGTTAGGGGGATTCACCGTTTTCAGGCCATCCTGGCTACCTAACACTTGCTAGTTACAGATGGTGTAATGCATTAAAAATTGAAATTTGACGTATGTCCCAACATACACACTCACATTCAATTTCATCTACTCCCACCCTAACACAAAATATAAATATCAACTCTTACACTATTATTTCCATTACGAAAGCAAAATTATTACAAGTTTAGAATCAAAATTCCTTACACATAACATGTGCGCACTGAGAGTGTTGTTATTGTTTTTAAATAACAAAGAAACTTAAACTGTCATCATTCCTATCTGAATTTACTAAGTGTCGGTTTTAATAGGTTTTTTATGTTTTAAAAATTATTAAAGTTATCTGCATGAAAATTTTACACACTGTTCTTCTAAAGTATAAAAGTTCTTATACCAAATTTGAAATCAAACAGATCATATTTATCATAGTTATTTAGTTTCTTAGGTGAGATGAGTAAGTGATCTTAACACGCTCCGCACAGAGCAGTTGTCACTGTCCGCACACCGCGACAGATGGCATTATGACGCCAGCAGCCGACTACACAAGGGCCGGGGCTGGAGGCTTCATTGCCACCCTCCAATACAGCTTGACCTAACGGAATAAAACTGTGCAGCCGTGCAAATAGCTGCGACGTTACACTATTACTTCAGATAGAAACGTAACAGTAATGTTATTGCAATTCACAGCAAGATATATCCAGGGAAAACTTTATTCATGTATATCTATAGAATTGGCCAGCTTAACTCCGTCGTGTGATATAAGTACAATAACCAGGCAGCACTTAGACAAGGACCAGCCAACCTGTTTTCAATGACGGTTAAACACTGACAATAGCAACCTACAAACAGAGTGTATCAGCACTCCAGGCCCTAGTAAATGTTAATCATCACATCACACACAGCTATCACTAGAACATTGCGTACTAAGCAATTGGAAATTAAACACATTATAGGACAGTCTCAGTAGGAGTAGCAACGGCCGGTCTAGAAAATGAAGTCAACAGCACTGAACCCAGTAGTCGATTCTGGCAACAATTTACAGCACAAGCAAGGCCCTTACTCTCTAGTTTGTTCGACGAAGCTAGCCGCCGCAGATCCCGGTCCCAGGAGACATATAGCAAGCGAAATACTCGTACACCAACGGCATCCCAGTAACGCGACTGCTTCCATGCCGGCGATATTTCCTACGGCGCCGTCAACCGGGTAAACAGCCACTTTGAGATGTGTTCTTCCTGCTGCCTCGCACGGCACCTGTATTGCCTGCCAGACTTGGCGTCCCACAACAAAATTCCACGCTACTTGCTAGAGCTTACTGCTCGCTCCCCGATCGGCCCGGTAGGCGGCGCCACCGCGCGCTCTGCGGGAGTAATCGAGCCACACGGTTCACTGACATTCTGCTCTTACATTTGTTATCACACACATATCTTCTAACGAACAAGCACACTATGAGACTGTGGCCTCTTCAGCGCGATTATTGCACGTCCCTTGAAGCTAAATTGAATTGTGCTCCATCTCTCTCACATTAAAACAAGTGGTCTATCTCTCCCGAATAATACTTGTCCATATCTCCCGATGGTCCGGGAGAGAGGGACAACTCCGATTTCTAAATGTAGGCAGCAAACTCGATGGTCATTTTTGATTAGTTTCTCGCCTACACATTTGACAAGCTCTCAGTAAAACATTTGTGTCATTCAGTAATGATTTGTGTCATTATTGCTCAAGCTAAGCCTTAACAATAAAATTATGTAGCTACACGATAAAACTTCTCGGTTTACCAGAAAACACAAAGTGATTTTTCTCCAGAACTGTCATGAGAAAGACAGCAACACTTTTACACTACGTTTGTTCACATAAGAGCTTCCCCGGAAGCAGCGGCAACTGCTCTCCTTCGGCGCATTTTGTCGAATACGCCAGTGGTCCTTCTCTCAGTGGTCCTGCTCTCCCGGACTTCCCCTTCAAATTTTATCGTATGTGTATTAATGAAATACTTCAGGACAGTCTGATATGTGAGGAATAGGCAAAAAATATTTGTGTAACATATTTAGGGTTTATTACAAAAGTACAGCTTTTCAGGCCACTAGGTTCATCATTGCACAAGCTTTCTAATACTCTGAAAAAGGGTTTCGGTTGAGCCACAAGCAACGTACACACCGCTTCCTTCACCTCTTCACCCCAGTCGAACCGACGGCGTCTTAAACCATCTTGAAGTGCACGAACAAACGAAAATCCGAGGTCACGTCTGTGTGCAGGATGCTCCAACATCTTGAAGTTGATATTATAAAGAATTAGAACAGCGTGAGCGCCAATATGCGGACGCAATTTATTACGCAAGAAAAGAACGCCGTTTGACAATATACCTGTGCGTTTGTTCCAAAGTACAGGTTTCAGTTCGTTGCAAGGCTTATTATTGTAACGTCGACATTTCGCTGTTAACCCCTTTTCCTGGTAATGTTTTATACTTTGTGCTTGCGTGTCCCAAAAAACTGTGAGCATCAATTTTACAGTAGAGGACTGACTCTGGAACATTTTTTGGCGGGAGATGCGAGGTTGCTCCATTTCGTGCTCTGAACCCATCTTTCATATTCAGCGGTGGTTCATTCTAGGAGCAGTTCACCTTCATTAATGTGATGGTTCAGAAACTGCTAACAGAGTCTCACGGGATTGCGTTTCTGCTCATCACTGAATTGTTTTAAGGCCCATCTTGCACAGACTTCAAGGAAACTGAGCCCCAGGGCTGGGGTAACGGGGTCACCCGAGAGGAAGAAGCGTAAAAAACAAGGAAAGTTGTAAAGTACGAGGCCTGTTCAGAAAGTAAGCTCCGATTGATTGCCAAATTGAAACCACAGTGAACATCAGAAATGTTTTACTTGTAACAATTAGCTACACCTTTCAGCTACTTCTCTACGTAGTCGCCGTTCTGACTTAGACTTTTGTCATAGCGTTGTACCAACTTTTCAGTAGCCTCATCATAGAAGGCAGCCGCCAGTGCTTTCCGCCAATTCTCCACGCTGGCCTACACCTCGTTGTCTGTGTCAAAATGTTGTCTTCAAAGACAGCGGTTCATGTGACCAGAGATGAAACTCAGGGGGAGACAATTGCGGACTGTATTGTGGGTAATCTCACATTTCCATTTGAAAACGATGCAGGAGCATCTTCATTGCCCCTGCAGAATGCGGCTGAGAATTGTCTTGAAGAAGAAACAGCACGACAGTTATGTAATGTTAGCTGCATAGCTTCAGGCGAAATTTCTCACCAGGCCCTCGTACTTGGCGGCAGACACTATTTTCTAGACATCTTTACGCACTCACTGCGAGCTCAGAAATGAGAAGAGCGACGTGATGCTAACTGGGGTTATACTAGAGACACTACCCTACACATCTGTGCAAAGCTTTATCGGATTTTCATAGTCGTTTCCATTTCGCGACCGATCGGAGCTTACTTTCTGAACGCCCCTCGTATATCAGTCGAGTGAACTCTTTCCCTAAATTAAAATAATCAAAGTTTGTTTTGGAAATCATTCTGATGTACAGCTATGCGAATCATCTAGTCAACGTTAGCTAGCTGACGACGCTGTGTTCAGTGCGTCTACGTACTTTTAAACGAAAACAGACGTAATATGAGGAGTTAAAGATCACAGAAATGCTATGTGTAATTGAATTTAGATGATTGATACGTTCGATAAAGATACTCGTTGCACATAACATGGAAAACTAAGACAGCTGGTGACTGTAAACACGTGAATATCTATTCAAAATAATACGTAGTATTTCGACTCCTATTGAAACAGCTTCCTCCGCCGCTCACTATTACTAGAGATTTCTCAGGGTGAACGATTGATACTTCTTGTGTCAGGTCAGGGGGTATACAATGGCGTAAAAAGTCATGTAGGGACGACACTCACTGCTGGACATCACTTATCGCCGAAATGATACACAAGATTAAACAATGACGACTATAATGTCAGGCCTATTGCGCACAGTATAATTTGATGCGAACTGCACTGGCACGAAGATGAAAGATGTCGCACATTGTTTAGTTATAAGTGAGCAGAAACAACAATTTAAAATCGATTTATTCTATCCATAACATACCTACGATTTAAAAGGCAAATTAATTTTCGGACAAAACTACAATTTAATGTTTCAGACTGGTCCACGACAGTTAGAAATTCTTATAAAAATGTATTACTTCTTGTGATGTTTGCATGAAAATCGTGTGTTTCAGGACACCACAGTGACAAGGTAGACTTCTGGAACAATATCTATACGAGTGAATACAGATACCACTTGACATGGAAGATTTGTATGATAACGTATAATTTGCAGTGTTCCGATTTTCCTGTAATTATAGGATTTATAAAATTCATGCTATTGCAAAGCAAACTGCTTCAGGCAAATTTTGATAATCAGTCCGGATTACTGGTCTGCAGAATGAAGTTACTCCGAATATAACGGCAGTGTCGAAGATTTCCATGCGCATGAAACATATTGGCCTGTGAAAACATAAAATATGTGCCCGCAGACAGGTGCTTTCGATTTGACGCTTGTGCTTTGGGTGTCACGGATTGATGAAACTCAGATGGCTTACCTTCTCACTGTTTGAAATTTGCAAGAATGTGGTAGTAAACAAAAAAATAATTGTCTGTTAATATAAGGCCACAGTTGTTATCAGTGTATTGTTTCTGTGATAAGTTGGCAACATTAATTGGTTGCTATTTGAATAATAAATGCAGTCAGTCGTTCCCTATGGCCTTGTGCTTTAATGTGCTCGTTAAAAGAAAGGAAATCCCCCGTGGAATCTCAAACGATAAAAGACAATCCCCAGATTTTACGAGTTATCTTGACAGGCTGTGCTCCCAGTAATTACGGGAAATCTGGGTAAATAAAAAAAGTGGAAATTTTCGAGTGTGAACAGACTGTGCTTCTCCAATAAGAAGATTCCTGTATAGTTACTCGAAATATGCTGTGTTCAGTAGAGTATACAGCATTAAAAAGTGTGCCGAAATTAAAGGACGCTGAAAGTTTTTCGTTATGGAGGCTGGAAATAAATGTGATATTAATGGCAAATGGTCTTGGCGGATAAATAACCAGAAATATTAAGAACGCTGGTAAACGAAATAAAATACGAGTTGGAACAAAAAGACGCACTTACAGAACACTGTATTTTGGGACCATAGGTATCAATGTTAAGGCAGACGTCCTTACCTGTGAAAAATCTAAGCAAAAATTGTGATACACTTACGAAGATGTATCAGAAGAATACACACTAAAAGGCGACTCAATTACTTGAGAGTTCTACAGCTTTAAATATGACAGAAATCTAGATATGACGTCCCATATTGCTAAAATGCAAACTCTAGAATTGGGACTGAACCGCCTGGGGCAGGATATTGACGAAACAGCTTTGATCACAAGGGTAAAAACAAAGTTGCCTGGTGAACATAAATACTCTGGAAGTACTTGGGACTCTCCTAGTAAGGAGGAGAAACCTTGGAAAACCTGAAACCAAGAAATTAATGTGAAGAAGATAAAATAAGGAAAAGTAACGAAGAAATACGTGTTGCATTCAAAGCTGTAGCCTCTGAGAAGAAAGCTAAAAAATGAGAGAAAACGGCGAAATGCTTTGGATTTGGAGGTTCAAGTTTTAAAAAAAACTTAATGATAACAAGAAGGAAACACAATGCTCTACATGTAGTAAATATCGTCTGGGAGAATATTGGGCAACAAGGGAACTGTCTCCATGTAAGTACGCAAAAACATTATTTCTCGAGCTGAAAAACGTTACTCCAAAGAGGAAGATGAGGAGATGAAGGAAGGACCAAAGACAGTTTTTCTTTCAGAAGTATTTGTGACCGAAACAAGAAAGAAGAGTGAAATAGATACTAATTCTGTTGTCGCCAGTGATAGTGATGAGCACATGTCACATAATACGAAAATTATGCAAACGTGAAGAGCTGCGAAGGCACAATAATTAAAATGCAAAAAGGAGGCGTGGCAGTATTTGACAAGAAAAAAGTGAAGATTGTGAAAGGTGGAGGTGTTTTTTGGAAGGCAAAAAATCATAAAATGGACTGCACATCACTTACATCAAAAATGACTTTAAAAAGGAATCACTAATGACACAAAACAAGAAAACCATTCAGTGGCCCAAAAATCTATTTAATCTGAGTTTCAGTTACCTAAAGAAAACACCATAACTGTTCGATGGTGTGCACAAAATTATGTCGTAAGAGAACATGCCTTGATGTGAAACATGTACCATCGCAAGGCGTGTAAGAAAACCATTCGACAGTGTGCGGCACAGAGCAACGAGACTTCTTGATGTACATGATGTACATGATGAGGTAAGCCCATCAACTTATCTCAATTTATAATACTTTTTAACGTGTCTTGGTGATTATACACATTTCTTGAAAGTGTACCTTTCTCACACAAAATATGAAACAGAAGACCACACGCAGGACTTTGTAAGTGAAAGTGAAATGCATTTCAAACTGAAGTCCGGTCAGAGATGCCGAAGATGCCGGTAATAAGTGCGTGAGATGTACTTGTTTGTATGAATGTGTGTGTGTGATTTCTTTTCTGAAGAAGACTTTGACCGAAAGCTCAGTGTGTAACAGTCTTTTCGTTGTGCCTGTCTACAACTCAACGTGTCATCTTTACGGTGAGTAGCGATCTATCCTTTTCCTTATACTGTAGAAGACAGAGAAGGAGGGTGCAGAATTACTGACTTTTGAGGGTCGGTGTGAAAAGAAAGGTGTAGTGACAGACTACACAATTAAAGAGTCTCCTCAACTGGATGATAAGGTAGAAAGAATAAATCTTAATATCATGAAGCAGAAGCCTAGCCGAGCGGACGCAAAAGCGGCGGTAACAGCAGTAATTTAGTTTAGTTTAGTTTTTTTCACATGCTTCTTCAAAGAAATGAACTATACCTGTGTATTTTACTGTGTAGCCTGATGATTAGCAATTTTCTCCATTTTGTTTTTTTTTGTTTTTGCGTAAGTCTTGGTGCATATCGTTGCGTAAGGTGGCTTCGTAGCGTAATTTTCCCGCTCCCAGAAGCTCCACGTCACCCCACTAAGTTTAAATCTCCTGCTGGTTCACAATATATCTACATCTAAATCTATATAGTTTAGATCAGTGCATTCTAGTTTGCATACTTGGCTCTTGCAGCAGCTTGCGGGTAAGCAGAGTCTCTAGTAACAGGTAACCATAGGTACACCCACTTCAGCAGAGAAATTTCTTCTGTTTAGGAGCTTGCCATCTCAGTATATTGAAACATCTGCAGAGCAGTTTTTAATGCTTCTTTATTCTCCTCATTATATTTTGCGTACCTTCCAAATTCAGTAGTGCTTGTTGTGCTTGTTGTGAGCAGACACAAGGAGAATTGGCTGCTGTCCGTAAAAATCTGGAAGCTGCGATGGCTATCGACGACACGCTTTTGGCTAATGCTTTCAAATTTGCGACAACATCGGGACGCTGGTGACGAGGCCTGCGACACCTTTGGTGCCGTTGGAATCCCCTGGTGTCGCTGATCTTCTCATGCGCAACATCTTACCCGTCCCTACTTACTCGAGTGTGGGTGGCAGACAGTGGTGGGTCCGCGTGTCACTGAGCGGAAGGCGAAAGAGGGGGCAGATCGCGCAGCTGGCTCCCTACGCCTTTAGCAACAGGTACGAGGTGCTACCCAGTGTTGATGATAACTCTGAGCCTGCGCGGGATGCCTCTCCCGTCGGCCAGCGGCTGATTTTCCTACCCAGTCCGGACAAGTGCAGAGGGTGGGTATGCTTTTCATTGGGAGCTCCAATGTTAGTCGAGTGATGGAACCTCTCAGGAAAATAGCACACAAGGCGCGGAAGAATGCCAGTGTACACTTGGTATCTTTGCAGGGGGGTCTCGTCCGTGATGTGGAAGAGGCCCTGCAGCCGGCTATCGAGCGCCCTGGATGCACCCGGCTGCCTGTAGTGGCACATGTCAGCACGAATTACACCTGCCGCTCGGGTTCTGAGGGCATCCTCGGCTCCTTTCGGCGGATGGCTGATTTGGTGAAGGCAACTAGTATCGCACGCGGGGTGCAGGCAACGCTGCCTATTTTTAGCATCGTACTCAGGGTTGAACGCGGTCCTCTGCTTTGGAGAAAAGTGGAAGGTCTAAACCAGAGGCTAAGACGACTCTGCGGCGGTATCGGATGAGAATTTGTCGACCTCCGCTATCAGATGCAGAAATGTTGGGATTCCCTTAATAGGTCAGGCGTGCACTACACACAGGAAGCGACTACTAGGGTAGCGGAATACGTGTGGGGTGCACATGGGGCTTTTTAGTTTAGAGAAACCCTCCCTTGGGATCAAAGACGATTTCCCAGATAAATTAGCCACAATGTCCTCAGAGAATATTCGTCCTCGCAGATCAGAGACAGAAAACGTTAATACACTACTGGCTATTAAAATTGCTACACCACGAAGGTGACGTGCTACAGACGCGAAATTTAACCGACAGGAAGAAGATGCTGTGATATGCAAATGATTAGCTTTTCAGAGCATTCACACAAGGTTGGCGCCGGTGGCGACACCTACAACGTGCTGACATGAGGAAAGTTTCCAACCGATTTCTCATACACAAACAGCAGTTGACCGGCGTTGCGTGGTGAAACGTTGTTTTGATGCCTCATGTAAGGAGGAGAAATGCTTACCATCACGTTTCCGACTTTGATAAAGGTCGGATTGTAGCCTATCGCGATTGCGGTTTATCGTATCGCGACATTGCTGATCGCGTTGGTCGAGATCTAATGACTGTTAGCAGAATATGGAATCAGTGGGTTCAGGAGGGTATACGGAAGGCCGTGCTGGATCCCAACGGCCTCGTATCACTAGCAGTCGAGATGACAGGCATCTTATCCGCATGGCTGTAACGGATCGTGCAGCCACGTCTCGATCCCTGAGTCAACAGATGGGGACGTTTGCAAGCGTAGACTATCAGCTCGGAGACCATGGCTGCGGTTTCCCTTGACGCTGCATGACAGACAGGAGCGCCTGCGATGGTGTACTCAACGACGAACCTGGGTGCACGAATGGCAAAACGTCACTTTTTCTGATGAATCCAGGTTCTGTTTACAGCATCATGATGGTCGCATCCGTGTTTGGCGACATCGCGGTGAACGCACACTGGATGCGTGTATTCGCCATCGCCATACTGGCGTACTGATATGGTGTGCCATTGGTTACACGTTCGGTCACCTCTTGTTCGCATTGACGGCACTTTGAACAGTGGACGTTACATTTCAGATGTGTTACGACCCGTGGCTCTAACCTTCATTCGATCTCTGCGAAACCCTACATTTCAGCAGGCTAATGCACGACCGCATGTTCCAGGTCCTGCACGGGCCTTTCTGGACAGAGAAAATGTTCGACTGCTGCCCTGGCCAGGACATTCTCCAGATCGCTCACCAATTGAAAACGTCTGGTCAATGGTGGCCGGGCAACTGGCTCGTCGCAATAAGCCAGTCACTACTCTTGATGAACTGTGGTATCGTGTTGAAGCTGCATGGGCAGCTGTACCTGTACACGCCATCCAAGCTTTGTTTGACTCAATGCCCAGGCGTATCAAGGCCGTTATTACGGCCAGAGGTGGTTTTTCTGGGTACTGATTTCTCAGGATATATGCACCCACATTGCGTGAAAATGTAATACAAGTCAGTTCTAGTATAATATATTTGTCCAATGAATACCCGTTTATTATCTGCATTTCTTCTTGGTGTAGCAATTTTAATGGCCAGTAGTGTATGATTTTAATAAACTGCAGAAGCATCCAAGGAAAGATGCCAGAAATGGTATCGTTTACTGAAGCTTATGAAGCACAGAAAGTTCGCTGACACCGGACGTTAATGACAACGAAATCCTAAGTTCAGACTGGAATATTTATCGTAAGGATAGCTTAGTCAGCAATCGCGGCGGCCTGTTTATTGCAGTAAAGAATTCGATAAAGTATAGCGAAGTTATCAAGGATTCCGATTGTGAATTAATCTGAGTGAAGTTAAGAACCAAAGATCAGTCAAAAATTCGGATGGTTTTATAGACCGTCTGGGTAAGGAGCTCTTGTGACAGAGCGCTTCAGACAGAACTTGCAGAATATCGTTAGTCATTTTCCTGATCATGCCGTTTAACAGGGGATGACTTCGACTGTCCAGCTGTAACTGGGAGTGTCATGCCATCAAAACTGGTGCCAGAGACAGGGAGTCGTGTGACGTTGTTCTCGATATCTTGTCCGAAAATTACTTCGAGCAGGTAGTTAGAGACTCAATTCGTGAGGATAACGTTTTAGACCTCCGAGAAACAAACAGACCTGAACTTACCGAACCAGATGCCGTAGAGGAAGGTATCGATGAGCGTAAGGCTGTGATAGCATCTATGACAACGGGTGTTACAAAGAATGTTAAGAAAGGTAGGAAGATGTTTTTTATTAGCAAGAGCGTCAGGATACAAATTTCAGAGTATCTGAGCAGTCAGCACCAAATGTTCAGTGATGAGGACGGAGATGTGGAGAACCAATGGAAAAAAAATTCAAAGGCAACGTGCAGTATGCCCGAAACAAGAATACTCTGGGTAAGGTCTTAAGGGATGGGAAAGACCCACCGTGGTTTGATAACCATGTTAAGGAACTGCTATGTAAACAAAGAGAACTTCAGCTCAGATTCAAGAGAACTAAAAACCTAGCTGACAAGCAAAAGCTGAATGAGGCGAAAATGAGCGTAAGGAGAGCAATGAGAGGAGAGTACAATGACTTTGAATGTAAACCTTTGTCAACCGATCTGACTAAAATCCCTAAGAGATTTTGTTCGTACGTAAAATCAGTAAGTGTACGAAGGTCGAATTGAAGATATTGAGATAAACGATCGCGGAACAGAAAAGCAGCTACATCGATTAGTAGCGGAAAGGCGTCAGGGCAGTATGAGATAGCTGTAAGATCCTACAACGATTATCCGAACCAAGTTGCTTCCCTTCTAGCAGTAATTTGTCGTAGATCACTTGAGCAACGAAGAGTACCTAGCAACTGGAAGAAAATTCAGGTCATTCAGTTTTTAAGAAGGACCTTAGGACAGATGCATACAATTTAGATCTATATAGTTGACATAAATTTAGAGTAGAATGATGGAACATGATTTATGCTCAAGAATTACCACGTTTTTGGAGAACGGAAAATTTGGAAATTTGTGGTAAGGTCTTATGGGATCAAACCGCTGAGGTCATCGGTCCCTAAGCTTACACACTATTTAATCTAACTAAAGCTAACTTACACTAAGACCGACACGCACACCCATGCCAGAGGGAGGACTCGAACCTCCGACAGGGGAAGCCGCGCGGACCGTGACAAGACCTCTAGACAGCGCGGCTAGCCAACGTGGCTGGTGAATGAAAATCTCCTCTGTAAAATAGCAACATGGTTTCCGCAAACAGGGATCGTATGAAACACAGGTCGCTCTGTTCCTCCATGAGATCCACAGCTCCGTAGACGACGGAACTCAGGTTGATGCCACGTTCCTTGACTTTAGGAAAGCGTTGGACACCGACCCGCACTGCCATTTCGTGAAAAAAAAGGGAAAGCGATATTGTCGAGTGTCGGAGCAGATTTGCGATTGGATTCGACAAGACTTCCTTGGAAGTAGAACTGAACACGTCGCTGTGTCGCTGTTAATGGAGCAAAATTGACATATGTTAAGGTAGTTTCCCGAGCACCTCAAGGAATTGTGATGGGGCCGTTACTGTTTACAAGATATATAAATGGTCCAGTAGAGAGAGTCGGACGCTCTTTTAATGCTGTTCGTAGTTGATGCGGTTGTCTGTAACAAAGTAGCAACGCCAGAAGATAGAAACGATTTGCAGAATGATCTCCAGAGAACTTATAAATGGTGTAGGCTCTGGCAGTTGACCCTGAATGTAAATAAATGCAACATATTGCGCATACAAAGGAAAAGAAATCCACTACTGTGGAGCTACACTATATTGATGTCAAACAACTGGAAACAGTATCTACCGTAAAATATGTAGGAGTAACTATTCAGAGCGACCTTAAGTGGAATGATCATAAAAAACAAATAGTGGGAAAAGCAGAGGCCAGACTCAGATTCATAGGAAGAATCTTCAGGAAATGTAGCTCATCCACGAAGGATGTGGCTTATAAGGCGCTCGTTGGATCGATTCTTGACTATTGTTCATCTATCTGGAATTCGCACCAGGTAGGGCTGACAGAAGAGACAGAGAAGATCAAACGAAGAGCTGCGATTTTTGTCAAGGGATCGTTTAGCCGGCGCGAGTGCGTTACGGAGATGCTCAACAAACACCATTGACAGACGTTACAAGAGAGGCGTTGTGCATCACGGAGAGATTTACTATTGAAATTTCGAGAGAGCGCTTTCCGGGAAGAGTCGGACAACATATTACTTCTCCCTACATACGCCTCGCGTAATGACTACGAGGAGAAAATTCGAGAAATTAAAGCCAATACAGAGGCTTACCGACAATCATTCGTCCAACATGCTGTTCTCGAGTGGAACAGGGTTGGAGGGTTCAGTTAGTGGTACAAAAGTACCCTCCTCCACACACCATTAAGTGGTTTGCGGAATATGATGTAGAAACTAAGGGCCATGTTGTTTGATTCAAAAGCTGGAAACAAAATGTGGGGCTATGCAGTGATGACTCCAAATAATCTCATGAACACAAACCCTAATACAGCTGTTGATGTGACGACATATAAAAAGGTGTAGGGAAGAAAATCAAATTTGGCAAGATTGGATATTTTTTAATCTGTAGTGTTCACAAAGCAACTTGCCTATTAAAAAAACTGAATATAAGAAGTGAAAGATTTGTTCTTGTTGCAAATACAGAAAATGGCTACGTGAAATGGAATCTTGAGACTGGAAAACTTTCTGAAACAAGGGCTATTGGGTTTAGTCATAAATATGAAGACAAAAAAGGGAAACCAATGAAGAAGGAAAACTAAATTTTTGACGAAGAGGAAAAAGGAGACTATTTTAAAGAAGCAGAAGAGAAGAAAAGAAAATTTTGAAGAAGAAGAAAGGAAAGAAGATCCAGAACAAGAAAGAAGGAAACTCCAGAAGGAGATCAAAAAATATATTAGAAACCAAGATGTCAAACTTGCTAAGAAGATACGATGAGAATGTCATGAAGGTGGGAAGGATGAAGGCTATAAATGCAGAGAAAGAATCATTGATGAAAAATGAAACATGGACTCTGATGAATAAAGAAGCTGCTCGTGTAAAAGAAATAATTACAGGAAAAAAAATTAAAAAAGGATAATGGAAAGTGTAATGCAAGTATATCAACAGGATCAAGGAAAAATGGATTTTAGAGATATTTTTAGTTCTGTTGTGCAAAGTAATTTCCTATTTTGCTGCACAAGAAGTTTTGATAATTTTGACATGTAATGTTAAAACAGCCTTTCCTAATCTGGAAGAACTAGTTTTCATGAAAGTTCCAGATGGATATGAAGCACCTTGGGAAATTTGCCTGCTCAAAAAAGCCACTGTATTGACTGAAACTAGCTCATTTTTAATGGAATAAGAAACTGAAAGTGTTTCTTAAGAATGAAAACCAATTGAAAGAATTAATAGCACATAGGACCTTTCAGTTCGAGAGTACGGATGTTGCAGCTGCATATGACTTCTTAGGAATGGTGCTGTCAGAAATAAATATGGAAGACTGGGGTTTAACGTTCCGTCAGTGCAGATGGGGTGCAAACTCTGGTATGGAAATCGACCACATCCTTTTCAAAGGAAATATCCGACATTTGGCATTTGGGGGGGGGGGGGGTGAAGAAATTACGGAGAACTTCAATTTGCATGGGATGGGAAGCCTCAGTCTGGATGGGCGGACGAGGATTTGAACTGTTGTCCTCTGGAATGCGAATCCAGTTTCTTACCACTGCGACAGACTGCTTGGTTGTTGTCAGAAACAGCAAGCACCAAAGGATCATAAGATAAACTACCTGACGAAACTTTAAACATGGGCTGTTGAGTGTAAATTGCCGAACGAACGAATTAAGGCAGTAGAGAAGGAATTACGGAAATGGAGAAACACTTCGATGAGAGTTGCGAGGAGAGAAGCTAACAGAGCCGTAACTGAACTTAATGTTACACTTTTTTTATTCTTGTAATAATTTTATTATCCAGCACAGTCACATTCATTTCTAACGAAATGCAACGATTGACAACGTTTATTCGCAACTACTTAAAATACTTGGTTTTAAGGAATGGTGTATGTTATAGAGTCGCAGTTCTGACCTCCATTGTTATGGCGCCAAAAGAAGAGGCGAAATGTGGATAAGGCGATGTGAGGACCGTCCCATAGTGTGACACATTAGCGTTGACGTTGAGCATAATTGTGCCAATGTGGCATCATTAACCCACCATAGACCTCACATGAACTTCTGAACTCTGGCGTGTTCTCTACGTTTGTCGACAGCCGGCTGTTTGTAACATCGCCGAGCCCGAGACTGGCATCGCATGGGGCAACGCTTTTGCATCATTACAGAGGACGTTTGTAGGCACCTTCGAGCCAAATTTTGAAGTTCAGAGTCGCAGTGGGAACCTATTACAGAGTTTCGAAAAAGTGACCCATTAATTGTGTTGCACAGTGTATCTGAAATAAAATACTACGACAGTGAGGGGCTGGGGGGTGGGGGTGGGGGTCGGAGAGGGGGCTGACTGTGAGAGATGATGTATGTGCAAAGTTTTATTGACTTGGGAATAGGGTGTGGAGGGGTGGATGTAGGCATTTAAGAAGGGAAAGGCCACCACCTTACGTACGAGTACTTGTGCCTGGGCATACATAGTACGAAAGCCACGCTGAACAGTTATTACTGAACTGCACTGCGCAAAACGTAGAACACAAAACGCTTTTGTTGTCCCGACACCATTTTTACTAGTACTGAAGGGGGAGCACTCTGCTGCTACCAAGCGGGAACTACGTAAGACTCGAGAGATTGCTCTTTCCAACAGTATGTCGTTCGCGCACACATCAAAAGTAACATACTAGTTACGATTTTTTAAAAATCGGATGATTCTTTTTGATACAACCTGTATTATAATGATAATATATAATAATATAATATACAGACTACCTCGCGGATGTGCAACTTATTATCTCGTGAGAAGAATAAGTACTGTCTATGTCGACATAATTGAGGCAGCTGACTCTCTGCTGCAAGTGACCAACTTTTGGAAGCATAATAGCTTTTCTCACACAGACACGGACTTATACAAAGTAGAGCAGCACGAATGGTCACAGATTTGTTTAATCCGTGCGAGAGTGTCACAGAGATACTGAACGGATTGAAGTGGCAGACTCTTGAAGACAGACGTAACCTATCCCAAAAGGTCTATTGTCCCAGTTTCAAAAACTGGTTTCAAATGATTATTGTTGAGATATACTAAACCCCCTACGTATCGCTTGCATAGGGATCGTGAGGATAAGATTAGAATAATACTGCACGCACAGAGGCATTCAGACAATCATTCTTCCCGCGGTCCATACCGCAATGCAACGGGAAGAAACCCGAATAACTGTACAGTGGGACGTACCGTCTGCCATGCAACTCACAGTGGTTTGCAGAGTATAGATGTAGATGTAAATGTGGAAGGTCACAGCTTCTCGAAATGAAACAAGGAGCCATCATCTATTCCGTCACTGTGACATATGAGTTTAAATGTAGAGGTCGTGAATCCCTTTTGGACGGTAGTTTGGAACCTCTCCACAACGCAGCCAAACTTTTCTAGTTTCCTTATCATGTAACTGTCTTTTATTTAAAATCAAAATCATCGAATGTTATGCTACCCACGGTAAGAACATGATTTAGATCATGCGATGTCTAGTTTTCTGTGAGTGGCCGTGGATCAGAGCGTCTTAATATCAGTTTAGAACCTGACACAGGCATCGAAGTCGTGGTAGAAAAAAAGGAAATGTTCGGCGTTGTACAAGAGCGTAATTGTTAAAGAGCACTCCACTTGTCCCCTCCGAGGAACTAAGTCAGAGGCGTACGAAAAAGAGATATACACTACTGGCCATTAAAATTGCTACACCACGAAGATGACGTGCTACAGACACGAAATGTAACCGACAGGAAGAAGATGCTGTGATATGCAAATGACTAGCTTTTCAAAGCATTCACACAAGGCTGGCGCCAGTGGCGACACCTACAACGTGCTGACATGAGGAAATTTTCCAACCGATAGACAAACGGCAGTTGACCAGCGTTGCCAGGTGAAACGTAGTTGTGATGCCTCGTGTAAGGAGGACAAGTGCGTACTATCACGTTTACGACTTCGATAAAGGTCGGATTGTAGCCTATCGTGATTGCGGTTTATCGTTTCGCAACCTTGCTGCTCGCGTTGGTCGAGATCCAATGACTGTTAGCAGAAAATGGGATCGGTGGGTTCAGGAGGATAATGCGGAACGCCGTGCTGGATCCCAACGGCCTCGTATGACTAGCAGTCGAGATGACAGGCATCTTATCCGCATGGCTGTAACGGATCGTGCAGCCACGTCTCGATCCCTGCAAGGTAAAAACCATCTGCACCAACAGTTCGACGACGTTTGCAACAGCTCGAAGACCATGGCTGCGGTTACCCTTGACACTACATCACAGACAGGAGCACCTGCGATGGTGTACTCAACGACGAACCTGGGTGCACGAATGGCAAAACGTCATTTTTTCGGATGAATCCAGGTTCTGTTTACAGCATCATGATGGCCCCATCCGTGTTTGGTGACATCGCGGTGAACACACATTGGAAGCGTGTATTCGTCATCGCCGTAGTGGCGTATCACCCGGCGTGATGGTATCGGGTGCCATTGGTTACACGTCTCGGTCACCTCTTATTCGCATTGATGGCACTTTGAACAGTGGACGTTACATTTCAGATGTGTTACGACCCGTGGCTCTACCCTCCACTCGATCCGTGCGAAACCCTACATTTCAGCAGGATGATGCACGACTGCATGTTGCAGGTCCTGTACTGACCTTTCTGGATACAGAAAATGTTCGACTGCTGCCCTGGCCAGGACATTCTCCAAATCTCTCCGCATCTCGTGGTCGTGCGGTAGCGTTCTCGCTTCCCACGCCCGGGTTCCCGGGTTCGATTCCCGGCGGGGTCAGGGATTTTCTCTGCCTCGTGATGGCTGGGTGTTCTGTGCTGTCCTTAGGTTAGTTAGGTTTAAGTAGTTCTAAGTTCTAGGGGACTGATGACCATAGATGTTAAGTCCCATAGTACTCAGAGCCTCCAAATCTCTCACCAATTGAAAACGTCTGGTCAATGGTGGCCGAGCAACTGGCTCGTCACAGTACGCCAGTCCCTACTCTTGATGACCTGTGGTATCGTGATGAAGCTGTATGGGCAGCTGTACCTGAACACGCCATCAAAGCTGTGTTTGACTCAATGCCCAGGCTTATCAAGGCCGTTATTACGGCCAGAAGTGGTTGTTCTGGGTGCTAATTTCTCAGGATCTGTGCACCTAAATTGCGTGA
Source organism: Schistocerca americana (assembly GCF_021461395.2). Lineage (NCBI taxonomy): Eukaryota > Metazoa > Arthropoda > Insecta > Orthoptera > Acrididae > Schistocerca > Schistocerca americana. Next base: position 400,428,296 of record NC_060120.1, read on the forward strand.
AAATGTAATCACATGCCAGTTCTAGTATAATATATTTGTCCGTTGAATACCCGTTTATCGTCTGCATTTCTTCTTGATGTAGCAATTTTAATGGCCATTAGTGTAATTAAGCGAGGCCAGAGGCTCAAATCAGGCATTCGTGTCACCATTCTGTCCGTGTCTAGAACCAGAGAGACCTTGTGGTGATGGATATTGGCGGCCAAGCGGCCCGCTGAAACTACCTCCAACCTCAGCTGCACGGACGTGTCATAGCTGTGGCCAGGTGGGCCGCACCTTGGAGCTGCACTGGCGTTAGGAGCGAGTGGGCGGCTGGTTTCCTCTCTCTGGGTCACCTCGTCCGACGGACTGAAAGCTGCCGTCCGCAGGGGAGGAGCCAGGGCGCTGACCGAGCTGCCCTCGGAGGACGGCCGGAGGTGCTAAGGCTCAGTACAACGACGGCGGGCGGCTGATTCCCTTCGGCGCTCTATTTGGGGTCCACGAGTTGCACTTGAGGAAGAAGTCAGCCGTGTCGCAGGCTACCGGAGCAGCCAACACACGCTGCGGCCGCTTAGGCACGGCGTGAGTAGGAGCACTACGTCTGCAACACTGGGCGACGGACACGATGCAGCAGATTCCGGCATTGGCATTGGCCAATGCACGCAAGCTGCGCGGCGCCTTCACCAAGATCAGTGAAAGGCCGACAGTGTACCTTTGACGCAATAAAGTCAATGACACACTTGCTGCTGATTCACTACTCGCTTCAGCGTGAGTCACCCCTCTCTCCCGATATTAACCTTTCGGTCGTTCTTACATATTACAGCCCCTGAGCTCGGGGGGTTGTAACAGTATGCTTGTATTGATTACAACACGAGTGTCATGTGCAAAAAGAACTAATTCTGCTTGCTGTAAGATATGTTTCAATATTAAAGCTTTCATAACAGTATGAGGTCCAATATTGTTAGAAAATAGCCAAATCACTTTGAGTCCTGGCTTATGCAGTCTAATAATAGTAAAAGAACTAATTTGTTTAAAAATATGGCTTCACTGTGTCCACCACCACCAATAATAATGTCAACAAGCTGCTCTCTATGCATAATGGGAAGCCTACAACTATAAAATTTCTGATATCTGTGATATATAAAATTAAATGTAACACGTGGCTGAGTTTTTATATAGGACAGACAACGAGAGCATTTAAGATCCTGATTTCGAGTGCACTTACTTGAAAAGACGGTGAAAATTCATACAACTTTTGGGGACCATCTCAAAATCGAGAAATACACTTTTCCTCCTCCATGTTTATTTAATATGGAAATTTTGCATATGTTGACAAGGGCTACAAAATGATCCTCTCAGAAGAGTTTGAAGCATAAAAACATTCTTACTTAAATTTCGAGGACTTGTTGAATGAATAGTGTGCATTGAAAAACAGATACTGTTTCGATTACGCACCATCTCTCATAAAATGATGAAAGTCAGCCCATTTCATTTAGATAGGCTATTAATGTCAACAGTATGTTAAGCAGAACTCTGTGCCATGTTTTTCGGAAGTATTATATATAAAAGTTCCTTTTATATACCTTGGTTACACATTTTATATGCTTTTATACCTGTTGTAATAAATTCCTTTTTATAACCGTCGTTACACTTTTTATATGCTTTTATATGTGTTACTTATAAGTTGGTTTTTATATACCTTAATTGCACTTTTTATATGTTTTCATATATATTCCTTGCTGATAGCACAACATGACCACATATACAGGGTGATCCATTGATCGTGACCGGGCCAAATATCTCACGAAATAAGCGTCAAACGAAAAAACTACAAAGAACGAACTTGTTTAGCTTGAAGGGGGAATCCAGATGGCGCCATGATTGGCCCGCTAGATGGCGCTGACATAGGTCAAACGGATATCAGTTGCGTTTTTTAAATTATGAACCCCCATTTTTTATTACATATTCGTGTAGTACATAAAGAAATATGAATTTTTTTTTTTGGACAAATTTTATCGCTTTGTGATAGATGGAGCTGTGATAGTCACAAACATATGACTCACAATTTTAGACGAACAGTTGGTAACAGGTAGGTTTTTTAAATTAAAATACAGAACGTAGGTATGTTTGAACATTTTATTTCGGTTGTTCCAATGTGATACATGTACCTTTGTGAACTTATCATTGCTGAGAACGCATGCTGTTACAGCGTGATTACCTGTAAATAGCACGTTAATGCAATAAATGCTCAAAATGATGTCCGTCAACCTCAATGCATTTGGCAGTACGTGTAACGACATTCCTCTCAACAGCGAGTAGTTCGCCTTCCGTAATGTTCGTACATGCATTGACAATGCGCTGACGCATGTTGTCAGGCGTTGTCGGTGGATCACAATAGCAAATATCCTTCAACTTTCCCCACAGAAAGAAATCCGGGGACAAAGATCCGGTGAACGTGCGGGCCATGGTATGGTGCTTCGACGACCAATCCACCTGTCGTGAAATATGCCATTCAATACCGCTTCATCTGCACACGAGCCATGCGCCCGACATCCATCATGTTGGAAGTACATAGCCATTCTGTCATGCAGTGAAACATCTTGTAGTAACATCGGTAGAACATTACGTAGGAAATCAGCATACATTGCACCATTTAGATTGCCATCGATAAAATGCGGGCCAGTTATCCTTCCTCCCATACATTAACCAGCCAAGGTCGCTGATGTTCCACTTGTCGCAGCCATCGTGGATTTTCCGTTGCCCAATAGTGCATATTATGCCGGTTCACATTACCGCTGTTGGTGAATGATGTTTCGTCGCTAAATAGAACGCGTGCAAAAAATCTGCCATCGTCCCGTAATTTCTCTTGTGCCCAGTGGCAGAACTGTAGACGATGTTCAAAGTCGTCGCCATGCAATTCCTGGTGCATAGAAATATGGTACGGTTGCTATCGATGTTGATGTAGCATTCTCAACACCGACGTTTTTGAGATTCCCGATTCTTGCGCAATTTGTATGCTACTGATGTGCGGATTAGCCGCGACAGCAGCTAAAACACCTACTTGGGCAACATCATTTGTTGCAGGTCGTGGTTGACGTTTCACATTTGCTGAACACTTCCTGTTTCCTTAAATAACGTAACTATTCGGCGAACGGTCCGGACACTCGGATGATGTCGCCCAGGACACCGAGCAGCGTACATAGCACACGCCCGTTGGGCATTTTGATCACAATAGCCATACATAAACACGATATCGACCTTTTCCGCAATTGGTAAAAGGTATATTTTAACGCGGGTAATGTATCACGAAGCAAATACCGTCCGCAGTGGCGGAATGTTTCGTGATATCATATACTTATACGTTTGTGGCTATTACAGCGCTATCTATCAGAAAGCGAAAAAAGTGGTCCAACAAAAAGATTCATTATTTCTTTACGTATTACACGAATATGTAAAAAAAAGGGGGTTCCTATTTAAAAAAAACGCTTTTGATATCCGTTTGACTTATGGCAGCGCCATCTAGCGGGCCAACCATAGCGTAATCTGGTTTCCCCCTTCAAGCTAGACAAGTTTCGTTCTTTGTAGTTTTTTCGCTTGACGCTTATTTCGTGAGACATTTGGCCCGGTCACTATCAATCGACCACCCAGTACATGTGATTCATTCATAGTAAATTATCAAGCTATTGTGAAGGCATTGCTAATTACGCATATAAATTTTTTTTCGTGATTTTCTTTAGATTTCTATTCTTTTTCTTTTGTTCATATGGGCATTTCTAATTGTGATTATGTAACATTCTACTGTGGTTTTTAAATGTAAAGATGTAATTGTGATTATTTCGTTTGCCAATGGATAAATATGTTTCTTGCTTTGTACCCGTGGTAAAGTTTTAAAGTTCTCTTTTGGAATATTATTAATTGTGAAAAATGCAGTCAACAACATTTATAAAGATTTATGTAATTTACGATAACGATGTAACATCTATAGACAGGGGACAGCGATAGTGATATCGATAGTCGAAAGGTTGTTGTATAGTAGAGGGGATGGTGTATGGTGTGTCTGTGAAGCGTGCGCGGAAAAATAGTACTGTGTTTTATGAAATGCATACGTAATTGTATGGATAGTGATACCGAACTATCAGATTGTTAATTCTCTTTACCACTGCGGTATGTAATGCCATCGCCAGCGAACTTTAAGAGCAAATAAACCGGACTGTGAAAGTGCCGCTAACAATACTTTGTTGTGGCCGACGCGAACAGTGCTTTTATGCGAATGAACTTTGCTGGTGTTGGTTTTGGGTGGTGGAACTGTTGTCTATCACATTCTATCAAGCCGTGAAAGTGAAGATTTTAATTAACTGTGCAATATAAATGACTTTCAGTGACGCTGTCGAAGTTTGAAATGCGAGAAAAGAGTGGACATCGTTTACGGTGTGCTTCACACACAAGAACAATTCTATGACCTGTGTATTTGTGGCTAAGACTATATGAATGTGACGAACTGTGTAATTATGGATGATAGCGTCACGGAGAGTGCATAAAGTGTAAAAACGAGCGATGTCTACGTAATGTACTTTGAAAGAGAGGACATGTCAACAACGGTCGTATACTGGCGTCTTGCGGTTTGTTAATCACTACGGGGTTAATGATATAGCTGTGCCGGAACTTTATTTGCGTTTCGCCGGAGAAGATTAACCAGCGGAACTGCCTGTATACTGCTCTCATCATCGTAATCCGCCGACATCGTGCTGCCCAACGCAACGCTTCGTTTGCAACAAAAAGTTAAGAGAATTCGCCGAACGCTATCCCCTGACCTAGAAACTTTCTTTCTCTATTAAAAGTATAAGAATTATAGACTCTATTCAAATAAATTCTTTATTTAATTTATGTCTGCTTTCTGCTAACTAAAATAAAATTACAGTCAGCGAATTAAAAGTTGCCTGATTGTCATTGTTGAAACACCAGTAAATATAAACTTCTTCCTCTCATTAGAACTAATTCTCCTTGCATGTCAAAATTATTGTAGTTATTTTATGTACTTTTATGTATTGTTATGGGACTAGATATATGACAGTGACTAATAAGAGTATTTTGTCGCGAAATATGGCGTCGCGCGAAAATTACGGCGACCTCCATAATTGCTTGCGTTCTGACCAATAACGTAAAAGCTGCTATTCCCGTATTGGTGCATTTCCTGACTTGAGAGTGAATTATTAATGTCAGCTGTCAAATCATGTAGGGACTGTTTACCCAGTAATAAAAGTTTTTGATATTGTATCGCTACGAGTCGTAATATTAAGAGACACTGGTTATACTCAAAAGTGGGTAGATGTATGGTGAACCCCCCCCCCCCCCCCCCCCCCCCCCCAGTGTCCATGCAATTATTAACAGTATTGTGTGTGATTAACGAAATTTAGTCACTTTTTCTAATTCCTTTCAGATGTTATCTTAGATGTCTTTGAAGTTTCAGAGAATATAAACACAATTTTGTCGGTCCAGGTTAATTTCAGAGCAGTTTCTCGTGAATATTAGAGTTTTCAGTTGATAAACAAAGTGGGATCGTGACCAATTGAGAAGTATAACAAAGAGTGTGGCTTTCCGACTAGAATTTTGGATGACTTCACAGTTCAGATTTTGATAATTATTTTTTCTGTGGGTTGAAGTCATCACACTATGTTTATAATTAACACATACAATATGTATATTTTTCAACATGTCACAGCATAATGCTTCTGTGAAGATATTGAAATCTGCTTAACCAGTATTCAATAATTTTTCGTAATGCTTTACGGACATGTATGGCCACGCTCAAATGATGTATAATATCTCAAATTATGTAGGCTTCTGAAGATGACAAATTAATCTGTTGAAACCGGTAAAGTGAAATAGATTTCCTTTTTGTGCAACTGACGGTTGAAATTCTTTATGAAACAATATAGTATGTGCTTCGGTTAATTGTCAACAGCGCGCTGCTACTATTATGACCATAAACGTGTAGATTCCGATTATAAAATCATCAATTACATACCACAATGCAGATCAGAAGATTTGCTGTACTATCGAATATAAATGATAATTAGCGTATTAAAATACTAACAGATCTTAGGGTCTAAGCATACATGTATCACTTTGATGTAATGTAACTCCATATCAGATTCCGTCATCACAGCAGACGTCGTGCTGTTACTATTAATAATTATCCAAAGGTTTGTGCTTGTTCTTGTAATGCTGGGCGACCTCTGCTGTTAAAAGGCCTTCGGGTCAACTCGAAATGTCTGAGAGAACAATACGGTAAAAGCACGAATTCTGTTGTTCGTTTCAAGAGCTGGAGCAATTTCACTCGGCTTAATTTTAATGAGTTCAGATGCCATCAGCTCTAAATCTCTTAAAGTAAGAGGATTTACTTCTGAAGTTAACGAGTTGTTTCTTTCCGAGAGCAGAGGCTAAGAGCCTGTTTCACTATTAACGCACCAATCGGCATCACTGGCTACAGCCGAATAGTTGTCTGCGTGTCACCTTGACAGCATTCACGTCGCTGAATTTAGAAACTTTCTTTTTCCTGTTTTGGTTTGAATGCGTTTTTCGTGGGTATCAAGCTCTACAGAATAATTAGTGAAATGGCATTACAATTTTCGTGATTGTATTGGCAGTAAAGCATCACTGCAATGCCTGAAGATCAATACCTGTTACGAAAAACTGAATGGACGAAATATAGCTTACACCTGCCTATTTGTTGAGAGACCATCAGATACGGAATTTGTATTTACTTTTGTAAATATTTTTGTAATATTTCGTTACCTGTTCATTTATTTTACTCTTGAAAACTAAGACCTTCATCCTCTCTCTTCATCGAACCAGGCATTCACAGTGATTCTCTTTACAATTTAATTTACACTTTGACTAGAAGATCAGTCACACGTTTTACGAAAAAATGAATGGTGTAAATAAGTACGCTGAACTGACAGGTCATTATAGAGATAGCGGAATACGGTACATGTTGGTACAAGGCCAATTATTATTTCGAGTACGAGTACCGTACTTCTCACACGGCGTTGTGGTGCGAGGGAAATGAGCATGCTAGTGTGGAGGCTGCTACAGAAAGACTTGATAACTTGCAATGAAAAGAACAGTCAAACATTTAAAGGGAGAAAGTTATTTAAATTTATAATAGATATACAACAATTGGTGAAGTACCATTAACGTTTCCATAATTTTATTAGAAATACGTTAGCACTACAAGACACAAAAATTAGTGCTGTATGGATGAAACTAAGTTTAAGTCTAAAGTTATTACATTCTTGAAAAATGAAGACGTTTAGCCTATCTTCATCTGACGAAGTATTCTCATTTTTTAGTACGACGTACAACGTATTCCATTATAAAGCATGCCATTCGATGTGACATTATAATAATGAAAATAATAACCGCTCTTCTCCTTCTTCCTATCTCTACGTATCAGGGCATATAATAACTGTGCTGGCTGCTTTGTTATCCTTGGTCTGCCAAAATATCCTTCACTTTCTGACTTCAATGTACTGTGCAATTTTTAAGTCTTATTGCACGATGAAAATGTTTATATATTACATCGAAACGCGTTAATAAAGAAATTAAAAATCATAACATTCATATTAATAAAAAGTGAAGTATCAAATATTAAAAATAAAACGAAGAGAACAACAGACAAAGGAATATGTAATACAGTGGAATACTGTAAGTAACAATCGAGATTTAAAAATTTGGTTACCTGCAGTAATAATAGGGTGGTTTGTTGTGTCTGGGATTACTTTTCATACCTCCGCCTCTAGCCCTGTAAAAGAAGTTTAATATGGTATCTTATTCCATTTTTAAATAATGGCATTCACTTTTTATGTACTGTGATCTTTTTCTGTAACCAGGAAAGTTACACCGGAAGTGTAAGATATTTCCAGATTTGAAACAAATGTCCCAAGGTACAACATAGTCTTGTAACTACACTCATGCTCATAAATTAAGGATAATTGCAGAATGTGGTGCCACACAACGTGGCACTACACAAAACTGGCGCTAATAGCGCAGGCACATAGGGAACACACAAGACACAGGTCTGAAAGTCCACGGTATTGGTGATACGTTGAGAAAACTGTCCCGAAACACATGTGCTACAAAACGCCACTGTTTCCTGCGCATGTTCCCCGACATCAATATGGGATATGATCACCATGCACACGTACGCAGGCCGCACAACGGGTTGGCATACTCTGGTTCAGATGGTCGAGCAGCTGCTGGGGTATAGCCTCCCATTCTTGCACCAGTGTCGTGGGGGTTTGAAGATGTGCAGCGATACGTCGACTGAGAGCATCCAAGACGTGCTCGATGGGTTTTAGGTGTGGAGAACAGGCAGGCCACTCCACTCGCCTGATATATTCTGTTTCAAGGTACTCCTCTACGATGGCACCTCGGTGGGGCCTTGCGTTATCATCCATCAGGAGGTTCAAATGGTTCAAATGGCTCTGAGCACTATGGGACTCAACTGATGTGGTCATAAGTCCCCTAGAACTTAGAACTACTTAAACCTAACTAACCTAAGGACAGCACACAACACCCAGCCATCACGAGGTAGAGAAAATCCCTGACCCCGCCGGGAATCGAACCCGGGAACCCGGGCGTGGGAAGCGAGAACGCTACCGCACGACCACGAGATGCGGACCCATCAGGAGGAAGGTGGGACTCACTGCACCCCTGAAAAGGCGGACATACTGGTGCAAAATGACGTTCCGATACACCTGACCTATTACAGTTCCTCTGTCAAAGACATGCAGGGGTGTACGTGCACCAATCATAATCCCACCCTACACCACCAAACCACGACCTCCATACAGGTCACTTTCAAGGACACTGAGGGGTTGGTATCTGGTTCCTCGTTCACGCCAGAAGAAAACCCGGCGAGAATCACTGTTCAGACTATACCGGGACTCGTCCGTGAACATAACCTGGGACCACTGTTCCAATGACCATGTACTTTGTTCTTGACACCAGGCTTTACGGGCTCTCCGGTGACCAGGGGTCAGTGGAATACACCTTTCAGGTCTCCTGGCGAATAAACCATGTCTGTTCAGTCGTCTGTAGACTGTGCGTCTGGAGACAACTGTTTCAGTGGCTGCGGTAAGATCCCGAGCCTAGTAATCTACCCCTCATAACGTCATCAATATGTGTTTTTTGAGCCATTTGCAACTCACAGTTACCATTAGCACGTCTGAAAACGTCTGCACACTTACTCGCTGCACCGTACTCTGACATGCACCAACACACCTCTGCGTATGTAGACTACCGCCAGCGTCACCGTGCGACAACAGCAGGTCAGATGTCCCGCTTGGTCATACCTCGAGGTGATTTAAACCCCACAACCGCACACCAGAGCGTTGTTTCACCATGTATCAGCATTATCCTTAATTTATGAGCATGAGTGTAGGAACAAGTGCTTTACTGAAATTTAAAAGCGTAGCAATCGAGAAAATCTTGATAGTGTTGTATTCAGTAATTCTCTGTTGCGTTATTACTTTAACACACACCAACAACAGACAAAGAATGGGGTCTTGTGTTATTGTTTCCTATGACAACAGGCAGTTGACAGAAAATAAACTTTCGTTTTCAATAGAGGTAAAATTGTTAAAAGGTTAAAGTTCATTTGGCAATATCACACGTACCATGGTGAAAGACCTGCCGTTACGAGGTACAGTGCACGACAGAGGAAGCATGTGTTGATTGTCCAGGTCTTGAATAACTAGTTTTAAAAATATATAGAATTTTATCTGCCATAAAATTTTTAATTGAAGAATTAGCAATACCTTCGAAACAGCTGTAATATATGTAAAGCAGTTAAATCTAATGAGCTCAGAATATTTGCAAACGCTGCACACAACACAGCCACATGTCACACAACGACAAACACAATAGAAAACTCCAGATACTACTCATGGGTGGCTCTAGTGGGTATTTTTTGATGTGATTTTTAAATCTGCCACTAGATTGAAACTTCGCCCAGGAAGATTGGAACACCGCCGAGGAAGCACCATGTACTCCTGTATACGCTATCCTCAAGGTACAACACACTACCCCACTTATAGTAATGATTGTAAAAAAAGTGGGTAGGCTGAGGACAGCTTGGAGGACATTGACAAAAAGACACAACTGTTGGTTTGCCATTTGGCTCTAAAAAAGACGGCTGGGGTTTGGAGACGGGGACACTATGCCGATGAAAACTGGAAAGGCGATAGTCTCTTGCATCATTGCTTCACATCACAGGTGTGTTACCCAGAGTTTGTACCTCTGACATTTTCATGATATTGAGGAGGTGGAGAAAGATTTAGAGCCATGGATAGTGCAAGGCAATACAAATGACCAGTGGGATCTTGTGTTATTGTTTCCTATGACAATAGGTAGTTGACAGAAGGCCTGAGGTACCGATAGATCCTCTGACAGAGAAACTAACGAATAACACATACCGTTCGAACAGCAAGTAGATTATTTGGTCGCATTCAAGCTAACTATCAGAAAAATCCTTTGGTCGAAAGGTAGAATGTTACACATATATCTTTCGCCAATATTCATGAGTAGTTTAAGTCCCCTGAGGTCGTCTTTATTTTTCTCATGCTGAGATATGTCACAATAACAGAGAATTGACAAGAATAATCAGTGGATTAGTTTTTGTTTCCTTGATGTGGATTTATTTTACAGAATTTTTGAGTAGCATGTAGGCAAGAGAAAGTTTTACTGCAGGCTGTGTATTCTGCCCAATCTAGCTGTTAATATTGTTGAGTGGAGTGTTTGAAGGCATGAAGGAAAAAATGGATTACATGAATGAGCATGCTATCTACAGCTACACAATTACTTTTATTTATTTACTTTACTTATTTATTTATTTGTTTAGTTCACTTTCTTGATTTCAGAAATGGGCCGGTATATACAGAATGACATATGCGTGCATTTTCATGATAATCAACTTCTTTTATTGACCCTGTTTTTGTTTTGAACATGAATTAAATTTACATTGGGACGCTAGCTTATGGCGGAGCTACAATCGAAAACACCACATATGCTCAAAAAAATTCAGCCACTTGTACATCTACATCAATGTCAAAATCAATTTTTAGATCCACATCTACTTTAATACTCTGAAATTCAAACTTAAGTGCTTGGCAGAGTGTCATCGATCACTATTTCTCTACCATTCCACTGCGGAATAGCGCCCGGTGAAAACGAATGTTTAAATCTTTCTGTTATTTTATTATAGTGATCATTTGTCCCTATGTAGGCGGCACCGACAAAAAATTTTCGCAATTGGAGAAGAAAGTTGGTGATTGAAATTTCGTGACATGATCTCGCCGCAACGAAACACGCACTTGTTTTAATGATTGCTACCCCAGCTGACGTATCATATCCGTAACACTATCTCCCCTATGTACAAGACGAGATGCCCTTCTTTGAACTTTTTTGATGGCCTCTGACAGTCTGGTAAGGATACCACGCCGTGCAGCAACACTCCAAAAGAGGACGTACAAGCGTAGTGTAGGTAGTCTCTTTAGCAGATCTGTTGCATCTTCTAAGTGTTCTGTCAATATGACGCACTCTTTAATTTGCTTTCCCCACAACATTTTCTAAGAGATCGTTACAGTTTTATATGTTCTTATGTGTAGTCGCTAGGTATTTAGTTGAAAAGACAGTCTTTAGATTTGTGTGATTTATTATGTAACGGAAATTTAACGAAGTCTATTTAGTGCTCATGTGGATGACCTCGCACTTTCACAACAACCCACTCTGAATGTCTTTAATGAATTTAAAAAGATAGTGTGGTACGTGTTACTAGGGTGGACCATCGGGTTGATAAGTAGACTCTCCATAGTTCTTGTTAGCAAACTCAGAAATGTGAAATGTCTTGTACACAATCACATCTCTTTCATTAAAACTCTCAAGTCAAGCCACCGCACCGCAGCAACAAAAATCCATCCATTGCTATGTCCAACTGTAACTGTATGAAATACACTAAAAGAAAACCTACAACATGCAAATACACAAGGACCATAAAGGACATAGGTTTGTGCAGTCCCTTTCACTGCTTTATTATTTATTCTCATAGAGCCCGATGTCCAATCGAGGCCCTTAAGAGATTAAAAACAGTAGCGCGATGACGCTGAAGTCGACGACGACCATAGCACTGAATGGCTCAGTAGCTCCGTTCAATGCTGTTGCCAGTGCATCAACCTTGAACAGACTAAATGCTGTTCCCAGTAACGGGACCCCTTGTATACCTCTGAGCACCTTATCTAATCGCAAATTAATGAAAGAGACTTGATTCTATACAAGACATTTCACATTTATGAGTTTGCTAATAAGCTCCTGTGATGATTTTCACTAGGAAAAGGAGGAAAGTTCGTTCAGCCTCAGGAAAAGATCCCTTACCAGTAGAAAATTATTAGGTCAATTTCACAGATGGGAAGGTAATGGCCAACTTTAAAAGTCGGTATGGCTGTTATAGGAAACTGCAGGCACTAACTGTTCATAGCAGGATGCTGCCTACGCTAACCACACCCATGAGTGAGTTATTGTCCTGCTAATGAATGCTTCGGGTTCGTGATTTGACGCAGTCTCTACATCTCTACCGCGCTGATCCGCATGTATAGAACTTTGTTAAATTTTCTTTGTGAGCGGTATGGCACTTTGAATCCACAACAACGTCGCACTAGTCGAATGAAACAGTGCGAATGTCTTTTAACTGCTTTCCATAAGACTGTCAAGATAAAATAGCAAGTGGATGTACACCTAAGAGCCAAAGAAACACCTGCCTAATATGGTGTAGGGCTCCCGCGAGCGCGCGGAATTCCGCAACACTACGTGGTATGGACTCGACTAATGTCTGAAATAGTGCTGAACGGAATTGATACCATGAATACCGCAAGGCTGTCCATAAATTCGTAAGAGTATGAGGGGGTAGAGATCTCTTTTGAACAGCACGTTGTAAGGAATTACATATATGCTCAATAATGTCCATGTCTGGGGAGTTGGGTAGCTATCGGAAGTGCTTAAACTCAGAAGAGTGTTCCGTTCCTGGTGCCAATCTGTAGTAATTCCGGATATGTGGGGTGTCGCATTGTCCTGCTGGAATTAACCAAGTCCGTCGGAATGCGCAATGGATATGAATGGATGCAGGTGATCAGACAGGATGGTTACGTAAGTGTCAGCTGTCAGAGACGTATCTAAACGTATCAGGGGTCCCATACTACTCCAACTACACGCTACCCTCACCATCACAGACCCTCCAACATCTTGAACAGTCCCCTGCTGACATGGAGGGTCCATGGATTCATGAGGTTGTCTCCATAACTGTACACATCCATCCACTCAACACAATTTGAAACGAGATTCGCCCACCAGGCAATATGTTTCCAGGTATCAACAGTCCAATGTCGGTGTTGACGAGCCCAGTAGATGTGTAAGGCTTTGTGTCATCAACGGTACACTAGTGGCCCTTCGACTCCGAAAGCCAACATCGATGATGTTTTGTTCAATAGTTCGCACGCTGACACTTGTTGATGGTCCAGCATTGAAATCTGCAGCAATTTGCGGAAGGATTGCACTTCTCTCACGTTGAACGATTCTCTTCAGTTGTCATTGTTCCTGTTCTTGCAGGTATTTTTTTTTCAGCGGCAGCGATGTCGGAGATCTGATGTTTTACCGGATTCCTGATGACGGCTGTTGTTGTTGTTGGTGGTGGTGCGGTATTCAGTCCAGAGACTGGTCTGATGGAGCTATCCATGCTTCTCTATCCTGTGAAAGCCTCTTCATCTCCGAATAACTACTGCAAACTATATCCTTCCGAATCTGCTAACTGTATCCATCTTTTGTTCTTCCTCTACGATTTTTAATCTCCACGCTTTCCTCCAGTACTAAATTGATGATCTCTTGATGCCCCAGAACGTGTCCTACTAACCGTTTTTTACCCTCCACGCTTTCCTCCAGCACTAAATTGGTGATCTCTTGATGCCCCAGAACGTGTCCTGCTAACCGATACCTTCTTCTGGTCAAGTTGTTTCACAAATTCCTCTTCTCCCCATTTCTATTCAGTACCTCCTCATTCCCCCCCCCCCCCCCCCCCCCCCCCCCACCGAACCATAGACCTTGCCGTCGGTGGGGAGGCTTGCGTGCCTCAGCGATAGAGATAGGCGTACGTAGGTGCAACCACAACGGAGGCGTATTTGTTGAGAGGCCAGACAAACGTGTTGTTCCTGAAAAGGGGCAGCAGCCTTTTCAATAGTTGCAAGGGCAACAGTCTGGATGATTGACTGATCTGGCCTTGTAACATACACCAAAACGGCCTTGCTGTGCTGGTACTGCGAACTGTTGAAAGCAAGGGGAAACTACGGCCGTAATTTTTCCTGAGGGCATGCAGCTTTACTGTATGGGTAAATGATGATGGCGTCCTCTTGGGTAAAATATTCCGGAGGTAAAATAGTCCCCCATTCGGATCTCCGGGTGGGGACTACTCAGGAGGACGTCGTTATCAGGAGAAAGAAAAATGGCATTCTACGGATCGGAGCGTGGAATGTCAGATCCCTTAATTGGGCAGGTCGGTTAGAAAATTTAAAAAGGGAAATGGATAGGTTAAAGTTAGATATAGTGGGAATTAGTGATGCTTGGTGGCGGGAGGAACAAGACTTCTGGTCAGGTGAATACCGGGTTATAAATACAAAATCAAATAGGAGTAATGCAGGAGTTGGTTTAATAATGAATAAAAAGCTACTACAAACAACATAGTGGACGCATTATTGTGGCCAAGATAGACACGAAGCCCACGCCTACAACAGTAATACAAGTCTATATGCCAACTAGCTTTGCAGATGACGAAGAAATTGAAGAAATGTATGATGAGATAAAAGAAATTATTCAGATAGTGAGGGCAAATGAAAATTTAGTAGTCATGGGTGACTGGAATTCAGTTGTAGGAAAAGGAAGAGAAGGAAACGTAGTAGGTGGATATGGATTGGGGATAAGAAATGAAAGAGGAAGCCACCTGGTAGAATTTTGCACAGAGCACAACTTAATCACAGCTAACACTTGGTTCAAGAATCATAAAACGAGGTTGTATATATGGAAAAGCCTGGAGATACTGACAGGTTTCAGATAGAATATATCATGGTAAGACAGAGATTTAGGAACCAGGTTTTAAATTGTAAGACATTTCCAGGGGCAGATGTGGACTCTGACCACAATCTATTGGTTGTGAACTGTAGATTAAAACTGAAGAAACTGCAAAAAGGTGGAACTTAAGGAGATGGGACCTGGATAAACTGAAAGAACCAGAGGTTGTAGAGAGTTTCCTGAAGAGCATAAAGGAACAATTGACAAGAATGGGGGAAAGAAATACAGTAGAAGAAGAATGGGTAGCTTTGAGGGATGAAGTGGTGAAGACAGCAGAGGATCAAGTAGGTAGAAAGACGAGGGCTGGTAGAAAGACGAGGGCTAGTAGAAATCCTTGGGTGACAGAAGAAATACTGAATTTAACTGATGAAAGGAGAAAATACAAAAATGCAGTAAATGAAGCAGGCAAAAAGGAATACAAACGTCTCAAAAATGAGATCGACAGGAAGTGCAAAATGGCTAAGCAGGTATGTCTAGAGGACAAATGTAAGGATGTAGAGGCTTATCTCACTGGGGGTAAGATAGATACTGCCTACAGGAAGATTAAAGAGACCTTTGGAGAAAAGAGAACCACTTGTATGAATATCAAGGGCTCAGATGGAAACCCAGTTCTAAGCGAAGAAGGGAAACCAGAAAGGTGGAAGGAGTATATAAAGGGACTATACAAGGACGATTTTCTTGAGGACAATATTATGGAAATGGACGATGATGTAGATGAAGATGAAATGGGAGATATGATACTGCGTGAAGAATTTGATAGAGCACTGAAAGACCTGAGTCGAAACAAGGCCCCGGGAGTATACAAAATTCCATTAGAACTACTGACAGCGTTGGGTGAGCCAGTCCTGACAAAACTCTACCATCTGGTGAGAAAAATGCATGAGGCAGGCGAAATACCCTCAGACTTCAAGAAGAATATAATAATTCCAATCCCAAAGAAATCAGGCGTTGACAGATGTGAAAATTACCGAACTATCAGTTTAATAAGTCACGGCTGCAAAATACTGACGCGAATTCTGTACAGACGAATGGAAAAACTGGTAGAAGCCGACCTTGGGGAAGATCAGTTTGGATTCCGCAAAAATATGGGAACACGTGAGGCAATACTGACCCTACGACTTATCTTAGAAGGTAGATTAAGAAAAGGCAAACCTACGTTTCTAGATTTTGTAGACTTGGAGAAAGCTTTTGGCAATGTTGACTGGAATGCTCTTTTTCAAATTCTGAAGGTGGCAGGGGTAAAATACAGGGAGCGAAAAGCTATTTACAATTTGTACCGAAACCAGATGACAGTTATAAGAGTTGAGGGACATCAAAGGGAAGCAGTGGTTGGGAAGGGAGTGAGACAGGGTTGTAGCCTCTCCCCGATGTTGTTCAATCTGTATATTGAGCAAGCAGTAAAGGAAACAAAAGAAAAATTCGGAGTAGGTATTAAAATCCATGGAGAAGAAATAAAAACTTTAAGGTAATACTGTAATACTGTCAGAGATAGCAAAGAACTTGATAGAGCAGTTGAACGGAATGGACAGTGTCTTGAAGGGAGGATATAAGATGAACATCAACAAAAGCAGAACGAGGATAATGGAATGTAGTCGAATTAAGTCGGATGATGCTGAGGGAATTAGATTAGGAAATGAGACACTTAAAGTAGTAAAGGAGTTTTGCTGTTTGGGGAGCAAAGTAACTGATGATGGTCGAAGTAGAGAGGAGAGGCAATGGCATCAAGGGATCACCAATTTAGTATTGGAGGGCAGCGTGGAGGGTAAAAATCGTAGAGGGAGACCAAGAGATGAATACACTAAGCAGAATCAAAAGGATGTTGGTTGCAGTAGGTACTGGGAGATGAAGAAGCTTGCACAGGATAGAGTAGCATCGAGAGCTGCATCAAACCAGTCTCAGGACTGAAGACCACAACAACAACAACAACAACCTCCTCATTAGTTACATGATCTACCCATCTAATCTTCAGCATTCTTATGTAGCACCACGTTTCGAAAGCTCGTATTCTCTTCTTGTCTAAACTGCTAATTGTCCATGTTTCACTTAAATACATGGCTACACTTTATAAAAATACTTTCAGAAAAGACTTCCTGACACGCAAACCTATATTCGATGTTAACAAATATCTCTTCTTACGAAATTCTTTCCTTGCCATAGCCAGTCTACATTTTATATCCTCTCTACTTCGACCATCATCAGTTATTTTACTCCCTAAATAGTAAAACTCATTTACTACTTTAAGTATCTCATTTCCTAATCTAATACCCTCAGCATCACCTGATTTAATTCGACTACATTCCATTATCCTCATTTTGCTTTTGTTGATGTTCATCTTATGTCCTCCTTTCAAGACACTGTCCATTCCGTTCAACTGGTCTTGAAGGTCCTTTGTTGTATCTGACAGAATTACAATGTCGTCGGCAAACGTCAAAGTTTTTATTTCTTCCCCGTGAATTTTAGTTACTATTCCAAATTTTTCTTTTGTTTCGTTTACTGCTTGCTCAATGTATAGATTGAATAACATCGGGGACAGGCTACATACAACCTTTTCTCACTCCATTCTCAACTACTGCTTCCATTTCATGCAGCTCGACTCTTATAACTGCCATATGGTTTTTGTACAAATTGTAACTAGCCTTGCGCTCCCCGTATTTTATCCCTGCCACATTCAGAATTTGAAAGCGAGTATTCTAGTGAACATTGTCAAAAGCTTTTTTCTAAATCTACAAATGCTAGAAACGTAGATTTGCCTTTTCTTTCTATCTTCTAAGATGTATGATCTGTATTACCTCACGTGTTCCAACATTTCTACGGAATCCAAACTGTTCTTCCCCGAGGTCGGCTTCTACCAGTTTTTCCATTCGCGTGGAAAGAATTCGTGTTAGTATTTTGCATTGGTGACTTATTAAACTGATAGTTCGGTAGTTTTCACATCTCGTCAACACTTGCTTTCTTTGGGATTGTAATTATTATATTCTTCTATAAGTCTAAGGGTATTTCGCCTATCTCACACATCCTGTTCACTAGATGGAAGAGTGTTATCGTGGCTGGCTCTCCCAAGGCTATCACTAGATCTAATGAAATGTTGTATACTCCCGGGGCCTTGTTTCGAATTAGATCTTTCAGTGTTCTGTCAAATTCTTCACTCAGTATTATATCCCCCGTTTCATCTTCATCTACGTCCTCTTCCATTTCCATAATATTGCCTACAAGTACATCGCCGTTGTATAGACCCTCTGTATACTCCCTCCACCTTTCTGCTTTCCCTTCTTTGCTTAGGACGGGTTTTACATCTACATCTACATTTATACTCCGCAAGCCACCCAACGGTGTGTGGTGGAGGGCACTTTGCGTGCCACTGTCATTACCTCCCTTTCCTGTTCCAGTCGCGTATGGTTCGCGGGAAGAACGACTGTCTGAAAGCCTCCGTGCGCGCTCTAATCTCTCTAATTTTACATTCGTGATCTCCTCGGGAGGTATAAGTAGGGGGAAGCAATATATTCGATACCTCATCCAGAAACGCACCCTCTCGAAACCTGGACAGCAAGCTACACCGCGATGCAGAGCGCCTCTCTTGCAGAATCTGCCACTTGAGTTTATTAAACATCTCCGTAACGCTATCACGGTTACCAAATAACCCTGTGACGAAACGCGCCGCTCTTCTTTGGATCTTCTCTATTTCCTCCGTCAAACCGATCTGGTACGGATCCCACACTGATGAGCAATACTGAAGTATAGGTCGAACGAGTGTTTTGTAAGCCACCTCCTTTGTTGATGGACTACATTTTCTAAGCACTCTCCCAATGAATCTCAACCTGGTACCCGCCTTACCAACAATTAATTTTATATGATCATTCCACTTCAAATCGTTCCGCACGCATACTTCCAGATATTTTACAGAAGTAACTGCTACCAGTGTTTGTTCCGCTATCATATAATCATACAATAAAGGATCCTTCTTTCTATGTATTCGCAATACATTACATTTGTCTATGTTAAGGGACAGTTGCCACTCCCTGCACCAAGTGCCTATCCGCTGCAGATCTTCCTGCATTTCGCTACAATTTTCTAATGCTGCAACTTCTCTGTATACTACAGCATCATCCGCGAAAAGCCGCATGGAACTTCCGACACTATCTACTAGGTCATTTATATATATTGTGAAAAGCAATGGTCCCATAACACTCCCCTGCGGCACGCCAGAGGTTACTTTAACGTCTGTAGACGTCTCTCCATTGATAACAACATGCTGTGTTCTGTTTGCTAAAAACTCTTCAATCCAGCCACACAGCTGGTCTGATATTCCGTAGGCTCTTACTTTGCTTATCAGGCGACAGTGCGGAACTGTATCGAACGCCTTCCGGAAGTCAAGAAAAATAGTATTTACCTGGGAGCCTGTATCTAATTTTTTCTGGGTCTCTTGAACAAATAAAGCGAGTTGAGTCTCACACGATCGCTGTTTCTGGAATCCATGTTGATTCCTACATAGTAGATTCTGGGTTTCCAAAAACGACATGATACTCGAGCAAAAAACATGTTCTAAAATTCTACAACAGATCGACGTCAGAGATATAGGTCTATAGTTCTGCGCATCTGCTCGACGACCCTTCTTGAAGACTGGGACTACCTGTGCTCTTTTCCAATCATTTGGAACCCTCCGTTCCTCTAGAGACTTGCGGTACACGGCTGTTAGAAGGGGGGCAAGTTCTATCGCGTACTCTGTGTAGAATCGAATTGGTATCCCGTCAGGTCCAGCTGACTTTCTTCCATTGAGTGATTCCAGTTGCTTTTCTATTCCTTGGACACTTGTTTCGATGTCAGCCATTTTTTCGTTTGTGCGAGGATTTAGAGAAGGAACTGCAGTGCGGTCTTCCTCTGTGAAACAGCTTTGGAAAAAGGTGTTTAGTATTTCAGCTTTACGCGTATCATCCTCTGTTTCAATGCCATCATCATCCCGGAGTGTCTGGATATGCTGTTTCGAGCCACTTACTGATTTAACGTAAGACCAGAACTTCCTAGGATTTTCTGTCAAGTCGGTACATAGAATTTGACTTTCGAATTCACTGAACGCTTCTCGCATAGCCCTCCTTACGCTAACTATGACATCGTTTAGCCTCTGTTTGTCTGAGAGGTTTTGGCTGCGTTTAAACTTGGAGTGAAGCTCTCTTTGCTTTCGCAGTAGTTTCCTAACTTTGTTGTTGTACCAAGGTGGGTTTTTCCCGTCCCTCACAGTTTTACTCGCACGTACCTGTCTAAAACGCATTTTACGATTGCCTTGAACTTTTTCCATAAACACTCAACATTGTCAGTGTCGGAACAGAAATTTTCGTTTTGATCTGTTAGGTAGTCTGAAATCTGCCTTCTATTACTCTTGCTAAACAGATAAACCTTCCTCCCTTTTTTATATTCCTATTAACTTCCATATTCAGGGATGCTGAAACGGCCTTATGATCACTGATGCCCTGTTCTGCACATACAGAGTCGAAAAGTTCGGGTTTGTTTGTTATCAGTAGGTCCAAGATGCTATCTCCACGAGTCGGTTCTCTGTTTAATTGCTCGAGGTAATTTTCGGATAGTGCACTCAGTATAATGTCACTCGATGCTCTGTCCCTACCACCCGTCCTAAACATCTGAGTGTCCCAGTCTATATCTGGTAAATTGAAATCTCCACCTAAGACTATAACATGCTGAGAAAATTTATGTGAAATGTATTCCAAATTTTCTCTCAGTTGTTCTGCCACTAATGCTGATGAGTCGGGGGATCGGTAAAAGGAGCCAATTATTAACCTAGCTCGGTTGTTGAGTGTAACCTCCACCCATAATAATTCACAGGAACTATCCACTTCTACTTCACTACAGGATAAACTACTACTAACAGCGACGAACACTCCACCACCGGTTGCATGCAATCTATCCTTTCTAAACACCGTCTGTACCTTTGTAAAAATTTCGGCAGAATTTATCTCTGGCTTAACCCAGCTTTCTGTACCTATAACGATTTCAGCTTCGGTGCTTTCTATCAGCGCTTGAAGTTCTGGTACTTTACCAACGCAGCTTCGACAGTTGACAAGTACAATACCGATTGCTGCTTGGTCCCCGCATGTCCTGACTTTTCCCCGCACCCGTTGAGGCTGTTGCCCTTTCTGTACTTGCCCAAGGCCATATAACCTAAAAAACCACCCAGCCCACGCCACACAACCCCTGCTACCCGTGTAGCCGCTTGTTGAAACCCCACCACCCTATGGCGCAAGTCGAGGAATCTGCAGCCCACACGGTCACAGAACCGTCTCAGCCTCTGATTCAGACCCTCCACTCGGCTCTGTACCAAAGGTCCGCAGTCAGTCCCGTCGACGATGCTGCAGATGGTGAGCTCTGCTTTCATCCCGCTAGCGAGAGTGGCAGTCTTCACCAAATCAGATAGCCGCCGGAAGCCAGAGAGGATTTCCTCCGATCCATAGCGACACACATCATTGGTGCCGACATGAGTGACCACCTGCAGATGGGTGCACCCTGTACCCTTCATGGCATCCGGAAGGACCCTTTCCACATCTGGAATGACTCCCCCCAGTATGCATACAGAGTGCACATTGGTTTTCTTCCCCTCTCTTGCTGCCATTTCCCTAAGGGCCCCCATTACGCGCCTGACGTTGGAGCTCCCAACTACCAGTAAGCCCACCCTCTGCGACCGCCCGGATCTTGCAGACTGAGGGGCAACCTCTGGAACAGGACAAGCAGCCATGTCAGGCTGAAGATCAGTATCAGCCTGAGACAGAGCCTGAAACCGGTTCGTCAGACAAACTGGAGAGGCTTTCCGTTCAGCCCTCCGGAATGTCCTTCGCCCCCTGCCACACCTTGAGACGACCTCCCACTCTACCACAGGTGAGGGATCAGCCTCAATGCGGGCAGTATCCCGGGCAACCACAGTCGTAGTCCGATCGGGGGATGCGTGGGACGAGCTGGCCATCTCCGACAAACCCCCATCCGGACCCCCACAGTGATGCCCATTGGCAACAGCCTCAAGCTGTGTGACCGAAGCCAACACTGCCTGAAGCTGGGAGCGAAGGGATGCCAACTCAGCCCGCATCCGAACACAGCAGTTGCAGTCCCTATCCATGCTAAACTCTGTTTTGCAAAGAACGTCTGAACTAATCTACAGAGAGCGCAAACAAATCAACAAAATTTAAACGGTTATTAAAATACAAGATTGCCTAGTAAATGCAGTAATGCTGCTACTTGCGCACTGCTGACACTGCTCGGCGGCGGAAGGAGACTACGCGAATTTACACTATTCAGGTACTAAAACGCGATGCTACAACTCTCAAATACTATAATACGCCCGAAATTTATGAATTAAACAATGCAAGTACCCAAAAACACGCAAAGAAATTAAGAATAAAACTATGTAACAAATGAGTGAGCTAGGAGTATACGACTTGCTGCTGCAGCTGCTTATCCAACGGCGGCAGGTAGCACACTAACTGTGACCAACCGACACTGGCCGTTCAAAACAAAAACAGAAGACAAACGACTACGCGAATTTACACTATTCAGGTACTAAAACGCGATGCTACAACTCTCAAATACTATAATACGCCCGAAATTTATGAATTAAACAATGCAAGTACCAAAAACACGCAAAGAAATTAAGAATTAAACTATGTAACAAATGAGTGAGCTAGGAGTATACGACTTGCTGCTGCAGCTGCTTATCCAACGGCGGCAGGGAGCACACATTTATAACCCGTATGAGCTCTTGATATTCATACAGGTTGTTCTCTTTTCTCGAAAGGTCTCTTTAATTTTCCTGCAGGCGGTATCTCTCTTACCCCTAGTGACACCTGGTTCTACATCCTTACATTTGTTCTCTAGCCATCCCTGCTTAGTCATTTTGCACTTCCTGTCGATCTCATTTTTGAGACATTTGTATTCCTTTTTGCCTGCTTCATTTACTGCATTTTTGTATTTTCTTCTTTCATCAGTTAAATTCAGTATTTCTTCTGTCACCCAAGGATTTCTACAAGCCCTCGTCTTTTTACCTACTTGACCATCGTTGCCTTCATATTTCATCTCTCAAAGCTACCCATTCTTCTTCTACTGTGTTTATTTCCCCTGTCTTTGTCACTCGATCCCTAAGGGTCTCTCTGAAACTCTCTACAACCTTTGGTTCTTTCAGTTTATCCAGGTCCCATCTCCTTAAATTCCTTCCTTTTTTGGAGTTTCTTCAGTTTTAATCTAAGGTTCATAAACAATAAATTGTGGTCAGAGTCCACATCTGCCCCTGGAAATGTCTTACAATTTAAAACCTTGTTCCTAAATCAGTGTCTTACCATTATATAGCTTATCTGGAACCTTCCAGTGTGTCCAGGCTTCTTCTATGTACACAACCTTCTTTCATGATTCTTGAACCAAGTGTTATCTATGAATAAATTATGATTTGTGCAGAATTCTACCCGGCGGCTTCCCCTTTCATTCCTCACCCCTAGTCCATATTCACCTAGTACTTTTCCTTCTCTGCCTTTTCCTACAATCGCATTCCTATGCTACATGACTACTAAATTTTCATCTCCCTTAACTATCTGAATAATTTCTTTTGTAGCATCATACATTTCTTCAATCTCTTCATCATTTTCGGACCTAGTTGGCATATAAACTTGTACTACTGTGGTAGGCGTGGGCTTCGTGTCTATTTTGGCTACAATATACGTTCACTATGCTGTTCGTAGTAGCTTATCCGCGCTTCTGTTTTTTTTTATTCGTTATTAAACCCACTCCTGCAATAGTGCTATTTGATTTTTTATTTATAACCCTGTATTCGCCTGACCAGAAGTCTTGTTCCTCCTGTAACCGAACTTCACTAATTCCTACTACATCTAAATTTAACCTATCCATTTTCTTTTTTAAATTTGTTAACCTACCTGCCCGATTAAGGGATGTGACATTCTGCGCTCCAAGCCGTAGGACACCAGTTTTGTTTCTCCTGATATTCACTATACATTCGTGAAATGGTCGTAAGGGAAACTCTCCACTTCATCGCTACCTCGGAGAGTGTGTGTCCCATCGCTTGTGCGCTGACTATGACACCACTTTCAAACTCACTTAAATCTTGATAACTCGCCGCTGTAGCAGCAGTAACCGATGAAACAACTGCGCCAGACACTTGTTATTTTACGTAGGCGTTGCCGACCGCAGCGCCGTATTCTGCCTGTTTACTTATCTTTGTATTTGAATACTCATGCGTTTACCAGTTTATTTGACGCTTCAGTGTATTTTACGTATAAACTACAAAGTTAGGTAAGTTTTGAAGTTGGCTGACACCCGCCTTACGACGAGCAGGTGTTATTTAGTAAATGACACTAATTTATCAGAAAACTTTCTCGATGCATCTAAATATGCGTCGCTAGCTATTTATAAAAGGCGAGTCTTAGGAAAGAAACTGGACATCGTGCATGCGGATGAATCGTTTCCACAATATAATTAATATTACTAAGGAAGCGTGCTAGCTAGAACATCTGCTAGAATGTATTTTCCATTCCTTAAAGAACGTACATAACACCGCTGCTGCGATGGAGTAGTTGAAGCTTCCAGGCAAGAGGCCTGAAAGGGCCAACAGGAGGAAATCGTATGGGGACTGTGTTTCTCCAGTCATTTTTCAGGTGTCCTTATCCGTCCTATGAGCAGCAACTGCCGAGTGGGAAATAACAGTGCGTTCATAGCTGCAGTGAGCTGACAAGTTGCAGACAGAAAGACAGCTGTGGACATCGCTAGGAGTGCTGAAACGTCCCCTTACAAAAATTAATTAATTACTGTGCTGATAAACCTCTACGTTATCTGATTTTCAAACAGCTGAGCAAAACTGAACGTACTCAGACATTACTCTCTTTACTTATTCTGATCAACACTAAACTGACACACAATATTTTTAGCGCAACGCAATCTGACTTTCAAAATTCCTACAAAAGAATGGCCCTGACTAACAATAACCTATACCTTTCATGAATAACTTACCTCACAAAAATCTTCGTTACTCGAACTACTGCAATACAGCGAGCGCCAATACTGCCAGCTAAATAAAAGATTCTAACTACTGAACTCACTAACTACTGATAGGCATAGTTAACAAATAAAAGATTTTGATAGAGAACAAACAATGTATTTACCTTAATAGTGTTCAAAAGTCATAATATATATATATCAGTTCATGACATCCAGTCTTACAAATTTACTCTCTCTGATGGACACACGTCCAGATCATCCGCTCTCAAAACTCCGCCATCTCTCTCCTCACATCCACCACTGCTGGTGGCTCACCTCCAACTGCACAACGCTACTGGCTGTTCACATCCAACTGCCCAACACTACAATATCGAATATTACAACAATGCCAACCAGCCACAGACTGCATAAAGCACAGCCAGTGTTTTTCATACAGAGCGCTACGTGACGTTACCAACATAAAAACCTAAACAGCCTACTTACAGTACAAATTGTATGGAAGTGAGAAGTTAGAACTGCCTCTCTTTTCCTTTACATTGTTGATTAGATCAATGTTATACGACATTGATTGCTAAGTACCGTTAGATATTTTAGTTGTAAATCACACCCCACATGCTGCAAGAGGCTCATTTCGGACAGACGTGGGTGCAGTCCAACATGCATAGCATGTAAGTGAAGATCCACACAGCCGGCCGGGGTGGCCGAGCGGTTCCAGGCTCTACTGTCTGGAACCGCGCGACCGCTACGATCGCAGGTTCGAGTTCTGCCTCAGGCATGGATGTGTGTGATGTCCTTAGGTTAGTTAGGTTTAAGTAGTTCTAAGTTCTAGCGGACTGATGACCTCAGCAGTTAAGTCCCATAGTGCTCAGAGCCATTTGAACCATTTTTTTTTTTTTTGAAGATCCACACACAAACAAGAACGCAATTTTATCTCAAAGCTTTCCAAAACAGACATCGAATTGCATGTTTTACACCTTCACTTGTGTTTCACATTATCAAAATTCTTTCCACCATGAAGTTAAATGCTTCTTAGAATCATAGCATCAGAAGCACCTGCGAATCACAATTCTGAAAACGCGCAGTTATCAAACTCGATGAAATTCGTATCATGTACAAGCAATATCCTCCCATCGTTGAAATAATGAAGGTGTGGCAGAACAACGTGCTTAAACAAGCGGTGCATCCGACAGCTACGTTAACATAACGCCAATAAAATGCTTGGGTGATGGCCACACTACACCGATTCCATGCATTCAATACTAATATTGTCCCTGACGTACAGGGTGAAGTGATAAATACGTTGCTTCTAGCATCTCTACACACGAAAGATCACTGTACTAGTATCTGCGCTAAAAATACGCTGCCTCCCAAAAAAGTGAAGCAAACAGGCGGATGTCAATGCAACTTGTTGTACCAGGCCTGTTGAGGTACATGTAGGGCACGAACAGTGTCAGGTGTGAGTGACCACTGAAGGACACGAAGTTGTCACGTACTCATGTGAGATGCCATTGTGAGCACGTGACTGAATTTGAAAGGCGCTTCATTGTGGGATTCCATTTGGCTGGCTGGCCGAATCGTGCAATATCCAGATTTGCGGGGCATTTGGATGTGACTGTGGCCTGATCTGGGACTTCAAGGGAATATGACAGCAGACATACTCGTTGCCAAAGTTCCGGTCGACCAGGTCTGACCACCTCAAGGTGGGATCGCTGTATTGTGCATCAAGCATACCATAACCACTTCAAATCTGGGTCAGCCATCCGAGAACAACTAATGCACTCCCTAATGCGAGTTCAATCTATCTCATCCTGTACCTTTGGTCAGAGACTAGCAGCAGCCGAATAGGGATTACTGCTGCATGAGTACGTGCCGTTAACACCAAAACGAAAACGGCTGCTTTTGTAGTCGTGTAGTGACCGGGAAACAGGGACTGCTGATGAATAGTATCAGCAGTAAATCGCAATTTTCACTACCTCAGGTGATCTTCGTCGGAAAGTATGGCGGCAGCATGGGGAGACGCACATTTTTCCAGTGTTTTGGAGAGACACAGTTATGTTACTTCTTGTGTCATGGCAGTGATTGAGGGAACTCTGCCAGAGCAATGGTACGTCATAAACATCGTGCGTCATCTTGTGTTACCTATCATTCGACTGAACTGTGGTACAATTTTTTGACAGAAAATGCATGTCCACACATGGCACAAGCCGGTACGAGCTATCTGATTGATGCTGAGGTACTCTCGTGGCCAGTAAGATGCTCAGATCTGCCCCCAATAGAACATCTGTAAGACAAGCTCTGACGTCATCTCAATCCTAGTGCTAATATCCAGGATATCAAGGGCCAGCTCCAAGAGCTGTGTGTCACCTTACTTTAGGAGAGAATGCAACGGCTATATGAAACACTTACCAACGGAATCGGAGCGTGCATCCAGGCCAGAGAGGGTTCACGTAGGGATAAGTAGAATTATACTGCCTAGCTCTTCCCCCTCTGAGTATATCATCTTTTTTTGCCAGGCAGTGTGGTCCTTTACTGTCTATAAAAGTAACTCACTGCGTACACTAATTCATTATGCATATTATTGTCTCAGTTGTTGATGCCAGATCATGGGGAAATGCGATATAAATTTGTATGAATTCTTTATTGTCTGTATTACCTTGCAGTTCAATAAAACGTCTATTACATACAGGGAAGCAAGGCGCTGTGATACTTGTTCTTGACCACGTCTGGAGCAGTTAGGAACAACGTGAATGCCGCAAGAGTGCCCTCCTCACTGCACACAACGGTATGGCCTTCAGCCAATCAAATGATTCCACTCCTACACAGTCACTTTTGATTCTCGTTCATTCTTAATGGCGTATTACACTTTCCCTGTACATGATACACCTGGCTGAGAGATTGATCGCTGTATGTCTAGCTTCTGTGGCTATTCAGATTTAAATATCTATTACAAGTCAGTACTGCAGGTTGTATGCATCACGGTAATAGTACATGCATCAATTTTCTTAAAATGGCTCAAATGGCTCTGAGCACTATGGGACTTAACTGCTGTGGTCATCAGTCCCCTAGAACTTAGAACTACTTAAACCTAACTAACCTAAGGACATCAGACACATCCATGCCCGAGGCAGGATTCGAACCTGCGACCGTAGCGGTCGCTCGGTTCCAGACTGTAGCGCCTAGAACCACTCAGCCGCTTCGGCCTGCCAATTTTCTTAAAACAACTCTAAAATTATTTCTTTAAAAGCATCATAAGTTACTCAGTCCGTAAACTTATTTCTCATGCGTATTATTGTCTGAAATGTTGTCGCCTTTATGCATATAGCTGTCCCTACTGTGTTTGCCGCAGGTGATACCGTAAAAGAAGGGGAACATTTTGGGTGCTTTAGCGTAAAGAAAATAAGAGTATAACTGTAACTCTACGCAGCCCCAGAAACCTCACGTAGCGGAGTGGCTCGAGGAAATGGGCAAAGGATGCCGGACATAAATTTCTCTGCTCGTGTGCGGGGTTGTAAAAATCCACGGCGCCGCAAAAATAATAATAAAAGCGCGCCAGGTGCGCTGGCCGTAAAGAGCGGGGCTTGTGGTGGTGTGGGTGTGGGGTAGAGGCGTGGTCGTGGTCGTGGTCGCGCCAACCCCCTCCCCAACGCACGCTCTTGTCTGCAGGTGCGAGGCAGGCTGTGGTCTCAGGTATACGGAGGCCTACACTACGTGCAATTGTTGACCTACTTCAGGAGCCGTGAACCACGCTGAAAGCATTACTCAACACAGTTGCGCGAGAAGTTAGAATCTGCAAACTCCGTATGTTACAATATGTTACAACATATGAAGGTCAGTTTGAAAGTAAAGAGCGTGTATTGTTAAGACATGCACTGCCCGGAATTGCCCTGGGTGTTTAATATCTACCACACAAAGCGATTGCTCCTGTCCCTTGTTGACACTCATAGCGTATGAAACCCGCTTGGGAAACTGCAATAGCTTTAAAGCGAAGGACATATTTGAATCTCTGGATGCCAACGGAATGCGCGAATAAATACTTCTTCACCTCTATAAAAAGATGGGTAGTTGCGCTATCTATTATTACATTTTGTGCTGAGTATCTCATTGTGCTTTTGGGAAATTAGTGTTCTGTTGCTTCTGCTCAATTTTCACTTTTTCAAGTAGGGCTGTGTTTGAGCACGACTCGAACTGTTCGAATAGTTTATGTAACAGTTTGGGAAATCTGAGGCTCGGCTCGATCTTTTGATTAGCCCGCGAACTGGTGACTTTTGTTGGTACTATATCCACGATCTGCCTTAGCGCACGCGTGCCACTGTGGATTTTAATAATAAGAAAATTTATTATTTTCAAAAATATAGACGTGCCAAGTCGGATGATTCTGTTTGATACGCACTGTACATTGAAAAATACATTTCTAGAAGATGCTGAAAATGACCCCCTGCAACATCAATACACAGGTGTGGACATCTAAGCATGTTCAGACGCACCCTGCGTAAAGTTTGAATGTCGAAAGCAGTAGTTTAACGGATGATGTTGTCTTTCAGTTCCTGTATTGTTTCGCAGACCTTGCTCTTCAAGCGTCCCCACAGGAAAAAAAAAGAAAGAAAAAACACTTGTTGTTAGATCAGGCGAACATGGTGGACTAAATGTTTGCTGACAGTTTGTTCCTCAGTGAAGACATGACAGACTCGCTCCAGGGATACCTTAGACTAGTAGCATGTTGCCCCATCTTGATGGAAGAAGCAGTATTGTTTTTCACATTCATTGAGATGAGCACAAAATGTATCAGAAATTCCCATATGTGCAACGGTTCTGAGGGTAGTTTCAATGATGTGCGTTCCTGTTATGCCGATTTTTCATCATGGAATGGCTTCTGACACACAGTGTTAGGGTTCTCCGTTGCCCAGTACCTCGTGTTCTGTGACTTCACATGACCGTGAAGATGAAACCATGTGACGGAAAGGAACTAATAAATCAATGTTGATATTATTCAAAAGCCACGTGCAGCAATCTACACGTTTTTGACTGATATCCTCCCGTAATTGCTGCACAACCGTCAAATAAAGACTTTTGAATATACATTGGCAACTCCTCCTACATTACAGGCTCCCTTTGGGTCAGTTTACGTGTAAACTTCTTTGGGCTCTGAATAATTCTTCGGCGAATGTCTCCAATAACTTACGGTGTGTGAACTGAAGGAATTCTGTGTCGTTTTATATTTTACAGCCATCGATAGGTGCGCCAGTTTTTACAGACTCTGTGTTGCTCTCTTTGCTGGATACTTGACCCCGGAAATTTCTCAAGTTTCCTTAATCGAACCTGTTTTCTCATATGGTTCCACAATTTCAATTATTTCTTCTGCCGACAAAGTCATTCTGCAGAGCGCAAAGAGAAACGTCTAATTTCAGTGACCCAATAAACTGAGATACTGACAGAAGAACACTTGCAATCGATTATTGAATAGAACTGTCCATTGTTGTAGCTGTTTATTTCAGAACTTGAAATTTTGCATTCGCATTCACAGGGGAAGCCGGCTACTTTCAACTGCGCCACCCTGTATTTCCGAAACGAAACGAAATGTGAAAACTGCAATTGCCCAGGGAAGCATCTATGCCGGGGGCTAACATAATGGCAGGAATGAACAGTCCCAACAAACATTGTGGTAGCCGTGCCACAAAAATGAGATAGGACCAGAGCTGATAATTGTCGGCCGAAGATAGCCGCGTGAGGTATCCGACGGCGCGCGTACTTACCGAGGCAAAATTTAGGCAACGTGTGGCGTGGCGCGCAGGGGCGCTGGTGAGCAAAAATGCCAGTGCGAACAGAGCCGCCGTGCAGTACAGACGCGTTTTCCCAGAGTCTACAGTCGCAATCCGCGGACCACGTGGATCGAGTTTAACGCGTACCGAAGTTCGTTTGGCGCTCACCATTCGCTTCGTCGTGTGCGCGAAATACACGGCGCTCCGCGATCGTGAGTAAAGTTTGTTCGTTCCGGACGCGCGTCCATTGTTCTCCTGCACCCAGGCGGTCGGACGACGCCTTCGTCACTGAGGAGTATGCACCCTCCGGGATCGGGATTCGACTGGAACTGTAGTGCAAACACCATTATCGCTATCGTCTGTTCATACACATTGCATTCGGATTTCATTTTTGTCACTTTATCGTTTACTTATTTGTGCAGAATAAATACATTTTCGGCAAACATGTGCTTATCAGTTCTCGTCGCCACACCGCCACCATATCCTAAGCTTTGGGGCTAGCGCGTGCGAGCGACAGTAAAGTCAGCTCACTGCACAACTGACATACATAAACGGCGATAGCTACACGTTCCCGCTTCATTTTCGTCACTTTCAACACAAACTTACGTTTTTTAAATATCACATGTATGTTTTTCTCCATAAATGAAAACTGGAAGTACAATTAGTGACAACGGACTTGGTTTTATTGATTTAAACCTTATATCATCTGGTTGGGGTGGATAGAGAATTTTTTTTCTTGGGAGAAGGGAGGGGGGCGCAACGATGGGAAGATTGAACATATCCTTACAGGCTTTGTGAGGTTAATTTTATATATATGCAATATTTATTCTACACTGAAGCATCAAAGAAACTCAGGCATGCGTATTCAAATACAGAAATACGTAAACAGGCAGAGTGCGGCGCTGCGGTCGGTAACGTCTATACAAGACAACAAGTGTCTGTGACACAGTTGTTTGATCGGTTACTGCTACTACAATGGCGAGTTATCAAGATTTAAGTGAGTTTGTACGTGTTTTTATAGTCGGCGCATGAACGATCGGACACAGCATCCCCGAGGTAGGGATGAAGTGGGGAGTTTCCTGTACGACCATTTCACGAGTGTATCGTGAATATCAGGAATCTCGTAAAACATCAAATCCCCAACATCGCTGCGGCCGGAAAAAGATCCTGCAAGAACGCGGCCAACGACGACTGAAGAGAACGGTTTAGCGTGACAGAAGTGCAACCCTTCCACAAATTGCTGCAGATTTCAATGCTGGGCCGTCAACAAATGTCAGTGTGCGAACCATTCAACGAAACGTCGTCGATATGGGCTTTCGGAGCCGAAGGCACACTCGTGTACCCTTGATGACTACACGATACAAAGCTTTACGCCTCGTCTGGGCCCGTCAATATAGACATTGGAATGTTGATGACTGGAAACAAGTTGCTGATCGGATGAGTCTCGTTTTAAATTGTATCGAGCGGATGGACATCTAGAGACAACCTCATGAATCCATGGACCATTCGTGTCAAAAATGGATCAAATGTCTCTGAGCACTATGGGACTTAACTTCTGGGGTCATCAATCCCCTAGAACTTAGAACTACTTAAACCTAACTAACCTAAGAACATCACACACATCCATACCCGAGGCAGGATTCGAACCTGCGACCGTAGCGGTCGCGCGGTTCCAGACTGCAGCGCCTAGAACAGCTCGGCCACAGAGGCCGGCCCCTTCGTGTCAGCAGGGGGACTGTTCAAGCTGGTGGAGGCTCTGTAATGGTGTGGGAAGTGTGCAGTTGGAGTGATGTGGGACTCCTGATACGTCTAGATACGACTCTGACAGGTGACACGTACGTAAGCATCCTATCTGATCACCTGCATCCATTCATGTCCATTGTGCATCCCAACGGAGTCGGGCAATTCCAGCAGGACATTGCGACACCCCACATGTCTAGAACTGCTATAGAGTGGCTCTAGGAACACTCTTCTGAGTTTAAACACTTCCTCTGACCACCAAATTCCCAAGATATGAACATTATTGAGCTTATCTGGGATGCCTTGTAACGTGTTGTTCAGAAGAGATCTCCACCTCCTCTTACGGATTTATGGGTAGCCCTTCAGTATTAATGGGTCAGTTCCCTCCTGCACTACTTCACAAGTTGAAATGATTATTAAATCAAGACCCTTAGCTGTCGGCAGGTGTTGACATACATCAAGGGGGATAGTTGAAAATGTGTGCCCCGACTGGGACTCGAATCCGGGATCTCCTGCTTACATGGCACAGAGGATAGTGCGACTGTAGGTATTTATTCCTTGCACGCTCCCCGTGAGACCCACATTCCCAACTTAATGTCTACACACTACATTCCTAGTGCCCCTGGCCATTATACTCATTACTCGCGGCAGACAATCTTACCGAGTCCCGTAAGAGTTCGGGCAAGGCGTGTGCATCCAGCACAGAAGAAGAAGGTCAATGGCCGGTTAGCCTTAACTATATGAAGATGGTATCTGTTCTTTCGGAGCTTCTGCGTGCACACTGAGGCCCTACACAAAATTAGGCAGTGTACCAGTTTCTTTGGCTGTTCAGTGCATAATGTATTGTGTGCATAATTATATTAGAAAATAATTTTATTACAGTCATCATCACATAATTTTATTACAGTCATTATTACATGTGATGCAATAGAAGTTTCCTCTTGTGTTTCCTAGATAAGATATCCGACAATTCATGAGCATTTACCTTTGATGCAATACCTTGATGTATATGCATCATCGCCAGTCTATTTAAACAATCTTCTGTTATTCTCTTTTTAAGGCATCTACTGGAGACTTTGGCATGTTGTATATCTTTATCGGTAAAGTTCTGCCACAGCAGTTTTTGTGGATGTACGGTTCTTCGTAACTGAGTTGCAGGGAATTTAAATTTCACTTAACAAATGATCGAGGTAAGGTATGAACACTGACAAACGGTAATACACTTCTCCAGACTGAGTCTGAAAATTGAGTCTGTTGATTTGACAATTTGCTAGCTCGCAGACTGTGATTTCTGCGTCAATCTCATCCGCAGTTCCAATGCATCTGTGCTAATTTCGAGTTGTTTTGGACACTTTTTGTGGTTGTGATAACAAGCTTCATTTCCGAAATGGAACGATCGAGATAAAGGAATGACAAAGCTCACAATGAATTTCGGCGAGATTATAGCTCAATGAAGCGAAAATGCAGATGCAGCACGTTTGACTCCTTTATCAGCCATTATTTGCGAAATTAGAGGGAGACATGGGAAGACGTCTAAACATGTCAAAATCATCTCATGTCTTTCCACCCATTTTCTCATACATATTTTTAGTATAACAGTATTTTGTTTTTTTATTTCCTGCTTAGCTGAGTGGTAGCGTGCTTGCCTCCCATGCGACGGGCCCGGGATCGATTTCCGGCCGGCTTGGAGATTTTCCTCGCTCGTGGACTGGGTGTTGTGTTGTCGTCATCATTATTTCATCCACATCACCGCCATGCAAGTCGTCCAGTGTGGCGTCGACTGAAATAACACTAGCACTCGGCGGCCGAGCTTCCCTGGGTGGGGCCTCCCGGTCACCAATGTCACATGATTATTTCAGAAAAATGCCTCTGAGCACTATGGGACTTAACTTCTGAGGTCATCAGTCCCTAGAACTTAGAACTACTTAAACCTAACTAACCTAAGGACATCACACACACCCATGCCCGAGGCAGGATTCGAACCTGCGACCGTAGCAGTCGCGCGGTTCCAGACTGTAGCGTCTAGAACCGCTCGGCCACCCATGCCGGCATGATCATTTAATTTTTTTGTTGTTTCATAGGCAGATGAGTTTGAATTTCTTCGTTGCAGAGATGTACTCTTCCAGCTGACTCACAGAGAATGGTTGTCACAGCTGAAATAATTGCCACAGCATTTTTTACGCTAGGTACTGTGCCGGCTGTACTGATGGCTAAGTCAAGTCGGTAGCTTGCATCTGGTCACCTCGCCACTTTTTGTATTGCCACTAATATTGGCCGCTCCATCGTATGCTTGACCCCTGCACAGTGAATGTCTTGGTTAAGGTTTTCCAGTTCTTACAATGTATTGCGAGCTGGTTTCATCAGTGAGATCCACGACCTGGACAAACTTGAGGAAATCATATATGAATTCATTCTTATCCACATCGAAATAGCGAATACAAATGGATAGTTGTTCATTAATAGAAACATCTGTAGTCTCATCAGTTACAACAGAAAATATCTGCATCTTTCAATTTTGGCTACTACTTTGTCTGTTATTAATTGTCCACAGCTCTCACTGATTTGCTAATATAGGAAGCATTTTTAGCACACGTTTTCACACGATCGAGTAGTTTTTCATCTCCAGAGCTTCAATAAAGCTTCTTCCATGAAAACTTTCCGATTCTAAGGATTCTAAATCACCATCGTCCTGTGTCCTCTTAATGGAATGTTTTGCGTTTCACGTAATATAATCGTTTTTATAATGGGTATAAGTTTTCTTACGATTCTGTTCTATAATCTTGCGCTCCTGGGATCTCATTTGGCAAAAAATATCAATTGACTTCCTATCCGCCATCATCGCCATCATCATCATCAGGAAATTTTGAGAGGCTACCACATTAGCTTCATGGTATTTGGTGTTCTCGTGGCGCGTGAGAATTTCGGCGGTTCTACTAGTAATTTTTCCAGTTTCACTTGTACCCTCCTAACTATGTCTAAAAATAATACACACCTTCCATTATCCGCTACCGGAAATTTTACTGTGTACAAGTCACTCATATCTCTTTAAACAACATAATTGGAAAGAACGGTTTTTAATTCCTTCGAGAATGAACGGATACTTAAAGGTATGTAAACGGAAAATCAAAACGTTTAGTATGAAATAAAGCTGTTTACAGTAAATAGTGGCAGTTAATATCTAGGGAAAGAATCCAGAGAGACGAAATATTTACCGAATCTGGATGTGTGAGCCTGAACGCGACTCTAATAATTTACAAGTTTATCAAAAAGTAAAAGATTTAACTTTACCTGCATAGCGAGTGTACCCTACACAAAAGATCATTTATTTGCTACACCATCACGAAACTATAAACGAAATCACGTTTTACAGTACTTTTACCGTAAATTGTGACAGAAAGAAAGAAGAAGCAATGAAATGAAGACATAACACATCAAGTGACATGTTCCGTTAATTCCAGGCTCTTTGCATTTTTTAAACTCACAGTTACATGCTGCCCGGGGATAAAAATTATAATTATGCCGATATTCACTCAATTTCTATCTCTCTCTCATTTTTTTCCTTTTTTTCTCTTGTCGTACTGTATGAGGCGCTATGAGCCCCCCGAGCGCCCCCCCCCCTCCCCGTCCATGGACTCTGCACTTGCCTTCTGGACTTTCAGTAATCGAAACGGTGTCGCAGTTTCTGCCGGAATGCTGGTTGCCCGAACTGCCCTGAAGCCTCATGCAGGCAACCCCCACTGCGATTATGGCAGAAACTGTGGCGCCGTTGGCATCCTTTTAAAGTCTACATATTTCAGGAGGTATGAGGTTCAGAACAGTGAAAAACAGTCTGCCGTCACTAACTGTATATCAGTTTTTCATTTCAATAGGAAAAAAACGCAATGTTGTGTTGAAAGTGATGTGTCCCGTTGTGAAAGCTCCTGACATAGGTGCATCCCTGCCCAATTGCATTTTTCACATTTTATTTCGTGTATGAGGTGGCAGAGTTCTGTACAGTACGAAAACGAAACTACAAATATCTGCCGAAACACCATAAAGAGGGTACCCGACGACTCTTAGGAGGGACTGTGTGTT
Organism: Schistocerca americana; assembly: GCF_021461395.2. Lineage (NCBI taxonomy): Eukaryota > Metazoa > Arthropoda > Insecta > Orthoptera > Acrididae > Schistocerca > Schistocerca americana. Next base: position 400,465,003 of record NC_060120.1, read on the forward strand.
TGTGTTTGTGGGTGTGAGTGTGTGTGTGAGGGTATACTTGCAGTCGTTATCGTACGTCATGAAAAAAATAGGCCACTACAGAAAAATGCTACAAAAACGAGCTGTGAAAGAACTACTTTTTTTTTTATAAGAAACAGGTGTGTGGTTAACGAGAGCGTATGTTTCCAACCCTCTCCCTCGTCCTGCTGAATTAATCTATGCATTAGTATAATGCCATGTCATTAACAGCGCAGACAACTGGATAAATTACTGGAGAAAAACAGGGATTTGCGCGGATAATGGGCCAGATTATATTTGGAATGTGGGGAGGGAGAAGGGAGCGGGGGACAAAATTCTAGGTCTAAGTACTTTCGTGGGAATAATTAAAAGCATAAATCATACGATTCCGTGCGAAAAAACTCTCTTTTGCCATTAACGGCGCCCTTACAGCTGCTCGGCGATGGTTTAAGGAAATCTGAAGTAATTCGAACGCCACCAACTGGATTACAGTGAAGCGCGCACATGGGTCGCACCGTTTTTTATCCGTTTTAGGCAAAAAGGATCGCGACCAATATTTCGGAGCGTTATAAAGGTTTAAAGCTCACGGTTAGTGGGGTCGCACCCTAGGGAAGGCGACCGGCGATGCCGGGGACGCGGCACTGCGTCTGAATTAATAACAACCCTCTAAATCTGCACTCGGCACTGCATCTCTCGAGCGCGTTACCCACCTGAGATTCTCGTGTCCTGCGCGAAATTACTGCATTTGAATGCATAACTCCCTGCAATGTGTTTTTAATACGACATTAGGCTCCGACGACGAAAAAAAGTTCACAGTATTGATAGAAATACTTTCTAAAGATAATTCTAAATTCAGGCTCGATCGTATGCACAAATTTTGAAACGTAACGGACGAATCAGAGCAATTGGACGTGTATAACGACGCGGCGCGGTGGCTGGGTACTACCCAAACAAGCAATGAAACAGTCACTGGGTTGTCAAGAACGAGTAATTCGTTTCGTGCAAGCAATGAATTTAGCACACCCCTATGTTTTCTCTTTTACAATACACCATAACAAAGATCGTGGTAGTAAAGAAAAGCTAACATCAAGTAAAATGTGTTTCCCTTAGTACAAAATCAACCAGTTACCACGTAATTTGTTGTGTGTTAATAACAACCAGCTGTTTACACTTTTTACAAGAAAACCATAACGAAAATTAAAGGCCGAGAAGATTTCATCAGTAGTATACATCGGGAAAGCCTTCATTCACACATAAATTCAGATTATTTTTCTTTTCTACAACAGTACTGTAACGAAAATGAAACCCACATTACTTTGTTTCCTGTTACATCAATAGTAGAAAAAGTGTTCAAAATGCCCACCATTCGGTTCGACACATGCCTCATTATGGTGAACCCAGTTCGTCGCACTCGTTCACACAGATGCACATTTGCCTTTATGGTATTGGCAACATCGAAAATCCTGTTCGTAAGTTCGTCCAAATTACTTACTTGTTGAGTATAAGTAAGTTCCTTCGCATGGCCCCAAAAGTAAAAATCCAGTTGATCTGAATCAGGAATTCGTGCTAGCCATCGACGTGAACCAACCTATCCATCGTCCTGGAACTCGTCTATTCAAAAATCTTGGTAGTCTGTGACCAATGTAGGGTGGCGTGGAGGAATCACCTGTTATGACGTACCGCTAACGAAATATTTTCTAATAATGTTGGTAGCAACGCTTCCTTTAGAAGGGTTCGGAAATTGTTACCAGTCAATCGCCCAGTTACGACGTAAGGCTCAATACTGTAATCAGTGCTTATACCCGCTCGTACATTTACGGAATAGCGCCGCTGAAAATGTGTTGCTGCTACTTGGCGCGGACTGTTACACTCCACGAGTGCGTGTTATGGAAAGTGGTTATTCCGTCGCGAGGAAACACGCTTCATCTGTGGCGAGTATTTTGTTTAAAAGACCATGCTGCTTACTTCGTAAGAAAAATCGCTCTGAGATTTCCCGTCGCGGAGAGAAATCTTGCTCTTCCAACGCTTGTTCGCGTTGAATGTGGTAAGGCTGCAGACGCGATGAACGGGGGTGTGCGATACATCTACTTGGCGGGCGATGCTTCTAGTACTTTGAGTGGGATCTTATCTTCGTGGATGACGTCCAGAATTTGTTCCTCAACTGCCAACGTACGTTATTTGCGTTGTGGGTCTTTGCCTTCCACGCGGGATAGTAAAGAGCACGTATCTCTCAATCCGTGTAAATTAAATATGTACTCGTAAGTTGTATTCTGTCATAATTTATTTAATAATAAAACAAAAGCATATTACAATTCACAATACGTTTCGCTTACAGAATTAAATGTAAAAAGATAAAGATAACTACCGTACTTTGTTACGAATGAATCGGAAAATAATCGAGTAAAAGTAGACAATTTTGATGATACAAACATTTTGTGAACAGTGACAAATGTCGATCGCGCAAGAAGTCTTCGTTATGGGAAGCGTTCTCGATAAATTCTTACACCTGTCCTTGCAACATCTTTTGCCTCGCCATAAATTACATGAATATCGCACAGTTCAGTGATAATAAATCGCCCTTCCTTCCTAACGTTTAAGGGAGTTGCAATAACGTGTGCACAGCTAACTCCGACGACTGCCGACGATCGGCGTATTACAGTGACTCAGCCACCAGGCCGTTGTGACCTACATGTTTGCGACTCACGATCACAATGTCAATACGCGCAGCGGTAATCTTTACTTTCAAAAACATTGTCCGGAGATGAACCTTTTTTCTTGGAACAACCATAGGAAATGAACAAACATATTACTAGACGCTTTAAATGAGTTACTTGTGTTCTACTAACAGGATTTTTTTGGCAGCTTGTACCATTTACACGCTGTATATTCAGAATTCGTTTTGTAATTTAACGTAGCATTAATCTTGTGTGTTGAAATTGCGAGACCCAGGGTGTGACTTAATGCGTTGTACCACTGTTCACTGCACTGAAAAATACAGAATTTCACAGGACAGCTCTTTATTTACACAGTTTTACATTTTAGCAAAAGTATTTTCAAATACGGTTACGCAGCTTCAAGTCGTTTGGCGACTCATCTTTATCAGACAGGGTTTCGTAGTTACATCACTTGCATTGCTTAGGATGACAACATAGACACATAAAGCTAGGATTGCAAAACAGTTCAGGTTTAGTTCACAACAAATAAACATTTTTGTTCAGGGAAATTACATACCTCATCTGCGTCAGTAGTTCGCAAATGAGAGTAAATAGCGTGGAAGAAGGTAAGTAGTGTACCATCAACACTGTCAGTTTTCCTTGTCCGTTAGTGGATAAAAGTAAGATGAGCTATCGTCAGTGATCCTTATAACTTTTCTGTCATGGGCACCATGAAATGCATGTGCTTACCGAACAATTTCAGTGGCAAACTGGTAGGTTCGACGCATAGCTTTTGCAGAGCTGACAGCAAGCTGCTATATTACGATCCATTGCCTACATAAATAGTGGCCATAAAGATATTTGTATATGCCAGTCAGTTTCTGGAATCAGAACAATAAGATGGATCTATGAGAAGAGGTGACAGAATGACAGAAAGGTGCTATCGTGTTTGCCAGAGCAGTGGTTGTAAAAGACCCCATCGGAAATGGAGCAGAAAATTTCAAGTCTTACCAGTGACAGTCGGTTTCAAACAAGAGAGGAATTGCTGCTGTCAGTGAATGCAAGGGTCAAAGTCAAGCAGTTTCTCAGCAAACATTGCGAAGGGAACTGCATGAAGTGAACATTTGTAGTCGGGTACCTCGCAGAGGAAATGCTCACAGCACCACACAAAGCTGCAGTTTCTCAGTGGGCCAGACAACACGGATCTGGAGAGTAGTTGGCCGCAGGTGTGTAGTGACACCCGACAAGTCACAGTTCCGCGTCTTTTCAAATGAAGCAAGGCGCCAAGTGCATCGATGTGGGGTGTACTTGATACAGGAATTTCTATCGTGGTTCATGAGGTGTATTTTCTTGTACCATAACTTCGGCCCACTGATTAATTTCAGTAGTTACAATGAGCAAGTCTTGTTCTCTCTTCCACATCTTGTAACAACAAGGCCGTAATATTTTTTTTCCGAACAATGTTTTCTGTGTTGACTGTCTGTATGCGCTACTTGACAAGCATGCAGTGCCATCTGTTACTCGTTGAAATAAGTTCAATATTTTGTTTTGTAAAATATCATATTCATATTTTGTTTAATGCCTGTAGTCGTACATGTGGAATTACCTATTGCTGGGTCTTTCCCACTCGTCTCTTATGGTGAACCTAAAGGATGCTGCATTCTCAGAATGCTATACAACAATTCAAGCAAATAACATTAATAGTTTTATTTCAATAAAGCAGATTTGACAGTACTTAACTCTGGATTTAGAGCAAGTGTCGCAAGCGATGGGCGACAGGCAATATAAATCAGAGTCCTGTAATATATGCCATGTTCAGGCAGGTCGTCACGTAGTTTGTGGATCAATACTAACGGTTCTCGTAGCACTCTGTGCTAGGCCGTTCTAATACTTCGCAAATAGTTTCCACTAATGTCCGGCTGAGGCTGGCAGGAGCGGCGTATACATTCCCTTCTTGCAGGTGTCGATCCAGTCGTGGCGTGGTTCTAATCAGCGCACCATTGTCCCACGTCGTTTTTCCGCCTTCTCTGGTCTTGGGTTCTTCGTCTTCGTTCTGGCGCTTGTGGTTACGCCAGATCACCTACCATGAAAGTATATTAACTCAACGAAAGGCTTTGCAGGCCACATTTATTTTGCAGCTGGTCAATAGGACATTGTCTCACTTTTGAAGTTCTTTGCGAGTGAGAAAAAGATGGGCACACTCCATTTGTAAGGCGATGAGTGCAAGCATATGTAAATGGGCACTATGAAGAGGATTATTTCTGTGTGTAAGAGTACTGTAATGTCGCTGCCTATCCCCCGGCAGTATTGCAAAACGGCTTTCGAGAGAGCACAGAGCACTATTGTAGGAAGTCATGGTTCAGCTTCGGTGGTGCATGTAAATTCAGTGCAGACGCCGCGGCTACAAAACGCAATTTATGGTATTTATTGAGAAGATTAAATCCCTTACTGCAGAAGTTGTTCGTTTACATCAGCGTTGAAGGCTCGATTAAGCCGATTTAATTGAGATGTCAAAATTGCGAACTCTTGTGTCGTGTAGGGAGTTAACAATATACCGTGTCGCGATGGTTGCGGGACGTACAGCATGGACTGGATAAAATTTGAGTGTTTATTCTAACAGTAGCAGAGACAGAGAGAGAGAGAGAGAGAGAGAGAGAGAGAGAGAGAGATCGGTTTGACTAAATTTCACGAGCGTAGATACTCTTACTTCGGATGTCTACCGCGAAATCGTGAAACAACCGCGTCGTTAATGGTCACGCGTACTCTCGTGGAAATAATTGGTAACGCAACTACTGTGGTTTAATGTTAGTTACAAGAACCGTACAATCCGTCAAAAATTATAGCAGCCTATTCGAGCAGTGAATTTTATCTGGTTGTGCTGCAAGTAATCGCCGGCCGCGGTGGTCTCGCGGTTCTAGGCGCGCAGTCCGGAACCGCGCGACTGCTACGGTCGCAGGTTCGAATCCTGCCTCGGGCATGGATGTGTGTGATGTTCTTAGGTTAGTTAGGTTTAAGTGGTTCTAAGTTCTAGGGGACTGATGACCACAGCTGTTAAGTCCCATAGTGCTCAGAGCCATTTGAACCATTTTTTTCAAGTAATCGAACGGAATGATTAACAATTCCAAGTAGACTACATTATACTAAAGACTACTGAAACGCCCTGCTAAACCCGCAGGACAGGGCAGGTAGTTAGAATTGTGGAAAGGGGACAAAATGAGCGGCTGTCAGTTACACTTGAACACATATAACTTTATTTATTTGACCAAACATTACAGTACAAATTCTTGAACTTAGTTATCGGCTGAATACGCCACACTATCTTATGCCTTAAGGGCACAACCCACTTTAATTTAAAAACAAAAAAAAAACAAAAAAGAAACGGCTTAAAACCATTAACCCAAAATTCAGACGCCAAAAGAAGGTTGAAGCCTCACGTTAAGTAAGTTCTATAATTTGGCTGAAGACCCAAAAATCTAACACTTGGCCGGCCGGAGTGGCCGAGCGGTTCTAGGCGCTACAATCTGGAACCGCGCGAGCGCTACGGTCTCAGGTTCGAATCCTGCCTCGGGCATGGATGTGTGTGATATCCTTAGGTTAGTTAGTTTAAGTAGTTCTAAGTTCTATGGGACTGATGACCTGAGAAATTAAGTCCCATAGTGCTCAGAGCCATTTTATAACACTTGAAAAGCAGCAACCTTAGTTTAAAGACGGCTGAAGGCCGCTGATTTAAGACTCAAGGTAAAATTAAATAAAAAACACAAGGCAGAAGGCTGAAGGCCCCAAACAGTCTGATGCTCGAAAGACAAGGATCCTTAATTTAAAAACGCCAGAAGGCCCCATGACTTAAAACTCAAGGTAAAATAAATTTAAACAACAAAGCCTTATTATTAATTAGGCTGAAAGCCCCAAACAATCTAACACTTGACAAGCAAGAAATTTTAATTTTAAAACGGCTGAATGCTCATGACTTAAAACACAACTAAAATAATCTTTAGTAGGCAGAAGGCCCAAGACTTTATCTTTAACAGTATATTAATCAGGTTGAAGGCCCAAACAATCTAACACTTGAGAAGCAAGGAACTTTGATTTTAGAGCGGCTGAAGGCCCATGCCTTTAAACACTACTAAAAAACAATTCATCTTTAATTCAAGACCATCGGATATGGGAATACAAACACACACAACAGAAAATAAGAAAAGACAGTGCACCTAACGGCGTTCAGAAGTTTCGGGGGTCGGCCACCACTTGAAATACTAACGATCACTTAGGTGAGACAGGCAGTCGGCCCAACCATTCTCGATCTGAAGACAACCCAACCAACAGACAGTTAACGGACCCAACGACAAGGTAACTTGCGCTCCACTCGACCAGCACATAACCGGGAGTTCAATGCAAACGTAAAGGGCAGGGATGCCCACAACCAAGCATACAGTAAGCTTTCGAACTACACGCTGTGCTGGACAGCGACAACACGGGGAGGAAAGGACACTGCCTAAATTTGCGTCAACAGCCAGTGCAGGTAACCGGAACATTAACGGCCACAAGGCAGAAAATTCCGCTGGTGCACTTCGATTGCAATTAATCAAATACAGTTAGACTCCACTGTACAGTGGTTAAGCCTTTGCCAACTCGAATACTGTTGCTAACAGGAATGTCCCAACACCCAATAACGAGAACCAAACGGCACAATGTGAACAGTCTTGACTTGCTGGTAAATTAAATCCAAACTGAACTTTCGTGTCTATCGTCGGTGAGCCATGGCCCTCGTAGCAATGGGAACAGCCCCACACACTCCGACACTGCATAGAGACCGCCAGCGGGCCCGGCCAATCCACACCCCACAGAGATTTCCTCGCTGCTCCACGCCAACCGACCGACTGCCACACATCAGCACGGAGATAGCACTCAAATAACTGAGCAGTCGACATCACAAGCTACACACAGTTCCAGGAACGCTTGCACGAAGAACTAGACAATACTAACGGCTGCGACTGTACAATAACAAGGACGAATCACGAGCCGGCACACGCACGCAACCCTTAAGCGATCGCCGGCCAACATACACGTCGTCCGACAAGGCGACCGACCGACGACCAACCAAGGCGGTCCGCACTCAAGTGACATGTATCCGCAACCGTCGGGCGAGTCATGGCTGTCCGGATCTCACTGCAGCTGCGTCCCAACTGAACTTCTGCCGCGTCCTAAGTCAAACACTGCCAAGTCCGAACTGCACTGCTAGCGCCTCCCAACTCGCTGCAGATCCGAACTCCCTCCCAACACTCGACAACCGGGAAGTAATAGCAGTCAGCAAAGATAATAAGCCAGGGCTGCTGCCGCTCACGGGGAGGCAAAGCAGCAACACAGTGACAACAGAAACTGAAACTAACCTAACGAGGTAGCAGTATGGTAAAAAAATAACAAAAAACAGGATGTAAAATAAGAGATGGCACAAACACGAGCTACGCATGGCTCAACTACATGGTCGATTGCCAATCAATGGTTACGTCGATTGTGTAATACACACATCAAAAACGGTTTTGCATCACCTCGGTTCCGAGAGTTCCGGAACCTGTACACAAAATTGGAATAGAGATCAACATAAACATCATTTCCGCCCTTTTTATTGCTCATGAAAACCACACATTGCATGTTGTACCACCTTACGAGACCTTAAGAGGTGGTGGTCCAGATTGCCGTATACTTCGGTACCTCTAATACCCAGTAGCACATCCACTTGCACTGCTGCATGCCTATATTCGTCGTGGCATACAATCCACAAATTCATCATGGCACTGTTGGTCAAGATTGGACACACCTCAATGGCGATTCAGTGTAGATCCCTCAGAGTGGTTGGTGGGTCAATCTATGGCTCTGAGCACTATGGGACTTAACATCTGATGTTATCAGGCCCCTAGAAATAGAACTACTTAACCTAACTAACCTATGGACAGCACACACATCCTTGCCCGAGGCACGATTCTAACCTGCGACTATAGCAGAAGGACGGTTCCAGACTTGAGCGCCTAGCATCGCTTGGCCACAGCGGCCGGCTTCAATCTAACCCAGTCATGTTCGATAGGATTCATGTCTGGAGAACATGCTGGCCACTCTAGTCGAGAGATGTCATTATCCTGGAGGAAGCCATTTACAAGAGTGCACGGCGAAGGGCATGAAGACGAATGCCTCGCCAAAATGCTGCCGAGATGGTAGCACTTACGGTCAAAGGATGGCATTCACGTATTGTACAGCCGTTACGACGCCTTTCATGAACAACAGCGGCGTACGTCGGCCCTACATAATGCCACCCCAAAACAGCAGGGAACCTCCACCTTCCTGCAGTCGCTGGACAGTGTGTCTAAGGCGTTCAGCCTGACCGGGTTGCCATCAAACACGTCTGCGACGATTGTATGGTTGAAGGCACATGTGACACTTACCGGTGAAGAGAACGTGATGCCAATCCTGAGCGGTCCATTCGGTATGTTGTTGGGCTCATCCGTACCGCGCTGCATAGTGTCGTGGTTGCAAAGATGGACCTCGCCATGGACGTCGGGAGTGAAGTTGCGCATCATGCAGCCTATTGCTCTCAGTTTGAGTCGTAACACGACGTCCTATGTCTGCACGAAAAGCATTATTCAACAGGGTGGCGTTGCTGTCAGGGTTCCTCCAGCCATAATCCGTAGGTAGCGGTCATCCACTGCAGTAGTAGCCCTTGGGCGGCATGACCGAGGCGTGCCACCGACAGTTCCTGTCTCTCTGTATCTCCTCCATATCCGAACAACATCGCTTTGGTTCACTCCGAGACGCCTGGACACTTCCCTTGTTGGGAACCCTTCCTTGTGTAAAGTAACAATGCGGACGCCATCGAACCGCGGTATTGACCACTCAGGCACGGTTGAACTACAGACAACAAGAGCCGAATACAGGTGGAATGACCGGAACTGATCGGCTGTCGGATCCCCTCCGTCTAATAGACGCTGCTCATGCATGGTTGGTTACGTGTTTGGGTGCGTGTAGTGACACCTTTGAATAGTCAGAGGGACTGTGTCTGTATACAATATCCACAGTCAACGTCTATCTTCGGGAGTTGTGGCAACTGGGGTAATGAAACACTTTTTTTGATGTGCGTAGTTTCTTTAATAATGTAAGTGACAAAGAATTCGTAAATTACCAGAAACCGATATAATTACGGTCATGATACTGCTTTATATGCTGGAACATTTTCCCAGCGGTAATTCGAGCGCTCCGTGAAGTTATAAGCTTATCTAGCGAATGAAGAAAGTCTTATTTAGAGTGTTTTAGGGTGGCGTTTAAATAGGTCAGGATCTGGATTGCTCATGGTTTCCCATCGGATCGTGAATACTGGTAATGCACATCCATACCTGCTACTGGAAACCAAACCAATAGCCGGCCGGAGTGGCTGAGCGGTTCTAGGCGCTACAGTCTGGAACGGCGGGACCGCTACGGTCGCAGGTTCGAATCCTTCCTCGGGCATGGATGTGTGTGATGTCCTTAGGTTAGTTAGGTTTAAGTAGTTCTAAGTTCTAGGGGACTGATGACCTTAGTAGTTAAGTCCCATAGTGCTCAGAGCCATTTGAACCATTTGAACCAAACCAATAAATAAAGCCTACCTGTATTGGTACTAATCTCGACTGATTACATATGACAAAACAATGATAAACTCTATTCCATGGTTCTGGCATACGCTACAGTTCTGCCACTATTTTTTCTGCGCCTTCCGCGGAACAGCTAGGAACTGTCGTGGAGGTAGCAATGATGGACTTACTTCCCAATGTACCACAGTATTTACCACCTCTCGCAAAGCTGTGACGTTGCCCCACTTAGGCTCTCTGTCAGGGACCGTAGCAGTGTTGCTACAACCACTCATCCATCCACTGACAAGGGGCCAGCACCTAGTCTTCGTCATAGATTTCGTCCAAACTTATGATATGTGAAGTGCTTGGCCAGAAACGAGAGTGACAGAATTGTGATCTCCAGATGGCCAAGTGTTTAGAAAAATTGCGTCAAACTTGAGCCATTTATGTTACCCTTGTTTCCAGGCAGCAGTTTGCGTAGAGGAAAGATTACAGGACGGTAATGCAAAGAACGTGAGGTCGAGTCCCTACACGGAAACTTGTTTATTTTTATTTGTGAAATTTTGGATTACTTCTTTGTGGAACAGTTACATATTTAAGATTTAATAACAAGTACACTGTTTTGTGCAATTGATTTTTGTTAGTTTGAAAATTGTTTTCGGCTTATGAGGTCATTTTCAGGAAACAACTAATTAGCTTCTGAAAGGCACACTAGTTCTTAGGTGACCAAACATTATAGAGAAAGATACGATCACTTGTATAAAGTGTTGCGCATCAAACTTGTTTCTTAATGTTGTAATTACACTTTACACAATGGACAATTTTAAGTACAGTAAATAGTTGAACTATTTAATGTTACATGTTAAAAGACTATAATGCTAAATTTTGTGAGATACTGACATTGGCTGAGAAACTGTTAAACTGTTAAAATTTATGTTGTGCAACGTACATGTTTTTTAACATTCTAAACTAAATTTTAGGCAATGGACAGTATTATATACAATAATTACAAAGCATAATCTTACAGTATTACAGTTATATGATTATGATGCCATACTTTGTGGGGTCGAGACATTGGTTGACAACTATCTAACTGAGCACTAGTAACTTACGTCGTGCAAACAAACATGCTTTACAGTGACAACATTATGCAGTATTTAATATTAAACACAGTAGATAGTTAAAATACAAATATTGAAGTATTACAAACTATATTGTTGAAGTTTGTGGTGTAATCAAGGTAAGGAATAGGAAATTCTACTGTGTTTTAATTTAATGTAGCAGAATTTTCAATTTTTACAACTGAAATAATGCTCAATAATAAATGAGCAATATATTATTTATATTTTAGTAAAAGGCACGAATAGGAAGAACAAAGGAAAATTTTGAATATCAAATATATTTTCGTTAAGGGATTGTAATGTGTGCATTAAACTTCATGTATAAAATTAGATACTTTTATTTACAGTTGATGATTTAAACGTTCTAAGGTGATATTCATCATAATAACAGGGAACCAATTTTCACGCTCTCTTGCACTCATTATAAAACGCCGCATTTTTACAATCACATTGTTGTTTTAAGGTTTGTTTAGAAAACAAACCTCGTTTAAATTCGTAAAATGTTCTCTTTCAACTTGGCGTAGACAGCTGGTGACGTAAAATGCAATGTACTTTGATGCAATTTTCTCCAAGGTAAAACTGAAACTAACAGTACGAAATACTGGAAGCTGCAATTAGATTCCCTTCTTGGAATATTATTTGCAACCCCTTGTAGACGCTGTAAGTACGATCCTTTCTCGAAACTTCATTTACCATCCAAAATTTTGATTTACCTTTCCTTTCCAAGCATCTCATGAAAATATTTGAATCGCCAGGTTTGCTTTTATCATATCCTTTTGCGATGGTTCTTCTGCTGCTTCTAACTTCTTGGATAATTCGATGGTTCTCTCACAATTTTCTCGTCAGCGGGTTTCTTGTGTAACAAAAGGGAGACTATTTGCATGTTGAAGTGTTTTTCACTTTGAGAGTAACAGCAGGGGTTGCGTGGTAGCTCACCGCGAAGTGCCCCTAGAGACGCGGACTCTGACGGCATGCGCCAGGCCAGTCGGCTGCACTGTGTCTAAGGTGGTTCTTAGTTGTGTTGCACCATGGTCCGGCTTGCCATCGATAGAGGCACGTGTGTCTCGAAGTGCTCTATTAGTATCCAGACGAGCAGATCAAGAGACTGTATGCTATTTTAGAGTTCTGTGGATTGGACTCTTGGGGAGTCCACAATAAATTGGTGACACTGTGACAGACCATTGTGGACGTCTTGTCAATTATTCTGACTCTGGTATCCTGTCGCCACAGTGCTAATTCTAGCTAGTCTAGAGAGCTAAGCTATGTGAGTTTTTCCACGGAATCCTTCAGAAAGCAGTGAGAATCAGTGTGCTACTTATACTCTTCCCGCGCCCTGGTTACATTCGAAAGCCAAGTTATGTTTATTCTCATGTCAAAGTTTGAACAATGCTGTGACCTCAAGTTGACCGTGTCTTGATAACATTCAGATCAATAACTGTTGCTTGTAACTACTCTACAAGCCAAACCCTTTATGTTTTAGTTACATTGGCTGCTTGTGGTTACAAAACTATGTTTGATCTACCTCTACCCAAATCTTCTTCCTTCGTAACGCGTTGTAGAGACCACCTTGATGACTTATATTTTGTTAAAAAGAACCAGGAAACAGACATTTGACAGTAGGGCTCGTACCTGTGTGTGCTAGCTGAGACAACGCATTTTTATGCACGTATGTACAGAGAAGCCGTAGAGATTTATAAACACTAATAATTTTAACAGAAAAGAAGAAGGCTTAAATTTAGATAAGATATGGCTGTCGACATTGTACTGACGATGTGAGAACCGACTACCTGTGATCAAGAGTAATGACAGAATAGTCAGAGAGAGTTTCATTGCCGACAGCTCGTGCCGAGTGGTGGCGCCCTCTGAGCGCTCTGTATAAACGGGCCCTCCACGGCCCAGCACCTCGGAAGATGGTGCCCACAGTTGGCAATGAAACGTCAGGAGGAAGAATTTCTAACGTTCGACCACGGCCTCTTAGCCTGGAAGCTTTAATTAATGAAGACGTGAAAGCCTACATGCTATGATTAAACCAAATGTTTGTTATAAAAATTTGCAAATAATGGCCTTACATGGATTTATAAAATAATTAATTAAGCAATGCAAGATGTAGTAATTTAGTGCAAACAGAGTATTTAAATACAACAGCATGCAGGAGTGAAGTTCCTACAACAGCTTGTTATCTCTCTAAAATCCGCAGCAAAATTTTAAAGCTCGTCAGCGCGAAAATACCACTAACAGTTGCTACTGAACTTAAAGTTCGTTATCATTATTACTATCACCGTCAGTTTCTAAAAAGTTCGTCACTATCACCAGTAACAATGAGGGAAGCACACTTGCCTTAAACTGTTTAAGCAATATTTAAATTCGCGTGGTCACTCTTACGAAATTATTCTACTTCCAGAGATATTTGTAAGTATTCAGCTCGCGATGACAAGAAATCCAACTCGAGATTCGGGGCACTCTGGCCACCAATTCGTGGTCAACCAAACACTCTGAATGCTCTCCGGCAAAAGACGAGACGCGGACTTCCGTATACCGCTGTAAGCTTTTAGGCATACGGTGACAAGGGAAACATATGTACTACATACTAGTGCATAGAGGAAAACCTCGTGGTCATTTTCAACCTCTCACTAAAATGTTTATATATTTTTACAATACTTATAAACAAAATACACGGATACCTGGTAACACCCAGTGCTGCAAGGTCCTCAGATTTACCTAAAATTGTAAATACTTCTTAAAACATCTTACTTCGGTTGTTTATATTTCAGCATTACTCTCACTGATGTTGTGTTACGTTTGTATTTAGACGACCTGTAGTAATAGTTACATGGGGGCTTAATTAAAAGAATAAAGGACTAATATTAATGAATAAATGCAATAATTTTAGTAGCTGTGTGACAGGTTACGAAGTCTCGTAACCGGTTGGCCCTGACTAGTATTAGCAAGCAATCTGACTGCATAAAATAAAAATAAAGAATGACAAGAAATTTTAATTAACACAATTGATTAATTAAGTCCCCTGCAACTATAAAAGCTACGAAACAACAAAACACAAGTGTAACTGTTCTGTGTGTGGTAGTGTGACTCAACGTACATGTATCTGGGTCGGTTCTTTCTCAATACGACAAAATATTTTAAACACCATTTACAATGAACTAATTGAAAAACCGGAAATACTATAATTGCACATAGAAACCAGAATTACAAGTCTAATAAATGAACACGAGCCAGATGCTTTGTTGACTGTGCCTGTGAGCAGGAGGGATTGTCATTAAAGAAAACTGTAATACCTTTTTACCTCATTATATATTGACGAAAATTTTCCATTACACCAGCATCATAAATCAAAGCCCATCTCCTTTGTCAAATACACTGTGATAATTGCAACATCTTTCGTCTATACATTACACCAACCGAACAGCATCTACTCTCTCGCCCAACAGAACAACAACTGCACTCGACATCCTCTGAACTACTACTGCACCAGTGGAGGCAGCGCAATAATAATCTTTGGCGCAATCTCTGGCGCTATGACTCAGTGTAGCCACCTTTCACATGCCCCTCCTCCACGGGCTAGAATTTGGTGGTATTTTTGCCAGCATTGGTGGTGAAAATACCACGAAATTCGTCCAAAAAACAGACAAAAATAAAAGATGATATTAGTAAGTAAATATCACATAACTAAATAAATTTTGGCTTTGCACTGACCCTTCAATACCCTAATATATAAAAATACAGTAAGGAGTACAAATGCTTGCATACACGTGATTTTACGTAATAGTTTACGCAAGTATCATTTCTCAGAGTAGTTAAACAGCTCAATCAATGGCACCAGCAATGACGAATAGGTGCAGATAAGAGTCTCATAACATTTCATAAACAGTATATACGCAATAAATCAGTTTACACAAATATTCACATAAAATCTTTTTAATAGTTCAATAAACAAGTAGCACTCCTCAGTGTAGTTGACAGTTCCAACAGTAGCAGCCAGCAATGGTCAACAGGTGCAAATAGCAACAAGTGGCATCATTTCAGTAGCAGCAGTTCCAACAGTGGCACCTAGCAATGTTGAACAGGTGCAGACAGCAACAAGTGACATCATTTCAGTAGCAGAAGTTCCAGCAGTGGCACCCAGTAATGGCGAGCAGGTGCAGGTAGGAATGAGTGTCATCACATCAATAGTAGGAGTTCCAACAGTGGCACCCAGCAATGTTGAAAAGGTGCAGACAGCAACAAGTGACATCATTTCAGTAGCAGCAGTTCCAACAGTGGCACCCAGCAATGGCGAGCAGGTGCAGACACCAACAAGTGACATCTCATCAGTGGTTGAGCAGTTCCAACAGTGGCACCCAGCAATGTTGAACAGGTGCAGACAGCAACAAGTGACATCGTTTCAGTAGCAGCAGTTCCAACAGTGGCACCCAGCAATGGCGAGCAGGTGCAGGGAGGAATGAATGTCATCACATCAATAGTAGCAGTTCCAACAGTGGCACCCAGCAATGGCGAGCAGGTGCAGACACCAACAAGTAACATCTCATCAGTGGTTGAGCAGTTCCAACAGTGGCACCCAGCAATGCTGAACAAGTGCAGGTAACAGTCCATAATATTCACCAGCAATAATTAAACAGTTCATCAGAGTTCATCAGCAGAAATTAAACATTTCCAAGCGGCACCCATCAATGATAATAGGTGTAAGCACGAACAACAGTTTGAATGCACACACAATTGCTTTTACAAAATTATTATCAATGCTCTTACACTAAAGATACAAATTATAATAAACACACAAATGATATCAGATAATTGTCATATTAACTATTTCAAATACACAAATATCAGTAAACCTATAATATTTATGGGTGTCAGTGCAAGCCACAACAAACAAGTAAAATAATATTTAGGAGGTAGGTCGGTACCAATTGGGGATTAGCAAGCCACAACAAACAAGTAAAATAATATTTAGGAGGTAGGTCGGTACTGTTGAGTGGTACTTAAGTAAATAAATTAGTGAAATCAAAGTGAACTAGAAATTAGAATATAAATGAAAAACTTGGTTTAGTTTAGAGAGTTACATACTCGCAAACAGCGGGCAGAACAGCAAAACAGAAGAGACAATGACCGTGAAGTCAGCAAGTTCCACATAAGCGGGCGCTGTCGATTCAGCCGTCAGGGCATCGCCCGACCGGCTCAGGTGTTTCTCAGTTGTCGTATGTGAGCAAAGGCCCTCGCCTACATCCCAAGAGCCAATGACCGACGTTAAGAAGATTCTTCGAGAAGCTTTTCAACGTGACAGAAGAGGCAATGACCGGCTCACGTGTTTCTCAGTCGTCACATGGGATCAAAGGCCCTCGCCTACATTCCAAGAGCCAATGACCGACGTTAAGAAGATTCTTCGAGGAGCTTCTCAACGTGACAGAAGAGGCAATGACCGTAAAATCATTCACCTCCAGTAAATTGAAGTGAATAAATATGCGATACGCAGTGGGCCAGACAGATGAAGACGGAGACGGAGACGAAGACGGAGACGGGGACGGAGACGAAGACGAGAGACGAAGGAAGAAAAGAAGAGTAGCAGTACTCTTTCTTCAATAAAATTCTTCAGGGTATCGGACCGCATCGTCATAATTTAAAATGCGCCAACGTTTCGGCCAGCGTTGCAGCTAGCCTTCATCAGGGCCTTACGTTAAATTATGATGATGCGGTCCGATACCCTGAAGAATTTTATTGAAGAAGACAACGGCCGCGGAAGCCTACGCTTACAAGAGTAGCAGTAGTTTTCAGTCAGTTTCGGTGCTGAAGACCGTCATGCAAGAAGAGTCTGCATCATGCACAGACGAACCAAGTCCGCCGCTGTAATGGAATAGCAAGCAGCAGCCGCGGCGCCAGAAGACAGAAGTTAAAAGGTATTTGAAGTCTGGTTTTTACGTACCCGGGTGACTCGTGAGGACGGGAAGGAGACGGCCTCACCTCAGCAGTCACCTGTGAGCTGGAATGAAGACCTGACAGCCGAAGACTGGCAAGCGGGAGTCCGTGGTTCGAGTTCGGGACACTGGCCTTGCCCCGCCGCGCCGCTCCGCTGGTCGACGCACAACACACGCGGCCGCTTAGAGAAGAGAAACACTGGGACGCCACATCCAAGGTATCACCATCCGATGCACGACTTCGCTCGCAATAATTAAACGGGCCACCTCGCGCTGCGCGTCTCCAGTCAACTGGGCGAGACGGCGACACGAGATACACACCGCTACGCGTAATCAGACGCCGCCGCCGCCGCCGCCGCCGCCGGTGCCGCAGCAGAAGACTTCACAAACGACACAGCTGCCGCTCTCCGAACCAGAACATTCCGTAAGATACAGTTGTACAAATCTTCAATAAAAGTTATCTTATGTAAGAATGATGTTTCATTCGACCTCATACCCGAGCCAAGGAAGAACCCACCCTGCCCACATGTTGTTAAGAGAGAAAAGTTAAGTTATTTAATACTTTCACCCTGACGGAATGCTTTAGAATGCTCATCCTGACAATTGACAGCATCAAAAGAGAAAACCCAGTTACATTGAGTGACAGAAGTGTCACATTTAGTAACACAACTGTTACAGTACCAATTTGGGATTAGGAAAGGAAAACACACAAAACACACTCACTCATCTTTCATCCACATATTAAGTACTATCGTGTAGTTGAATAGTGTTAACTGTGTAAATGCAATTCTGTCAAAATTTGATGTTCAACATGTGTATCAAATAGTAGTGGCAGCAGTATAGTCAGTACTAGTTAGTCAACGTCATAGTCATCATGTCAAGACCAATGGTTGCCAAGCCAAATCAAAATGTACGGTTGCTGAACAACTGTAAGTGTGCCAAGATATGCAAATACTTCCTCTCTCCAAAAAAAAGTATATACTGCTTATTGCTTTAACAAAGTGTGTGTGTAGACAATCTTCCTTCCACTGGAGTGTTCTAGTCTGCCATCTTCATCCTTCTTGTTCCATATAAACCAACAAAAAAAAAATGTTCATCACTTATCCACCAAAACTCCAATAATCATCAGCATCACATAATCTCAGTACTTCAATAATACCTCTTCAATATGTCGATACATATAAACCTTATCACCAATATCATTTACCTTACCTCTTATCCACCAAAACTCCAATAATCATCAACATCACACAATCTCAATACTTCAATAATACCTCTTCAATACGTCGATATATATATACTTTATCACCAATATCATTTCACTTCCATAACAACTCTTTCTTCTAGTCAGTCTCCTCGAACAAGTACAGATAAAATCCTAGTGCAAACTTCAATTCATCATCCCATACAATCCGAAGATACAGTGTCCACACACAACCTCTGTGTAATTCACCTGAGCCAAATCTTCTACTCATTATGAATTATAAAATACATTTTGGTTACCTTGTCCATCATAAAATAAAAGAAATGCATACATGACCTCTAATAGCCTTCAGTTTGAATAACTTTCAGTAAGTAGGTGCGAGTACACGGTATTAATGATCACATAAGAATTTGAATAAATATACCGTAATATTTCACAGTGTGTACACCACTTCAAGAATCATGGCAAAACAGAAGCAAACATGTGGAGTATTTTTTGTGTCAAGTGTCACTTGCTATTTAAATTGCTCGCGAAGAATGCAGTGTAATAACTGTCAATGGTCTAAAGCTAGTGTTGGTATTTCATGTCGTCAGCTTCCTTTCTATTATAATGAATTAATACAGCTTCCATAGAGCCTCCAGTTCATGTGACTTCAATGAAGTCACCCATGTAGTTCGTAGAATTATAGCAGTTCATTTTCTTATCTTAAAATGTAAAGCACTGAGCGTAAGCAAAACATGCAATACCGAGTAAATATACCAGTAGAGACCAGAATGCCAACAAGTGGATGCAGCAGAATCCCTACAACGAGGCTCTGCCAAGCGAACAATCTATAATTGATACCATAGTGTAACCTAAACTCTATGTTCGCACACAGTATATAAGTATCTCTCCATACTAAATTAAAGAGTAGTTATGACAACAAAACAATGTGTAAATATGCAATCCATACGCAAAGCAGCAAGTATATATCTTACATAATAAGTAGGTCATTAGCATCATATCAGCATAAGCAAATAAATGTTCATACGTAATCTTAATAAGTAAACATGAAGGCGCAAGCAGATAAATCACAAAGTATAATTTACATACACAACCATATCAGCACAACTAATCAGGTGACAATTATAATTTAAATAAATAAGCACAGCAGGCACATAACAGAAAAATATGACATCAGTGAAAAAGCAGTGCAGCCAAGCGATGCATAATATACACAAATAACAACCCTGTTCATTAATAAAACATTGTGAAAATCAGCAAATTTACGCAAGCATGTCGCTTCACAAGTTAATTCATACAGCATAAAATTTAACACAAAGTATAAATCACGTAATCGCGAGCAGCAAATTACGTATAGAGTACATACCTAAGTAGAAATATGTTACCTGAAAAATAAACTCAATTAATAGTTACCTTTTTAGTTTATTACTTTCTTCTTCAAAATTACATTGTTCCTGAAATTTTCTCGATAGCAGGTCCTCTTAACGTCGGACACGCAGAGAATTTACCTGAAGTTCTTAAATATTTTATACAACTGTATCCTGGAAAAAAAAACTGAACGTTAATAACATAAGTTATCAAGTCACTATAGCTTTATACTGAATTTAATCGGAGAAATTAGACTGTGTATTTGTATACGGCTATCAGTGCATTCGCACTGAGCGCTCGATCAGCTGTAGGTAATCGTGACGTAGGAAGTAATTGTTTGCGGTCAACGGCTACGTTGTGCGGCGCGCAGACTGACTGTCGCTTTGTGTATGTGCTGCCGCTAGAACACGGGGCGGTATCCCTGTGATCTTTGCGTGTTTACGTGTAATTGTTAATTTTCTCAAAAGTATGTCATTCCACAAAAATTTTAACGTTCGATATACACTCCTGGAAATTGAAATAAGAACACCGTGAATTCATTGTCCCAGGAAGGGGAAACTTTACTGACACATTCCTGGGGTCAGATACATCACATGATCACACTGACAGAACCACAGGCACATAGACACAGGCAACAGAGCATGCACAATGTCGGCACTAGTACAGTGTATATCCACCTTTCGCAGCAATGCAGGCTACTATTCTCCCATGGAGACGATCGTAGAGATGCTGGATGTAGTCCTGTGGAACGGCTTGCCATGCCGTTTCCACCTGGCGCCTCAGTTGGACCAGCGTTCGTGCTGGACGTGCAGACCGCGTGAGACGACGCTTCATCCAGTCCCAAACATGCTCAATGGGGCACAGATCCGGAGATCTTGCTGGCCAGGGTAGTTGACTTACACCTTCTAGAGCACATTGGGTGGCACGGGATACATGCGGACGTGCATTGTCCTGTTGGAACAGGAAGTTCCCTTGCCGGTCTAGGAATGGTAGAACGATGGGTTCGATGACGGTTTGGATGTACCGTGCACTATTCAGTGTCCCCTCGACGATCACCAGTGGTGTACGGCCAGTGTAGGAGATCGCTCCCCACACCATGATGCCGGGTGTTGGCCGTGTGTGCCTCGGTCGTATGCAGTCCTGATTGTGGCGCTCACCTGCACGGCGCCAAACACGCATACGACCATCATTGGCACCAAGGCAGAAGCGACTCTCATCGCTGAAGACGACACGTCTCCATTCGTCCCACTGCGTGGGATCCTACGGTCTTGGCGTGCATCCGTGCGTCGCTGCGGTCCGGTCCCAGGTCGACGGGCACGTGCACCTTCCGCCGACCACTGGCGACAACATCGATGTACTGTGGAGACCTCACGCCCCACGTGTTGAGCAATTCGGCGGTACGTCCACCCGGCCTCCCGCATGCCCACTATACGCCCTCGCTCAAAGTCCGTCAACTGCACATACGGTTCACGTCCACGCTGTCGCGGCATGCTACCAGTGTTAAAGACTGCGATGGAGCTCCGTATGCCACGGCAAACTGGCTGACACTGACGGCGGCGGTGCACAAATGCTGCGCAGCTAGCGCCATTCGACGGCCAACACCGCGGTTCCTGGTGTGTCCGCTGTGCCGTGCGTGTGATCATTGCTTGTACAGCCCTCTCGCAGTGTCCGGAGCAAGTATGGTGGGTCTGACACACCAGTGTCAATGTGTTCTTTTTTCCATTTCCAGGAGTGTATGATGTATTCCCTTAGAGCGCCGTGATTTAAGAGTTTCTACTTCAGCAGTGTTATCATGAATAATTTTGCGAACTCTATATGGACCGTTATAAAGTAGAAAAAATTTGTGACGCAAGCCTTTTCCTTTGTGAGACTAACGATGAGACTTAATTAGCACCTTTTGACCAACTGACAAAGTTTTTAAACGACCAGGATGTTTAGCTGATTTCCCTGTTCTAGCAGCCGCAGATGCGGTATTTTGCAGAGCCAGGTTGACAACTTCAGAACGCCGCAGATTACGTGTAGGCTGAAAAGGAACAATTTCAGAGATGCGATTTGTCGGTTCTTTATTTTTTAATATCAATTTAGGCGGTAAAGAAGTTGAATCATTAGGGAGTTCATTCAGAATGTTTTGAAAAATATGAAGATACTGATCCTACGTTCTGTGATTATGATGACAATAAAGACGACACAATTTATTGAGTTCCTTCATCCATCTCTCTGAAGCGTTAGATTGAGGGTGAAGAAGTGAAATGAAAATTGGTTTGATCTTACGACGCCGTAGCGTACGAAGCCAAATTTTAGAACTAAACTGTGATCCATAATCTGATATAACTTCTTTAAGAAAATGTTTGATGAAAGCATTAGGTACTGAACGAGCTGTTGCTTTGCTTAAAGGTGTAAAACACACATATTTTGATGTCAATTCCACTACTACCAAAATGTACGCAAAATCATTAGTAGAACGAACCGCTGGACCGAACAAATCGACTGCAGCCATCTTCTTTAATTTCGCTGGAATGATGGGAAACAACGGTGCTCTGTGAGAAATAGATGTCGGCTTAGCCTTTTGACATAATTTGCATTTGGCAAGAACAAATCGAATACGTTTTTCCATATTACTGAAGTAGCAATTTTCTCGTAATTTAAAAAAGCATTTTCTGGGGCCAAAGTGTGCATAACTGAAATGTGTATACCAAATCAATTTATTAACCCACTCATCAGGAATGCAAACTAACCAAACAGAGTTGTCAACCGATTTTCGTTTAAAAAGAATATCATTGCGAACTAAATAATACTGTCTAATCGCTACGCTTTCCTTTCTCGTCCACTCCTCCTTAATGTCCTTCCAGATTGGATCCGTGTTTTGCTCCTTAGCGATGTTCTGGAGCGAAGACGAAATAAAATTTTCAAACGCAACAATTTGAATATACATCAAACAGTAATTGTTTTCTTTGCAGTCCTCCTCAGCACTTTGTTTCAAACCCATAGGTGCATGTGATAAAGCATCAGCAATAATATTTGAAGAACCCTGGATGTAAAAATACTAAAATCAAATTTCTGTAGATACAGCGCCCATCGTGGTAGTCTTCCATGTGTTAATTTTGTTGACATAAGAAATTCCAGAGCTCGATGATCGGTGTAAACATTAGTACGCCTGCCATACAAAAATATGCGAAATTTTGTGAAAGCCCAAACAACAGCCAAAGCTTCAAGTTCCATAATCGAATAATTCTTTTCTGATTTACAGAGAATACGACTTCCAAATGCAATAGTTTTCTGCACTAAAACGCCGTTTTCTTCTATCTCTTGAAATGAGTGTGCACCTAGGCCTTTGTATGATGAGTCCGTCGCCAAACAAAAATCTTTAGATAAATCCGGATGTGAAATAAGTGGAGCAGCAACTAAAGCATCACGAAGTTGTTCAAATTCTAATTGAGCGTCCTCATTCCAAAACCAATTAGAATTCTTTCCAGAAAGTTCACATAAACGAGGTGTGGCCAACTTGTCCAATCTAACAAAGCGTCTAAGAAAATTACAGACACCAAGGAAACTACCAACGTCACGTTTTGTGGTAGGAACAGCATAATTACGAATAGCGTCTAGTTTCTCTGGATCGGGAAGAATACTTTCTGTAATGACCAAAATATTTCACCTGAGAACGACCAACTTCAGATTTTTCCAAGTTCACTGTAATGCCAACTCTTTCAAAAATACGTAATAATGAATCCAAAATTCTGTTATGCTCACTCCAAGAACGTTTAGCAAGAAGAATATCGTCAACATATGAAGTAATATTGTTACGAAGATAAACAGGTAAATTTTCGTTTAAACTACGAATGAATACTGCTGAAGATACCGTAAGTCCAAACGGTAATTTCCGAAATTGATAACAGTTACCAAAGGCCAAAAGCAGTGTATTTTCTACAATCAGGGTGGAGTTCTATTTGCCAAAAGTTGTGCGCATGTCAATTGTGGATAAAACTTTAATTCCGTGGAAGTGTTGAAGAAGTTCATCTAAATTTTTGTGGACGGTCAATTTCAGGAATGATGATATTATTTATCTGTCTGGAATCCAGAACCAAACGACATGTAATGGGCTGGTATAAGGACTGACTGCTGGCTCAATAACGCCTTAATCTAACATGTATTGAAGTTCACTCTTAACCTTGTCTCTATAAGCCAAAGGAATAGCGTACGTTTTCCCCCGAAATGGTGTGTGTTCTTTTACTTTAAATAAATATTGTAAGCCTTGTATAGTCCCTGTGTGATGACTAAATACTGAAGCTTGTGAAGTCAAAATTTGGTGTAATTCTTCTCTTGCAACGTCATCTGTCACTTCAGCTTTGTTAACCTTTTCATTAATTAATTCTTCACTATTAATTATTTCATCCATCTTGTCTCTGTATTGTCGTTGTCATGAATGAACACAATGTCGTCATAATACTCAGCGAAAACATCAGAAGTAAGTTCATACTTCCTTCCTTAAAGTTTAAAATTGCCTTATACGTGTTAAGAAACTCCATACCTAATATAATTTGCGTACTGAGTAATGGAACAATAATAAAATTAGCAGAAAATTCATATCCTTGACAAATGAAATTTAAGTTGGTCTGTTGTTTGACTTCCACACTTTTTCCAGAAATAGCTCCTCGAATTGTAGTTTTAGAAACAGCTAACACAGGACAAGCAATAGTTCTTACACATATACGAAAAACTAATTCATTAATAACATTCAATGGGCTCCCAGAATCTAAAACCGCAGTGAACTTATTCTTACTCAGGCATACTTCAAGTACAGGTGTAAGATGGCAATAACTATACCCCTTACATGAAGTCATTAAAGATCACCTAACTCACGTTGAGCGAACAGTAGGGCTGAACAAAATGACTGAAAAGGCACAATGCATCTTGTAGAGGGTATGGTATGGACGTATTGGAATAATTAATGTCGGGTGATGGTTTTAAAGTAATTCATACGACTTGAAAACTTTGTGGAAACGAGTCGATTTACTGGACGCTAGTTTACCTCAGGGAAGCCACGCCTTGATTCACAGCTCTGAGGCAACGACCGAGGTAAATACGGACAGCGCGCAGCTGTCCAGTGAGCACAATTGCTGTCGGCTGATTAGATGTACCGAGCAACTGTCGAACATACAGAAGGGGAGAGATGACGATAGCGTGTCGGAACGATTTAGTCCACGTCCCGAAGTTCATACGAATCGTAAGAACGGGCGAAATGATAACTGGAATGATGACCGGTTTGACTACAAGCATTTTGTATCAGTCCGAAAGTTCCATCACTACAAGGACGAAGTAATAGCTTGCATGCAAAAACTTTTATGGGACAGTTCGAGTTGTCTTTGCCCCCACACTGGCCGTTGATGTACCAGCTGGATTTTGTGTGCTCCCTTATGGAGGGCGCGAACGCTGAGTACATGAGAAATGTAGCGAAGACGAGCGTCTCGTTCGAAGAATTAAAAAATGCCTTCTTGGGCAAGTATTGGCCTAAAGAAACCCATGAAAGGATCAAACAAGAAATTATGATGTCCAGAGATATGGAAGGGGCAGGGTACCGGAGTCCGGTCAAATTTTTTGAAAATATGACAAAAAGGAACCAGTACCTAGACAACCCATGTAGCGGCGCGGAAATCATCAGATTATGCTACATGAAACTTCCCATCTCGTATCAACAATTACTTGCCGGTCTTTGTGGTGGCGATACTGAGGTATTTAAGGGCATTTTGCGCGAACTGGAATTCGCATTTCAAGAGGAACAGGCGCGAGAGAAACGCCGACAGCGTGAACAAAATAACAACCGTCGCAATAATGGACCTCAGTGGGATAGTAGGCCAGTGCCGAACTACAACGGCCACAATCAAGATAAGAGTAATGGAAACTCGAAAAGAAGGTACACGGAAGAAGAGCGACTCTCCCCGGTGCAACATAATAAATTACAAAAGACTTGGGGTGGCAACCAGCAATCGGGAAGGAACAGGAATAATGGTTACCAAAATAACAACCAGGAAGAGGTCGAAGTCCGCCCTCCGAAGCCTGTTCCATCCTACCTTAACGGGAAGGATTACGAATGACTAGACCAGAGTGCGGACATAGTAAATATAGGCTTAGAATAAGGATTTTTTTCTAAAGTGTCTTGTTTGTTTGTGTATATACTGATCTTAGTGGTAGAATGTCTCGTTTATATGTGCCGATATTTTGCATTTTTATTATAAATAATGATATCTCGCCTCTCGATGTTGTGAAAGTGCACTAGAGTATTTTGTAAAGACACACGATTAAAAAACGGAAAACAAGTATTTCTGGACGTACCCCTAGAAAAAGATAGATTAGGAACTCTGTAAATTACAGAAAAGTTCCCCGTAATTGTATCTCCGTCATTGGAGAACATATTTAAAGTGGCCAGTCCCGTAAGTCGTTACGAGGACGCACCGACGCATCTCGTATGCCCCTTATTACGTAAGAGGTGGACAGCTATACGCAGTTGCGTGAATTAGCGCACCCAGTGCATGTTAAAGGTAACCGGATGTAATCATTTACAGAGCAAACAGCAGCATTAATACGCCAGGAATACTTGTTGATACCAAGATAGTGTAACAACTGCGAATGTGGGCAGTGAGCTATATTTGTGTTGTGCCATTGTGACATTGCTAATCCGAAACATGTTCACAAGCCTTATAAAACCATTCGTGACAAAAGGAGAAAAGGAAGAAAACAGAGGAGAGAAGAAGTGTCGCAATAGAACACGATAAAGGACGCTATCCAAACTTCCAACAAAAAACCTTGGTAAGACTGACACATGTCTAAGTTTGTTGTGTTTTATACATGTTTGCAGGCACAATAAGAGGGACGTCTGCCACATAGGGAACTCAGAAGAAAAAACAAGATTAGAGATAAAAAGTAGTAAATAGTAAATATGTAGTCGTGTTGGCCAACACCGTGTTAATCGTAGGAATTGGTAGTTAGAAATGGTGATGGAATCCTGTCCAGATAATCTTGATTCCCTATCCCTTGACTGTGTATGTGTGTGAACGACTGTGAAGCAAGTTGTCTTGTACAATTTTTATGTTAACGTATAAAAAAAAGTTCTGTTACATTTCTATTTTAATTGATCCTGAAGTTGATTTACAAACATGTAAAATTATTCCTTTTGTAATGAAACAAGTTCATTATTTCAAAGAAAAAAAGTGTGTTATTGATGGTTGAACATGAGCACTTCCCATGTACTAAAATTAGTTGCCTTAGTGTGTTAAGGTGGCGTAACTGAGCAAGAGGGAGTCGAAGCTATGACACCTGGCACACCACACACAGGAACGAGGATGACAGCAATGAGGGGAGTACACAGCTGACGATGGTGATGGCATGCAGACCACGCCCTGAATCGACGTGGACGGTGTTCAACTCAGCAGCCAAGGAGAGTTGACATCCAGCACCTTTGTGTACGACAAAGAGGTTGGTCCTGGTCTCTGTACACGGTGCGGTTCGGGGGCAGCAATGAAGAGGTCCAAGAAGGTTTCTATATTTGTTGCTCGCCACGTCAGGTGGAGCGACAGCCCAGCTGAGCTTTTGTGGCTAAGGACACCAACTTTGAGGGTCTGAGCAAAAAATAGGCTCTTGTCTTATCACGGTCTCTCCCTTGCCCTAAAACGTCTATAGAAGGAGCAATGACTGTGGCTGAGCCGCGAGAGGTTACTGATTATAGATGCACCGATGGGGTTTTGTGCCTGTCGGACAAGATGTCAACAACGAGCTCTTAGGTGAGAGCCATCCTGCCTCAAGAAGATGCGGGCACCTGTGGCGCCATCTCCGTAATCGATGTTGCTCTCTTCTCAGCCGTTAACCATCCCTCAACTTGCTAGTCAGAACTAATGTCACTTCCGTTCCTGCAAGAAACTTGTGCCGTGTGTGTGAGTGTGGATTCAAATGAATAACATGCGCCTCAACGAACGTACTCATTTGTTCTGTTTATGAATTATGTTATAAGAAGGTTATGATTTTATAAATGTGCCATTTGTTAAAACGTCATATATTTGTCATGCCACGTCTGTTTGTGTTAGAATAAGATTTCATACTTATACCTTGTTGCAAATACACAACAGTGGTTGCTCAACACGCAAAGATTCTTGTCATTTTGCTTGTGTTATATATATATATATATATATATATATATATATATATATATATATATATATATATATATAAGTACATGTGTGTACACAATCCAGACACTGGACTGGGCTAGACCTTGTTGAATTGTGTGAAGATGACACTTACACCATGCACAATAACCATGTCCGGAGGCAGACACAAAAAGAACCTTTATTATAAAATGTCAAATGAGAGCAACTACTATC
Organism: Schistocerca americana; assembly: GCF_021461395.2. NCBI lineage: Eukaryota > Metazoa > Arthropoda > Insecta > Orthoptera > Acrididae > Schistocerca > Schistocerca americana. Next base: position 400,493,238 of record NC_060120.1, read on the forward strand.
AACTTGTCAAAATGTTACACGAATATTGTTAATCTATGTTTTTAGTAATTTAAGTCGAGTAGGGATGGATAACTGAGAGTGAATGGACCTTAAGTTATAATTGCTTGGTCTTGCTATTCAAATAACAAGCACAGAGGTGCTTAAACATGTGTATTTGCCCTTTGCGACGTGTGTCCTTGTAATATAATTTTAGTTTTCTTTTGAGTACTCTGACGAATAATTGTCTCAGGAATCGGCAGAGATTAAAGTAAAATTAGACTAAATAATGACCACGTCTTTATCAGTAAATCCAGTCATTGAAGGCAGGTACCCTAGGAATGAGTGGGATTGTGCATCAGAGAGGAGGTAGTGGTAATCAATCGCCCGTAACTACTCACGGGAATGGATTAAAAATACGAGTTATGGAGATATTAATTTTGTACCACAGGTGGTAACACCATAGGAGTACTACCTGTACTACAAAATTGATTTGAAGAGAGGGGCTATATGTAAGATGGCAAGAACTATGCCCCTTACATGAAGTCATTAAAGATCACCTAACGTTGAGCGAACAGTAGGGCTGAACAAAATGACTGACAAGGCACAATGCATCTTGTAGAGGGTATAGTATGGAAGTATTGGAATTATTAATGTCGGGTGATGGTTTTAAAGTAATTCATATGACATGAAAACTTTGTGGAAACGAGTCGATTTACTGGACGCTAGATTACCCCAGGGAAGTATTTAGAGTTGACCGTGGCTGGCTGTGGAATGGCGAAGGGAAGCGACAATAAGCAGCTTAGGGCGGCTCAAGCTCTGAGAAAGCGGTAATGCGGCGCGGCCTCCAGCCGCCTTAAGATGAGTTACAGCATGGGTGGTTGACCCAGACCCCATGTTGGTGTACCGGGAAGCAGACGGAGAACTTGTATGCCTGTTGATAAATGTCCATCGTCCCTTTTTCAGGGAAACATGCGAGAAAACCGCGCAAAGCTACGGTGGAGCGGTCAACAGAGGTCAAAATATGCATGTTCATGACCATAGCAACTTCACGCTGAATTCACAGTCCGCAGAGTCTGAAGTAAATCAGGTGAAGAGCGACAGAATGAAATACGCCGGCCTCCGATGGGAACGTAGGACCGAAGAATTTGAAGTACTCTCCTGGGAGTCAGAATTCCAGAAAAATTGGTGTTTGTGCAGACACTAACCTTGATGGGTGGCCTGGGAGGAGCTAAATAGCAGAAGTTGAGAGAAAGGGAAATTTTGTGAGGATTGGTTCACTTCCCAGAACAGGCATTGGTCGGCGCTGGGAAGCGACGCATAATTAACGCGACTTGCGCTGCGATTGGCGTAAGTGATTTTGCTGGAGGTGAAACCGAGGCAAAGAGCGGACTGTGAGAAGTCTCCGTAGAGGTCTTCCGTTCCCAGCTTGCCTAGAGTGTGGACAAGGCGTTCTTTACTCAGATTGCCTGAGAAAGAGTGAGCATCTCTGCAGTTTAGGACTTAGCAAATGGAACGATTGAGCTTGGAGATATAAAGTTTTTGGTTCAGCTATGTACTGAGCAAGATAGCTAGGAGTGAATAGACGAGCGCAGCCTTGCAGCACCACGAGGTCGGCCGACGTCCACACAACGACGCCGCTCCGCCACGCTGTATTCGGTGATATTGCGCCCGCTCCGGCCACTGATTAATTTGTTGGATCACGTCAGCAAAGTTTCCACGAGGGTTTCATGGGCCGTGTATTGTAGAATTCTTCTCGCACTTTGCATTACACCTGGGTCAGTCGATAGGAATTACGTTTGAGTTATCGCGCTTTACTCCATGCAAACGCAATTTATTACCACTGCCTGATAGGAGAGTCTTGTAATGTGATGATTGAAGGTCGGGAGTTAAAATAAATTTGTGCTAATCGACTGCATCTGTTTTCAATCAAGTAGTTGAAATCCCAAGTCACTTTCTTAATTAATTTTATGTTCAACATTTGCATCTGGTGTTCAATAGCTGAATATAACATCAATGTGCTGCCCTTTTTAATTAAAAGCGATCAATTCTGAATAAATTAATGTCAACACTGCCACCGCAGTTCAATCAGGAGTCACAGGGCCATATTACTTTCTTGCGTTATCCGATATTGCGGCAGTTTTGCACTCTCTGTTGATCTGTTACTCAATTAGTTGGGGTGAACACGCCCCAAAACCAGGTAAGTGACTGGTGGGGTGTTACACAGGATGTAAAACTGCGTCTACATTATTTTCCTTTTCGTCTAGCAAAATATCTCTCGTGTCTTCCATGCGTACGTAGTATAAAGTCGTAGTGTCGTTACTTTCTGAACCGTCTATATTGCTGCCAGAAGCCGTAGCTACAAGTCATTGTCGATAGTTTGCGCCACGTCTTTGAGTATTCACGTCATTTCGCGGATCAATTTCTACGATTTGCACTTGTCTCTCTGAATTTCTGTCACGTGGAGGATGCCAATTAGGTCCCTCCCGTCTGTTACATGTAATTTCTTGGTTGTGTCTGTTATTAAAATTTCTATTTTCCTGGCTCTCTGCATGACTACTTCTTGTGTAATTTCGACTGTCACTTCTGAAATTATTGTTAGGTCTACTACCCTGGTTATTTCTGTAGTAAGAATTTCTAATATTGTATGAAGAATTTGTGTGTTGATGATACCGATTACTGTTTCCATATGATTGATCATTCCGGTAAGAATTTCTGTTATTATAGTTATCTGCGTAATTTCTGTTAGAACGTCTGTTGTTGTCATAAGGCTGGTATCTATTGTCCTGTCTGTTTCGTCTGTCATTACCGCTATAACGTCCGTTCCGATCATTATCCCTTGTCTCTGAAAATCTATTGTGATTACCGTTACTGAAAAAATTACAGGAAGTTCCGTCGTCGTTGTCATACTCAAGTTCTTGTAGCAAAGTCTTAAAAGTTACAATGTCGTCTTTACATCTTCCGGCTAAAGAAATGTGTCTTATCGATTGTGGCAGCTTAGTTAAACAAATGCGAATTAATTAATTCGGGCTATAAGGGTTGGAAAGGAATTGATTCTTTCGAATCATATCTTCAAAGTATTCTGCCGGCGTGCGGAACTCACACTGTTTAAAATTATGCTGCATAGTAAGACTATGTTTGACTCTGTCTTGCGTGTTTTCGGACCAATATGCCGATAGAAATGCATGATAAAAATCATTTGAATTATTACAATCTCTAATAAGTGCGCGCATGCGCGTCGCCGGTCCGTCTTCTAAATATCCACACATAAATTCCAGCTTGTGACTTAGTGGCCAATTTGGCGGAAGTGCGTACATAAATTGATCTAACCATGAACATGGGTGAATGTCATTATTAGTATTGCGAAAGATCTTAAATTTACGAACAGTTAAAAATTGTTTTTAGTAAAAGTTTTCGCCTCGTGGCGACAAAAACCTACCGAGTCTGTCCCAGTCCAAATGTCGATTATTGTCAAGTTCGCGCGCCTGGCGCTCTCTTGTTGCATCTCGTAAATAAAATAAATTATTTTCTTCAAAACCCGCTGCTATTGGTGATTCTAAATTTCTTCTACTGTCTTTTCCTACGATTTCGCTTTCAATTTGTTTAACTTGCTTCCGTAACGCCTCAAATTCCCTTTTAACGCGTTCATTAAATTTTCTCTGATTTTCAGCATGTTTATTTATATTCTGGTACTCTTCTGTTTCTGCAAATGGCAATGGAGTGTTATCATCTGAATCTCTGTCCCCATTTAACCTAAGACTTGTCAATTTATCTGAAATCTCCTCAACTCTTTCCGATAAGTCACCTATTTGTTCTTTCTGTTTATTTACGTCTTCCATAAGTGTCGCGACTCGGGTTTCAGTATTGACACATTTAGTAGTTAACTGTTCATATTGTTGTGTTAGCTTATTTATTCTGTCATTTGGTGCGGATTCCTCGATTCTTTCAAATATTTCTTCCTTATCGTGCGCACGTTGTAAATTTAACTCTGAAAATTTTTGTACTATCAGACGATCTCTTTCTTCCTGTTCTCTATCCTGTTCCTTTTGTCTAATTTCTATTGAAGTTAATCTATTATTGTGAGCAATCAAAATCGGTTGTACTTCTTCTCTAATTTCTTTCTTTAATTCACCTTTCATGTTTTTAAAACATGTCCCTATTCGTGTGTCTAATCGTGTTTCCATTGTTCCCATATCAGTTTTAATTGTTCCTATTTGTGATCCCAAATTTAATATTGCACTCATCAACTGCTCCGTATTAACTGGTTCGAAATTCTTTTCACCCCTAACATTTCCCGTAAAACTAACTTCCTTCATCATGGCTGTAAAGCTGTCTGTGTTCGATACTATTCCAGAATCTTCTGTCGTTAATCTCGTATTCTGAAAATTTTTTGATTGTGAAACATTTTGAACTGGTTCCGGACTATTTTTCCGGCTTATTAAATTGTTTTCTACTTCATTATTCATCATACTGTTCTCCAGTGTTGGCGAGTTCGCCATGTTAACAATTTCGTTATTCTGACTATCCATCATTTTTGCCTTTTTCATCGATCGCGTAATCATTTACTAAACATACAAAACTTGTCACTATACGAAAATTACACACAATGTAACACTTTATCACCAACAATACCATCAAACGAAATGCTTCCCGACAAACACGATTAACGAACTATTAAAACCTACACAATTGCACAAAATTGTCAAACCCATATACGACACATCAAAAATTAAATTCTACAAAAATACCATCAGAAGAATGACAAGAGAACTACAAATGTTCACTTACAAAATCTGCACGTGCAATGTAGACTAAAATTACTAAACTACAAGTTACTACAACAATACTACTGTCTACTATTTTTACTATCAAATGAATTCCAAGGGACGATCCGAAGCTGCGGTCGCCATGTGCATGGGGGCTTCATTAAAAGCAATAATTTTAGTAGCTGTGTGACCAGTTACGAAGTCTCGTAACCGGTTGGCCCTGACTAGTATTAGCACGCAATCTGACTGCATAAAATAAAAATAAAGAATGACAAGGAATTTCCATTAACACAATTGATTAATTAAGTCCCCTTCAACTATAAAAGCTACGAAAGAACAAAGCACAAATGTAACTGTTCTGTGTGTGGTAGTGTGACTCAACGTACATTTCTCTGGGTCGGTTCTTTCTCAATACGACAAAATATTTTAAACACCATTTACAATGAACTAATTGAAAAACCAGAAATACTATAATTGCACATAGAAACCAGAATTACAAGCCTAATAAATGAAAACGAGCCAGATGCTTTGTTGACTGTACCTGTGAGCGGGAGGGATTGTCATTAAAGAAAACTGTAATACCTTTTTACCTCATTATATATTGACGAAAATTTTCCATTACACCAGCATCATAAATCAAAGCCCATGTCCTTTGTCAAATACACTGTGATAATTGCAACATCTTTCGTTTATACATTACACCAACCGAACAGCATCTACTCTCTCGCCCAACAGAAAAACAGCTGCACTCGACATCCTCTGAACTTCTACTGCACCAGTGGAGGCGGCGGAATAATAATCTTTGGCGCAATCTCTGGCGCTGTGACTCAGTGTAGCCACCTTTCATAGTACAATTTGCATCTAATTTAGTAAATTGGTTATAACTGATTCTACACGGAGTGATTATAAAAGTAAGTTGTTATAATCATTACTGAGATCGTCAGCTTTCATATGATGTCTCATAAATACACACTGCCTTATTGATTCATTTGTTATTAATTATATAAGGTATTATAGTTAGAATGTTTATAACTTTTAAAGATTAATTTTGCAGTGAGCTCATCTCATTGCCACAAATTCTTTGGTGTGTGTGGTTTTCTCGTAGAACTGTAAGGCAAATTACACTTATCAGCCAAAACATAATGACCACTGCCCACCCTGGCGTTGGACGCGGTGACAATAGTATGTAAGCGGAACAGTCACGACCAGGATATCACCCTAGGGAATACAAGGCTGCAAAAGGGGAAATGCATCGAGATGAGCGACTTTGACAAAGGGCAGATTATTATTATGCGGAGCCTGTGAACAAGTATTTCGAAAACGGCGAATCTCGCCGAGTGTTCGTGTGCTACTATCGTGATCATCTTCGGAAAAATTTAGGACAGTAGGAAACTCTCACTTGGGGCTAAGTGGCTGGACTTCCACAAGCCTTCACAGAACGTGGATTTCGGAGGCTTGTCTGCTCTGTACAGTACGATAGACGTTGATGTGTGGCATCTCTGCCAAGAGAGCACAGTGCTGGTGCATGTACAAGTGCTTCGGAGCACCCCGTTCATCGTACATTGTAGAACATGGAGTTCTGCAGCAGACCACGCCTGCGTGTTCACATTTTGACCCAACGACATCATCAATTACGGTTGGTGTGAGCATGGGACCATCGAGATTCGAAGGTCGATCAACTGAAACGTGTCGGCTCTTCGGGTGAAACACATATTTGCTACTCTGGGTCGTCGTTCGTTTTCAGAAGCGCAGGCTGGTGGGAGCCGTATTATACTATCACAGACGTTCTCCTGCACTTGCATCGGACCTGTAGTAGTAATCGAAGACACACTGACAACTGCGAATCATCTGCATCCCTTCGTGCTTGATGTCTCCCCCGACGGTGATGTCATTCCTCAGCAAAATAATTGTCCACGTTTCGGAGCCAGAACTGTGCTGCAGAGGTTTGATGAACGTTATAGTGAACCCACGTTGATGTCTTGGCGACCAAATTCGTTATTACGCGAATTACATGACCTGTACGTAGACATCTAATGCCATATACCTCCACATACCTACCAACAAACTGTCAGATCCCTGATGCGCCGAATCAGTTATGTATTTTGTTCGAAAGACGGACAAAAAAGCTATTAATCAGGTGGTAATAAAGTTTTAGCTCATCAATTTACTTTTCTTAGAAGTACTACTGTTCATTTCGTTATTTTATACTGCAACCTTGATCTTGCGTCTGTGTTCTGAAACACCTGTTCCTACGTTTGCAGCCTCCCCTGCCACGTCTGACATCGCTCACGGCCTCCACGCTTGCCTCTGCTCCACAGTCGACTTCACCACCCCGGATAGCTCTCGCTGCTTCGGGCTGTCATCACTGCCGCAACATATACTCGTCACTGTCTACATCTGCATCTACACCCATACTCCGCTAGCTAGTGTGGCTGAGGGTACTTTGAGTACCTCTATCGGTTTTCCCTTCTATTCCAGTCTCGTATTGTTCGTGGAGAGAAAGATTGTCGGTATGCCTCTGTGTGGGCTCTAATCTCTCTGATTTTATCCTCATGGTCTCTTCACGAGATATACGTAGGAGGGAGAAATATACTGCTTGGCTCCTCGGTGAAGGTATGTTCTCGAAACTTCAATAAAAGCCCGTACCGGGCTACTGAGCGTCTGTCCTGCAGAGTCTTCCACTGGAGTTTATCTATCATCTCCGTAACGCTTTCGCGATTGCTGAATGATCCTGTAACGAAGTAAGCTGCTCTCCGTTGGATCTTCTCTGTCTCTTCTATCAACCCTATCTGGAACGAAACCCACAATGGTGAGCAGTATTCAAGCAGTGGGCGAACAAGTGTACTCTAACCTACATCCTTTGTTTTCGGATTACTTAGGATTCTTCCAATGAATCTCAGTCTGGAACCTGCTTTACCGACGATCAACTTCATATGCTCAGTCCATTTTAAATCACTCCTAATGCCTACTCCCAGATAATTTATGGATTTAACTGCTTCCAGTGGCCGACCTGCTATATTGTAGCTAAATACAAAGGATCTTTCTTTCTATGTATTCGCAGCACATTACATTTGTCTACATTGAGATTTAATTGCCATTCCCTGCACCATGCGTCAGTTCGTTGCAGATGCTCCTGCACTTCAGTACAATTTTCCATTGTTACAACCTCTCGATATACTACAGCATCATCCGCAAAAAGCCTCAGTGAACTTCCGATGTTATCCACAAGGTCATTTATGTATATTGTGAATAGCAACGGTCCTACGACACTCCCCTGCGGCATACCTGAAATCACTCTTGCTTCGGAAGACTTCTCTCCATTGAGAATGACATTCTGCGTTCTGTTATCCAGGAACTCTTCAATCCAATCACACAATTGGTCTGATAGTCCATATGCTCTTACTTTGTTCATTAAACGACTGTGGGGAACTGTATCGAACGCCTTCCGGAAGTCAAGAAACACGGCATCTACCTGGGAACCCGTGTCTATGGCCCTCTGAGTCTCGTGGACGAATAGCGCGAGCTGGGTTTCACACGATCGTCTTTTTCGAAACCCATGCTGATTCTTACAGAGTAGGTTTCTAGTCTCCAGAAAAGTCATTATACTGGAACATAATACGTGTTCCAAAATTCTACAACTGATCGACGTTAGAGATATAGGTCTATAGTTCTGCACACCTGTTCGACGTCCCTTATTGAAAACGGGGATGACCTGTGCCCTTTTCCAATCCTTTGGAACGCTACGCTCTTCTAGAGATCTACAGTACACCACTGCAAGAAGGGGGGCAAGTTCCTTCGCGTACTCTGTGTAAAATCGAACTGGTATCCCATCAGGTCCAGCCACCTTTCCTCTTCTGAGCGATTTTAATTGTTTCTCTATCCCTCTGTCGTCTATTTCGATATCTACCATTCTGTCATCTGTGCGACAATCTAGAGAAGGAACTACAGTGCAGTCTTCCTCTGTGAAACAGCTTTGGAAAAAGACATTGAGTATTTCGGCCTTTAGTCTGTCATCCTCTGTTTCAGTACCATTTTGTCACAGACGTTTTGTTTTGATCCACCTACCGCTTTGACATAAGACCAAAATTTCTTAGGATTTTCTGCCAAGTCAGTACATAGAACCACTCGTTATGTCACAGACGGAGGCCCCACATTAGAAAATCAGAGGTGGGAACACGAGGCCAGCCGTCCAGAGTTAGGTTTTCATAAATTACTTTGTACTTAAAATGCCTGAGGCAAATATTAGGATGGTTTCTCTGAATATTACACAACCGATTTTATTTCCTCAATCCGAACCTTTTCTCTACTTCTAATGACCTCGTTGACAATGGAAAGGTAAACCAAAGTCTTCCATCCAACCTTCCTTCAGTAGTATCGATCAGCAGCTACCACAGAGGAGCTGCACTATCTAAGAAAGTAAGCAGCACTTCAAAGAAACTGTTTCTGCTAGTTTATAAGACAGAAAGGAACTTGACTACCATTGGCAGATAGTCCTGCGAAAAGTTCACAAGTGTGTTAGCACTATACATCTGTTTCTCCTCCTTGCTGTGGATGACGTAAAAAGTTCCTCTCTTCATAAAATTCAAAAGCCTCCTAGTAAGCCCTTCCGTACCTATAAGCTAGCCTCACCCATTCTGAGTAAGGTCCTTCCCAGTCTTTCGAAATGCATGCACAAACAACTTGAACATATCCATTCTCTTCCTATCATACAATGTGTCTTCAGTCCCAACTTCCTAGGTGACGATCAACTTCTGCACCTATAGCAACAACGCAAAAAAACCGACCCACCTTCTTCTGAGCACTAGATGGCAAAAAACCAGTTGCTGCATTCCAGCCTCCTGTTCAGTGTTTATAAATGTACTCTTCCAATCATTTATGTTGCATTCTTTATAATAGTTCATCCTACGTAAAAATATCATCTACACCTACACATATATCTAAATCTATATCAACATCTTTATCAACATCTATACTCCTCAAATTGCTGTAAAGTGGGTATGTCACATTGTACTGAGTAATAAATACAGCCAACGAATAGTGTGTGGAGATTTTAAGGCACACCAGTGTACACCAATAACAGGAGTAGTAGGATTATTTGGATAGTGACTACATTAAGAATGATAATAAACTCAACAGTTTACTTCCATAAAACATTTAAAAATCACGAACACATTCACAAAAAATATATTTATAAAAATACGTGGTGTGCACGATGACATAGGTAAATAATAGATTATTTCCTAATACATGATAAGTTAAGATCTCAGTTCATAGAAGTGCAGATCGTCAGACGATGTATTACTACCACAGGTCACTATATACATAGCAAAGTGTGACCTGTGGGTAAAGCACCTCGTCAATGTGGTCCATCAAATGCAATCTACAAAGTGCACTTATTGCAAGAAAAAGCAAAGATGTAGCGTTATGAGAAAAGACTGAACCAGTGTCTATTAGAAACATCTGCTGAAAACAATCTGGAGGTGGTGTGGCAGAATGTTCGCTGTTGCATAGAAAAGAGAGCCACAGGAACCCTTGGGAAAAAGAAGGAAACGAGAAACAGAAGAGCTGTAAAGATATGGAACAATGAAACTGAAAAATCTATGATGAATAAGTATATTGCCCACAACACAACATCTGCAGCAACACTTGGAAAACAGCACAAAGAGATGTAAGGAAGAAAGAAACTATGCTAAGGAAATAGGATGGGATGACAAGCAGCTTGGGACAAATTTATAAGACAAAATGAGACCAACATTCACAGTAGGCGTAAATTTACATATAATGTTAAGACACACAAAAAAGAGTGAGAATTATACATAAGAACTGATATAACAGAGAAGTGTCGATGGTTACAGCACTACAAAGATTTATGGTGCCTGCAGAGAAGACAAGAAGATCAACCAGAAGAAGAAGAATATGGTGAATCTGAAGAATTTGATGCCTTTGCAATGGAAGAGCTTCAAAAACCACTTAAAGAAATCGACTGGAACAGATAAAACAAACAGGATGAAGAAATGTCAGAAAACCTAAGAAGAGATGGACAGACAATTTGTGAACAGAGAATGGGTACGGTGCCTTATCCATGAAGTATAGAAAAAGAAGATTAAGGTTCCTTCCTGATGCATTCACGTATGGAGCACAGAATGAATGATTGCCTAAATGTCCCTGTGAGCACTGAAATTATCTAATCTTGTCATCTGAGTATCTATGGGAGCAAAATTAGGCATAGTGATCTTTTTCTAGACTCCTCAATAATGTTTCTTGTAACTTTGTTGGTAGGCCTTCATGGGATGATGTATACCTTAACGTGTTTGCTAGTTCAGGTTTTTCAGCCTCTCAAAGATGACCTGCTGTGGGTCAAATGAGCCTATCAGTAGCATGACAAACTTCATTCTGATGCATTGTGTTTGTGTGGATTGCATACATTCAGGGGCAAATTTGATTGATTTATGAGTCCCTCCTCCTTACTTTAACCTGTAGTTCTGATAAGTAATTTATGACCCTCCTGAGGTTTGATTTACGACCCCCTGGGGATAATCCATCCTTCTGAGAAACTACTCACCCTCCCCTCTCCAGCTCTCCCCCTCAATCTTTTGGAAACATCCAACCCTCCCACTCTTCACCTCACTGATAAAAGTACACTTTCAGGCCTGAGGTACTGGTATAGCAGCTTCGCACTCTATCAATTCGATTGACTAATTAATTGAACCACTAAATTAATTAAACCCTCCCCTACTGGGAAATCCCCCTCCCAAACTCGACCTAGAAACTGATACGTCTGTGATGGAGAGGAAGGATCTCATGACAGCAAATTCAATCACACAGTAAAGGATATACTGTTTAATTATAAAATTCAATTTGCAGAGTTTGGATCCCTCTTGCTCATCGTTCTCTACTGTTTGCGAAGATGCAGGTCGTGCAAAATACAATGAAAATAAGTAATTAAATCGATCAGGTTTTTCCTATCACGCAAGAAATACTGCAAACATAACTCACCACACATAATTAAACTGTTAAAAACCTTGCACACTGACCGCTGGGCATTGCACGCCCATGCCTTGCACTCTTTGCTGGGCCAGCCGTATCACATATTCGTGCATAGACAGGCCACACTACACCCACACAGGTTCCATGACTACTGTATACTGCACTACACACCAGCAAACTGGTGCGCCATGCAGACCAGAAGTAGCGCTAATCCCCAAACAAAAACGACAGGTGGCAGTAACCCTTTGATATTGATACCCGAGGAATTTCTGTTGAAACACATGTTCTCTCTCTTTCTCCCTCACTCTCTCTCAAGTGTATGCTTCCTGTTTGTGTGAACCAACCTTTGCAAACACACACAGACTAAATTGTCCCCATCACCCTTCTCCCTTCCATCCCCTTCCGCTGCTCCCCTTGCTGCTCATGCAGACCTGGCGTTGGTAGTCGGTACATCCCTTCGTTCTCATACTTCCACTGCTGTGGAAACCTGTAGCAGATGGAACAAAGACTTTATGTCATTTGTTAGGAAGTCCATTACATTGGAGGTACCTGAAAATTTCAGATTTTTGCTCAGTTGCATGCTATGTGCTTAAACAATTTGTGAGAGGGGTGGATCGATGTGTGCTCACAATACAACTACTGGAAACAATGACTTGATCAGTTGGGAATTTATCATTGCGATGGGGTTTTTAAAGCATCACAGCATTCCTACATTGGTTCTCTTCGCTACATTTGGAAGGAGAAGGAAGAGCCTGCTGTATGGTAGGATAGTGACAACAACAACAAATTCCTCTGAAAGACAGAGTCCACTGTGATGTATTGAGAAGTACTAAACATGCAATAAACCATGATCCAGTTTGTAGCAGTAGCTGTCACAGCTAAATGTCAGAGATTGCTGAAACACTCACACATCCTGCACAATCATGTTCCGATGTCCACATGCAGCCTGCCAATCCCCTCATACACCAACAGTGCCAACATTCAGAGATCAGTGAAAACTGCTGTCGTGACTGCAGTCACAGTCAACTGTCAACCAAATGTATACATAATGTATGCAGTACCTCACAAACACCTGTCGCTAACTTACAATCACTGCAGTTATGAAACTGAAGCCTTGATTTATGCCCAAGATGCAAAGAAATGGAGTGCTTCTCATACATCTTTGTTCATCTAGAGGAGGGTGTTGAAATAGGTTTTCCATTGATTGACATGATTCAGCACACATGCATTGGACGTCCTCTGCTGACTGTGGTATGCAGACGTTTGCTGTTAAAGTTTACAGGTAGATAGCACTCTAAAGTCACACTCATAATACGCAATTGTATATGAGTCAATCGCAAGTTATAGCACACAGCTGATGCACTCTGAGAGAACAACGGAAATAAAGGATAAATGCATGATAAATGACCTGCAGCAACATCTTCTTCTCTCTAGAATGCATCATCAGTCTGCCATTAAATTGCACCTTGGCACAACCCCTCTCAATCCATCACTCCATGGGCTTTCTATCATTCTTAAACGCAAATCCATCCCAATTTAGAGGCAGATAGTCCTCTTTTCCAGGAAAGTATCAAAGACAGCAGTCAACATGCATGTATCAGTGTTACCTCAATAGACATATAGTAGAATGTTATTAAAAACAGTATAGCAACTGTTCTGTATAGCATTTGTTAGCTGACACCGCATGGTTGTCATTGGTGTAGAGTAAAGAGAAGCACATTGTAAGTACTGTTTATTAGGGTTTAAAACACCTAAACAGTCTTGGACAGGAGCAAACATGCGATGAACTCTGCAGTTGTGTACTGCAGTCCTCCAGCTGGTAATACAATGCTCATTAGCTCAGGACACTGTATAAAAATCTATAAGGTGATTGCTGATAACTTGGGGGTCATCCCGCAGAATATACCAGTCCTAGTATCCACCAATAGGATGTGAGGATAAAACTAGCCACAAACAAAGGGTATCCATTTAAGTTAGTGTAGCACATGAGAGATGCTACCTATTTCTTCTCTCTTTGTTCATCTGCTACAGGTTTCCATAGCAGTGGAAGTATGAGAACAAAGGGATGTATCGACTACCAGCGCCAGGTCTGCATGAATGCCAAGGAGGACAGGGCAGTGTGATGGAAGGGAGGACAGAGGACTTCTTGGTCTGTGTATCTTTGCAAAGATTGGTTGACACAAACAAGTAGCATCCACTTGAGAGAGAGAGAAAGAGAGAGAGAGAGAGAGAGAGAGAGAGAGAGAGAGAGAGGGCAAGCATGTGTTTCGACAGGAATTTCATAGGTATCAATATCAAAGGGTTGCCACCACCTGACACTTGTGCTTGGGGCTTAGCGCTATTTCTGCTCTGCACAGTGCAAAAGTCGTCTCATGTGTGGTGTGATGGACAGCAGCTGCAGGGCCCAAGTAGATATAGTGCAGGCTGCGCATGAAGTATATCGTGAAGTGGGTGTAGTGTAGTCTGCACGTGAAGGAAAACATGAAGTGGCTGGCCTGGTGAAGTGGTCAGGGTGTGGGAGTGCAATGCCTGGCAGTTAGAGCGAAATATTTTTAACAGTGTAATTACGTGCTGTCAGGTATGTTGGCAGTACTCTTTGCAGAATTGGATAAAATCCGATCCATTTAAATACTTCTTTTTGATGTACTTTACAAGACCTGCATCTTCCCAAACATCAGAAAATGATGAACAAGAGAGATCTGAACACTACAAATCGAATTGTATACGTATACAGTACACCATTTGCTGTGTAATTGAATTTCCTTTCGTGAGGTCCTTCTTCTCCAGCACAGACCCACCAGTTTCTGCTTGAGGAGAGGGAGGAGAGGGCTGGGAGATTTCCCAGAGGGGAGGTTTATTAATTTAGTGATTTAATTAATTAGTCAAACAAATTGATAAAGTGGGAGGGGCTGTTCAAGTAACTCAGGCCTGGAAGTGTAGTTGTATCAGTGAGGGACAGGGGGGAGGGTTGGATGTTTCCAGAGGAGCGGGTAGAAGAATAGTGATAGGGGAGTATTGTGGGGTTTCTCAGGACAGATTATCCCTAGGGGTCATAAATCAATTCTTAGAGGGTCCTAAACCAGTTAGCATAATAATGGACTAAGTGGAGGGGCTTATAAATCAATGAAGTTTGCCCCTGAATGTATGTACTCACACTAACAAAATGCACCAGAACGAAGATTGTTCCACTACTCCTTTGTTCCACTACTCCTGTCACCATTCGTACTTCTCTCCTTTCTGTTTGTGTAATATCCCCTTTTAGTCCTATTTGGTGTGTATCTCATACAGTTCAGCAATATGCTAGGATGGGTAGCATGAGAGTTTCATACATAATCTCTTTTGTAGACTCACAGAATTTTTCCAGTATTCTAACAAGTAATACATGTGCACCTCGTGCTGTACTTACGACTGAGTCTAAATAATCCTTCAATTTAATATGCCTACCAAGTGTTACACCCAAGTATTTACGTGACTTGACTGACTTCATTTGTAATTATCTGACCTTGTAGTAATAGGGTACTATGTTTTTGAGTTTTACGAAGCACTCAGTTTTAACAACAATCGCCCCTTCAATTTCCACCAAAGTGTGCCAATAGTATCCGTTCTGTCACTACCCCTTTATCTCCTATACACAACTGATGTTCTTAAACCACTCCCTCCCATGTGTCTATTGTAATAAACTGACAACTGCGTTTGCCTTGCTGTCTATCCAGCCCTCCACCTCACTGTATTCACCCCAAGAATCCCGCAAAAACACAGATCATAATTACGGGAAAGAATCATCCGAGCTTTCCATCACCAAACCTCTACTTCCAAGTCCCCAACTGTCTAATTTTATTAGAAGACTAAAATACCTTGAACTAACACTCGATCAAAAGCTAATTTGGATCTCACACCCACTAACTAACCACCTGAAAGCAAGTCCACAAAACTAACATTTTTAACCATTTCGCCAAAAATACCTGTAGACTGTATCAGCTGATAATGTTTCCAAACATTTCATTTTAAAACACCTACAGTATCTTCGTCAACCCATCATCTCGCCTAAAACCGAATCCCAACATCTCAGTAACAAGAATCTCCGACACGTTGATACAATTGTGTATCTCTATCACCATGTTCCACACTTCGTAGATCTCCATATGCTACACTGTTCCCAGAGTAATTTCAATCTTTTTTCTTTCCCAACCCATAAAATTATTCCTGAGATGTCCCCACAGAAACAATTCCATTCCAGATGAAGACTCATGTCTATTCTTTCCCTGGAAAACTGAAATATGGCTACATTCTTGGGACTATACGTAGTGAAAACAAAAAAGTAAGAATAACAAAAAACAGATGAACAATAGCCTTTAATGCCCGCATCTCGCGGTCGTGCGGTAGCGTTCTCGCTTCCCACGCCCGTGTTCCCGGGTTCGATTCCCGGCGGGGTCAGGGATTTTCTCTGCCTCGTGATGGCTGGGTGTTGTGTGATGTCCTTAGGTTAGTTAGGTTTAAGTAGTTCTAGGTTCTAGGGGACTGATGACCATAGATGTTAAGTCCCATAGTGCTCAGAGCCATTTGAACCATTTGAATAGCCTTTAATGTCTGAAACGTTTTTAGTACTTGTGATCCGAGCGCTTTCGTTGATGCATGGTGGTAAGTTGATATGAAGCAGCTCAGTATTTGGTATTATGGACATCTAAATAACATACAATGGTCAGTTGTACCTCACTGTCTTGGCCTTAGAACTCGGAGAACAGTAAATTTCTTTATTTTCGAGCATCTTGCGTAATGACTGTATCCTAGATTCAATAATATTTCTACTTTGTATTCGACAGTTTAATTTTTGTGATGTAATTTGCAGCAGGGTTATTAGAAGTGCTTGTTGTATAATTTTTTTTCAACGAGAAGAGTGTGTGCAATGGCCCCTTACGCTTAATACTTTTTTCGAATTTACAGAGGAACTCATTTCATTGTGGGTAACATTGGACTAAAACAGTGTTAAAGCTTGCATCACTTCTTTTTATTGTAGACCTGGCGCTGAAAAAGAACTTCGTGAAAAATTAAATTGCGAATAATAGCATTATTAGGAAATGAGATGTGAACTGTGGAACAAAGCGAAAGATTTTGCAAATACTTTCGACGAGTCGCTGCTGGAAGGCATAAAAAATTTAATAAGAAGGCAAGACACGAATTAAAAAGACTTTAAATAACATAGCAGAAAGAATAATTTTCTGAATGGAGCTTATCAGGAGAGATGGGTGGTTGAGCGCTTGCTTTGAAGCTCAGAGTTAATTTCGTAATGGAGGAAAACAGCTGTTTACAAAGAGTAGATAAAGACTGCTAGATTGAAACGATTTACGGTTTTTAGTCAGCGCAATAAGTTCCTGTAGATGAAAAAAATTACTTCAGAAGGTACGATTAAAAATCCTTACAGATTTGGTTCAAAGAATCATGATTTTAATGAAGAAATTAGTGAAAAATTTTCTAGCTTTGTTGGTCATTTGCGGCGATGTTAGAAAGTCTAGTTAGAGATCCTTGGCGTAACAATATTAAGGAAGCAATGGTTCGTGTCAGAAATATTGATGTAGTCATTTCCGAGTTACCTCTACAACTACAGCTACATGATTGCTTTAGAATACTAAATGATTACCAAACTTCACAGAACCACTTCGAAACTATTTGTCGGCCGTTACACTCTCGAATACCGCGGAAAAAGGGGACACTTCAATATCTCGGCTCGAGCTCTGATTTCTCTTATTTTATTTCGATAATCGTTTTTTCCTATGTAGGTGGTGGTCAACATAATGTTTTGGCATTCGGAGCAAAAACCTGGTCGTTAACATTTCGTAAAAAGATTCAGCCACAGCGAAAAATCCGTTGTTTTAATAACTGCCACCCCAATTAGTTCATCATATCTGTGGCTCTCTCTCCCGTTTTACTCGTGTGAAACACCTCACAATTGCCAACTGCCAGTTTTCGCACTATTCAGATATTGCAGCTAAGTCATTTTGTGATTCCTTTTGATCTTATAGACCGCTAACAGCATCATCTGCCAACAATCTAGATGGATTGCTCAAACTGTCTACTAAATTGTTTATGTAGATTCAGTACTCATTCCGTACGGAAATCGATTGTTATGTCATTTACACAGGGTTATAAAACGGAAAAAGTCCCTGCTCAGAGCACAGGTAGCAAAGTGAGCTATCTCACGCGTTTCTAAAGTTGCAACATCGTGGTCGCCACCGGATCTATCGCTGTGGATTTGGTGCATTCCAATTTCAACAGCACTGCCGTGTTTGCCGTCGGAGGAAATGTTCTAAGAGGCGATACTGCTAAACAGTGGACTCTCTGGTTGTTTTTCCTGCCCCACTTTGGTGCGTAATTAGAAGCACGGTAAAAGCATAATAACGAAACTTAGCACTCTAAATTCTGTGTAATTACAAATGTTTTGAGAACGTTCTCGCAGTCGCGGCCTAATTAAGAAAGTAGGGTCCTATTTTAAAACAATTAAACCGAGCTGGGTGTTGGTTCTACTACGGGCAGGACTCGCGGCGTTGCGGCAGAGATATTCCTTCCTGTGGAGCTACTTTTAACGCTGCCAGAGATTGCATGCAAATCTGCGGAGACCGCATTCCGTACTTCGGACGCAATTTACTTTCTCCGCCACTAAGTGCCATACTTCACACGGTAAATTCTTCCCTGCAAACCAGGAGGGAGTCCAGCAGCTGTTGTTTGTTTGAAACCAGGAACGTTGCGCCATCTTTTCTTTGTACAGTAGTAAAGTTTTACTGGAACGTAGCGTTGACTAAAGATCAGTAGTACCAAGTATTTACAAAATTTCACTCGTTTCCTAGCGTTAATAACATCACTAGACAAAACATTAGTCACTTTGTTAGAACACCACACTGGTTACTGCGGAGCGCTGGCTTTGAATCGATAGGTCATGTGACTCCCTACTGCTGGTGTATTTCATGGTAGTGATGTGATTCATACCTGCCTGTCGGTTGTACTGCAGCATTCTTCTCACTCCGATTGGTTTAACCATATAACCATGTGGTCGCACACTTATCGATTTTGGAAGAAAGACTAAAGGTTCCGGTTTCGAATACTGCCAAATTGAAATCGAGAAGCCGGCCGCGGTGGCCGTGCGGTTCTAGGCGCTTCAGTCCGGAACCGCGCGACTGCTACTGTCGCAGGTTCGAATCCTGCCTCGGGCATGGATGTGTGTGATGTCCCTAGGTTAGTTAGGTTCAAGTAGTTCTAAGTTCTAGGGGACTGATGACCTCAGATGTTAAGTCCCATAGTGCTCAGAGCCATTTGAACCATTTTGAATACCGATTGTTGCTAGGTCTAGTGACTCCGGCTCAGAAGTGTACCGTGGGCCTGAGCTCTCGGTGGGTCTGTTCCTATGTTTTGAAGGGCCGGCCGACTCAGTTCACTGCACACTTCGGGGTTTTTGATTAATACTATGCAGACACTTATTAGTAGACATTAATGTGTGATGTGTCCACCATTCGCTTTTATAACTGTTTGGAATTTGCTTGAAACACTTTCAACGACATGTCTCTGAAGAACAAGAAAGAGAGAAACTTTTGTTGTTGGACGCTAGGATCTGGAGCGAAATTGACGTTCTGCCTCATCCCAGATGTGTTGCATTGGGTTCAAGCAGTCTGCGCAGTCCACTCTATTTCAGGAATGTTATTGTCCACAAACCATTGCCTCACAGATGATGCTGTATGAGAGGGTGACCTGTTATGTTGATACAATCATTTTGTCCGAACTGTTGCCATACTCTACGCCATACACAATGTCATTAAATGTGTTCATTTCCCTCCGCACTTGGCGATTTCTTGAGCGCAATAACGGGACCACGCCAAACACGCGAAGAAAAACCATACCATAACTCCACTTCCACCGTTCTTCACTGTTGGCACTACTTTTGATGGTAAATAACGTTCTCCAGGCATTCATGAAATCCAAACTCTTCCCTCGGATTGCCACAATGTATGGCGTCATTCATCACTCTAAGTTATTCGTTTATAGACATCCACCGTCCAGTGGTATTACTCTTCACACCACTTCAAATGTAGCTTTGCAGTGTCTACAAAAATGAGTGAGTGGGTCACGAGGGGCAGCTAACCGTGCTACCTAATTCCGCTTAAGTCCTATCGTACAGTGACTGTGCTAGCAGGACTGCTGTGGTCCTCACAAGCGATCTTATTCGCAGATTTCGTGTCTTTTTACAACCGCCCTCCGTCGTACTCGACGTTCATTGTGCTTCAACATATGGACTAAGTCTGACAATGGTTTAGCGGTTGTTGTTCCTTTGCTTTTCCACTTCAGCCGAGGAGTGCACCCACAGCTCACTGCATCAAGAATGGAAGCGAGCATTAATGCTTGAACATATGAAGAGGAAGAATATGGTCCAGCAAATAAATACTTTGCTTTTGGATGTGTGTGATGTCCCTAGGTTAGTTAGGTTCAAGTAGTTCTAAGTTCTAGGGGACTGATGACCTCAGATGTTAAGTCCCATAGTGCTCAGAGGCATTTGAACCATTTTTGAAATCAAGAAGCTTATACAGCTCACTTCTGGGGATGGCAATGGTGACTCACTCAACTACAATATTTTAAATATGGAACTATTAACGAATAAAAGGATTAAAGGTTGTTTTTCATGGAAATAAATACACCTGCGACTGCTACTGTCGCAGGTTCGAATCCTGCCTCGGGCATGGATGTGTGTGATGTCCTTAGGTTAGTTAGGTTTAAGTAGTTCTAAGTTCTAGGGGACTGATGACGTCAGATGTGAAGTCCCATAGTGCTCAGAGCCATCTGAACCATTTGAATCAGTATCCTGCTGTACACCAGATGACCACCGTCAGCGAGTATGGCGGCGACGAAGGGAGGGGTCCCATTCTTCCAATGTTTTGGAGAGGCACAGCGGTGGTTTTTCTGGCGTCATGGTGTGGGGAGCCATCGGTTGTGACTTCAGGTCACGGTTGATAGTGACTGAAGAAACTCTGAGGGCACAACGATGCGCTATGTACATCCTGCGTCTGTGTAGCCTCTCGTGTGATAGTGTCGTGGTGCCATTTCTCAACAGGACAATGCTCGTCCGAACATAGTGGTGCCCTCTATGAATTGCTGCATTATGTTGAGGCACTCCCATGATCAACAAATTGCCTATACAGTTCTCGATAGAACATTTGTAGGATCATGTGAACTGCTTCCCAGTGCCAGTATTTAGAATATCAAGGACGGCTTATAGCAGGTGTGGGTCAGCTTGCCTCAAAACATACACGCTTTCTAATCGAACCAGTCCATACCTCGAGCTCAGAGTGGATGCCACGTCATACTGATATGCGGGCCCACACTGCCGAGTTCTTTGTAAATTTGACACGATTTTGTAATCACTGAAATAACATCACATACCTTCTCAACCTGTGAAGACTCATTTCGTTTCATCCTTCCCTTTGGGTATTTCAATTTTTATGTCTGGCAGTATATTTACACTGAAATGAAGGGCAATTTTGAAATAATACAGCCGCCACTAAAGTTGGACGATCTTCTGTCCAAAATCAGTTGAATACAGCAGCAGCGTACGTAACCTATGGTTGCAAGTACAAGACGATCACATAATTTTGTTGAAGAAATGTATTCGCAAATAGCGAGCATCATTTTATATTAGCTGTATAAATTATTAGTGAATTATGAAAATTTGTGCACGACCGGGATTCAAACCCCCATTTTCCTCTTATCGCAATCAGTCCCGTTAACCCTTTTTGATAAGATGTATATTATGTCCCACTAAAGTAATATGGAGTTTTGAGCTTTGGGATGCCTACATCCCGTATCTGTCTGATGCTTTCGGAACTTCGAGAAAATACCACGGACCAAGGGAGGATATGTAGAAGGCTGTAAGCCATCAAATGGGAGGCGTGTGTTTATAGGTGTCACAGTGGGTTTGTTTCACGAAGACAAGATCGGATCACCGTCTTCTTCTTTCCAAAAATGTCTGAAGTAACTGTCCTTTTTACAAATTATAGACATTATCTTGAAACATTACTGCACAAAATAATTCTGCTTGTTTTCACATAATTTGTGTGTAGAGGAACATCGTAGAATTTAGAAAATTTTGCGAGCCGTGGCTGTCTCATGTTATGCGTTGGATTAAACCTTGGTTGCTATTCTGTGTTTAGTCTCCCGCGGTTATCGCGATTATTCTGTTATCTTCTCTCTCCGCGAGTGGCAGCAGCGGTGTATATCGATATTCGCATCTTGTACTATCTTTGGCCTGGCGCTTATAGTTTCCGGCTGTGCTGTGAGCGAGTACTTGGTCGGTTGACGGGGAGCAGCGAGGAAATCTCGGCGGCACGTAATTTGGCCGAGGCAACTGGCGGCGTCCACGCGCGGTCGGAGTGTGTGATGGTGTTCCCATTGCTACGAGGTTCCTGGCTCACCGATCCTGGACACGAAAATTGAGATTTGACTTAATCTACCAGCTAGTCACTACTGTTCACATTGTGGTGTTTGCATTTCGTTTTCGGCTGTTGTTTTCAAGTTGGCAAATTTTAGCTACCCTCCGGTGGAGTTTAACTGTACTTGGTTATATTGAACTGAAGTGCACCAGTGGAATCTTCTGGCTTGTGGCCGTTAACATTCCGGTTACCTGCCATGACTGTTGACGTAAATTCAGGCAGTGTATTTTCCTCATTCTTTTGTCGCTGTCCAGCACGGTGTGTAGTTTGACAGCTCAATGTATAATTGGTTGTGGGCGCCAATACCTTCTACGTTGTTCCATTGAACTCCATGTCGTGTGCTGGTCTGGTGGAGCGGAAGTTATCTTGTCGGTGGGTCCGTTGACTGTCTGTCGGTTGGGTTGTCGTCGGATCTAGAATGGTTGGGCGAACTGCCTGTCTCACCTAAGCGAGCGTTAGTGTTGAATTCCAGGCCGACCCTCGGAAACTTCTGAGCGCCTTTGGGTGTACTGCCTTTTCTTATTTTTTCTTGTTGTTTGTATTTGTATGGCTTCTAGCTAGTTTATAAATTAAGGTTGTTTTGCCCTTAAGGCACAAGATTGTTTGGGCCTTCAGCCTAATTTAAAGAACTGTTTTAAGTAAGGCCTTTGGCTTTTTTAAAAATTTAATTTTGTTGAGTCTTAAGTGATGGGCCTTCAGCCGATTTTTAAAAATTAAAGTTGTTTTGCTCTTAAGGTGTCAGATTGTTTGGGCCTTCAGCCTGATTGAAAGAACTGATTTAAGATAAGGTCTTCTGCTTTTAAATTTATGATTTTGGTTTGAGTCTTAAGTTATTGGATTTCAGTCGATTTTAAATTAAAGTGGTCTTGCCCTATGACGTATTCAGCTGGTTATTAAGTTCCAAAATTTAATGCCGTGTTTCCTTTTTTGTTTTAATTTTCTTGGCTCTTGTAATGTTTGGTCAAATAAGTAAAGTTGTTTGTTCAAGTGTAACTGACAACCGCTTATTTTTGCCCCTTTCCACAATTTAAACTACCTGTCCTGTCCTGCAGGTTATCCGGGCGTCTCACTTTGGTGTGTGATGCGTCAAAGCCATCTTCAAATAGTATACTGAAAACTTGTGTGCGATATATTATGTTTTTCATTGTTAGAAGAATGGTACTGATTTTTTATACTTTTTCCATAGTAGTCATGCTGATAAAATCATTCTAAAACTCAAAACTCGAAAAATCCTAGGTTCACATGAAACAAGGATCTAGTTAGGTTCGTGGAACATGTGTCCCATTTCATCGGTTTTCAAAGTCGGTCAGCTTATATTTGTTTAGTGGTGAAAGCGTATTACTTACTACACAGCAAGGCAGTTTTCGACCCTTTATTTTTCAGATATATGCAGAATAAATTCCATGAAATGGTTAACACTTCTGCTCTCCGTGCTGGCCTGTTGGGACGACCCACACCACTATATGTTACAGCTTTCACGTCCAGTGCTCGCACACCTCTCGTGTGATACCACAGGAACATACATTGCTATTCTCGTCGTGTTTGCCTTGCTGGCGTGTAATACAGGTTCGCAGTGTTTGCAATTAATAGTGTCTGAATAGTACTATACAGTGTCATTCCAATGAGCGTGCAATGCTCACCCTCTGTTGCCCACCTTCGCGACCACAGTGTTTACAGTTTTTTGCAGTTTTTCGTAACGGTCGCATATTCGTCAATGTAATCGTGTGGATGCGGTTGCATACAGAGACAAGACAGCACTCCCAACTGCATCCAAGCAGTCTCCGCGCCGTTCTGTTGTGTTCTTCTTGGGTGGCTGCCGGTCCCCAGCTGGTGTTCAATGCTGCTGACCACTGCAAGGCAGATCTTAAATTTTCCGTGTCTCACGACGGCGGCTGAATGTTCGAACGACATCGCCATGCTATGTGTCGGTGAGAGGCAACTTCAAGTGATGACACATCTTCGCGCCATAAAACGACACTGCAGATACAGTCTAAGCTTGGAACGGTATTTCGAGGTACACTATATAATCAAAAGTATCCGGACACCTATTAGTGAATATTAATGTGAGGTCTGTCCACTGTTAGCTTTTATGACAACTAGAGCTCTGCTGGGGACATTGTCAAAGATGTCTCTGAACGTCTACAGAGGAATCTCAGCCCCATCCTCCTCAACAGTGAAAACTGGAGAAGGTAGTGAGGTCTGGAAGGAAGTCGACGTTCTAACTCACTCCAAAGGTGTCCCATTGGATACAGGCTGGGACTCTGGATAGGCTAATCCATTTCAGGGATGCTACTGTCCCCAGACTAATGCCTCACAATTCTGCTTTCTGACAAGGTGTGTTATCATACAGTTATCATCTTCGAACTGTTCTTCTACTATACGGCTAAACAATGTTGTAATATATGTTAATATCCTTTCGCATTTAGGGTTTCCTTAATTGCAAATAGGGAGCTACACCCTAACCACGAAAAACATCCTCATACATAGACTGTACACTGTGAGTTACGGCATCTTGCCAGCTACCCGAGCCCAAACGCCTGTAGCATGCAGTTCCTTTTCTAATTTTCGCTCGATAACTAGTCAAACTACATTTGCTAACAGATCCAATTCCTGTCGGATTTGGACCCGATTGTCATTCTCGAGACACCAGGCTATTAACGAAGGTACGAGCATATGGAATACGTTCACAGATATGAGAGTGGCCCTAAGACTTCTAAAGTAATAGAACACAGTATTTTGTCCTCCACGGCGAATGTTAATCGGAGATAAGGGTATCGTCAGGAGTGCTCCAGGCAAGTATGATAGGACGGCTGTTGCTATTTTATAGACATAAGTGGTCAAAGATGCCGGCACGGTAGCTCAGCGTGTTCTGTCAGAGGGTTAGCTACTCTCTGTAATAAAAAACTGAGTGAACGGATTAACGAAGAACCTAAACGGGTGTCATCGGACGTCCGACCCGAACAAATTCAACGAACAATATAGAACAAAATGAGATGAAAAAAGAAGTAGCGCCTTTGGTTAGTAACCAAAACACCCTCGGTCCTGGGTTCCAAACCCGTCACCGCTTAAATGTTGATGATTAATAATCAGCGTTGGCGGCCGAAGACTTCCGGCATGAGAAGTCACCCTCATTGTGCCAAAGGCCTTGTCAAGGAGGGCGGAGGCGTGGACAGAGGTCAGGGCACAGTCCTGTCCTTGGGGTGGGAAACTGCCCCTAAAGGCGAAAGAATCGGCAATTATCAACGACATTAGGATGCAGAAGGCAATTGAAACTACTGCATTAAACACATATAACGTCGTCATGTGGCATGTAATTGAAAAAGTGTCATGATAATCCCTCCTTGGTCCGCCCGATTGGCCGTGCGGTACAACGCACGGCTTTCTGGGCGGGAAGGAGCGCCTGGTCCCCGGCACGAATCCACCCGGCGGACTTGTGTCGAGGTCCGGTGAACCGGCCAGTCTGTGGATGGTTTTTAGGCAGTTTTCCATCTGCCTCGGCGAATGCGGGCTGGTTCCCCTTATTCCGCCTCAGTTACACAATGTCGGCGATTGTTGCACAAACAAGTTCTCCACGTACGCGTACACTACCATTACTCTACCATGCAAACATAGGGGTTACACTCGTCTGGTGTGAGACGCTCCCTGGGGGGTCCACCGGGGGCCGAACCGCACAATAACCCTGAGTTCGGTGTGGGACGGCGGAGGGGTGACGTGGACTGCGGTAGTCGTCGTGGGGTTGTGGACGATAGCGGCTGCGGCGGGGACGGAGCCTCTCCGTCGTTTCTAGGTCCCCGGTTAACATACAATATAAAATACAATACACTCTCTCTTTTGACGAAAGATTCCGGAATAGTTCTCCATTCGAATACCCGGAACGAGGTTGCCAAAGGGAAGGTGACCATGAGAGAAAGTTTGAATAATCAACGAAAGGTCAACTTTCTATAAATCGGGGCGTGGAATACCAGAAGCTTCAACGTGGTAGGGAAGCTAGAAGAAAAGGGAAATGCAAAGGCTCAATCTAGGGGTCACTGAAGTGAAATGGAAAGAGGACAAAGATTTCTGGTCAGATGAGTATAAGGTAATATTAGCAGCATCAGAAAATGCTATAACTGGAGTAGGATTTGTTGTGAATAGAAAGGTAGAGGAAAGAGTGTGTTACTGTAACCGTTTAATGATAGGGCCGTTCTTATCAGAATCGACAGAAAATCAACACCGACAACGATAGTTCACGTATATATGCCGACGTCGCAAGCTGAAGCTGAGGAGATGGAGAAAGTATATGAGGATACTGAAAAGAGGTAAAGGGAGATGAAAATCTAGGACCCGTGGGGGACTGCAATGCAGTTGTAGGGGAATTAGTAGAAGAAAAGCTTACAGGAAGATATGGGCTTGGCACAAGGAATGAGAGAGGAGAAAGACTAATTGAGTTCTGTAATAAATTTCAGCTAGTAATAGCGAATACTCTGTTCAGGTATAACAAGAGGAGGATGTATAATTGGTATACTCGGAAAAGACCGGATGATACGGGAAGATTTCAGTTAGATTACTTAATGGTCAGACATACAGATATCAGATACTGGATTGTAAGGTGCACTCAGGACCAGATATAGACTTGGATCACAGTGTAGTAGTGATGAAGGGCAGGCTGAAGTTTAAGAGATTGGTCAGGAAGAATCAATACACAAAAAAGTGGATACGTGAGTACTAAGGAATGACGAGATAAGCTTAAAGTTATCTAAGACTATAGATACAGCAATACAGTACAGTTGATGAGGAATAGACATCTCTAAAATGGGTAATCATATAAGTTGGAAAGAAAAACATAGTTACAAACAAGGAAACAGCGAAGAAACCATGGGTAACAGAAGAAATACTTCAGATGATCGATGAAAAAAGGAAATACAGAAAATGTTCAGCGAAATTCAGGAATACAGAAATACAAGTCGCTGAGGAATGTAATAAGTAGGACGTGCACGGAAGCTACGACGAAATGGCTGCATGAAAAATGTGAAGAAATCGAAAAAGAAATGATAGTCGGAAGGACAGACTCAGAAGAGAGAAAAGTCAAAACAACCTTTGATGAAATTAAAACCTATGCTGGTAACATTAATTCCATTGTTAAATGCAGAGGATTGAGCGCATGTGTGAAAAGAATACAAAAGCATAAGGGGAAAGATTTGTCTGATGTGGTATAAGAAGAAACAGGAGTCGATTTAGAAGAGATAGGGGATCCAGTATTAGAATCAGATTTAAATGAGGCAAAAGCGATAGATAACATTCCATCAGAATTTCTAAAATCGTTGGGGAAGTGCAAAAAAACGACTATTCACATTGGTGTGTAGAAAGTATGAGTCTGGCGACATACCATCTGACTTTCAGAAAAATATCAGCCACACAATTCCGAAGACTGAAAGAGTCGACAAGTGCAAGAATTATCGCGCACTCATCTTAACAGCTGATGCATCCAAGTTGATGAAAAGATTAATATGCAGAAGAATGGAAAAGAATATTGAGGGTGTGTTGGATGACGATCAGTTTGGCTTCAGGAGAGGTAAAGTCATCAGAGAGGGAATTCTGACGTTGCGGTTGATAATGGAAGCAAGACTAAAGAAAAGTCAAGAAACGTTGGTAGGATCTGTCGACCTAAAAAAAGCGTTCGACAATGTAAAATGGTGGAAGATGTTCGAAATTCTGAGACAAATAGGAGTAAGCTATAGGAAGAGACGAGTAATATCATTACATACAAGAGCCAAGAGGGAATAGTAAAAGTGAACGACCAAGAAAGAAGCGCTCACTTTAAAAATGATATAAGTCATGGATGGAGTATTTCATGCGTGTGAAATAAAAGAAAGGTTCAGGAGTAGAATTAAAATTCAAGGTGGAAGGATATCAAAGATACGACATTACTATTCTGAGTGAAAGAGAAGAAGAATTAAATGATATGATGAATGGAATGAACAGTCTAATGAGTAGAGAATATGGACTGAGAATAAATCAAAGAAAGATGAAAGTAATGAGAAGTAGCAGAAATGAGAGAACAGTGAGAAACTTAACATCAGGGTTGATGGTCACGAAGTCGATGAAGTTAAAGAATTCTTGCTTCACACAGCGTGCATTTGATGCGATAAGGAAAGTATATAAGCGGAGCAGAGAGGACTAGGGGATCTTTACATCGACAAAACGGGCCACAAGTCGGGAGGTGCACTGATATAGGCGACTCTGATGCAGGGCAGATTGTCGTGGCCGGGAGCTTGGGAACAGGCATCACGGAAACAGAGATGCTGTTCGGCTGTTCGCGTGCTTTTGGCGCGAGCATTTAAGGAGAGTGGTTGAATGAAAATGAAACCAACAGTAAGTGGCAAGGTTTTGGACGTCCACGCCTCATCACAGAACGTCGAAGTCTTCGACTTACCCGTTCCGTTAAGCAGGATAGGCGGTGATCTGTAACAGATCTGACGTCTGAGTACAATGCTGGTGCAAGCATAGGCGTTTCTGAGAACATCGTTAAGGGCAGGCTGTTCAAAATCCTCCGAAGCAGAAGGCCTCTACGTGTTCCTACTAGGGCCGTTGATAAAATATCGATACATCTACACATAGATATTCTTGCTGTAGTTTCTATATTGATTGGTGGTATTTCTAACGCATATGTATCGATATATCGACATCGATACAGGAATATCGAGAGCCGATATTTTTATTATGTATTATATTTTTTTCGTAATTTTTCGATAAATATTTGAAGTAGTTCTTTTGAAACTGTAGTGGGGCATAATTTTTACTTTCACTGTGTGAGGCATTCTTGCTATTGTTTGAGCTTTCATCACGTCCATCATTTCTCTTTGACTGTGTGAAGCAAGTTTGTGTGGCACAAAAGATGAAGTTCGATTGCACTGTGGGGGGAAGGGGGGGGGGGGGGGTGGGAGGTTGGCGGTGTGAAATAGCAAGTTTTCCGATGTGAAGAAAA
Organism: Schistocerca americana; assembly: GCF_021461395.2. Taxonomy (NCBI): domain Eukaryota; kingdom Metazoa; phylum Arthropoda; class Insecta; order Orthoptera; family Acrididae; genus Schistocerca; species Schistocerca americana. Next base: position 400,522,394 of record NC_060120.1, read on the forward strand.
ACACACCAATTGCGATAAAGAACAATTTTTATTGCAACTAGTGTGCTAGTGCTTCACATCGGCATTCTTAAAAACTGTTGTTCAAAATGACGAACAAAAATCGAAATGGCAAGTGTGGCCTTTGCGGTGGTCGAAGACGTGTGAGTGGAATGCTGCCGTAATAGATGCTCGGCGCTGCCAAAAGAAACTGCAACGTTTAGCTCCACCACGCAATTTTGACACTGCACTGCTAGGTCGCTGGCGTTGGCAAAAATGAAAGAACAGTTATGTTGAGATGAAGTGTTCCGGACAAATCCGATACGTGACGCAACAGAGCGACGGACCTATCGGCCACCTTTTATTTTGCCACTAAGGTGCAGTTACTGTTACGATGACGACGAATGAATCGTCGCGAATGTGAATGACTGGTGGCCAATGATAAATATAAATATACAAATCTCTTCTTTGCATATACAGCAGGTGTGTCAGCGAAGTCGATAAGGAGCTATCTGCATGGTCTGGGTCTACAACGACTAAAATAATTAGAAGTCGTTGGTAAAAAATAATATATTGTACTTAACTGGTGGTACAGGAGTCTTCATAGTCAAGAGGAATATAGGGGCATCACATAGGCCATACTTTAACTACGCGCCTTGTTAGAGGTTGCTTCCTATCAGCTGAAGGGCAAGAGAGGCCGAGCGCACGCTAGAAACTTGTAGCAAGCCTCGGAGTGGCGCTAGCCTCGATTCGCGGGTCCAGCGATACTAGTACGGACGGCGGTCGATAATTGCAACCACTAACAAGTGTGGTATCGAACGTTGATACCACAGTTACCACTGTCAGCAAACTGGTTATCGCCAAGCGTGAACGTGCATCGTTTTCCTTTCAGTTCCTGCTCTAAGGGGGTTCCCAGAATCCTTCTGATTATAAAAGAAATTGCTGCCCTTTGTCTGACTGTGACTGCTTGGTCTAGTTCAGTCATTTTGCATTTCGTCCATGGTGGAGATTTTGTCAACCTGTGAAGGTTGGTTTTTACGCATGGAATATATTTTTTAGTGCGGTATATTTGCCGTGCTTTTGTCTAACTGGATCTTAAGGAATAGGCGCTTTATTATAAACTGTTCTTCAGTAGCGAATAGCAGTAGTGCGCTGCGCAATGCCTAGTTCCAAATTAAGGTTGAACTTTAAGAATTAATTGACTGACACTAATATCTGTATGGGAAGGGAGGCGGTTCTCCGCACAGTGAACTAAGGTATGTTTAGTATCGTGCGTAGCGTCTCTTCAGAATAAGTGGCTTACTGACCAATAGCTTAAGAAAAACTTAGTATTCGTGGCTACTGCCGTCTACTTGACGATGCTTAGTACTAAGTTAAGAATCACCTAATGCTCGCTACAGAATATGCTCTAGTTGTGTCATAGGTTAACGAATGGTTGAGGTGGAGGGGATATGTTACTACAACTTTAATAACTGGAAGTGTGGTATTATTGTTGATTGTGACCTAACCAACCTTGTTATTGACGATTATCCGTCTGTGCTGCATCGTGATGGGTGTGCTTGTGTGTGGCGGTGCGTGCCGATCGGCAGATTTCTGAGAGACTGCAAATTTTTTTATTGCGGCTTTAAGGACGCCGTGTATCAGAAACTTGAATTACGGTATTGTAGGCAGTTGTCTTTGGTGTTTCGGGGAAATTTGTTTGTTTTAAAGTATATTAAAAATTGTAATTAATTGTTTAAATCTTCGCAATTCACGTTAAGTTTTCTTGCTTTATTATGTCATTAAAGGTTTAAAATATTTCCGCATACGAAACCTGGAACTTTGTCGTGCGGAGTGTGTCAGACTACATTATTTATTCAGTTCTGTGTCTCAGAGTAAGCTATTTTTCGTGTCTGTTTGCATTCCACCCAAAGACATTCTGCAGTCGCGCTGTCGCTGGACCCAGCGACCTGGAAGCAAATGTCCCGAAGACGCAAGCGGATTATTTGCTATTAAAGATTTTTTTGAAAGAAATGTTCAGCTTAACCGAGCATCAGTCAATAAAATCCAGCCCTCCCAGTCATCTTGCATGGCACAACGGCTGCTCGAAACAAGCTCGATATCAAGGAAACAAACAGGTGAGTATTATTACGCTCTCGAACTTGTAGTAATCTAAGCCTCCACGACAACAGCTGCGGATTACGTGTGAGTTGTTGTGGGCCATCTGCATCCCTTAATGCGTGACGTCCTCCCTGACAGCAATAGCACCGCCCAGCAGGAAAACTGTCACGAGGCCAAACTGTGCTGCAGCGGCTTGAAGTGGCCGATAGCAAACTTACGTTGATGTCTTTGCCCCAAACTCGCTTGATCGGAACCCTATGGAACACATCTGGGATGCTAGCGCGCGTCACTTCCACAGACAGAAACCACAAACCTCCGAAAACCTGTCAAGCACTTGTCGAATCCAACCCACATAGGATCGCTGCTTGTACTGTGTTCCAAAGATGAACCAACGCGCTATTAAGAAGGTAGTCGTAATGTTTTGGCTCAACACTGTACAAACGTAATTTTGCAAACAGATTTTCCCAAGTTGAGAATTATGCCGTTTCTTTTTTATTATTGTGTACGAGAACGTGCCTGGCGCCATAGTTTGAGGCAATTAGTGGTCTGGTGGTATAGCCAGCGGTCCGTTGATTACTGTCACACGCGGCTAGCGTTATCTTGCCATGGAGCGCGCCACCGGACTTGCAAAAATTATATCGCAGTTTAAATGCATAACATGGTGCAAAACCGCCGCATGGCGCCGTTATCGCGAAACCGTTCTGCTCCGGTCCGACGGCCAAGTTGAGTTAGGCACCTGAGAAAATACGCCTGCAATCAGGTGGGACTGTGCCTCTAGAGTTGGTTAGAGCGCGTAGGGAATATCAAACTATAAATAATTCGTCTGCTTTCTCATCTCCAGTGTGAAAAAAACTAAAATTCATAGTAGAGGGAACTTCTTGTATTACGTGTTGCAGTTTCCGCCATTTAAAGTAGCAGTTCAGACTGAAGAAAAATAACAGCTTGCGAGCGAGCCGTAGATATTATCGTCTTGTCGATGTGTAAGCAGGTTGAAAATATTAATAATTTCCACTCTTAACTTCAGTTATGTTTTCTGTACGAATTTTTGGGGTCTATGAGATATTCGGAAGTAAGTCTACTCAAATTTCATACGATTACGTTACTGTCTTCTACGATTCAAACATATATTTTACTTTCCGTGATGCCCTTGTTTGTCCATTACAGTTATGATATGGATCCTAAAAATCAGGACAGTATTCTGTTATAACCGTAAACATTTCAGCGGGCAATTTTTTTAACACTATACGGATGACTGACATTTACTTTACCTATAAATGAATCGTTTTAGTCCTTTGATTCTACATTTCCACACGTTGATGCTGCAATGTAATCATATAGTAAGACATACAAGTTCCTATTTATGAAATTAAACATTACCATATTTCATTTCTACATTACGTAGCTTGCACAGCTTTTAAATCTTTGTTCAGCAATATTACTTTATTAATATTTTCATCACAGCGATATTTTGTCAAAATCATATCACATGTTAGTACAATTTTCATCAGATGACATCTGTTGTTTTTTATATAGAAAGCAGGTTTATTCTACGTGCATTGTACAGAAGGAGGAAAGAACTCAGAGTTCGACGATTACCGTCATGTGATTAAATTGGCCGTCTTATACCATGATTACTTTCATGAACGATAAAACATGTTGTAACACTACCAATGGAAACCAAGTACCCAAATATTCAAAGTAAAATACACCACGCAACATTTTAATTGTAACTAATATATGTGTGAAGATGTTTACTGATGTATATCTTTCATTCATCGAAAAACAACTTTTAATCACGAACATCGTCGTTCTCAGTTAATGTCAGTTATGTTGAAATGATCGCAGTAGCGGTTTCTTTAATGATAGGCCGACATTCAAATAAAGAATGTAGATTGTCGGTACATTTTCGTTTTCTCGCACTATGAAATCTACTTTCAGATTCCATGCGAAAAAGGAGAATAAATTTTTATGGTCATCTTCTCAGAATGAATTCCAACAGATTAACTAAACAAATCTTTGACTTCTTCCGTAACCGAAAAACGAAGCCCAACTGGTTTAAAGAAACTGAGAAAGACCTAGTGGAATTAAATATTTCAGAAAATTCGCTTATTGATCGAACTGCTAAATTAATTACTAAAGATGAAAACATAAGGTCCCAAGACAAATCCACACAAAAGTTCTAATCCTTTATCTCGGAAGAAGAGAGGAGAAGAAGATCAGAAAGAATGAAGAAATACTGGGCCCTAAGAAAAGAACAACGCACAAAGAAATGATTGATCCAGCGTACCCCAAAGAGGGTGAAACGAAAGAAGAAAGAAAGGAATCTACTCACGTCACGGAAGATGATTTACTAATTAGTCACTGATTTACGTTACAAAAAAGTTGCTTTTATTTCACTCACATCTTCTCTGTTTAAAGATACACTGGACGGAAGTGGGATATCGTGGATCTAATTATAATTTATTTTTTTGAAGCTGCTGGACTACTATTTGTGAGGACCGAGACTGAAATTTGAGCTTGTGTTTCCCCTCTGATGACCTCGTTATCGGTGGAACGTCAAACACTAATCCTGAAACGTCCCCTTAGAACAATTGTACATGACTGTGCTTAAACTGACACACAATATTTTTAGCGCAACGCAATCTGACTTTCAAAAATCCCTACAAAAGAATGGCCCTGACTAACATTAACCTATACGTTTCACAAATCACTTACCTCACCAAAAATCTTCGTTACTCGAACTACTGCAATACAGCGAGCGCCACTACTGCCAGCTAAATAAAAGATTAAAACTACTGAAGGCACTAACTACTAATAGGCATAGTTAGCAAATGAAAGATTTTGATAGAGAACAAACAATGTATTTACCTTACTAGTGTTGAAAAGTCATAATATATATAGCAGTTCATGACATCCAGTCTTACAAATTTCAAAACTCCGCCATCTCTCTCCCCACATCCACCACTGCTGGCGGCTCACCTCCAACTGCGCAACGCCATGCGCTGTTCACATCCAGCTGCCCAACACTACAATGGCCAACAACAATGCAAACCAGCCACAGACTGCACGCAGCACAACCAGTGATTTTCATACAGAGCGCTACGAGGCGTTACCAATATAAAAACCTAAACAGACTACTTACATAGCCCCCATGCTGCCCACAAAAAATTTTACAAATTGTGTTGGGCAACGGCCAATAATGATTTGATAAAATTTTTCATAATTACAATAACGAAGATATCAAATGCACACACTTATTGATACAATGTTGGTGAAAAACTAAAATTTTCTCACAGTCCATAAAGACAGTCCTGATCATTCATCACAGTAAAATTGCAGTGTTTTTCCTAAAGTCTGAGCAGTAAAAGAAAATGCACACGGAAGTAGTGGATTTCCATGCAGTCTTGACGAAGTAGTGTTGTCCTTCCAACGGAAAGACAGTGATGACTCTCGACATGCAGACTGGTAATGGGCCACAACAGAGCAAACCCACAACAGAGTCATTCGAAGTTTTGAAGAATATTGGTAGGTAGGTCATCACAGAGTAGATCCACTGTAGTCCTGGTAGAGATTACGGTATTGGTGGGCCACCAGAGGTGCAGACCCACTGCAGTCCTTGTAGAAATAATGGTATTGGTGGGTCATCAAAGATGCAGACCCACTATAGTCCTTGTAGAGATGGCCAGCAGCCATTTGTTTGACTGTGCAGGTGCACAATCACCATTGAAGAGTCTTGCGGATTAGCAAGTCCATAAACCACCACTTGTGCACTCACAAAGTTTTTTTTTCTAATTGTCCTTAGAACCATCAATGCTGTTAACCAGTCCCTTGCTGAATTATTAACACACGTGCAAACACAAACAGTCCCTACTTCACACATATTGTCCATATACTATGACCAACAGAAACGTGTGCAGTGAAATGTAATTTACAAGTTAATAATATGATGAACTGGTGACAATTACAATTTTATAACATGAGAATACAATTACAAAGATACAGAAAACATCATTAAAAACATAATAATACAGATAACATTTGTAGTAACACAGACTTTACAAAAGAATAGAAATAAACATATACATCAGTGTTACAAGAATTATGACATAAGTAAATAAATAAAATAATGAGAATAGTTTTCGTAACATTAATTTCACACATGAGAATTGAAACAGAACTGAATTAATAATGTGTAAACATCTTTACAAAGAAAATGACATATTATAAATGCAAATTATATTTGAGGATAACAGTATTCCTCGTCATAGTGAATGTAGCTTAGTACCAGAAAAATTCTACAACATAAATCATATTAGCTAAACACATAAAGACAGGAAAAACACAAATACACAAGGGTACACAAACATATAGCGGAATAATAGAAAAGGAAAGGACAGGGTTTGTTTTACTGCAGTATTTTGCAAACAAAACTTTCTTTATTTCTTGGAGATCTCCCTTCATTCATCATTATTCCCAAAAAGTCCTATCTATACCTGCTTTCTGTATTCTATTCATATTTCTTTCAAAATAATTATTTCTCAGTGTACAATACTCATTTTGGCCCAAATCTTTTTTGTATGACTTCTCAATGCATTTCTTCCAATTCATCATAGTTAGTTTCTTATATAGTCTACCCCCTCTTAAGCAAACTTAAATCTACTGAGCTCAGATGCTAAACTAAGGGACGAGGCAATGCAGCACAAAACAATTAACACAAACAGCAATGACAAAAAAATGGAAATAGGCGAAGCAAGCAGCATTATAGAAGTTACCAAAGCAATTGCAATATTGCAGCTAATATAAGGCAATGTGCAGCAAACAATAAAAATAAATCAGTAGTAAAACTGGCTTAACAGAGTAATACAAATTCAATAACATTATGCTTGGCAAAGAGCAGCAGCAAATGCAATAACTTATATCTAAACATGACAAAGCTCAAGCAGAAAAAATATTACACTAAAAATGGCCATGTCTAATACCTATGTCACATCTTAAAACTAGAGTGATGCATCACAAAAACTTACTCTGCAAGAAAGTTACCAAGTCATTAAAAAAATTATTTATGCAATTCCTGTGAAGAGAAATGTCTATTTGTGCTCTCTTGTCTAAGAAAGTATATCATAAACGTATTCTTTACTGGGTCTGTAGACAGAAAATAGTGGTATTAGTACATCTATTAAATTTTATAATAACCAATGCTGCAGTGCAGCTAGAAACTAGATATTAAAGAAAATGAGTAAATATGTACAAAGGAAGGCATGAAACATCATTCATTAGCCATATGGCATTTCATAAGGTAGTAAAAAAAATCTCTTAACTAGAAAGACAGTAGTCATAATCAGATGTATAGACATAAAAATATTTCTTGTCATTTCATTAGGCATTTCAATAAATATCATAAATTAAGAGCTCCACAGTGTTATCATATGTTTTCAAGTTTGAGCATGTATTTGCGATGCTTTCTACAAAGGAATGTCAATAGTGAGGATAATGGCCCCCTTTTTTTCCACCTGTGCCTCTGTAAGACACACACTAATGGCTTTTTTCCAGGTGACTGTCGCGCAGCTGGGTGCCCACGACGCATTACGTGAAGGTGGTCACTTAACTTTCTTACCGAAATATTTACGACACCAGTTTGCATTACAGTGACAGTCTCATATAAAAAGTTTCACAGGTCGAGAATTTGCGTTGCAAATGTGTAGAAACAAAATTCTATGAATAAACAGTGTGCAAAAAATTTTCGCCTGCATTGTGCTACATTCACACATTTACACACATTTCATAACTCCTAAAGTACGATTCTTGGTTCCCAACATCCTTTTTCACAAACCAGAGTCCCTAAACACTACTCATTATTCCTTATCTTATTACACATATACATATTCGTCGACACTTCTTCAGTATTTCATCTTAATAAATACGTAGCATAATCAAATTCTTCATATAGCATCAGCTTATTGATCATAAACATACCTCAACAGCATAATACACATCGTTGTCGTAATAATATCATAACATCTCAGTCAATTTTCAAAATCGTCTTAGCTTCCTCCAATAATTTCAAAACCTAAAAAAAATTCTCTGCTCATTTCAATAGTGTCATCTACCTCAAACGTACTTTAAAAATCATGATGTCATACCAAATACATTATTCAAAGCTCTCATAGTATCACAATGGTTCTGAAAAAATATGAACAGTTCACACAGTACAGACAAAATACAGTTTCATAAGTGTGAAGTTATCCAACTGTGTAATTGTGTAAACGTGTCACTGATGTAGTAAAAAAAAATGTTTGTCTCTCAGTTAAATGATCAGATAGCTGTGTAATTCTGTGTTAGAGAAATATGGTACCGATGTCTAAAGTTGTATAAGCCAATACCGTATTAGCTAGGGCTCCTTGTGTTTCTCTTTTGTATTGCGTATTAATTTGATTCTGATTATGTTTGAATTTCTTAATTTGTTCGCACTCTTCTGTGTCATTAAAGACTACCGGTTTTGTATAATTCAGATTATCATTTACCTTTGTAGATAAGTTAGTGAACTGATCCGAAAGTTCGGCTACTTTCTCCGATAGTGAACACATTTCCTCAGTGTGTTTCTCTGAACCAAGTTTCAGAGTCTCCATTTGTGTTGAAATCGTATCTACTGTGTCATTTAAGTTTTCCTAAGTTTTTGCAAGTTGCGTAACCGAATCGGTAGATGCAACTGAGTCAATTTTAGCTTGCAAGGTGTCGTGATTTTCATGAACAGTAGTTTGCAGTTCTTTTATGGCTGCTTCGTGATTCTGTAATGCATTTTCATGATGCGAAAAAATAGGTTGGAAATGCTCACAAATTTGTGTTTTTACGTCATTACAGACTTTTTGACATTCCGATTCAATGTTATGTAACTCAGTAGTTAAACCTTCACGTGTTTGTTCAAGTGTGGTGTCTAACTTCCGAAGATTTTGTTCCATTGTGCCTAACTGTTGCTGTGTTTGTCTCTGGTGTTGTTCCATTGTGTCTAACTTTTGAAGCTTTTGCTGTGTTTGTCTCTGATTTTGTTCCACTGTGTCTAACTTTCGAAGATTTTGTTCCATTGTATCTAACTTTTGAAGCTTTTGCTGTGTTTGTCCCATTTGTTGTATTAATTGTAATAACAGTGCACTGGTGTCTGAAACATGTTCCTCAGTGCTTTTCGGCAATGAATTTGTACCGGCAACATTCAGATTTTGACAAGCAGAAAATGTGTCTTGACTTATTTGAGAAAACGGTGAGGACCCAAAACCTGAATCTACAGTATTTACGAGATTGTGTCCTGTCCTTTAGGATTCCTAAGGGGAGTTATTGCCGACCGATCGATCGATTATGCTTCCCTGTTCACTAATTGTTTCACTGTCTACGCCATTATTTTCCGCCCGCACCATTTCCCTATGCACAATTACCAACTCACTAGTTTGAACATTAGTTAATTCATTACACAGTGGCGCTAACACACTGCTTTCGTCTTCACTGTCATTTCTCAGTTTACTTTGGAGCCTAGAATTACCTTTTTCTCACGCCATTATTGTCACAATATTTCACACGACAACACAGAAAAACACAATTTGAAGAGCAAAACAAGAAAACACATTAACATAACATTGAAAATAATATCTAGTTAATTGCAAGCGCAGCTGCGAAATACTTCGTGCAAATCTACATGCATGCCACAACTGTTTTACTGTACAACAATGAAAGACTGCAACTACAAAGGAGATTCTCTCTACAATTACGCGCTAGCAGTAAACAAAATCTACACTAATTACACAAACTACAAGAAAAAAATCAGAAGATTCCAGTGAGGTATCCTCGGCTAAGGGTCGACATATGAAACGTCCCCTTAGAACAATTGTACACGACTGTGCTTGAACTGACACACAATATTTTTAGCGCAACGCAATCTGACTTTCAAAAATCCCTACAAAAGAATGGCCCTGACTAACATTAACCTATACGTTTCACAAATCACTTACCTCACCAAAAATTTTCGTTACTCGAACTATTGCAATACAGCGAGCGCCACTACTGCCAGCTAAATAAAAGATTAAAACTACTGAAGGCACTAACTGCTAATAGGCATAGTTAGCAAATGAAAGATTTTGATAGAGAACAAACAATGTATTTACCTTACTAGTGTTCAAATGTCATAATATATATAGCAGTTCATGACATCCAGTCTTACAAATTTCAAAACTCCGCCATCTCTCTCCCCACATCCACCACTGCTGGCGGCTCACCTCCAACTGCGCAACGCCATGCGCTGTTCACATCCAGCTGCCCAACACTACAATGGCCAACAACAATGCAAACCAGCCACAGACTGCACGCAGCACAGCCAGTGATTTTCATACAGAGGGCTACGAGGAATTACCAATATAAAAACCTAAACAGCCTACTTACAATCCATAACCATTCTTAAAACGGTACTACTTAGATATTAGTTTTGAAATTTTGCGTTCTGTGACGTTAAATCATTGTCCTAGAAACCATTAAGAGCTCCAGACATCATTTTGTAAAAAATTGTAGGTAAAAGACTGTTGATCTTCAGACAATCTGAGTAAGTTGTGCAACTATTTTCGAAAGAAAAGTGTGTCACAGCGACGTTTTCGGGACTGGGTTGGTACAGTCGCGGCACAGTCCTTGTGACACTGACACCCTAAGAATGCGTTTCAGGTACTATGTTCATTCAGTATTAGTTTAAGTGTGACGATGATGAGCTGATTTTGTATTTATCTTTCGACAATGGCACTATGGCTCCATGATATTAGGACGTGGTTTTTGAAACAGATCTGAAGGTAGTCTGAGGACCTAACATTTTGTGATCGTAGATGGAAGTAAAGAAATTTATTCTGCACTTTCTGGATCACTGTTCGATTCGCGATCATGTCGCAGCTTGTGAAATTACGGGTAGTTTTAAATCTTTTAAGATACATGTTGCAGTGATCAATTTGAAAACGACACGGACGATGCCTTAATGTGTTCATACAAGACATAGACCCTTACTTTTTGCTCTGGCGAGAGCACCCGCCCATTTGTTATATCAGTGGCCCACACATTTCGGTACGAGATATTTTAACGAAGTGCGTTTTATATTCGGAAGTGAGGGGGTCAGTAGACGTAAGTGGCGAGTTGCCCTCTATTTTAGCTCATGACGAGTGTGGGCTGTGTTTTAAAATTTTGTGATTTACCCAGACTTCAGTGTGAACTAGCAGACTGAAGTGTGTTGCAAAGCAACTGACTCATCCTTTGTTAGTCCAGTGATCATCCAGCCGGGATACATCTTTATTTTAGATGTATTTCAGATATACTGCCGCGTTTTGTGTCTCTTAATTAATAGTTTAAAAATAAAGATTACATTGGTTTAAGTTTGTGTATGTGGGGTGGGGGGGAGGGGGGTGGGGGGGTGGGGGGTGGGCATACTGGAATGTTTAACTCGGTGTCTATTCAGAATGAGATTTTCACTCTGCAGCGGAGTGTGCGCTGATATGAAACTTACTGACAGATTAAAACAAACTGTGTCCCAGACCAAGACTCGAACTCGCGACCTTTGCCTTTCGCGGGCAAGTGCTCTACCAACTGAGCTATCGAAGCACGACTCAAGACCCCTCCTCACATCTTTAATTCCGTCAGTACCTCGTCTCCTACCTTCCAATCTTCACAGAAGCTCTTCTGCGAACCTTGCAGAACTAGCACTCCTGGAAGAAAGGATATTGCGGAGACATGGCTTAGCTTCTGTGAAGTTTGGAAGGTAGGAGACGAGGTACTGGCAGAATTGAAGCTGTGGGGACGGGTCGTGAGTAGTGCTTGGGTAGCTCAGTTGGTAGAGCATTTGCCCGCGAAAGGCAAAGGTCCCGAGTTCGAGTCTCGGTCTGGTACACAGTTTTAATCTGTCAGGAAGTTTCAGTGGCTATCATTCTTGGGTTAAACGTCATTGGGGGAAACATGGTATGGATTGCGGTGGCACCTCTGGTGCAGAGAAGACTAAACCTCCTTGGCTGGTGGTTCCAGCTGAATCAACCCTGTATTCTGCAGCAACTTGGTGTTGTCGGAAGGCTGGCTTACATACGAATTCAGGTACCCAAACCTTCGTATCGCCTCAGGCAGCAAAATAAACTCGTCCACGATTACATCTGCTACGGAGCCTAGGCGATACCTGGAATAGTCATGGAATCGTGGCGGTTCCAGGAACGCCGAAAATATTTGCGAACATCAGACGAATGTGGGTTTTTATATTGGCAAAAGTATTGCTTTGGTTTTGTAACGTGGTTGCTGTGCTTTCCGGAAGAAAACTATATTGGAAATTCATCTGGGACGACCTAGCAAGGCAGTGGGAGGCGGCAGGGGAGCCGAGTGACCAATGTGAGCTCGGTTTTATGGATTTTGGTGAGGCGACCAATTAAAAGCAGAAGAAGATGAAAAGTGTGGCCGAGTGCAGTAGTACGGGAGGCGCTGTCAGACGGTGTTGGGTTGGGGTTGACGGCCGCAACAGCGAATGGGGTGTGCGGATTGCGGCAGAGGCGATAGTATCAGCTTGTGGAGAGTGTTGGCAGTTAGACTTGGAGCAACAGAAAGCAGAGTCACTGTGAAAGGTCGAGCGCTGAAGTAAACTTTCTGCAGTATATTCACAGATGGAAGTAAAAGTAAGTCTATTGGGTAGAAGACTGACGCATATGTATTTTTCTGTTTAAGTAGCTATCAGGAAGGACTCATCATATCTAAGGGTGTAACTGAAGCTAAATTAAATCTTCCATTTCAGAGAGTCAGTAAAACATCAGCACTTTTAATTTATGTTGTCGTGCCCTTTAAGCAGGTAGGCTTTTCAAAAAATGTTCAAATGTGTGTGAAATCTTATGGGACTTAACTGCTAAGGTCTTCAGTCCCTAAGCTTAAACACTACTTAACCTAAATTATCCTAAGGATAAACACACACATTCATGCCCGAGGGAGGACTCGAACCTCCGCCGGGACTAGCCGCAAAGTCCATGACTGCAGCGCCCTAGACCGCTCGGCTAATCCCGCGCGACTAGGCTTTTCAACTTCAAGTGTTTTTTAGGTACTTTGTGTTCTACATTTCTTTTTCAACGTGTGCCATAATATTTGTCTGATAGTCTATTTTTATTCGTAGTAGTCAGTCTTCCAGCGTTGTTTTCCGTGCAGTTCACCTCGAAAGGTGCGCAATTAATGGTTATGAAAGATGTAAACATCATCAGAAATGACAGTTTATTTGGTATAATTTACAGTTTATTTGGAATGTTTGGTACTATGAGCATCTTTGCATGACTGAACACATGAATGATATATATTCTTTGGCTACCAGAGGTCGTAAGGCTCGGGTGAGCAAATGAGTCGGAAGGAGTTGTTGGCGAGAGAGGGAGAAAGAGTGTTGTATCGTGGTACAATGAGGAGCTTCAATGGCAGAAGTACCGCACGAGAACAGAGATGCTCCCTGATGTAATTGAGGATAGAAAAATATTTTGACATTATTTTACAGAGTGACGACACTTTTGGAAGAAGTTTTATCTGCTGCAAGAGCTAATCGCCAAATACTCTACTGTAAAGATTTCGTTGTGTCTAAAAATTTCTACTTGTTGATATCCAGGGTGAAAAACCGTCATGTTTTCAGTATCCTAATTAGATTCCTCCCTCCGCTTTTAGTTAATCTATTGAAAGACGGCGGTGCCTTCCGAGCAGGCCACTGCCGTGGTAATTCAGCATTTCCCCTTTCATTTTGTTTCGCCTTTGGTGTATCTAAATTTTCACTGACTGTTATTAATCTTATGGACTATTAGGGTTAGGGTAAACCACTGATTGATCTCACAGTACATGACTCGAGTAGCAGTAGTAGAATTAAGCTCGCCTATAGAGACAGATTTTTGGACGCTGTAGGTGACCATTGCATTAGGGGCAGCTTTAGAACTTTCCGTGAGCAGCAAGAGAGTTCGCGGATTCTTTTGCAGTCGCCAAAATTGACCGTGGGCCATGCAGGCAGTGGTTTATGGGTGGTTTATGGGCCGCCGTTCTGGCGGACGGCCTTGTTCCGCTAGGGGCCAAACAGGAGGGTGGGAACGCCGTGCCTGAATGCGAAATGACGCTTCTTTAGAAACTGGCGGCGCCGGGCAACCTGGCGCCAGCCTAACCACTTTACTAGTGAGTGGACGTGGTGTGGGAGTCTGGTCTCCTTATCCCGTGTGCGGGTCCAGGTAAAGCGCCCAGCTTATGTGTTTATTACAAGAACAGCGTACCTTGCGAGAGGGGACGACGAATTTCTCCGGACGTCGCGTTTCTTAGATGCCACTGCGCCTCGCCAAAACGGCGCCCACTAAATAGTTTTATGGAGACAGAGCTTATTTTTACTAGGAAACTTCCTTATCTTGTGAAATGCGCCGAGAGTTTGGCTGCAGGACCTCCAGGCGTTGCGTGCTGTTTTTTCGGAGAACAAAATGTGTACTCCACTGCAGTGATTGGTTGAGGAATATCGGGTCTCCTTGCTTGAAAACATGATTGGCGCGGTAATCACAGCTGCGTCATGATAGGTTTTTTGGAGGGTTTTGAGCAACGGAGAGGCAGGGACTTTCTTCTCGACTGATGCGGAGTACGGTCGCTAGAGCTCTTCCATTTCTACAGAGAGAGCAGTTTGTAAAGAAGTTCGGACACTCAGGAGAAACTTCATATTTTAGATGACGTGAGACAATTACTGGCGGACGTGGGGTCCATCTCTCGCAGTACGACGCTTCGTCAGCGTTCGCAAGCAGATGACAGAATCTCGTCTTTCAGCGGCTATATCAGTAACGTCGTGCAGCGTCGTCAAATTCAGAAGTCTATCAATCATTTTCACGACCACCTTTTTTTCATAGCAGCCTCGTACTCGCCGTAGTCACTCCCAGTGTCCATTGAATGCTTAATTACATTATGACGCGAGAGACCAATCAGTGAGCAGAGTGTGCTTGCCTAGACCGGAATCCTTCCACTTACAGAAGACAGTCTCATTTACACATAAATTCCAGTTAGGTTCCCCAAGTCTACTGCCAACCAACCTGAGTTTGTGTTAATGAAATGTTATACAGTTGAAGTTTCTGCTTATATGTTTGTTCTCTCTTGTCCTTGATATTAGTTAGTAAATCTCTTTCTGATACCATAGGTCCCTGTTATCAATTTTTCAACGACAACAATTCTCATTCCCTATGATGTCATTTATTTTGTTGTGGATTTGAAGTAATTAAATTAATTTTATGTCTTTGTGATCCACACTGGGGCCACTAGTCAGATTTCCTTGCGCTATTGATAAACGTGGCATCTCTTGGGTGTGATGGTTAAGACTTTTTTGTCGTTTGGCAGACGAGAACTGCCGCCACCACAGGCTAGCTTGCAGTATTTTATTTAAAAAGGGTAAGAGTAAATGTTGTGTAATTTTAATATTATGTACATAAGTAATTTCTATGTACTGTGACAATGTAAAGGAAGGATTATAGTTCATGTTAGTGCTAGTCTGTTTTGTGTTATTAAAAGGATTTTATATAATTTCAAAATACTTTCCTGTTATTTATAAATATTTCATGTAGCCTCATGATCAGCTGAAAGATAGATTTGGCAAAAACTGCACCGTCACACCTTGCACTGTTGCATGGACAGTGAACTATATTTTCAGAGAGGGAACAGATGTTTAATTTGCTGATGCAGCCTGATAAATAAAATATACAGTTTGCTGCACAGCGGTTTATTTCAGGTAAATGCGAATCACCTCTTCACAGTCTTGCAGAGTGCAGACTGAGCAGAATCGAGTTACTCGTTGCAAGGTAAGACTCTACTGTAGGGCTTAAATGACTTTTCTGAGAGAAAATTAAGAACAGTATTCAATTACAAATTTCATATAGATGCAGTTCATGTGTTTTTCTAACAGGGCACATTTTTCTTACGTAACAGTCAGTCATTGTATGCGACTATTCCATGATAATGATTATTCGGAGTGTTATTGATAACCATTCTGTATTTTCAGTTTCATTGACAGACAGTCAGATACATTTTGTTCTAATTGGTATCACATATATCAAATGTAAATTGGATAAATACGTTTGTGTTAAAAATTAAAGTGACAAAGGCAATTCTAGATCAGAATATATAATCGGAATTTAAAGTTTTTGCTTTCACACTGCTAGCGAGAGGTTTTGGCGCACACTGTTTCCAATTAACAAACTCGAACGTAAAAGTCTCAGCCTATGAGTGTGTGTTGGGTTATCACGAGTGTCAGAATGGCCTATCATTCCCATTTAAAATAATTACCTTTGTCTCAGGTAGTGAACCATTTACGGTGAGGGTGGCGACCTGATTGATTTCTCTTGGTCCGCAGCTCGTGGTCGTGCGGTAGCGTTCTCGCTTCGCGCGCCCAGGTTCCCGGGTTCGATTCCCGGTGGGGTCAGGGATTTTCTCTGCCTGGTGATGACTGGGTGTTGTGTGATGTCCTTGGGTTAGTTAGGTTTAAGTAGTTCTAAGTTCTAGGGGACTGATGGCCATAGATGTTAAGTCCCATAGTGCTCAGAGCCATGTGAACCATTTTTTGATTTCTGTTAGAGATGTTGGTGGCGACTGAAAGCGGCAGCTGAACTTCAATGTATTGAATAGGGTAGCTAAATAAAGGGGTAGAATGCCACAGTACAACTATGATGTTGCTCCCTAGGAACCTGATATGTTTCAATTAATTTTCAAAATTTTATCGAATTCTCTTAAGTACAATAGTTTGTTCAATATCTTCTGTAAGGTAGCTACATAAAGGGGTAGAACGGCACAGTACAAAAATGATCTTGCTCCTTAGGGAACTGATATATTTTAATTAATTTTCAAAATTTTATGGAATTTTCTTAATTACCCTGGTTTCTTAAAGATTTTTGGAAGGGAGTTAAAAACGGTATAACATATCATCATCATCATCATCATCATCATCGTTATCATCATTACTGTTATTATTTCCTCCCTTGTACACTCCTGGAAATGGAAAAAAGAACACATTGACACCGGTGTGTCAGACCCACCATACTTGCTCCGGACACTGCGAGAGGGCTGTACAAGCAATGATCACACGCACGGCACAGCGGACACACCAGGAACCGCGGTGTTGGCCGTCGAATGGCGCTAGCTGCGCAGCATTTGTGCACCGCCGCCGTCAGTGTCAGCCAGTTTGCCGTGGCATACGGAGCTCCATCGCAGTCTTTAACACTGGTAGCATGCCGCGACAGCGTGGACGTGAACCGTATGTGCAGTTGACGGACTTTGAGCGAGGGCGTATAGTGGGCATGCGGGAGGCCGGGTGGACGTACCGCCGAATTGCTCAACACGTGGGGCGTGAGGTCTCCACAGTACATCGATGTTGTCGCCAGTGGTCGGCGGAAGGTGCACGTGCCCGTCGACCTGGGACCGGACCGCAGCGACGCACGGATGCACGCCAAGACCGTAGGATCCTACGCAGTGCCGTAGGGGACCGCACCGCCACTTCCCAGCAAATTAGGGACACTGTTGCTCCTGGGGTATCGGCGAGGACCATTCGCAACCGTCTCCATGAAGCTGGGCTACGGTCCCGCACACCGTTAGGCCGTCTTCCACTCACGCCCCAACATCGTGCAGCCCGCCTCCAGTGGTGTCGCGACAGGCGTGAATGGAGGGACGAATGGAGACGTGTCGTCTTCAGCGATGAGAGTCGCTTCTGCCTTGGTGCCAATGATGGTCGTATGTGTGTTTGGCGCCGTGCAGGTGAGCGCCACAATCAGGACTGCATACGACCGAGGCACACACGGCCAACACCCGGCATCATGGTGTGGGGAGCGATCTCCTACACTGGCCGTACACCACTGGTGATCGTCGAGGGGACACTGAATAGTGCACGGTACATCCAAACCGTCATCGAACCCATCGTTCTACCATTCCTAGACTGGCAAGGGAACTTGCTGTTCCAACAGGACAATGCACGTCCGCATGTATCCCGTGCCACCCAACGTGCTCTAGAAGGTGTAAGTCAACTACCCTGGCCAGCAAGATCTCCGGATCTGTCCCCCATTGAGCATGTTTGGGACTGGATGAAGCGTCGTCTCACGCGGTCTGCACGTCCAGCACGAACGCTGGTCCAACTGAGGCGCCAGGTGGAAATGGCATGGCAAGCCGTTCCACAGGACTACATCCAGCATCTCTACGATCGTCTCCATGGGAGAATAGCAGCCTGCATTGCTGCGAAAGGTGGATATACACTGTACTAGTGCCGACATGGTGCATGCTCTGTTGCCTGTGTCTATGTGCCTGTGGTTCTGTCAGTGTGATCATGTGATGTATCTGACCCCAGGAATGTGTCAATAAAGTTTCCCCTTCCTGGAACAATGAATTCACGGTGTTCTTATTTCAATTTCCAGGAGTGTATTTGTCGAATTAGGGCTTGTGCTCTGTAATTAACATCTTCGTTAACGGAACGTTAACCCACACTATTTCTTGCATTTCGTTTTTCGATTCAGTGGGTTCACTGCTTCTGCAGTTTATCCAGTCGTAATAATGCGAAAGTTTGTGGCTACGCATGCTACGTAATGGTGAAGTGGTACGAGTGGCCTAGGCTCAGGGGTCCTGTAGGCTTATGACGTCACTATCTACAAGATGTCGCTTCGCCACAACCGCAGCCGTAATAAAGAGGTTCTGAGCTGAAACCTAACATTAAAGTTCCCAGATGGCGGCACAGTGGAGAAGAGAAAGCTGTATTGCTTTAATGAATGTATAGAGGGAAGAGTTGGTCTTCTATATTGAGAAAACCTCTAGTTATTACAATAAACGTTTGCCTTTTAAACAGATATTTTTACACCACAGGCTTGCAGTGGGTGATAGTTTCGGTAGATGGACCAGCCATCCTTGCTGCCTACTTTCCAATGTTCGTCCACGCGATCGGTCGTGTACGCCATATGAGAGGTGCTTAATGCCAGTGACACGCACATACGCAGCTGCTGTCGCCAACATGGGAAACCCACCGCTTGATATGCAACGGCCTGCCTCTCACATGTATTCAGCCAATCCCTCAAGAGACTGATTACCACTTCGTAACGACTTGCAACTATACACTCCCATCAGAGACCACCTGGCAATGTTCCGTTTGTGTCTGAGAAACAATAACTAGAAACCATACTCAAGTTGGAGACATCTCACTCTGAAGCTTTAAGATGAAGTGTGCTGTACCAGTCTCTATGAGGAAGTCCCTGCTATCATTCTCCTGGAGCAAGTGCGCTCTGAGACGTCTAGAGGAGAAGTGTATTCTTTATCGCTTCTACAAAACTTAGCTGGTTCTGCCAGTAGTAGAATTTGTGATGGTCAGTTGTAACAGACAGTAATTCCCTACTCTTACAGATTCTGCTTTGTTTAACCAATGAAATACATTTCTCCCTTGGAGTGGGATAGAAGGTAGAAAATCTCCCCATTATGTAACAGAATTCTAACAATTGCCAACGAGAAGGCATGCACGTATACATGTGTGGCAATTTTCCGCCAGTACCAAAATAATTGCTATGAGCCGATCAGGGATCTCCTTAACAAATTTGGAACAATAATTTCAGCTCACCTCCTTCAGGCCTAACGATGGGCTTCCATGCTAGCAGCATAGTGTTTTCTCTTATCCTTCAGATCTTATCTTTGCTAAAAGACATTCTCTGTGCTTCATGTACAATAAAACTTTATAATCGGCTTGGCTGCCTTCGCTTGGCGCACCTGCTGCGTTTGGATGGCGAGTGCTCTTTTCTGCATGTACCTGGCTGAGAATTTGGCTTTCAGCAGAAATATGTTTGTGTTCTCACCTTATTCCAGCCAGCTAAAAGCCCTAGGCTGCAGCATATTACAAAACTCCTTCACTGTACCAAAAGGGAAAGAGATAGGGGGAAATTGGAATTGTATTACTTGGCGTTTATTATTATTCCTTGCAGCTTTCATGCAGTATTAGTGATTCAATTTGATTTACTAGTTGGGTCTGCCTATTGGATTATTAAATATATTAGGTGACAGTCTTGGAAAAAAGCTGCCATGTAACATAGTTTATAGGAAAATATTTGATCAATAACTATGAAAATGAATCGCAAAGAAGAAGAGACACGACATATGCCCACATGGTATGTTAACAAGCACCAACAATAAACTTAATAATTTCTAGAAGATTCCAACGGAGAAGCCATCTGATGAGAATGAAATAGGATCAAGTGGTTTCAAGAATATTCATGGAAAAATCATTTGGTAAGAGATCAACAGGGAGACCAAGGAGCACATAGGTAACTTAAACTAAAACACTACGGAACAGGATGGGCGTAAATGGCTGGTTCTAGGTTCTAGGGGCTACAGTCCGGAACCGCGCGACCGCTACGGTCGCAGGTTCGAATCCTGACTCGGGCATGGATGTGTGTGATGTCTTTAGGTTAGTTAGGTTTAAGTAGTTCTAAGTTCTAGGCGACTGATGAGCTCAAAAGTTAAGTCGCATAGTGCTCAGAGCCATTTGAACCATTTGTTATTATTGTAATATTATGGGACTGCTTATACACTGCAAAAAAGAGTTAAGGGGTCACTTTTTCGAAACCTTGAAACTGCCTCCCATTTCGAAGCATAAATTTTAAGTTTTGTCGGAGGCGCCTACGACCTTCCTCTGTGCTGGTACGGAAGCTTGGCGCCCGGAGTTGTCACCCTCGGGCTGGGCGATGCATCAAACAACAAGAGGTCCACACATGCAATAAACTTTCATATGAACTGTAAGTGGGATTAGCACCAAAAATTTCAGCACACTTCTGCCCCACGCCACCGTGAATGGTATCAGCAGTGTCAAAGATTTTCAAAAAACATCTTGCACTGTGAACTGTCGTTTTCGATCGCGAAATTGTTTGAATCCACGCCCAAGGGAAAGGAATCGTTTTATTGACGACCTTTATGCGACCTCCTGCGGCCCTTCAGTGTCGGTTCTGAGCGGCCGTGTGTCAGAAATGTTTTCCTCGTCCGCAAATAATAAAATTGCATGATATCAACGCTGGCTGTCACGGTTCCGACTACACGTGGGTAAGAAAAGTTGTGGCGACCTTCTCATCGTTTGACACGTTCGAAGTGGCGTTGGGCGGAATTTTGATAAAATTTGGTGTGAATGGGACATCACTCACCCACCTTAGAGCTCGTACGAAGTTCTGAGCTGTGGCCTGTTTTCCGCATGTCTGGAGACGTTGCTGTTTGTAGCGTCGCCGAAAGCAAGGGCGACGTCGCGGGCCGGCACGCTTTTGCGCCGTTACAGAGGAAGGTTGTATGCAACTTTGAGCCCAATTTCAAACTTATAGGTAGTAATGGGAGGCAATTACGGGGCTTCGGAAAAGAAATTCTTTAAAGTTGTTGTACAGTTTAATTACCCGACCGGATAACCGAGAGCGCTAACGGGACACTAGAAGGCAAGCCAGCCCCATATCGACTTCGTCTCGCAGACCATCGATTAGCCGCGCAGTAGAGTATTTGTACCACAATACTGGCCTATTTTTGATAGGTTTAAACGTTAATTGTAGGCCTGTTCTTTTTTAACTGAATTGTAAATATAAATACAGCTAAACTACTTCATTGCCAATCTTAGAGAGGCACTGGGGATGACTCGGTATCCATTTGTTAGTTTGTCTGGCTACTTTCCACAATTTCAGGACTTTTCGCTTGGAAATTTCAACGTACAATCATGAGATACCCTTAATATGCTTTATAGTTTTTAGTGGTGTTTCGATGACAAGAACGCTCCTGTTGGGGTAACCAAATGCCTCGTCACGTACGTGTTTGTTCCATAAGTAGTTGGCTTACCACAATTCCTCGCATTTGTCTCCTTTTTTTAAATATTCTCTCAAACTAATTCAGTAATTCTAGCTATATGTGCAACAGTATTTCATGTACTTTGTTACATAAACATGCATTGGAGTGTTTATGTTATTATGTGTAGTCTAGGTTAGCGCAGCTGTTACGTTTATTTGTTAATGATTCCGATCACTACAAGCATCTGGTAAAGTTTTTTCGACTTTGGCTCGTGATTTTGTTCATATATAAGATCGTGATATTTTGGGAACGAACGTATAAGACTAACTTTAATGTTTCTTTCCTCTCTATTTATTAAAAAAAAGACACTGATTATGGATTGAAAAGATCACTAAATATGGATAAAGAGTTTTTTAGGTTCAGACGAGTCATACAGATTACGTATTTAGTTTTAAGGTCGTTTGTAATCGAAACACACATGAGTTTTTCGATAAGGTAAATAAAAACAGTATATTAGTTTAAAAAATTTATATTTACGTTGGGGAAATTTAGGGAAGTTATGGCGGTACTCCAGAATAGGTCCGACAAGCACCGACACACATTGAAAATTGCTATATAAAATGAGTAACGAACAAAAATATTGATAGTAAAATTTTTCAATGTCGTTACTGTGTTATAAGTGTAAGTATCCCATGTTTTATATACAAGCTGTTACAATCCTTTAACATGTAGATATTCTTCAGTTTAAAACAATCATTTAGTGAAAACATAAAAAAAATTATTACCAAGGTAATACCTTAATCAAGAAAAAAATTCGCTACAGAAAAATTCTTCTTGGATTATTGCTAGGAGCTAACAGACGCGTCTCAGGCTCCTGAAAATTTAGTTATGAACCCACCAGTTGGTCAGTTACTGTAAAATATAACTGCCATAATCGCTGGGGCAAACTTTAATTTTTGCAATTTTGGCCATGACTTTGGTACAAATACTCCACTGTGCGCCAGTCAACTCGGGTGTGGCATTTAGACCGTTTTGCACATCCAAATACGTAAATTCCGGGCTGACATACACGTCCCACCTTAGTACACAGCACGCAAATACTTCGAAAACGTCATCATACTTGCACAGGAGATCTATGCTGGAGACAGACAGATGGGGCACACAGATTCTCTTTCCGGACTGCGGAGTGAAGTAGTAGGAAGGGCATCCGGCACCGAATACCAAAACCGATATGCTGCCAAAGCGAATATGCCACAATTTTGATCCTGATAGAGAAACGGGAAAAGGCAAAAAGAGAATAGAAGAAGAAAAAGATGGGACTAATTATATACAGTTACCTGAGCCTGAGTTTAAATTTTATCAATAAAATGTTTGTACAGGTTATTAGTACATTATTCTATGACAAAATACGTTTAAATAAATTGGTATAATTAACCAAAGTTCTAGTATATGTTTAGAGCGAATACTAAGAGAGCGACACTGAAAGTGGTGAACAACCCATTGCTAGAGTTCCAATTCCAACAATGTAACAAAAACGAGTGCAGGACCGTAGCATACAGACTTTACACCACATGTTGCCATACTGTGCCGTCTCTCAAGTGAAGCACCTCCAAAATCGCCGAGAGCAATGCTTCCTTCCGACAGCGTACTATATTTGAAATCTTTGTTAAAGAGGAAAACTGTACTGCTGGAATTCTCCTCGACTTCAACGTGGCGGAGATGTCTGCATGGGCAGCTGCAATGTTAGGAGATGAGTGAAACATTTTAATCTTGAAAACATGCGTATAAACGATAAGCCTCATAGCTGTCACCCTCGAGTGGCTTCCACGGAACGCTACACAGAAGGATTTTCTTGACCCTTCACAAAACGTGAAGGCTGCCCACTATACCGTATTTAGACATTTTAGAAGCTCTGTAGTGCACTGCGCGAGAAGTGCCCTGGGAAGGAGATTGTCCTGCAACAGGATAACGCCCGTCCTCATACTGCTCACGTCACTGTAAAGACCACGAATATTTGGGGGGGGGGGGGGGAACAACAAAACTTCCACATCTTTCCTACAGTCTGAACTCGGCACCCTCCGACTACCATCTTTTCGATTCTGTTAAGGAACAGACGTCAGACCCACGCTACGAGACAATGGAGGATGTTTGGAAAGTAGCGCTTCGGTGTCTTCGGGAAGCTGTAACGGGTTTCCGCCGTCCGCTTGTGATAAAGAGTATGTATATGGAGATGATTTACTTCGTTTGCCTAAAAATAATTATTAAAAATTTCAAAACTTTACCTCAATTTTTTTCAGTATGGCCTTTGTATTTATATTACGAAGTAAGTGAAATATGTGTAATACTAAGAAATCTCGATACTGGACACATAAAAGTAATGAAAACAGTGCCACCGGAATGTGAAACTTAAGGTCATAGTCAAATGTAGTCCCAGTGCTACACCGAAAAAATTATTTCGCTGTTTTGATTCGGTCACATAAATAATCACTTATTCTATAGTGTAGCTCATATTAGCGTGTTACAGCGTTTTCTAAACACATTATAACCTATAGTCACTAAAAAGAAACATATTATGATGCTGACACTGTGATAACTTTCTTTAAGCAGATGCTGCCGACCTAGAGGGAACATGCAGAAACGAAAACAAGTGACGCACTGAAATTACATGGTGTAAAATGTACGCTACAGTCGGGGATAGAGAGTTTAGTTCATTGGCTAAACTATGAAAACATAAAATTAGGATGTAGCATGTGTGGTATATAATGAGAACTGTACTACATATTAATTAAACACAGATATTTTCGCCTGATAGCAGCTAGATGACACGTGTTTGCGTATCGTCGTATACTTTTGGTTCATGTCTGAGTACAGATCTTTTAGTTGGCTTCAAAAAGAGTGAAAAAATGTCATTAAAGATTGCTGGTGTATTACAATATTCATATCTGATGATGAGAAGGACCTGTAGAGAGAAGCTGCAGCCAAATAATTCCTGTGCCCTATAGAACTTGGTAATATATATGCAGTTAATGAGTAGAAAGTGATGCATTCAATGAAATCATTATCATAGGATAATACTGTAATTGTGACGTTGATAAACTTAAGTTTTTACAAAAGAATTGAGTTCAGAATCTTGTAAGGCTACTACTTTTAGGTAAATATGATCTTGAGGGTGTATAGTCTTCGTTATATCTAGCATTGGCATTTATTTCGCTGTTAAAATTTGTCGTTGAGGTGCGTATGGCCAGTGGTTTGCTGGTGATCCAGGTGCAGGGTCAAAATTATACAAATGGTGTAGGATCCTAAACTGAGGATTTCGATTTCAGCAACGATTCTTCGGAACTGAGCAGTGTTTGTGAGATAGTTGTTTGTGGACTAATTATGTTTTGTAACAAACAACTGCTCACGCGTCGAAATGCTGGCGCTAACTTTAAAAGCAAAAAACCACCGTCTGCAATGTATCCCCGCTGCAACTTTGCACACTGTCCAGTTGACATGTGGTTGTCGAAGATGGAGCATTACTCGTTACTGGAATTTGTAGACACGCGTTTAAATTATTGTACTGGAAAGTTGAACGAACGATTCACGCGAAAAGCGGCATGCTAATTGACAGGAATGTATGGTCTTGGATACAGTTCATACGAAACTGAGTCGTTCGAGCTATAGACGGATGGCCAATTTGAGAATATAGTGCTAGATCGTATGCAAGAAGATGCAGCAATAGACATCCGTCAACTGGTCAGGAAAATACAACGTGAGGACCAATCACATTGTTCCTGCATCATTTGACTCCCAACATAATGAAATTAAGTTCACAGTGTAGATGGTAAGCTCATCAATAAATTTTATGGAGGCTAAAATAGACATGATCACAAGGTAACATTTCCTTTGCATCTACAGAAAAACAACCGCTCTCATTACCCATATAGTCATGAATATAGAGATTTCCGTTCGATAGTGCGTTGCCTAACATCACTCTCATTATGTGAATCTACTTTTCGCACCGAATTGCAAACAAACTTATCGCTTTCAGTAATGGGTTGTTAATCTGAACTGAGCGATAATTTTGTACGAAAAAGGTAAATGCATAAAGCAACGCCATTTCTGCGTGTTGACCAACATGAACCAGATAGCAGTAACAAAAACTATCGAATATGATGGCAAGATTTCTAATACCCTCACAAAATCTTAGTGTCGCAATCGCATAACTACATTTCGCAATAACAAGCATAGTTAAATTGTCATTCAAGAGAAAAGACAAAATTAATGACAAGTAGGTTATCGAGCAACGAGGGTAACTAGAGACAAGGAGGCCAGGAAAGACGCATTCAAAGCGGAACTTTTGTTAACAAATAACTGTTCGTATGATGTACATCGTGATGTTTTACATAGTATCAAGGGAAGCAGAAAATTCATTACTGGTAATACTTTAAATAAATAAACATAATACACAGAAAGCCAGCTTAGTTTTAAATGGCTAAACACAATTTCTTAGGTTGTAGTTATGCAAACATGAGATTATAATTGAAATTATTTTTTGAGTTTTCTTTAAATGTAGTCTAACAAAGTAGATTTAATTTTTCCATTTTTGTCAAATTTAACGATTTCTTTCCTTCAGAAGCACTAAGCATGCAATAAATTATTGTTTCTTTATCAGTAGTATTTGTGTCGCACGTCATTTTATCAGCGTTTGCAACATTCAGTTGCCAACTGACGATGGCCAAAGAAGCCGAAAACCGACTCGTGATCAAACAAATAACATTTTGCAGAAAATCAGTAATATGTTTCCTATTTAAAATTAATGTCACATTCTGCCAGTCACGTACTATACAGTCACTTAAATAATAATTTCCGACAATTAGTCCCTTATATCAAGAACAGTATATAATTATTCATTGTTGTATAATTTTGGCCGAATAAGTTTCACGAAAAAATGAAACTGCCATCTTACACAACTTATTCATATCCTTCAGAGCGTAAGATAATTGGTGATTTGAAGACGTTTGATTGAAGACAAAAGAATAGTTCACTTGTGTGGTAGGATAATCGGGTTTCAGTCATCTGTAACACATTCCGACCCCTTTAGTAGTTTATTACTCTGGATGACCGATTGACAGACTTATTTTTGTTTTTCATGAGCCACTGTCCACTTTGCGACTGAAGAGCACTGCTGATGCATTTGAAGGCAACTCATGAAAGCTGGACGGGTTGTTGTAGAACAACATCTGGCTCTTTTCAGCCATATATTCCAGCTGACTGGAAATTGTGCAGAAGGGCTTCTAAGTCGCAAAATTTGGGAAGCGATTTCCAGTTACGGCATTCGCTCGATGACCAACGAGAACCTCCCGAAAATCTTGGTCGGAACCAGGGCACTGGCCTACGCTTAATTTATTTCATTGACCATGTTGTTCATTGTCCCAAGCAAAAAAAATGTGTGTGTGTGTGTGTCTATAAAATATGGGGGGGGGGGGGGGGGAATGAGCCTGAAAAAGTAACTGCGCAGTAGGAGAACAAAAACAATAATAACCCGCCATGATGCAGCAGTTGCCATTGTTCATAAATCTGCTGTATGAACGAACGCAGGCATTCAATTGGATGCTACGCTGCTTGTGTGCATGCTGTTTCCCATTTTCCAGAATGTGAAAATACATATTCACCGATGCGTAGACACCAAAATCATTTCTGAGACGCAATACGTTGCATTACGAGGTAGATTGTGGATGAGAAATTTTCCTGCGCCTCCTCTTGCTTTACGGGCATTGTAAGAGAAGAAAAAGCATTCCTTCTGAAAACAAAAAATCAACAGAGAAGGCGTATTCTGCATGATACTGATTGCAGCGATGGAAGGGGGTGGGATGGTGGGAGTGGGGATTGGCAAAGCTGTATACAAACTGTGGTTCCTTGAGACCTCTCTCTCCCTCCCTCCCTCCCTCTCTCTCTCTTTTTCTCTCCGTCCCCCCTCTCTCTCTTTCTCTTTTATTAAACAAAGACTGGTTTCTCCTCTGCCTGCTTCGCAGACCTTGTCCATCAGTTGTAGAAATTTCATTACAGACTCCAAACTGTACTCAGTTGTTTGTGTATACAAAGTGGCGTTATGCGAGGATTCAAAGAAAAATATTTCCCTGTGAAGACGAACGCTATGGAAAACTTTATCTTTTTAGTCGGAGAGCATCCCGCGGTCGCTTGTTTTCGTCGGATCGTCGTGTATTTTGAACAGAGTGCCGGTAGCAATCCGGTACAATAGAATAAATATATGGGTATAGCTCTGCTTCATCGCAAGCTTATAATCAATTTTTCAACGAATTAACAATGCTCCTGTAAACTTCTATTACAGTCAGATAATAGGTTAATGAAACCAGCTAACAACAGAATTTTTAATTTATATTTTCGAGACACTTGATGTTTTAGTCTCCCGTACGGAGAAATGACGTATTTCCCTCAAGTCATTCGCGTTCACATATTGCTCAAATCCATGCTGATCAAATTCAGTAATAACGAAAGAGTTGGAAGAAATTTCCCTTTAGTAACAGAAATTCAGTAGTTATGCCTTAAAGTTAACAAAGGCCATAAGTAAAACTTCTCCGGGTGTGTGATCTCATTATGGTGTGCAATTAAAATCAATGTTGCGGCCTCCTTTCGGTGGAGTGGTGGTGGTGGTGGTGGTGGTGGGTAGTGTTTAACGTCCCGTCGACAACGAGGTCATTAGAGACGGAGCGCAAGCTCGGGTTAGGGAAGGATTGGGAAGGAAATCGGCCGTGCCCTTTCAAAGGAACCATCCCGGCATTTGCCTGAAACGATTTAGGGAAATCACGGAAAACCTAAATCAGGATGGCCGGAGACGGGATTGAACCGTCGTCCTCCCGAATGCGAGTCCAGTGTGCTAACCACTGCGCCACCTCGCTCGGTTCGGTGGAGTAATTGTCAGGTTCAAACTGATGAAGATAAGTTGCAGCACTAGCCGGTATGTCCCTTTTCTTTTTACATCACAACGCAGTCTCACATCCACACGAATTTTACCGAATCGGATCCCGACGCGGAAACCTAGGCTCATACAAAGCAATTTGCTTGTAACGTGTTACTCGCGTTTGAATGCTCGTTGTGTATACATTTGGGAGAAGTTTAAAAGCGGACCATAACACTAAACACATTTGCTATCATTCACAGTACATGAGACATCCATAGATAACACACTGGAAAAGAGCTCCCTGGGAAAGGAAACAAATGGATTAAAATCTCTTTCCAGTGTACAAGTTTAAAGTGCTATGAATAAGTGTGTTGTGTTCGCTTCACCTGGGTGATAAGTTATTGATGAGGCCAGTAGGAAAGCTCAGGATCCAATGTTCAGCCTGTTGGAAATTGATGTAATTAGGGTTTGTTGCATCCTTTCCAGAAGTGCAGCAGAAATGACGCAGTATGATTCCGCAATCTCTGACCATACAGATGAGAATATTATTTAAGAGAGCCATGATGCAGTGTCTGTATCTTATTTATACTGTTTGCTAGAGTTTTAGAATTACATAGCATTGCAGTAGTAGCCTTATGAGCGACAGCTGTAACTAGTCACGAAATAATAAACAGTAGCAGGAACGGAGAACCAAGTAATATGCAAATAATGCCTTAGATACGGACTACACACATTATAGGAGGATTCCAATCACTCGCCGTCGATATGACGATAAAGCACCCGGTCACATAAAGGAAATGCCTTCCTGTTGGAAATACTGTGTATTCTTTATTGTTTCTCATTTTTTATCTCCTTAGTAATGATGATGGGATGGCGACGATGTAATGCATAGTTCTTTAGCTTCAATCATATTTGTTGATTAGAAATGGTTCTGTATTAAACAAGATGAAATACGCAGTTTTTAAAACTAATGAAACGACGATTACTCACTGACATTTTTTAACAGAATTGCGAAACTGTGAAGGACGTAATTGCGTATAAGAGGGAGCTGCATCGCAATGGAATAATTTGAGAAATGAGAGTTCCAGTGATTCTGGTGGTGTAAGGTGTGAGTAATCAGTGGAGCAGGAGGGTTGGTATCTAAGAATGAGTGTAAGGTGGGTGGTTGGGTGGTGGTTATAGATGAAACTAACATAAGATTGGATGAACGTCATGGTCGTGAGGAGGTAAGAGTGGAACAGGATGCGAAGCTTAAAAATGAAACTTCCTGGCAGATTAAAACTGTGTGCCGGTCTGAGACTCGAACTCGGGACCTTTGACTTTCGCGGCCAAGTGCTGTACCAGCTGACCTACACAAGAACGACTCACTACCCACCCTCACAGCTTTCATTTCGCCAGTACCTCGTCTCCTACCTCCCAAACTTCACAGAAGCTCTTCTTCTCTACGTAGAAGGTACTGGTGGAATCAAAGCTGTGAGGACGAATCGTGCGTCGTGCTGGGGTAGCTCAGTTGGTAGAGCACTTGCCCGCGAAAGGCAAAGGTCCCGAGTTCGAGTCTCAGACCGGCACACAGTTTTAATCTGCCAGGAAGTTTCATGTCAGCGCACACTCCGCTGCAGAGTGAAAATCTCATTCTGGAAGTTTAAAAATGCTTTGGATGTCTTTCCATCAAATAAGGCAGAACGGACAGATAATATTCCTTTAGAATTTCTGAAATCATTCGGGGAGGTGGCAACTAAGTGAACATTCAGTTTGGTTTGTAGGATCTATGAGCCTGAAGATATACCACCATATTTTCGGAAAACTGTCACTCACACAACGCGGAAGGTAGCAAGGGCAGTTAAGTCCGAGAAGTATAGGAGGGGTACATGTCATAGCGGATTTCATTAACCGGATGAGGATGTGTTAAAACTATGAAGGCTGAGAACGTGGAGAATGTGCTGGAGAATTTTCATGGGATATGTCTGGCTTTAGGAAAGGTAAAGACACCAGACAGGTAATTTCGACTTTTCGCTTGATACTGAATGGAAGGCAACAGAATAGTCAATCGGACTGTTCAGTGTGTGTAAACCTAGTTCAATAACAGTAATGGAACTTTAAGAGTTCACTTAACAGGCATTGTACCCGTGGTAGCTGTGGATAGCGTCTTGGGCCAGAAGTTAAAACCTTTGTGAGTCAAACGTTCGAAACCAATCACTGATTATATTTTGAACAAAAATCGTCAACAGTGGCGGCCTAAGACTCCCAGCATAACGAGTTACACTAATTCTGCCAACGATCTTGTCACTGAAGGCAAACGAGCGGGCAGAGTTCAGGGCAACTTTTGGAACTTAGGTTTGAAATCGGTCGCTAAAAGGCAGAAATATCAGCATGATCAACGACACGAAGATGCAGAGGCAATGTAAACCACTGCCTTAAAAGCACATAATTCCTATACACAGGACATATAGCCTGTAAGCGAAAAAGTATCGTGATGATATCTCCATTGGCAGAAGTACCGGATTTGTCCCTCATTCTGATTTCCAGTAGAGGATTGCCAATGTGGAGGTAACCATAAAAAAGATTGAACAATTAACAGAAAGGCAGTATACTACCAACCGGAGCGTGGGATTCCAGACCTCTGAACGTGGCGAGAAAGCTAGAAAATCGGAAAAGGAAAATGTAGAGTCTCAGTTTAGAGGTAATGGGCTTCAGTGAAGTGAAATGGGAAGAAAGTAACAATTTCTGGTCCGACGAATAATATTAAAAGCAATAGAAAATGGTATAAGGACAATCAAATTCGTTATGAATAGGAAAATAGGACGGAGAGTGAGTTACAGTGAACAGATGAGTGACAGAATTGTTCTCTGTTGTGTCTAGACAAGATAGCCTAGACACAATGAGAAGAAGCTGAAAGGCACGCGCTTAAACTCACGCAGGCTGGCGTGAGGTCTGAAACAGGATACGTAATGAATGCTATAAAGAAAAGTACGTAGCTTCTGGAATACTTAACTTTAATCCATAATTGTAGAACATCGCTCTTGATGATACATGCTTCATATAATAAATATCAATTGAATACGGCGCCTTGCTAGGTCGTAGCAATTGACTTAGCTGAAGGCTATGCTAACTATCGTCTCGGCAAATGAGAGCGTATTTGTCAGTGTGGCTTCGCTAGCAAAGTCTGCTGTACAACTGGGGCGAGTGCCAGGACGTCTCTCTAGACCTGCCGTGTGGTGGCGCTCGGTCTGCAATTACTGACGGTGGCGACACGCGGGTCCGACGTATACTAATGGACCGCGGCCGATTTAAAGGCTACCACCTAGCAAGTGTGGTGTCTGGCGGTGACACCACATTCTCACGAGAATCGACAATAATTCAGTGCAACAAAAATTTTCAAGTGTAGATGCCAACGTCACAAGCAGAAGATGAAGACACAGGCAAAGCAGGTGAGGATACTGAACGGGGAATTTAGTATGTAAAACGAGACGATAATCTAATAATCATGGGGGGCTGGAACGCATTAGTAAAGAACTGAGGAAAGGTTGATGGGTGATTGTCGGCTTGATAGTAGGAATGACAGAAGAGAGTAACTGAATTCTGCAATAAATTTCAGGTAGTAACAGCGAATACACTCTCAGAATATCACAAAGGGGGAAGGAGGTATACTTGAAGAGCGAATGGAAATACGGGAAGATTCCAGCTGGATTTCTTCATTGTCAGACAGAGAAATCAAAATCAGATATTGGATTGCAAAGCGCACCCAGGAGCAGATATCGACTCGGGTGACAATTTCGTAACGGCGGGAGGGGTCTGAAGTTTTGAGAGACTCGTATTGAAGAATCTACGTGGAAAGAAATAGGATACAGAAGTACTGAGGAATGATGAAATTCGTTTGGAAACGACTGAGGCCACAGATACTTCTGTGATCATGAATACGACAGTAACCGATCCAGTTGAAGAAGTGTGGGCATTTCTAAAAAGAGCAGTCACAGAAGTTAGACGGACAAAGGTGCAAGGCAGGTAATTACAAAGAAACCTTTAATTACAGAAGAAATAAATTGATCGACGAAAGAAGGAAGCACAAAAACGTTCTGGGAAATTCATGAATACAGAAATATAGGCCATTTAGCAACGAAATAAGTAGGAATTGCAGGGAAGCCGAGACGAAATGCCTGAGGGAAAAAATGTGAAGAAGTCGAAACAAAATGGTCGTTGGAAACACTGATTCAGCATATAGAAAAGTCAAAACAACCTTCGTTGACTTCAAAAGCAGGGGCGCAACAATAAGAGTGCGATGGGAGTTCCGATGTTAAGTGCAGAGGAGAGTATGGATAAGTGGAAAGAGTACACTAAAGGCCTCTCCTCTACAAGGGCGGAAGGCCTACTTGATGAATGTGATCGAGTAAGAAATAGAACTCGATACCGAAGACGGAGTGGATCAAGTATTGGAGATCGAGTTTAATAAAGCTTTGGAAAACTTGCCACAAAGTATGGTAGCAAGAACAGATAACACCCCTTCAGAATTTCTGAAATCATTGGGAGAAGGTCCGAGCTCATGGTCGTGCGGTAGCGTTCTCGCTTCCCGCGCCCGGGTTCCCGGGTTCGATTCCCGGTGGGGTCAGGGATTTTCTCTGCCTCGTGATGACTGGGTGTTGTGTGATGTCCTTAGGTTAGTTAGGTTTAAGTAATTCTAAGTTCTAGGGGACTGATGACCATAGATGTTAAGTCCCATAGTGCTCAGAGCCAGCCATTGGGAAAAGTGACAACTAAGAGAACAATCAGTTTGGTTTGTAGAAGATATGAGCCTAAAACTTTTCGGAATACTGTCACCCTCTCAATCCGGAAGATAGCAAGGGCAGATAAGTACGAGAATTATCGCACTATCAGCTCAGAGCCTCATGCATCCATGTTGTCGACAATAACAATATATGGAAGAACGAAAAAGGAAGTTGAGTATCTGTTAGACGATGGTCGGTTTGGGTTTTGGAAATGTAATGACACCGGAGAGGCAGTTTTGAAGTTGTGCTTGATAATGGAAGCAAGCTTTAAGAAAAATCGAAACATGTTCATAAGATTTGTCTACCAAGAGAAAGGGTTCGGCAACATAAAATGATGCGAGGCGCAAGATGTTCGAGATTCTGGGACATATAGGAATAAGTTACAGGTAAAGACGAAGGATATGCTCTATGGCTATATACTGCCCAGTCACATTAATGCGACCACCTGTCAAAAGCCTGCTTAACCATTTTTTGCAGCGTTGACCGCTGCGAGACGAGCAGCAAAGAGTCAGTGAGGTTCTGGAAGGTACCAACAGGGATGTGGACTCCAGTGCGCTAGGTTTTCTCGATTACCGATCCATGGCACGAACAACTCGCTCGAGATTGTCCGACGGATCTCACTATATTAATCCATATCACATATTCAATAGAGGACGGGTGAAGACCAACCTAATTGCTGTCGTAATTTCGACCTAAATATGACTCGAGTCTTCATACAGCGGTCTCAAAATAATTATATATTTAAATGCTCGAAAAATATGTACAAATTCGACTCAGTTCATAATCGTTCGTAGCTAAGGCAGAGTGCCAATGACATGAACTGCAAAACAATTCAAGGTGTCATGACACATATTATTTCTTCTGCGGGGTTTGCCTATTCTATTCTTTAGTTACCCCTTCTTATTTCGTGGGAGGGTGGTTGGTGACCTTGGCATATGCTCTAGTGCGGAGGGAAACCTCCCTAAAGCCTCAAAGCTTGCGTTCTTGCTTAATATTCTTTTATTTTTGGTGTTTTCTTCATCTTGTGTTCAATCTTGAATTTCATCATTTGTTACACTATCCTCAGGACAATACAGCTGCCCATTATCATTGACGTTACGTGGGATTCCTCTTAATTGGGAGAAACAACTAATATAATGGTTTAGAAGTCCTACTTACGACGTTTTGTTTTTATGTGATATCTTAAAATTAACGACGCCAAAAGATGTGCTCTGAGAAGTTAATGATTTGTTATAATATGTCTGGATGGTTCACCCATAATCATAATCGAAGTGACAGCAATTTTCACGTAATTTAGACAACGGTAAGTGTTAGTGAGCTATGCCTTGAACATTTACAGCGTAATGTAAGTGGTACATCAGTCGTATATGAAATGAGCTGCTCTGTCTGCTGGGGTCCGGCAAACTCACGCAGCTCTGACTGACTTTGAATTATGGGCAAATCTATACAAAATCCGTTTAGTAAAGCAAAAACGGCAATTATACGGTGAAAACCTACAATCAAAATGTTTTCATAACGTATGGTTTGGTTTTAAAACACTTGCTGCTATGCTGTTTGTATCTCCATTTTGTATAATTAGTTGCGCCGACTTCAACTGATCACTTAATTCAGACGCTTCTTATCGGCTAAGTAAGTGCATAAACAAAAATGAGAAGTTCATACAACTCGCTTCGATTTGTTTGGTAGGTCGATCGTCTATGTGGCATAATTAGTATAGATCGTATTACTGTGCACTTACTGAAAAAAGTGTTACCGAAAATTTTTCCACCAAATAACAAATAAATACTTAACTTACACATTCAGTCTCTACATCTAAGAAATCGCCACATTGAGCTCTTTAATTTGGTGTATAGTGCTCTACAGTATGCTTGGTGTTCTATGCTCCACGTTCGTAAATGCGCACCATGTCTGTCTTTATGCAAACTGTCTTTATGACTGTCTTTATGCAAACTGATGTCACTGCTGTGCTCCTTCCACTACCGCCATGCTATGGTGCCATGCCGATCAGACTCCTGTCAAACGTCTGTCCTTCACCTTCAGTACGGAAGCGAGAATGGAGGATGGAGGACATACACAGGGACTGCGGGTAGGTGGCGGTAGTTGGGAATGTAGGTCGGCCGAGAGGCGTGTCCAGATAGTTGGCGCGTTTGCTGTAAACACTGTGTCTGACTGGAGCAGTGGTTAACACAACTGCCTAGTATGCAGGAGATCCTGGGTTCGAATCCCGGTCCGATACACATTATCACTCGCTGCCGCTGATTCCGCATGAGGTCCCGATGCAGCTGACATCAATAGTCCCTTTCCTTCCCTTTCTTATTCCTCCACCCGCCTCTGCTTTCAGTTTGCATAGTAGTGTAGCAAAGTCAGCATGTGTGACATGTCACTGATATCTTATCATCCAAACATGTAAAAAATCTGTAATTATGAAAACCTTAAATCTATTCAGAACAGCATGTTCTCGTACCAACAATAGACAAAAATCCATTAATTATTCTGTAGCGAATGTACGTCGGTGTAAAAACTTGTGGATAAAAGAAAAGTATGCTGCGCTAAATTACAAGTTCTTTCGATGTCTACACTCAAACAGATTAAGATGATCAAATAAGTAGAATGTCAAAATTTACGAACATCATGACACATCTCGGCATCAAGTGAATATCGTTTTGTTGAATCCTGCCTACTCGTCAAATATGGGATGCCTAAGAAACCTGCTTTCTCCGATTACGAGACAACTATTCAAGCGAATCCTTTTAATGAATTTTATTACAAAAGGAAATGATTACAATACTTAACTTTGAGCAAGCAAAGGGCGACAGACAAAATAAACAATGTCCTTCAGTATACAGAATTCCGAAGTCGCTGGTCTTCAAGTGCCTAATCTTGATGCTGCTATAGAAGTGGGCCACAACCAGTCGGAGCGGCGCTTATGTCCTCTTCGCCTAGAGGCCGCTGCCGTCGCATTGTCGTCCTGGAGAGGGGTCGGGCAGTGTGCAATTGGCTGACGTCTTCACACCCTTCTCTGCCCTCTCGTTCCCGACTGGTGTGCCGGCGCTTAACTTTACGCCAAAACACATTTAGTAATAGTCTGCATGTTTTTATTATGTGTCTTTGAATTTTACTCAAATTACGAACCTCTGAATTTACCTCTCACTCATGCTATGCAGCGCACAGTAGACTGTAAAATGCTAGCACCCACATCTGATGCGCGTCTTCCTCTGGTGACGGTAGTTGCAGTGCAACCACGATTGCTGCAACCCACCTTGTTAGCCAGATCATCCAGTAGCAATGAATCAAAAATGACCTCTAAACGACTGGCAGATCAAGTTCATTTAACAAAGAAATCATCATGCTATCCAAACAATGAAATTACAATCGCTCTGTTGAGGAACACAACGTTACAGTTTTTACTTCTTTTTCGCTGAGTCGCATCTTCACAACGAAAGAACATCGATCACAACACTGCTTGCATAAGCAACTGAATCACATCCCAGGCAGTGTCTCCGCAAACGTAAATCTTGTGTGATAACTTACGCAACAGCTATTATTAGACAACAGTGACTGGAGATAAAGTGTCCATACTACAGCTTTATACTAACACAAATAGACGATCACTGGAAAGCTAGCACAACCTCCATGCACCGAAGGTAACATGTGGGTGAACCTCTTAATTTACACAGTAAGGTAACATCTATTGTCTATTCCACGTGGTATAGAGTACAACAGGTAGTTGCAAATAGTGTTTATTGCAAATTCAGATTTCGTTTACTGTGTGGCAATCTTGAGAGCACCAAATGAAAGTTAAAAAATTAGAACCACTTATATGAATTGATAAGCCAAAACATTATGACCACTGCCCACCGCGACGCTGAATGCCGCCTGGTGGCTTTGCGGGCAGGTGACGCGGTGAGAAATGTTCAAATGTGTGTGAATTCCTGTGGGGCCAAACTGCTGAGGTCATCGGTCCCTAGATTTACACACTACTTAAACTAACTTACGCTAAAGACAATACACACACACCCAAGCCCGAGGGAGGACTCGAACCTCCGGCGGGAGTGGCCGCCCGATTCGTGAGATGGTGCCTCTAACCAAGCGGCCACTCCGCGCGGCTGTCCCGGTAGGAAAAGTATGTAAGAGGAACAGACGCGGACAGGGGGATCACGCCAGTGGAGGTATGGGCTGCAAGTGGGAAAATCCATTGATAAGCGACATTGACAAAGGGAAGAGTATTTATTACGCAGAACCTGCGAACCTGGTCGAATATTCAAGTGCTACTGCCTTAAGCATCTACGGAAAGGGATAGAAGGGCAGTGAACCTAGCACTAGGCACTAAATGGTTGGACGTCCACGACTCTTCACAAAACGTGGGGTTCAGAGTCTTGACTGCCCTGCAAAGTAGGCTAGATGGTGATCTGTGGCAACTCTGCCGACAGAGCACAATGCTGGTGCCATTACAATTGTTTTGGAGTACACCGTTCATCTGCACGTGGAGCACCGTAGCGGACCACTCCTACGTGTTTACATGTTGACCCAACGACATCGTCAAATTGATGCGATCAATGGAAACACGTCGGCTCTTCGGGTGAATCACATATTTGCTACATTAGGTCGATGGTCGTCTACACAAACGCTATCATCAAGGGGAAGGGTGGCTCTAAATGTGCAGCGCGCCACAGACACAGGCTGGCGGAAGCAATATTAAGCTATGGGAGATATTCTTCTGCGCTTGCATGGGATCTGTGGTAGTAATCGAAGACACACAGACAGCTGCGAACCACCTGATCCCTTCATGCTTGACGTCTTTCCCTATGGCGATGTCATATTTCAGCAGTATGAATGCCAGTGTCTCAGAGCCAGAACCACGCTACAATGGTTTGAGGAGCATTCTTAGTGAACTCATGTCGATGTCCTGGCGACTAAATTCGCCTGATGTAAGCCCTATGGAACCCGTCTGGCTCGCTATCGACGCTATCACCGCGCACACAAATCAGCCGACCGTTTTTTACGTGAATTACACGATCCGTGCGTAAACATCTAATGCCGCACACCTCCACAAAACTGCCAACAAACTGTCGGATACGCGATACGCAGAATCAGGGATGTATTTCGTTCCAAGGACGGACAAACAAGATATTAAACATGTGGTCATAATGTTTCGGCTGATCAGTGTATGCATATGGCCCCAACTGGAGTATCCATGTCAAAGGTTGAGTGACCAAACTATGGATTTGCAATAAATATTATTTGTGGCTGATTGCTGAGCTCTTTATCAACTGAAATAAATACAGAATCTGGGCACATCAGTTCTCACATGGAATCATACCTTACCTATTAGCTATGCACAGGGCTGCACTATTCGCTGTCTTCTAGAGCACCTTTCAATCAATCAATGATGGAAATACAAGATAGGTTCAAGAGTGGAATTACAGTTCAGTTTGAAATAATATCTCTGATAAGATTCACTGATAACATTGCTATCATCAGCGAAAATGTAGAAGAATTACATGACATGTTGAATGGAATGAACAGTCTAATGTGGAAAGAACATGGATTGAGAGTAAACCTAAAACTGAGAAACATAATGAGGAGTAGGAAAAATAAGATAAGCGATAAACGTAATATCAGACTGGGGTCAATATGTAGACTGAGTTAAGGAATTCTGCTATCTTGGAAGCGAAGTAATGCGATTAGTGAAGCAAGGAGGACATAGAAAGCAGACTGGCACAGGGGAAGAGCATATTTTGCCCAATTTGCTGGTTTGGAATGCAGCCTTAATATTAGGAAGCAATTTCTATGAATGTATTAGGGGTGTTCAAAAGGAAAGGTACGAAGCAACGCTAAGAGTACAATTGAAGTCTTCATTCAAAAATAATCACCAGACACCTGAGCACAAATATCACATTACTTCGCTAGCCAAACAATTCCCTGTTTCCAAGTGGAAGGACGATATGTCCGGGCTGTAGGGCGGATAATCAAGCTACTCCTACTTGAACTTGCCATTACACTTTGTGTGACGTTGGAAACGTGTGGACGCGTATTATCGTGGAGCAGCATCAGTCCCTCTTTCATAGCCTAGGCCTTTTGCTCTTGATGGACTTACGTAGAGTACAGAGTATCTCACAGCGCACTTCACTATTAATGATTTTTCCGTGCTCGAGGAATTCGATGAGTATCGAAACTCGGACGTCGAAGATGGTGAGCATCGCCTTGCATGGGCCGGCCGGTGTGGCCGAGCTTCAGTCTGGAACCGCGCGACCGCTACGTTCGCAGGTTCGATTCCTGCCTCGGGCATGGATGTGTGCGATATCCGTAGTTCGGTTAGGTTTAAGTAGTTCTAAGTTCTAGGGGACTGATGACCTCAGATGTTAAGTCTAGTAGTGCTCAGAGCCATTTGAACCATTTCTCCTTGCATGCTGAAGGAACAATTCTGAACTGTTTAGGGGTAGGTGATAACGATATGTTTGCGTCCGCAGATGTCTCACCACGTAACACCAAAACGTCATATGCAAATTTCAGCCAGTTTATTGGTTATGACATTTCGTACCTTTTCATTTGAACACTCCTTGTATGTTTGGAGCACAGCATTGTGTCGTAGTGATTTCTCCACAGAATCGGCGAAGAAATGAACATAAGAAAAATAGTTACAAGTAGAAGGGACAGAATGACAGGCCGGTTTCGGTACATCAAGGTACATCAAGGAATAACGTTCTTGATACTAGACAGAGCTGTAGAGGATAAAAACTGTAGGGGAAGACAGAGATTGGAATATATCCAGCAAATAATAGGGGATGGTGGGTGTAAGTGCTACTCTAAGGCGAAGAGAGGAATTCGTGGCGGGTACCAAGTGAGGTGGCGCAGTGGTTAGGACACTGGATTCGCTTTCGTGAGGACGATGTTTCAAATTCGAGTCCGAACATTCTGGCTTAGGTCTTCTCTGAGTTTCTTAAATGGCTCCAGTCAAATGCTTCCATGGTTTCTATCAAAGGTTGCGATGCCCTATCCAGATTTATTCTAATATGGATGCGTATCCACCTATAACTGACCGAGAACGGTGTTCGGACTCGTAAACGTTTGTGGGCGGACACTCGCACGTAGTAAGTAATTAGCATTCATTTTACTGATGTCTCTCTAGGATGCAGAACTAGTATCTTACTACACAAATGGAAATTTAGTGAAAGGAACCAACAAACTAAGGTTTATTTTAAAGCACTG
Source organism: Schistocerca americana (assembly GCF_021461395.2). Classification (NCBI taxonomy): domain Eukaryota; kingdom Metazoa; phylum Arthropoda; class Insecta; order Orthoptera; family Acrididae; genus Schistocerca; species Schistocerca americana. Next base: position 400,563,119 of record NC_060120.1, read on the forward strand.
AAGAGGAGAGCATGAATATTAACGGACAACACTTTCACATGATGATATTACACTGCACATGATCAACCTGAACACCTTATATATACTGAGTTAATTAGCGGATAAATCATTGCTTTCATCTGCACAAAACACCTCTATAGTAAACCTGATACACTTATAAACAAATGTACTGTGAAGTAATCAGTGAACATAACCTGCTAAGCATTCAAGATGCTTAGCTACTGTGGTGGTGCTTTTATTAGTAGTGTAAGTAGTAATCATTACTTTCGTAGCGCGGGATTAGCCGTGCGGCCTAAGGCGCTGCTGTCATGGACTGTGCGGCTGGTCCCGGCGGAGGTCCGAGTCCTCCCTCGGGCATGGGTGTGTGTGTTTGTCCTTAGGATAATTTAGGTTATGTAGTGTGTAAGCTTAGGGACTGATGACCTTAGCAGTTAAGTCACATAAGATTTCACTCGCATTTGAACATTTTGAACTTTCGTATTGCGTTAAAATATCTAATCATTCTGTATGGAAATGTGTTTTGTATTATTATTAAAACATTACACTTTATGTCGAAACAAGACTACAATGATGTGATTACATTTTCATTAAACAAAGAAACACCATATCCTGCACTTTAACAATTTGGAAATTACTTTCGTCACGCGCAAAAGAAAAATATGAAATCGTGTAGACTGAAATGCCACCACAGTAATTTTCTGTTGTAAGTAAGAAAAGTTGCACAGTACCTTTTGGTGTCGTCTTCTGCAACACTGATTCCAATATGTAGTAATATTTATAATAACATTACTCGTAAAATTCTTTGGTAACACTACTCAATGACGCCAGAAATTAAGAACACGTTATATTTATCACCAGCTTACATATCTTTTCAAACAGAGAGAGGTGAGGTCACGACTTCTACATTACACTAACTGCACCAATAAGAATATACTTTAGTCTTTTCACAGGTGGTGAGCACTGTTTGTAGCCTCTTACAAGAATTGCTACAGCACGATGAATTTGCAGCTTTTAATTGTGGCTTGGATGTCGCAATACTTTCCATCGTCATACGTGGCCAGCACAATAGATCTTGCTACAACGCTATGCATGCCGTAAGCCAGCATACCAGAACTTGAAACTGGCTCACAAAAGTATATAGCCACCTCTTCTTTCTTGGATGAAAGCTACTTAAAACACTGCAGAATTAATAGCAACAACTGTATCTCGTCCATCCGAGGACGATTGTATCTTAACAAGATTACAAGGTTACCGCTGATTTCCTTCAAATCCTTGAAATAATCCGACCTTGTACTCTGTCTCTAATGACCTCGTCGTCGACGGGACGTTAAACCCCAATCTTCTTTCTTTCAATTATGCTCAGTTTAGTCCACCACAACGTGATGTACGTGTTCGCCATTTCACACGTAACCCGAGGCTGTCCTTCACTTCTACTTCTGCTTAGGGAATGTCCCCTTCCGCGGGGGAGTCCGTACTGATTATGTGCTAAAACTAAAGTCATGACCCTGTACATTTGAATTGACATAAGTCCATGATAATTACAACGATGAAAGCAGTTTTACAAAATACATATAACAATACAGAAGTCATCATTCAAACAGTAAATTTCAGAACAACATATTTACACCGTAAGATTTCTCCTTTACCTGTCTGGTGACAGCATTGTACCATAATAGATGAGCTCATTTTATCACTGTGAGAAGCGTACTGTGCTTTCTCTGACACCTCACTGCCTTGTACATATTGTTATCCTTCTCTCTTTCTTTCTTTCTTTTGCTTGTGCCGTTTTTCCCGCGGATATGCAGGGTCTGCATAGTTAAACGGATGTGGCAATATTAGTCGAAGGGGTGGCCGGATGCCCTTCCTGCGCCACCCTGTACCCCCCCGGGAACGAATTAGTGTACCCCAACTGTCGGCGACTAGTGTAATCTATGGAATAGTGCGAAAGTGTTCAGATGTCTGCGAGTCGTGGAACTGAGGCGGGACGTGGGGACCAGCCCGGTATTCACCTAGGGGGATGTGAAAAACCGCCTAAAAACCACATCCAGGCTGGCCGGCACACCGGCCCTCGTCGTTAATCCGCCGGGCGGATTCGATCCGGGGCCGACGCGCCTACCCGAGTCCTGGAAGCAGCGCATTAGCGCGCTCGGCTGACTTGGCGGGTACATATCGTTATCCACGGCTAATACTAGTTATAACTAGTAAAGAAAGAAATTTTATATTATTGAAATGAGTTTATACAAGGTGGTAATGATACTTGTATGGTTAGAAGGTTATGGCTGATTTCCTTCCCATCCTTGAAATAATCCGAACTTGTACTCCATCTCTAATTACCTCGTTGTCAACGGGACGTAAAACCCTATTGTACCTTATTTTCGTGGAGGGTCGCATCGAGCCATTCAGAAGACTGATGACTACAAAAATGTAAAGAAACAAGCTACAACTTGCACATTGCATTGTGGTTTCGTCAGTGGTTAGAGTGAACCGCAGCATCTGTCTCATGACCTGCCGATGGGTGACGATGCCCGAAACCTGTAAATTCATGCCGTAATTGTTGTGACTTTGATAGAAAATCTTTTTTTTTTTCGAATGCGCTCTATATCACAGATGTCATACGTTTTTTCAGAGTGTAGCTCAGAAACCATCAAGTTACACTGTCATCGACATAATCGTCTTGAGGTTCAGCAGCTGTTTACAAAAAAAAAAAAAAGGTTCAAATGGCTCTGAGCACTATGGGACTTAACATCTACGGTCATCAGTCCCCTAGAACTTAGAACTACTTAAACCTAACTAACCTAAGGACAGCACATAACACCCAGTCATCACGAGACAGAGAAAATCCCTGACCCCGCTGGGAATCGAACCCGGGAACCCGGGCGTGGGAAGCGAGAACGCTACCGCACGACCACGAGCTCCGGACAGTTGTTTACATAATTAAGATAATTCTCATTGGTTGTTGCGTCTCAGTAACACATTTTTAATTAGGTTCCATGTTTCGGTCACTCTGGATCATCTTCAGTTGTAAGTAATTGTGTCAGCAACCCGTCTTGTCTACTCAGAACGACATATCACGTTACTCTAATACGTAGTTCTGAGTAGTCAAGACGGATTGCTGACGCAACTGCTTACATCAGAAGATGATCCAGAATGACGGAAACACGTAATCTAATTAAAAATATGCAGTTCAGACGGTATAATAAATGAAAGTCAGTCGTAGGCAACGAGCGTCACTCAGCAGTCACGTGCCCGGCGGCTGCCGCTTCAGAGCTTTGTGGCAGCGGGCCGGGCTCTCCTCTCCGGCTGTGTGCCCGGGCCGCAGGAGGAGGAGTTCCTTTTCAGAGCGACGCTGACCCGCTCGCCGTCCACTCGCACAGTCGCCTTGCGCGTTCTTTGCCGCCGTAAGACACTGACGTACGGCGTCTGAAAAGAGCCCTCCACGAGTATCCGCCTAAGTCCATTTCTACGGCAGAGCTTTCAGTGTAATGACGCGAGCTGTCCCGCCAAATTGATGAGGAAGTGGCTGCTGGCTGCTTTGAAGGCGCGGAGCTTACCACTCTCATTTCTGGAAACTGTGCGCGGGGGGCTGGGAGCTGTGCAGCGGATAAGCATCTGCAGATGGATTCTCTGGAGGACGAATGCGGGCGCGCGAGCTCTTCCGAGGCGAATTCCTCTGCAGCGCGACGACCAGCAGCCGGGAACGGCGACATTTTCAAAAAATGTGGGACACTGGATTCAACAGCCACACGATTTGGCAATTAGTGCCAACCTTGGGAAAGAAAACGCCATCGTAAGTGCTTAATACACTTGGTCTGGATTGACTGTTCTGAAAATTCTTTTGTTACGGTAACGAGCTGAAAGAATTTTTTTTTTTTTTTTTTGGTCATCAGTCTACTGACTGATTTGATGCGGCCCGCCACGAATTCCTTTCCTGTGCTAACCTCTTCATCTCAGAGTAGCACTTGCAACCTACGTCCTCAATTATTTGCTTGACGTGTTCGAATCTCTGTCTTCCTCTACAGTTTTTGCCCTCTACAGCCCCCTCTAGTACCATCGAAGTCATTCCCTCATGTCTTAGCAGCTGTACTATCATCCTGTCCCTTCTCCTTATCACTGTTTTCCACATACTCCTTTCCTCTCCGATTCTGCGTAGAACCTCCTCATTCCTTACCTTATCAGTCCACCTAATTTTCAACATTCGTCTATAGCACCACATCTCAAATGCTTCGATTCTCTTCTGTTCCGGTTTTCCTACAGTCCATGTTTCACTACCATACAATGCTGTACTCCAGACGTACATCCTCAGCAATTTCTTCATCAAATTAAGGCCGGTATTTGATATTAGTAGACTTCTCTTGGCCAGAAATGCCTTTTTTGCCATAGCGAGTCTGCCTTTGATGTCTTCCTTGCTCCGTCCGTCTTTGGCTATTTTACTGCCTAGGTAGCAGAATTGCTTAACTTCATTGACTTCGTGACCATCAATCCTGATGTTAAGTTTCTCGCTGTTCTCATTTCTACTACTTCTCATTACCTTCGTCTTTCTCCGATTTACTCTCAAACCATATTGTGTACTCATTAGACTGTTCATTCCGTTCAGCAGATCATTTAATTCTTCTTCACTTTCACTCAGGATAGCAATGTCATCAGCGAATCGTATTATTGATATCCTTTCACCTTGTATTTTAATTCCACTCGTGAACCTTTCTTTTATTTCCATAATTGCTTACTCGCTGTCCAGATTGAAGAGTAGCGACGAAAGGCTACTGCCTTGTCTTACACCCTTCTTAATACGAGCGCTTCGTTCTTGATCGTCCACTCTTATTATTCCCTCTTGGTTGTTGTACATATTGTATATGACCCGTCTCTCCCTATAGCTTACCCCTACTTTTTTCAGAATCTCGAACAGCTTGCACCATTTTATATTGTCGAACGCTTTTTCCAGGTCGACAAATCCTATGAAAGTGTCTTGATTTTTCTTTAGCCTTGCTTCCATTATTAGCCGTAACGTCAGAATTGCCTCTCTCGTCCCTTTACTTTTCCTAAAGCCAAACTGATCGTCACCTAGCGCATTCTCAATTTTCTTTTCCATTCTTCCGTATATTATTCTTGTAAGCAGCTTCGATGCATGAGCTGTTAAGCTGATTGTGCGATAATTCTCGCACTTGTCAGCTCTTGCCGTCTTCGGAATTGTGTGGATGATGCTTTTCTGAAAGTCAGATGGTATATCGCCAGACTCATATATTCTACACACCAACGGAATAGTCGTTTTGTTGAGAGTTCCCCCAATGATTTTAGAAATTCTGATGGAATGTTATCTATCCCTTCTGCCTTATTTGACCGTATGTCCTCCAAAGCTCTTTTAAATTCCGATTCTAATACTGGATCCCCTATCTCTTCTAAAGCGACTCCGGTTTCTTCTTCTATCACATCAGACAAATCTTCACCCTCATAGAGGCTTTCAATGTATTCTTTCCACCTATCTGCTCTCTCCTCTGCATTTAACAGTGGAATTCCCGTTGCACTCTTAATGTTACCACCGTTGCTTTTAATGTCACCAAAGGTTGTTTTGACTTTCCTGTATGCTGAGTCTGTCCTTCCGACAATCATATCTTTTTCAATGTCTTCACATTTTTCCTGCAGCCATTTCGTCTTAGCTTCCCTGCACTTCCTATTTATTTAATTCCTCAGCGACTTGTATTTCTGTATTTCTGATTTTCCCGGAACATGTTTGTACTTCCTCCTTTCATCAATCAACTGAAGTATTTCTTCTGTTATCCATGGTTTCTTCGCTGCTACCTTCTTTGTACCTATGTTTTCCTTCCAAACTTCTGTGATGGCCCTTTTTAGAGAGGTCCATTCCTCTTCAACTGTACTGCATACTGCGCTATTCCTTATTGCTGTATCTATAGCGTTAGAGAACTTCAAACGTATCTCGTCATTCCTTAGTACTTCCGTATCCCACTTCTTTGCGTATTAATTCCTCCTGACTAATGTCTTGAACTTCAGCCTACTGTTCATCACTACTATATTGTGATCTGAATCTATATCTGCTCCTGGGTACGCCTTACAATCCAGTATCGGATTTCGGAATCTTCCCGTATGTCCCGGCCTTTTCCAAGTGTACCTCCTCCTCTTGTGATTCTTGAACAGGGTATTCGCTATTACTAGCTGAAACTTGTTACAGAATTCAATTAGTCTTTCTCCTCTTTCATTCCTTGTCCAAAGCCCATATTCTCCTGTAACATTTTCTTGTACTCCTTCCCCTACAACTGCATTCCAGTCGCCCACGACTATTAGATTTTCGTCCCCCTTTACATACTGCATTACCCTTTCAATATCCTCATACACTTTCTCTATCTGTTCATCTTCAGCTTGCGACGTCGGCATGTATACCTGAACTATCGTTGTCGGTGTTGGTCTGCTGTCGATTCTGATTAGAACAACCCGGTCATTGAACTTTCACAGTAACACACCCTCTGCCCTACCTTCCTATTCATAACGAATCATACACCTGTTATACCATTTTCTGCTGCTGTTGATATTACCCGATACTCATCTGACCACAAATCCTTGTCTTCCTTCCACTTCACTTCACTGACCCCTACTATATCTAGATTGAGCCTGTGCATTTCCCTTTTCAGATTTTCTAGTGTCCCTACCACGTTCAAGCTACTGATATTCCACGCCCCGACTCGTAGAACGTTATCCTTTCGTTTATTATTCAATCTTTTTCTCATGGTACCCTCCCCCTTGGCAGTCCCCTCCCGGAGATCCGAATGGGGGACTATTCCGGAATTTTTTGCCAATGGAGAGATCATCATGACACTTCTTCAAATACAGGCCACATGTCCTGTGGATACACGTTACGTGTCTTTAATGCAGTGGTTTTGATTGCCTTCTGCATCCTCATGTCGTTGATCATTGCTGATTCTTTAGGGGCAATTGCTCCTTTAGGGGCATTTTCCCACCCCTAGGACAAGAGAGTGCCCTGAACCTCTATCCGCTCCTCCGCCCTCTTTGACAAGGCCGTTGGCAGAATGAGACTGACTTCTTATGCCTGAAGTCTTTGGCCGCCAATGCTGATTATTTATCAAAATTTAGGCAGTGGCGGGGATCGAACCCGGCACCGAAGACGTTATGATTATGAATCAAAGACGCTACCCCCAGACAACTTTTTTTTTTATTTTTTTGAGCGCGCGACGCTTACCGTTACGCAACTTTTCTTTTCTTCATAAGGAAGGAAAGTAAACATTTGCTCCAATTTGTAATGAGAATAGAATGAACAAAGTATATATCATTTCTAGGCTGCTGTTGCGCAGTATAAGAAATGAAATGTCTTTATATATATATATATATATATATATATTTGCGGCAAGTAGTAAACAGAAATTTTTATGGTGCACAAAAGACTATCACTTCATAGTTGAAGGAAAGTTGCCCCGCTGCTCTGCGAGAGAAGGGAAATGTGAAATCGAAAATGGGAAAGAAAAAATGCCTTCTGCATTGGTGAGCATCTGAATAGTATCGTAAAATTCCGACAAGAACTTAAGTCCCAGGAAGCAAATAGGATTCATACATACAGGTCACTGGCAACCTCTGCTATCCGAAATATTGTATTTGAAGCATATAACCGTTAATTATAATTTTCAGCATATTTCCAAATATCCTCCCGTAGTCACAATGTTGGCTCATTTTAAAGTGCTCAATTTCTATGTAAGAATAATAGTCGAGGAAAGTAGTATGCCTATTCTGCATAATAAACGATGCTGTGTGGCCCATGATCCACGTTGCAGCGTTGTTTTTTGCTCGTGGATATCTCAGTTTTTGTGGTTGAATGATCTCTAAAAGGTCTATACCATAGGGCGTCGTACGGTCTATCACCGACAATCGTTGACGAAGAAATGTAGTAATTTCTTCTGCATGTCCGCACGTGAACCTATGAATAAGCGTATCGACTCATCCGCATGCGTCACAGTTGGGCGTTGGATGAAGGCCTATTTTATGTAGCTTTTCATTCGTTGCTACTTTATCGTTGACTGTTAGATACCAGTCGGCTATGACGCGTGACGGTAACACGTCGCTGTGCACATTCCGCCATACTATACTCCAATGTGTATGTGGATGTTTTTCTTCGAGACGATTCCTGTGGTTTGTTGTCATGAGAAGGTCATAAAGCTTCCTGTTCGTCAGGCTTCCGTTGTCGACGATGTTGTGTCGAATGTAGCTCATTTCCATGTAGTACAGTCGCACATGTCGGTAAGAAAGTGGAATGCCGGCGATATTAACTGGTGGGTCAAGGCTATGAGGCTTCCACCGCTGAATGAGGTTTGAGATGATACTGGTCCTCCGGGTACGAAACACCTTCCTGATGCGATTTAGGAGCAGGGTGACACATTTTTTGTGTACTTTAATGAGGTTAAGGCCACCTTTGAACGAAGGTAAGGGTAAGGTATCGAATTGAACTTTGAAAATGTGCCCCCTAAAAAGAAACCAACATAACGCTTGTTGTATACTCTTGGCGAGATGGTCGGAGATTGGAAGAATTTGCGCCAAATAATTCATCTTGCTCGTAATGGCGATCTCGATGGTCTTAACTTTCTGTAGTATGTTCAAGTCACGGTCGGAGTGAAGTATCAAAGCAGCACGTAATTTATTAAGGTTGTGTGACCAGTTCTTCGTCAGGAATTTGTCTGGTTTGGCCTCAAAGGTAACACCGAGGGTTGTGTGATAATCCTTGACCTTGCACCAGGTAACATGGGATATGTCTCCGATACCGCCACCGATCTGCAAAGCTGTGGTTTTAGTTCTATTTAGTATTGCTCCTCAAAGAAATGTGAGTGTTTGTAAAAGAGTTTCCGCTGACAGAAGTTGTTGCGATGATGACACAGTTACGCATAAATCGTCAGCATACGCAATGCATGGGATAGTGACAGACTCGACGCTAATCCCGATCCCGCTATGCGCTAAGTTGTTCAGTAGCGGCTCTACTGCAATGGCGTACAGAATCATTGACAGAGGACATCCTTGGCGGGTGGATTGCTCAATGGAAACGTCTTTTGTAAAATGGCCATTAATGAGAATCCGTGAAGAGGCGTTTGTAGTAAGTTTGCGAATTAATTCTATGAGATGAGGCCCAAATCCTAGTTTCTTCATGCTCTTAAAGAGGAAGTCATGACGTACACGGTCATAAGCCTTCTCAAAATCTAGAAAGATCAGAGCGCCCTGTCCTTTGGTTTCAGCATATGAACAGATGATGTCCCTCAAATCGCAGGCAGCTGAGATTGCACTTCGGCCTTGCACAGCACCGTACTGATAACTGCCTAAAACCTTGTACATAACGGTTTGCATCCTTAGCCTTATCGATCTGGTGATGATTTTGAAATCGGCATTCAGGAGTGTGATGGGTCGCATGTTTTCGACCTTCCTGCTGTTCCCTTTTTTCGGTAAGGGCAGGATGATACCTTCCGTAAATGCCTTGGGTATAACTTCCAGGTGCCAGAGTTCATTCGCTATCTCAAGGAGTGTCGGACCGAGGAGGTTCCAGTAACGCTGGTAAAACTCAGCGCTGAGACCGTCGGGTCCCGGTGACTTCCCTTTCTTTGCACTGTGGACCGCCAGTCGAATTTCGTCCTCTGTGAAAAGAGATTCCAGATTTGCATTATCCTGTTCTGACAAGCGACAGCTCAACGTCCTAAGAAAATCGTCGCACGAGTGTTCATCAACGAATTTCTTCTTGTAAAGTTGACTATAATAGTCGTAGACGTGCGAGATGATGTCACGTTGCTTCGTGATGGCATTCTCAGCGTCATCAACGACGGCTTCAATCAACATGGCTTTACACTGTTTCGTCGTTCTCAGGATGTGGTACAGAGAGGCCCGTTCTTCGGCGGCAACGTCCTTGGGGTGGGCTCGCACGATGAGGCCTTGCATTCGTTGGCGTTGTATCGCCGTGATTTTCGCTTTATATCGTTTGATCTTTACGTCGATATCGCGAGAAGGATTGTTAGTGCGACTGTACAGTTCTCTCAAACAGCGATAATAAAACTCAATAGTCTGTTTCTGCCAAAAGCTTTTTTGTCGGGCGTAGCTCATGAGGGTGAGGCGTAATTTAGGCTTAGCACACTGAATCCACCACTGGAGAACGCTATCGTAACGACTTCGTTGCCGCTGGAGCTGTTGCCACGTTATGTTCACCTCCTCTTCAAGTCGGGCATCCTGCAAAAGGCTGACATTCAATTTCCAGTAGCCTTTCCCGCGGTATATTTGCTGGCGTTGTAGGTTAAGGTAACACTGATACGCACAATGATCGGAGATGTTGACAGGAGCTATGTCACAGTTCACAGTGTGTCGCTGGATGGCATCGGACACATAGATCCTATCCAGGCGACTGGCAGAATGGCTGGTTACGAAGGTGTACGCTACCCGTTCACCGTGCAGTTGTTGCCATGTATCGTGAAGATGCCTGCCATGAATTAAATGTTCAAGTTCGATACATCTGTTCGTGTTAGGAGTTTGGTCTCTGTCGTTAAGCACACAATTGAAGTCACCACCGTTCTAGGCGCTCAGTCCGGAACCGCGAGACCGCTACGGTCGCAGGTTCGAATCCTGCCTCGGGCATGGCTGTGTGTGATGTCCTTAGGTTAGTTAGGTTTAAGTAGTTCTAAGTTCTAGGGGACTGATGACCACATATGTTAAGTCCCATAGTGCTCAGAGCCATTTTTTTTTGAAGTCACCACCGAGGATGAGATGTGCACGATAAGCACTAAGAAGAATGGGAACCTCGTTTTTATAAAATTTTGAACGATCCCTCTTGTGAGTGCTACCTGAGGGGGCGTACACGTTAACAATCTGCACGCCATTCACTCGAAGAGAAATGCCACGACCACTAGGCAGCCGCTGCACATCCGTAAATGGTATACCGTCACGCAGAAGTATGGCAGTGCCTACAGCATCCTGGAGGTTGATGTTATCAATGAGAACGTAACCGGGCACTTCTAAGACTGTGACTACCTCATGTAGGAGGGCAATGTCAACGCTGGTACCATACAAGAAATCAGTTAGCGAACGGATTTTCATCGCACTTTGAATTCTATTGACGTTAAGTGTGGTAACGTTGTAGGTTTGGCTATCGCACATGATGGTTCAGAGGACAATGAGCTCTGATTGTTGGATCGTCCTTCTCGACGGCTTTGAACCAAACACGTTGGGAACGGCTGGAGTACGAAACGAAATGTCAAAACCAATAACGGGTCAGGAAATGGAAATGTCGCAGCGCGATGGACATTCGCGAGAGCAGCTACTGCTGCATCTCCTCGTCCTGCCGCCACCACGGCTCGTTGCTGTCGGGGTGCTCTGCGGTGCGCGCGCCGCCCTGCCCGCCACCGCCGGCTGAGTCTGGCAACGTGGTCGCGTCCGCCTGGCCACCACGCGGGGCTGCGACGGACGTCGAGTTCCTGCGGGAGCGCTGGTGCAGCTGCTCGCTGCTCTGCTCGCTCTTCCTCTTAGCCGTTACGGTGCTCTGTTCCCTCTCAGCGCTCAGTAGTGCCTTCAGGTGTTTGGTTTGTTCACGAATGCATTCTTGCCTCGCGGTGTCCTCGCAGCGCACGGAGCAAGAAGATTGAGGTTCAGTCTCGCTGCCACTTTCTGACATGTGTACGGGTCTCAAATCATCCGACTTTTCCTCTTTGCTACTCTTCTCCTTCGGCGGCCTTCCTTCGTTTCTGCTGCAGTCTCCACCGATAGGGGTGGTTCAGGCAAACTGATCTGCACCCGCTCCTGTATCTCACACGGCTTAGTTTCAGAGGTGGCTGACGTATCGCTGCTATCCAGCGGTAACTGCCCCGGTGAGGATGACGGTGCCGAATCGACGTCCGCCCTACCGCGAATGTCTTTGTCACTGCATTCCACCTGAACTGCCATCTCCGCCTCGCTAACACGTTCCGGCTGCCGGGGTGGTGGTACAGTCCCCGCGACTACCTCACTCAATAGCGGAACAAGCTTTTCACTACCGTCTGCAGGACGTTCCCGTGGAAGTTGAAATGGACGTCGACGTGTACAGTTCATCCGCAGATGTTCTGTGGAATGGCAGATCGAACAGGTAGGGGGTTGTCCAATGTAAGTTACCTGTGCACGACAGCCACCAATGGCAACATACGAAGGTATATGCTTTTTTAAGTCTACAAGTACACTTCGCATCCCGCTGTTAACTTGGTAGCGATATGCACTCGACCATTTTTCATTTGTAATTGACAAAACAGCGCCGTACAGTGACAGAGAACGTGCAATCAGATCATTAGGGCACTCAGGTGGCACTTTAAATACCCTGACGGTTCTCACTCCATATCCCGAAGGCACCATTTGGACATTACTAATACTGCCATCAGTATGACGAAATGGTCTCACACCAGCATGCTCCTCAACGAATTTCTCACAAGTGTCACTCGAAATAAATTTGATAAATAGCGAGTACTGCACAAAGTCCAACTGGAACGTGTCGACTAGATCTTCAGGCAATTTCAGATCCTCAAAGATCCACTCAAGAATTTCAAAAGTCGTCGGTCGCAAGGCAGCGCGATCGAAAATACACTGAACGCTGTTCGCTCTGTTAATTGTCGACATCTTACTTACAACAGTTATGCAGAAACAAACGTTAACAGCGCTCGCACACGCTGCTCAGCTCTCCACCTCAGCACTGCTCGCAACGTAAACACCGGCCCGCGCTACCGCCGGTCACCGCGCGATGTGCACTGGCCGAGTGCCGGAACACGAACCACGGACCACCCTGAAAGAAATGTCAACTCAAATTCAATTATATTCGAGCCATTCTTCACAATATGTAATTTTTGTTTTCTTTATTGAGTTTCGGTTGCCCCCGAAGGGGTGGGCTGGCAGCAGCTTAGTTTGCCTCTCTTCAGCCTACAGAATTTGTTTTAAAAAGATGAAGATAATAAATAATAAAAACAGGCGACAAAATCGGAGACTTAAATGGTAACATGGCGGAAAATCGTGGAACTTAAAACATAGAACAAAATTATATATTAAGCAGACAGGCAAAATAATAGACAGACAATTAAAAAAACACGGCGACAGTCTGGTTTCTGTTCGCAAGACACATAAAATTCACACCCAGCGACAGCATGATTTCTGTTCGCAACACTATGGAAAGACGAACAACACTGAACATTCACTTGAACACTGCACTAAAAAGTTGGCACAGATATAACATACCACAGCCGGGGGCAGACTGGGGGAACCTGGACAGATGATGGGAAAGAAAAGGGGGGGAGGAGAGGAAAAACGAAAGGGGGAGGGGGGAAAGAGCCGATGGAGGACGAGGACCCATAAGGGGAGAGGGGCGGGACGGTACGTAACTAACATCGTGGGGTGCGATTTTGCCCACATCTTGGGGTGGGATTCCGCTGCGTTGTCAGAGGTTGGGTAAGTTCTTGTGGTAATCGGCACAGGAGCAGTTTACGAGGGGCGTTAGCAATAAAACACTTCTTCTTTACTCGGCCGAATTCGGTTGACAAAATGCAGAATTTGTTGTGGGACATTATCGAGTATTTCCGCTTCAGCATCTATAGTTTCATGAAGTTCTGATAGGTGGCGGCGCTATACATAGCCTTCGAACTGGTGTCTGTAACAGAGGTGCGTTCCAAGCAGACAACTGTCAGTGAGTTTCTTTTGCAGGAAAACTAGAGCGTCTTGTATACTCATAGGGGCTTGTAGAATGTGTACGGAGATCTGGCTGTGAACAAAAGCACGGAGAGTCGTTGGGTTAGGTGTCTATCGTCATTGCAACACAAGCATAAGAACACTGTGCGGGTCTAAGATGCTATACAAAAATGCCAGCTCCAAAAAAGCGACAAGTATCGAAAGAAAGATGAACATATGTTTGTATTCTAATGCTTTCTTAAGCCCATATCAAATTTTTCACTCCACAGCTATCTGTTTCTTCCTCTCCGTTCAAATGGTTCAAATGGCTCTGAGCACTATGGGACTTAACATCTGAGGTCATCAGTCCCCTCGAACTTAGAACTACTAAAACCTAACAAACCTAACAATATCACACACATCCATGTCCGAGGCAGAATTCGAACCTGCGACCGTAGCGGTCGCACGGTTCCAGACTGAAGCGCCTAGAACCGCTCGGCCACAACAGCTGGCTTCTTGATTTAATGTCTGTCCCTTTGTATATGGTGATTTAATTTCGTGTTTCAGACAGACATTTTTAGCAGGTTGTCTGGTATTTTGGGATAAGATCATTATTTTGCAATTGGTATTGAGTCTGATGGTTTCAACTGTTTTAAACAAATTAAAATGAATCTTCTTAAACTGGTATCAGAAGTAGGGGGACAGAGTATGTTGTGGCGCATTTTGTTGGTGCAGGTTGCCTACATCAGGGGAAGGTATGCACTCAGGGGCAAACCTAATGTTCTCCTTTGATTGACAGGTACTTAACCTATTGTTCTCTATTGATTGACAGGTCCTTAACCTATTGCTCTGCTAAAAGGATCCTTCATTTTGATTGACAAGCACTTAACATATTGTTCCCTCCCCCCCCCCCCCCCCTCCCACTCCCGCACCCCTCAGGAAACCTCCACACTCGCTGCTACAGGTACACTTTCAGACCTGAGTTATTGGAATAGCTCCTCCCACTCTTATCAATTTGATTCACTACTTAATTCAATTGACCAATTAATTAACCTCTCAACCACTAGTAAACACCCTCCCCTCCCCTCTCCCCCCAGAAAATGGAGGGAAGTTCAGATTCGATCAGGACAATGCAACACATCATGGCTACCTCCTCTAACCTAAGAAAATGGTGGGAAAAAGGGCACCTTGGCTACCTCCACTAAACTAAGTCACCCGACTGCCACACCTCTCCCTAGGAATTGGCTGGGAAAAGGGACTCAGCCCGTGCTGGATAGGATGGACATAGCCTTTATTTTCAGCTTTTAGTTAAACAATCCACAGTACTGATACCAGAGGGCATTGTAGTCTGTTCCATGACATAATCCAATATGGCGGTCTGGGGTGGGGGGAAATGGCAGGTAACAGCGTCGTCACCAGGGGTTCCAGAGTGCAACTAACCTTGTATACGGTACTGTCACCAGAGGGCGCTGTCATCTGTTCTGTGACATAATCGAAGATGGTGGGGAAAATGGTGGGAAACAGTGTGTTCACCAGGGGATGTGGGCCTAGTACACAGTACCACCACCAGAGGGTGCTGCTGTCCATTCCGTGATATAGCCCAAGATGGCTGTCTGGAGGGGAAACTGACTAAGCTTGCAATGTGTTTCTAGAGGGAGGAAGGAGGGTACTTCATTTATTTTTGAACAATTTATTTAGAGATGGTTTTGAGATAGTATATTTACCACACACATACAAAAAACACGCTCTGACATCCTTGGGGTCACGCCACACAGTCTACAGACCTGTAAACTACTTCTAAATTACGGAAGTAACGCTCTGCAAACACACAAACGACTCCTAAATTACCTAAATAATTTCAGCACACAGCACACAGAGAGGTAAACTCGTCCTAAATAATGCAGTACACTGGTGTGCAGACACAAAATCAACTCGTAAACTGTCGAAATAATGCATAGCACAGCCTACAGACCTGCTCGCAAAATAATGCAACAGACACAACATGTGCAGGCACATGCTCCCAGAAGTCGGGATGCACTGGCAGCCCCCTGTGAAGTGACGCAGCTGTCAGCTGCCAAGTCGTGCACAGGTGCCCGTTCAGGTCCCTCAAGCATGAGGCAGCGGCATCACTTTCATACTTGACACCTCGAAATACGTGATCACCTAGGCACCATTGCTAACGCGACCGGATATGAGCGAAGACCTATTTGCAGAGCACAGACTCTCTAAGGGCGCGCACATTGACACTGCCATGAGTCACTGCCAGACGCAAGCCAATGCAAGCCATCACTCTCACGCCGCTGCTGACAGCATGTCAAAGTCACCTCCACAGCTGAAGAATAACATTTATATGTAAATAGGCGCCAAGTCATCCTCTGGGCAGCACGTGTATGTGTTCACTGCTGCTAGTGTAACCCCTCTCTCTACCTCCGGTCCAGCAAAGACATAATTGCCGAGCGACTCACCCTCGCAGACGCTGCAGAAATCTGTTCCAGAATAGCACAGGGTGCATTGTTCCTCGTGGACCTAATTGGGCATGTGTGACACACATACTGACATCACAGTTAGCGCAATAGAAATCCGTTCAACTGCTCACAATCTAACAGGACATGCATGATGTGTGGCTGACGCATCGCTGTGTGTAGCTACATACCATCACAAGCACATCTAGCAATGCTGTCAATGTTATTTTGAAGTCACATGGCTATCTAAAATAATAACTAAGTCGAACTCTCGGAAATTGTATAGTGTCCCAGAAATAACATGCTCTTTTGTAGGAATTTCATGATCTCTTAGCTTGTGTGCACAGAAATTCTTGTCCTAACAGAACCTGTTTACGAAAATAGCGCGGAATAACGCCGAATGCATTCCTTCTGATGGTCCTAACATGGCACCCAGTCTGTCACATCTTACCCTTCCTGTTTTCAACATACACAAGTGTTCTCACCACTATGTCAAGACTCCTATATCCCAGCACAAAGGATGTCTTGTGAACAAATTGAGCATTATGATTGGCTTGGAGTATCGAATCTACTAGCCAAATTACTGATGCCGCCGGTGTGGAAGCACCCTCTACCTTTATTTTTTTCTTTCTGCAGATGAGACTTTTAGCTACAAAAAACTATTTTATACAGGTAGCCATATTGCACCCACAATATGGAAAGACTCTCACTCAATTACTCTGCTATCCGACTGAGGACAGGAGCTTGAATATTAGAGTGTGAAACCTGATATCCAACCCAGCAATATATCACTGCGTACTGTGTCGATGTAGTAAACATACAATTCGTATCCTCCATCACACAAAAAACGCCCCTTTTACATCATTCACATAGCAATCAACTGCCAGACGCATGTACATATACTGCGAAGACAGACAGCACCATATTTACTCCTTGCAGCACTAGATATTTTCCCACAGCCGACGATCGCAGGTCATCGACTCCCAATGCATTACTTGAGCACCCTCAGTGGACTGAAGTCATTCTCAGAACTGTTCTGCAAATTCGGGCTTGTTTCCCCTCGGCACAAACGCGTTACTGTTTCAGGTCCAGACCTGCCTGCTTGCTTGCTTTTTGACACCCATCTCCAGACTCAGGGATTACAAGAACACATTTATTTTCGCATGATTTTCCATAATATTATACCATTTTTGCTGTACTTCTCGATATCAAACACACAGCAGTATCCTACCGATCGCTCGCACAACATAATTCCGAAGATATAGACCCCAAATTATTTGTCTACAAATCCTAAACTTTAGCGAGGTGAAGTGTGCTGTAAACATGGAGCAACTAGAAAGTTATCCCCTCTGCAAAGACCTTTATGTGAGATCTCGAAAAAAAAAAAAAAGATGAATCTGATACTTTCACTCACGAATACATAAATAAAAGCTACAACATCATCTACTGGTACAGATACATAGATGACATAACAAAAATTATAGATGAAATTAAAAACAGAATGCAGCAACTACATAAAGACATAAATACTGTATACAAAAATGTATAGTTCACAAAAGAAGAAGAACAAGATAATGCACTCAAATTTCTAGACACCACCATAAGAAAAGAGAATAATAAACACAAATTTGACATGTACAGAAAACACACAAGTGACATTATTTTAAATGCAACCTCAAACCAGCCACAGAACCAAAATCAAGCAGCAATCAGACAGATGATAAACAGGCTGAACAGGATCCTCCTAAATACTTCTGATTACCAGAAAGGTAGGCCGCTCTCTTCAACCCGCGCTCTCTTGCGCCGCGCATTGCACTCCGCGCAGATAGGTCGTAGGGACACCCCTCTTCTGTAGGAACAAGGTACACAGCGCTTTCGCTAAAAAGCATTATTGTCGCTCCTTAAAAAGAGCAAAATTGTCGTGTTCCATCCTTCCCTATCCAAATAAATAATTACTCCTGAAACAGCGAAGATGTCCGATCTTTCCTGTGCTTCCCCACCACTCACCCGCAGCAAAGCTGCAGCACAAGAGGCGGTAATGCCGGCTAATCCCGCCATCATTTCCGTCCCGCTGTCCACCTTCCAGGAGCAGGTTGCCCTGAAGGACCAGCAGATCGCGGAACAGCTGGAGCTGATCGCAGAGCTGATGGGCAGCGAAAACACACGAACAGAAACACCCACACCACACACACAGGCACCTGCTGAACAACAGAAGGACATGCCCCCTATTTCACCTCTGGCGGCCCAGGCACCGACGGAACCGGATCCAGAGCCAACAGAGGACACAACAAACACAGATGAAGACGGGCCGTGGCAGCAGGTCGGCTCAAGGCGCAAACAGCAGCCAACTACGCAAACAAGTGAGCCCACAAACTCACGAGGCAACGGCCGAGCGCTGCTGCCAACACCATCCACGCCGCGAACAAACAATAACAACACAGGGACCAACACAAACAACTCTGCGACTGCAGCAACCACAAACATACACGCAGCTACGCAGAACACTAACAACACCGCGACTGGCTTCCCACCGGTCATCATTCACAACTATGGAGACCTAAGTCTCCTAAACAAAGAATTTAACAATAAGCACAGCCCCACAACATACTACTCCAAGCTCACCGGGGAACACGCCGCACTGTACGTGGCGAACAAGGCAGACTACACGAATCTACTGGACTTTCTCAAAGAAAGGAAGGTAGAACACTTCACGTACAGGACAGTCTTGGAAAAAACACAACAATACGTGATTAAGGGGATAGACTCACGAACCCCGACCGACACGGTACACAACGAACTCTCTGCTCTCGGGTGGGAATGCATTCGGGTAAACCGGATGTCAGAGTTCGGCACAGCGAGACCGTCACATAACTACATGGCGGAGCTGGCCGACACGGCCAAGTCCCGCGACCTGCTGAAGTTAAAATTATTTCTTCACATGGTCGTTAATGTAGAGGTGTACAACACGCCGCGCACCCCCCAACAATGCCACAACTGCCAGCGCTATGCGCACGCGGGTATCAGATGCGGTCTCGCACCCCGCTGCCGCATTTGCGCTGGCGGTCACACAACCCAACGCTGCAAACTCCCCAATACAGCACCTCGCAAGTGCGCCAACTGTGGTGCTGCCCATCCGGCAAACTACAGAGGGTGCATTGCATACAAAGCAGCTCTGAGGCGCAAAATCGCGAAACATGCGAAGCCAACCGCCATCACAGTTCCAAAACCGCCCCCGCGCCCAGTAAGAAGTGGATTATCCTTCGCTGGAGCGGTCGCTGGCAGCCCCAGCAGCGCGGGACGGTCAGAGGAGCCCCAGAGCTCAGAACACGCTCCGCAAACACCCCCAGCAACAGGCACACAACAGACAAGCACAACAAATGACACCACACCCGCACCGGGCACACCACACGAAACAAGCAACAACACCACCCTACCCCCTGCGATCGCGAACTGCAGCCCACCACAGGCTACAGAAAACGCACACACACAGGGACAACCACAGCGCCAGAGGAGGAGGAGAAGGAGAAACAGCCGCAGCACGAGGAACACGACCGCACCACAACAAGTACACAGTCAACAGAACACCAACACCCACGAACACATCCCGGACACCAACTCAACAACCCACATAACACACCCACTCACCTCAGAAAATACACAGGCGCCCACAACTGCCACACGAACAACCGACTCGCAGGCCAGCCCTCACCAAACGCCAACACTGGAACAAGCGGCCGCTAACACGACCAACAACTCCCAGGCCGACATGACCAACATCACAACAACATTCCAGAGAATAATGGAAACATTATTCCCCGGACGCACGACCACCGAAATAGTGACGAAGATTATGGGGTGTGTCTCACAACTCTTCATGCAGTTCATGTCGGGTACGCTCAACTGGACTAGCTTCCAAGCCACTATCACACCGCTCTTTACACTACTACATGGATAATACACCACACTAGCCCCGAAACGCAGACTTAAACACAATCACACAGATCCTGTTTTGGAATGCCAACGGGATCGCAAACAAAAAAGCCGAGATGGCCGCGTTCATGGAGCGAAAGGGTATCCGAATCGCTCTTGTGAACGAAACACTGCTTACGCCTCGCAAACAACTAAACCTCCCAGGTTATTGCGTCTATCGTACCGACCGAGCGGATGGCAGGAGGGAAGGCGGCACGGCAATCATTATACACAGAGACATAGACCACACGAACATCGAGCTCCCAGCACTTGAAAGACTGGAGGCTACGGCCGTTAGGGTCAAGTTCAACGGAGCCAACACCACACTGGTATCGCTATACAATCCTCCTAAAACATAGTAACACGCGATATCAGCACAGTACTCAACATGGCACCGCGGGTAATAGCCGCTGGAGACCTCAACGCAAAACACCCCGATTGGAACTCACGAATACGAACCTCCAACGGCAAGAAACTGTACGAACACGCACTAGGCCGAAACTACATTATACTTGGGCCGGACGTTCCCACGTTCGTGCCTACACAGGCCCGACATAGGCCAGACGTGTTAGACATAGCCCTCATAAAGGGCATCACATGCACACTCAACCTAACGGTTGAAAACGATCTGGACTCAGACCACATGCCTGTAATACTGCACATGGAAGAGACACTGCAGGACATTGAACCACGCAGGATGCTTAACTACAAACGTGCGAACTGGACACTGTTCAAGGAAACGCTTGATAGTCGCATTCCTGACACCCACGAAATTAACAACACACAGCAAATCGATGAGGCTGTGGAGGCTCTCACAACTGCCGTCCAAGACGCAATGACTGACGCCATTCCATTTACAACACCAAGACAACACTCGACGGCCCTGCCCCAGGAAATCCTGGGCCTTATCTCAATGAGGAACCGCCTCAGGAGATACTGGCAGCGTACCAGGCGCCCGTTCTATAAACTGCACGTCAACAGACTCCAGGGCATAATACGGAATAAAATCCAAACATTCAGAAACGAACAATGGGGACAGAGACTCGCTCGGCTGGATACCACACGTCCTGGCGTGTGGCAGCTGGCCAGACACTTCACCAGGGAGAAACATTACATTCCCACGTTACAAGGACCAGACGGCCCAGCCTACTCCGCGACGGAGAAGGCAGAGCTTATGGCCACAACACTTGCAGCGTCCTTCATGCCGAATCTGGTTCCTTCAGACCCAGCATTCACACTTGAAACGGACCAGGAGGTTACACGACTTGTAGCCCAGCCCTCGCGCGACGAAATCAGACGTGCTAGCACAAATGAAGTCACATGGGCTATCAAGTACACCAACGCTAGAAAAGCCCCTGGGCCTCATGGCATTCAAAACCGTGTCCTCCAGGAGTTCACGGATAAAGCCGTAGAATACCTCACACACCTAACGAATGCCATCCTGACACACCAACACTTCCCTGACTTTTGGAAGGCGGCCAAGGTCCTGATGTTCAGGAAGCCAGGGAAAGACCACTCCCTCCCACAAAATTACCGACCCATCAGTCTGCTGTGCTCGCTCAGCAAGATTGTTGAGAAGGTAATACTAAAACGTATCACTAGGCATTGCATCGCCAACGACACCCTAAGACCGGAGCAATTCGGCTTTAGGAATCACCACTCGACAACACAACAACTCCTCCGCGTAGTCGAACATATAACACACGGCTACAACATCAACAAAGCCACAGGGGCCGTGTTCCTAGACATCGAAAAGGCTTTCGATCGTCTCTGGCACAACGGACTCATACGCAAACTAAGCGAAGCTGGTTTCCCAGACGGACTCGTACGTCTCATACACTCATATCTCACGAACAGATGTTTCAACACTAACGTGCAGGATAAACAATCAACACAACACGGTATCCAAGCTGGAGTACCCCAGGGAAGCATTCTGGGGCCCATCTTGTTTAACCTGTACATTAATGACTACCCAGCGACACGAAACACGACGTTAGCCGTCTACGCGGATGACACAGCCATCCTCGCGCAAGACTGGAAACCGTCGAACATCAACTCACGAATACAGACAGCACTCAGAACAGCTGAGCCTTGGCTGGAGCGATGGCGTATTAAAGTAAACGTCGACAAGTGCGAAGCAGTTCTGTTCACACGCAGACCGAAACTACTGCGCAAACACCAACACTGTAGACCGATAACACTACATACACGCCCAATACGTTTCCGAGAGAAAGTCAGATACCTTGGTGTCTGGCTGGACCGGAAACTTACATGGGGGGACCACATCGAATACGTTGCCAACCGAGCGCACGCGAGGCTCAAACAGCTCTACCCAATGCTCAACAGGGAAAGCACACTGAATAGGAGGGTGTCGAGGTCCTTATACACTACACTGATTAGACCTCTGATGACGTACGCAGCTCCCGTCTGGGGATATGCAGCTCCCACACGACTGCGCCGCCTGCAGATCATACAGAACAAAGTGCTACGAATCATTAGCAATGCTCCACGCTACACACGCACCGTGGATCTTCACCATGAATACCGCCTTGATACCCTCAAGGAAGTATTCAAGAAACACGCTACACGACTATACAGGAACTCGAGACACTCGAACAATCCTTTCATCCTCACTCTGGGAAACTACGATCACAACCACAGGTGGAAACACAAGCGACCAAAGACACTGCTAGCTAGGGCATAACCACCTATGGTAAACTAACATACGCAAACAGCGACAAACGTCGGTAAGCCCCCGCATATCAGCAATACTGACTGGCAACTACCAGCTGCTATTAGAGCCGACCAACAGGCCACAGCAGGGACACCGACGAGCTCGCCCACAGACGCACGAACAATCTCCCAACACTCCCTCACACTGTGCCTCCGGTATATGACCTATCGGACACAAGACCGATAACAAACATAACTGTTGCAGGTTGCAGGACGCTAAATGAGGACTCTGTACCAGCACCCAGCGCCAGCCGCCGAGCAGCACAAACGCACAACGTCATGGTATCGACATGCATGATACCCACTACTAACAAAGCCTATCCTTGCACAACCTATCGCAGGCAGCAAGACAACCGCTACTGCTCTTGCCGCCCGATCTAACTTTCGCAGAGGTTTTTTTCCCTTGGCTCTTGCCTTGGCACTTTTTTTCCTCTGCCCTTCAAACCGCTACCCTTCGTCAGATTTCGACCAATCTATCTCCAGATGAGCGCGTATTAATGGTTAATCCTAACCAGACGTACGCAAACATCGCAGTACCCACATCCTGCGACACCTCACTTTAGTGAATACTAACCCTTATACAGAGATGGCAGTAGACCTATTGTGTTGGCCATCATGCCGGTGTGGGCGTGGAGGGGCTCCACCTCTTGTGAAAAAAAAAAAAAAAAAAGAAAGAGCTAGCCATTATAAAACCAACATCATTAAAAAATGGACAAATAAATGAAAAAACTATGTAGACCACACCAACTCCTACAACTTGCATTACAACACAAAAATGGCATACAATGACCTACCACAACAAATTCACACATAAAATAGGTAACATATTTAAAAAAAGGCATAAACATTGATTACAAAACAAACAAACAAAAGCACGTCCCAAAACTGAAATAAAAACCAGGCTGATACCAACAATCTGGTATCTATCAGCTCAGTTGCAGTGATTGTGAGAAGATATACATTGGAATGACTGGCAGACAATTCGATACAAGGTATAAAGAAAACATCAGAGCATTTAAATAAGGAACAAACCATTTAATATTTGCCAATATCCTAAAACAAGAACGCCATAGACCAAGTAATATTGAAAAAGATATGAATATCATAAAAATCAGTAAGACAGACACCTCCTCACTTCCCAAGAAAATTTCCACGCACAAAAAAGTGTTAACACAAAATAAACAGTTACTCAATGACCAAATAAATATTGGAAACCAACCTCTATATAAAGAAATCGATGAAATTACATGAACAAGAAAGGAGCCTTTTCCATCTTATATCCCCCCCCCCCCCCCCCACTCTCACAAACCCCCACCCATCCACTCACCATTTCATTTTACTTCTCGCTCCTCACATTTTCCTCTAACTCACACTCGTATGACATCCGACGAAGAAAGCTTAAAACCGGAACTAGACCATCTCAAGGCTGTGTTCCAGAAGAATGGCTATAGTGGCCGCCAAATTCGTCACGCCTTCAAGCAGAAGACCACACCACAGCCGACACCTGATGATGATCCACCGAAAGCGACAGCCTACATACCATGCGCAGGCAACGTATCTGGAAAAATAGGCAGGATTCTAGGGCGTCATAACATCAAATGTGTCTACCGCCCGCCGACAAAGATCAAGTCCCTTGTAGGGACAGTGAAGGACGATTTAGGACTCCGGAAATCTGGAGTTTATTTCATTCCGTGCGAGTGTGGGAAAACATATGTGGGACAAACCATTCGCACGATCGACGAAAGGTGTACTGAACAGAAACGGCACACCGATCTCCAACAGCCCACAAAATCTGCAATCGCAAAACATTGCCTCGAGACAAATCATCGTATGAAATACGAAAACACAGATGTCCTGCACAACACATCCCGCTTTTGGGACTGTGTATACAAGGAAGCAATTGAAATCCGGCTGCACGAGAACCTTATTAACAAGGACAACGGATTTCAACTCAGCCAAGCGTGGAATCCAACAATAAAAGTTCTGCAGGAGCAGCGGAAACGGGGCACCATACGCGTACTGACGCCCATCAGTCATCCCGTCAGCGCCAGCTACCCCCACCACCGCGGCCTGCACATCTCTCGGTCCATAGTCAGTGGAGGGGAGAGGCGACACCACCCGCCGGCCTAGGACGTTAGTCAACAGGAGTAACCTGATGATGATGGCACGTTACGCCGTCGAAAATTCGTTCTACAACGACCAGTCAACCCGGCTGCATGCCCGAGAGGCCTTCAAACAAGAAATGCATAGTTCTGCAGAACAACTAAAAATTAGACCGAAATTATCAGTGTCTAACACAGAAAATCGACGATGTGCCAACAGACGGCATTTCCCTATGTAAGCGAGAAATCAACCGAAAATCACCGTAAGTAGAAATCAACTTACTCTTAATGATCTGTCTTTCGATCTAAAAGCAAATCAAAATGTAAATAGCTTTATTACAGACCACTGATGACGCTTTACTTCAATAAAGCGAATCGCGTCTGGTGAAAAAAGATCACACATTTTTGTAGTTGCAACGACAGAACAAAATACCCTCAAGAATTATGGTGCAACTACAGAGACTATGGCAACACAAACGAAGAATTTGATGCCTTTTAGCTCCCTTTTTTTTGTATTTTCAGTCGTTCACTGATTAAGTCGCAGCATACTCTCACTATAACCCTCCGGCACTCCTAAAAGCCTTGGTTACTGCGTTTACAATAGACTGATGGTTCAAATGGCTCTGGGCGCCATGGGACTTAACATCGGAGGTCATCAGTCCCCTGGACTTAGAACTACTTAAACCTCAGTAACCTAAGGACATCACACACATCCATGCGCGAGGCAGGATTCGAACCTGCGCCGTAGCAGTTGCGCGGTTCCGGACTGAAGCGCCTAGAAGCGCTCGGCCACAACGGCCGACTATAGTAGACTGAAAGTGGATGTAAGTGTCGTCTTCTAAGATCGAACAGCTCGACATTTAGCAACTCAGGAACTCTGCAGACCACACGTCTACATCGCGACTCGTGCCATCTGTCGAAATAGTCCACATAGCAGGTGCGCTTATCATCTTTCATGGATCCGCAGCTGAAGAGTCTTGAGTACATTTTTTTGACTCATCAGACTTCTGACTCGTTTTATGCGGCCCGCCACGAATTCCTCTCCTGTACCAACCTCTTCATCTCAGAAAAAATCCTGTGCCATAAGTCCTCAATTATTTATTGAATGCATTCCACTCTCTGTTTTCCTCCACAGTTTTTACCCTCTGTAACTCTCCCTAATACTGTGGAAATCATTCCCTGATATATAACACACGTCATATCATTCTGTCCCTTCTTCTTGTCACTGTTTTCAGTATGCAGTATGTTACGCTCTTCGCCGTTGCAGAAGAGAACCTCCTTATCCCCCCCCCCCCCCCCCTTATCGGTCCACCTAGTTTTCAACATTCTTCTGTGGCATCACATCTCCCAGAAATTTCTTCCTCAAATTAAGGCCTGTCTTTTGTACTAGTAGTCTTTTTTTGGCCAGGAATGCCTCTTTTGCCTGTGCTAGTCTGCTTTTTGTGTCCTTCTTGCTTCATCTGCCATGGGTTATTTTGCTTCCAAGGTATTACGGCTCCGAAACTTTGTTTACTTTTTGATTATCAATTTTGATGGCCATTTTTTCGTTACTCTCATGTACGCTGCTTCTCATTAGTTTCGTCTTTTTTCGATTTACTCTCATTCCGTTTCCTGCAGCCGTTAGACTGGTCGTTCATTAATAGATCCTGTAATTCTTCTTCACCAACGTTGAGGATAGCAATATAATCAGCGAGTCTTATGAATGATATCCTTTCAACCCGAATATTCATCCCACTATTGAACGTCCATCTTATTTCCGTAATTGATTTTTGGATATATAGACTGAAAAGTAGGGGTGAAAGACTGTATCCCTATCTTGCAACCTTTTTAACGCGAGCACTTTGTTCTTGATATTCCAGTCTTGTTGTTCCCTCTTCGCTCTTGTACATGCCTTACATTACCTACTTTTCTCCTTTCTCAGAATTTCGAAAATTTTACAACCATTTGAATTGTAGAACGTATTTTCCAGGTCGACAGATCTGCTGAATGCGTCGTGACTTTTCTTTAGTCTTGCTTCCATTATCAAGCGCAACGTCAGGTCTGCATCTCTGGTGTTTTTTCCTTTAGTAAAGCCAAACTGATCGTCATCTAACAGCTCCTCAATTTTTTTCCATTCTTCTGTACATTATTCTTGTCAGCAACATGGAAGCTGATTGTGCGACAGCTCGTACTTCTGTGCTCCGTGTGGATGATGCTTTTCCGAAAGTTTGAAGGTATATCGCCAGTCTGATTTCGGAATCTCTATTTGACTATGCTATAATTCAGCTGGAATGCTCCCATTTCTCCAGGCATTTTGCAGGTACATCTCGTACTCTTGTGATTTTTTTAACAGTGTATTTGCTATAACTAACTGAAATTTCTTGCGGAAGTCAAGTAGTCTTTCTCCTCTATCTTACCACTACCAGCCACATTTTCCTCTGTTCCACCACCTACAACCGCGTTCTCATTTGATTGTTACGTTTTCATCTCCTTTACAGACTTAATTATCCATTCAGTATCTTCAATTAGTTTCTCTGTCTGCATGCAAATTCGGTATGTATACCTCAACTATTGTGGTCGGCTTTAATTTGCTGTCGAATTTGATGAGAAAAACCGTGTCACCGAAGTGATCACAGTAGATCACTCTCTCCCCTATCTTCCAATTCGTAACGAATCCCACTCACTTATACCATTTCTTGCTGTTGTTGATATTATGTTATATTCGTCTGACCAGGAATCTTCTCCTTCTTTCAGTTTACCCGTTATACTTAGACTGAATCCTTGCATTTCCCTTTTCAGATTTTCTAGCTTCCCTCCCACGTTGGAACTGCTGACATTCGGCGCTCCGACTCGTAGAGTATTATCCGTTCTTTGGTTATTCCATCTGGTTTCATGGTAATCTCCTTCTTGGCAGTCCCCTCCAGGAGATCTGAATGGGGTCTAACTCGGAATCTTTTGCAGACGGAGGGGTTACCATGACACTTTTTCAATTACCGGCCACAGGTTGTGTGGACGCACATAATGTGCCCTTAATGCAGTGATTCCACCGCCTTATGCACCCTCATGCCGTTGAACTTTGATGACACTCCCAGTTTTTAGGGACAGTTTTCCACCCAAAGGGTTGGCTGATTGGTTGATTGATTCGGGGGAGAGGTCCAAACAGCGAGGTCATCCGTCCCATCAGATTAGTGAAGGATGGGGAAGGAAGTAGGCTGAGCCCTTTCAAAGAAACCATCCCGGCATTTGCCGGAAGCGATATAGGGAAATCACGGAAAACCTAAATCAGGATCGCCCGACACGAGTTTGAATCGTTGTCCTCGCAAATGCAAGTTTAGTGCGCTAAACACTGCCACATCGATCGGTCACCCAAAGTACAAGTGTGTGCTCTGAACCTCTGTCCCCTTTTCTGCTCTCTTTGATAAGGCCATTGGCTGAACACGGGGTGACTTCTTACGCCGAAAGTCTCCGGCCTCAATTGCCGATTATTTTTATTCAAAATTTAAGCAGTGGCTAGTTTCAAAGAGGTGGCACGTGATGTTTTCATCGCTAGTCAAAGGCGACGCCCTTAGACATGGGTCTCAGGTATGAATACGTAGAGATTTATTTGTAATAGTGCACACGAAAGTTAGTTTACTGGAGTCAAAAGAACATCCTTTAATCAGCTTCAGGGATATCTTTTTTGAAAATCTGTAGAAATCATTTACGTCGATTGCACACACCACTGACATCCATTAATGTAACTCAGGCGCATAACCCCTGTCATTACTTTATTTTTCCTTCGATTTACTCTCAATCCATATTCTGCACTTATTAGACTTCCTCCATTCAACACATCTTGTCATCCTTCTCCACTTTCATGAATGATTAAAGTCAGTATTAACGAGCTGCCCTGGAAACAAATGTCAGAATCTAGTAATGAGAGAAAGTATAGAGTTAGTGAGTGAGCGGTTGAGTTGTTTCTAGGCGTTCAAACGTACTTCATTTTTTAGTATTAATGAACTCAGATATCTCAATTAAATGAACTGAAATTTCCACTATAAACGTAGACGTTGTTTTTATAATTAGTATTAACAATATTCTATCTTTCAGTATCAATATATTATAGTATAAACTTATTCTTTTCTTCCTCAATTCCACAGTTAGTCGGTTGGCTTTTACTTCCTACATCCTTAATATCAGTCTCTTGGTATTCTCACCTTTTCTGCCAGCTCTAATTTCATATGTGAACGCCTGTCTTAGTAGTTCTTTCTTCTTCCCTCCATCATTCCTTCAATAAGAGCAGAGAACGGACATGAATGACGAAGTTAGTGGCTAGCCATATTCATCCTCCTAGAAACGACTGAGCAGGGTCGTCGTCTGCCCTGAGCTCAGTAATTCTTCAACATTCTTTACTAACATCAGGTCTCGAAAACACGCAATCTTCTCTTTTCCGCTTACCTCAGCGTCCAACTTTCTGCCCCATATAAGCATATAGACATTAGGCCTTCATTTGGCTTTTCTGCTGAAATTTTGTTTTTATTGACGTCAGAGTTAGGTACTGACGTCTTTAACAGTGTAGATATTGTACTAGAAATACTGATAATAGCTGGTTGAAAAAGGAGGAGGGGGAGGAGTAACACCTCGTCAAAAGACCTTGGTTCAGCTGGGTGATAGTACCTTGTGAGGGCCCCTTGCCAGGGATACGGTGAAGACCTCAACGGCAGTTAAGGCGGAGATGGGGATCATCGGTACGGCGGAACTGGCGGAAGAGGCAGCCCAAATCCACTAGCGCCTGTTCTGGAATCCAGCGGGTAGCGGTCAGCGTCTGTTCACCTAGTTGATACGGCTGCTCGATGCTCTTCTTGATCTCAACAATCAAGTCGTAAACATGTGACCTTCATAGAAGATCACCACAAAATAAGTTTCAACTTGAATAAGCTTGATTGAACAAAAGAAAAGAAAACCAGTACTCCAGGCATCAGTCTCTAGACTGAATCTTCTTGGTCATCGGATTCTGGGGGCCCAGGAACGTCATGAGAAGAAGAGTCGGAGCTGCTCAAAATCTCTAAGACCAAAACAGAAAAACTTCATTGGAACTCTCAACACAAACACACTCTCCAAAGTAGGTAAACTCAAACATCTCACAAATACTATTGAAAAATTCCAAATAAAAATCCTTGCGATTCAAGAAACTACTCAATACGGGAAAGTGGCACAAGTTGCCCACTTCAGATATCTGGGAGAGATAATACAACCATCAGGACTAAATACCCAATAAAGATAGTCTCCAGATTACAAAAAAGGATATAAGCTCACTTGAAATCACTATAATAAGAAATCTATAGCTGTCAATTGAAACTAAGGCATTACAATACAGTAGTCCTACCAGAAGCACTTTATGCTGCAGAAACTACAGTTACTCACGGTCATACGAAGATCAGAGAGATTGAAAAGCAGGAAAGAAAAATTCTGAGAAAAATATATAGACCAGTGTTTCGGGAAGGAATTTGGATGAAGAGGCCAATTGGAGAGATTTACAAAGACATAGAAACAATAACAGACACCATTAGAAAGAGAAGGATGAAATTTTATGGACATATTAGCAGGATGAATAAAATCAGGCTTACAAGACAAATCTTTGAAGTAGTAAACAAAAACAAGGCAAAGTGGATCAATGAAGCAGAAGAAGACATTAAAGAGCTGGGGATCACACAAGACAACATAAACAATAGAGAACAGTTTAGAAACATCATAAAGAAACACACACTTAAACAAGAACATACGGAGAACAGAACGGGAAAAAGATTGTCGGAAGAACGCAAAAGAGAACACAGTGAGCGTATGAAGAGAATTTGGGAAGAACGAAGAAAGAAGAAGAAATCATGACTACTCAAGTTCAATCGATCTCTCAAAAGGGAAT
Source organism: Schistocerca americana (assembly GCF_021461395.2). Lineage (NCBI taxonomy): Eukaryota > Metazoa > Arthropoda > Insecta > Orthoptera > Acrididae > Schistocerca > Schistocerca americana. The sequence continues at coordinate 400,593,913 of NC_060120.1, forward strand.
AATCGAAAATAATAATAATAGGAAACAAAAATATATACGTGTGTGTAATAGTACCTGACAGTCACAAGTTAATCAACTAAAATATTTCCTGTTCCTAGGTAATGATTGAAACCCTCTATCTATTTATCATGTCGCACTGGGCCCATTGTTTTCACGATTTGGAAAATTTATTTATTTTTAACCTTGTTGACACAGTTAACCTACAGGATGAAAGTCGTCAGTCTCGTCTGTCTGTGAGTTGTGGAAATGTTGTTCTGCGTGTTATCGTATTTTGACTGTTTGTGTATCGTATTTTATGAGCCGGAGATTGGGAACCAGCCTGGTATTTCCCTAAACAAATGTGGAAAACAATATAAAAATCACACCCAGGGCTATCAATGTACCAGGAAACGGTCGTCAACCTGACATGTGGATTAGATCTTGGGCTGTTTCACTTTGTTCTCTCGTAAGCTAGAGGAATGCGCATTATACGAGTAGGTTAAAGAAATGAGAAATGAGGCTAGCATGTACCATTAGTCAGTTTATTTTCTGAATACAGACGTGGCCTTTGAACTACGTTCACATGATACATTTCAGAGAGGCGTACAGATATCTTCCATCCCTGCTACAAGACATTTCCAGATACTGTGCCAACCGCTTGTAGTGTGCAATATGATCTGCAAGTAAGAAAGCTGTAGTGTGATGCGTTCTGCACACACACATACAAACATACACACACACACACACACACACACACACACACACACACACACACACACAGAGAGAGAGAGAGAGAGAGAGAGAGAGAGAGAGAGATGGAGAGTCTTCTACAGTGTCAACAATGTGCTATCTGTCTGTGTCCCACGCCACATACTCCTTCCGTTATATTCCCATCTAACTGGCAATGCTGTGGTAAGAGCCTATTGGGCCAGTGTTCCTACCCCTCTCTCCAAAATGTTTTGTGTGCACAGATTAATTCTGTTGTCTCTTGTTAAAATAATACACCCATAACAAATATTATAGTGGCTAGGTATTTTCATCATACCTAAATCTGTATGGATATCAACTCGAAATGATCTATACACAAAGTGAATCACATGTCACAGACAGTCGCTCCAGAATGACATTATTGGCTGTTGTGTAATGTGGTACACTGCCCCTTGCTGCTGCATATCATCCAACAATCTGCCTTCCTTATATGAGCTTTGTTCAGGGCAATTACTGCCAGCTTGCTTTGAGGCTGTCATTTTGGGCCTATTGTGCTGGTGCTAAAGTGGCCATTACGAAGGTACACCTCAAGGGCTGGACTCGCATTTGGGAGGACGACAGTTCAATCCCGTGTCCGGCCATCCTGATTTAGGTTTTCTGTGATTTCCCTAAATCGCTCCAGGCAAATGCCGGGATGGTTCCTCTGAAAGGGCACGGCCGACTTCCTTCCCCATGCTTCCCTGATCCGGTGAGACCGATGACCTTTCAGTTTGGTCTCTTCCCTCAAACAGCCCAACCCAACCCCAACACCTCAAGGTCACTCCCACTCTCTGCAGTTCGCTGGCACTAAGCACTGTGATTTGTCTGCCTCATAGCTTTGTTGTCACATGTACACATAACAGTGCAGTAGGTCAGCATCAGCTGAATGTTTCGCGTTTTTGTGTGATATGGTGTATACAGGTGTCGTCCCATAGTGCATTGACTTATGCGTGACAGTGATCGAAAGTAGTGGGATAATGGCAGCGTCACCCCACTCTCCATTGTTGCCAGATGTATTCAAAATGGCGGCGATGACGTCATCCAAGATGGCGGGGTGTAGATTTGGCAACAGCAAATGATGTCATCCAAGTTGGCGGCCATGATGTCATCCAAGATGGCGGATTTTAGTGGGAAGATAGGTCAATTGGGCTACATCCACTAACCTAACCGCCCTCCCCTCCCCCAGAAAAATGATGGGAAGATCAAATTCCAACAGGATAATGCATTACACCACTGTTATTTATACTTATCCAAAAAAGTCGTGGGAAGAGAGGTCACTTGGGCTACCTCCACTAACCTAAGTCACCCGACTGCCACCTCTTCCTAGGGATTGGTGGGAAAAGGACCCAGACTGCACTGGACTGCTAGAGAGAGGAAGGAGTGTACTTTATTTATTTTGGGGAAATTTATTCAGGGGTAGATTTTGAGAGATAGTATATTTATCACAGTGATACAGAACACACACTCTGACACACCACACAATTTACAGACCTACAAACCACTTGTACATAATGCAATACATTTATGTCTGGAGAGCCAAACAACTCGTAAATCGTCAAAATAATAATCCACCTAAAAGATTCTGCAAACATGCTTGCTAATTGTCAAATGTTGAAATCATGCACCAGTCTTTATTTAAAGAATTTGAGGCACTACCACAACCCAGTGTGTTTGTCACGAGGTCCAGAGCCCAACTGACCTAGTACACAGAACCACCACCATAGGGCACAGTCGTCCATTCTGTGACTCAGTCCAAGATGGCGGCCATGACGTCAGCTGATGACGCAAGTACTGTTATCCAAGATGGCGGCAAACAGTATGTTCATCACATGGTATGGAGTCTAGTACACAGTACTTCCACCAGAGGGCGCTGTCATCCATTCTGTGATGTGATTTAAGATGGTGGGCGAAATAGCGGCAAACAGAGTGGTCACCGTGAGGTATGGACCTAGTACACAGTACCGTCACCAGAGGGCACTGTCCTCCACTTCATAAAGTAATCCTAGAAGGCTGTCTGGTGGGGAAAATGACTCAGTCTGCACTGGGTTGTTGGAGAGGGTAATGAAGGAGTGCAATTTATTTATTCTGGAACAGTTTATTTAGGGATGGAGAATATTTATCACATTGATACAAAACACACCCTCTTACATGCTTGGGACCGTGCAACACAACCTACAGACCTGTAAACTACTTTTAAATAACGCTCTGCAGACAACTCCTAAATTTCTGAAATAATTTCGGTACAGACATGCAAACTGCTCCTAAATAATGCAGTATACTCATGAGCAGAGGCGAAATCAACTTGTAAACTGTCCAATTAGTGCATAACACAGCTGGACGATGGTTCAATCCCGTGTCCAGCCATCCTGATTTGAGTTTTCCGTGATTTCCCTAAATCGCTCCAGGCAAATGCTGGGATGGTTCCTTTGAAAGGGCATGTCCGGTTTCCTTCCCCGTCCTTCCATATTCTGATGAGATTGATGACCTCACTGTTTGGTCTGCTCCCCCAAACAATCCAATCCAATCCATAACACAGCCTACAGACCTGCTCGCAAAATAATGCAACAGACAACTCAGGCACCGCCCGCCGCCCACCTGTCCACTACACCACACAGGAGGCTACTGGCAGTCAAGATGCACTGACAGCCCCTGTGAATTGACGTGGCCATCAGCCGCCAAGTCACACACAGGTGCCTGCAAGAATGAGGCAGCGACATCCCATTCATACTTGGTACCTGAGAAATTCCCATCGAAATACGTGTTTACCTAAGCACCGTTGCTGATGCGACCGGACGAGAGTGAAGATCTATTTGCAGAACATGACAACGTCAGACGCAAGCCAGCATGACTCATCACTCTCACTCTGCTGCCAATGGCATGTGAAAGTGTTTTGAATGTTATACTGACTTCACATGTCTATCTAAATAACCGCCAAGTCATCCTTGGGACTGTGTGCGCATATGTTTAACATTGCTAACGCAATGATGCATAGCTGCAATTTGGGTCTATTGGGAGCACCGATCACCATTGTTTTCTGCAGATGAGACTTTCAGTGGTAAATTTATTTTGCACAGATCGCTACATTGCACTGACAGTTAAAGCTGCAAAGTTGTCTACAGATCATCAAATACATACAAGACTCACAAGAATATTGGAAGCCAGAGACATATTTACCAGTGCAACTACAATTAAATGTTACGATTGCTGCTACAGTCTCACACCGATCCATGTACAGGTCTTGACGGTTTGCTTCTAGAACGAATCTCAGTATCTATAGCGCACATAATTTTTCAAGTAAAAAGTCTCTTTCATACCCTCGCGATTATCGATGTGCTAAATCTATACGTCGCTCACGATAGGACACACAGTCATCTTCTCTAGTCATACCACAACATAAACCCCAGTAACTTTACAATGCGATATATACACACTTTACACAGCATAAACCACAGTAACTTTACAATGCAATACATACACATTTTACACAAACAGTGCAGTTATCTTTAATATCTGTACAGCACCCAAAAAAATTATGGTACACCAACACTCACGATTCTCCTCAGTCCTAGGGGAGCACCATCTGCCCTTTCTTTCTTTCTACAGACGTGAATTTCAGCGGCAAAAAACTATTTTACACTGATCGCTATATTGCACCAACAACTAAACCTCGTAAAGTGCCGCTGCAACTTCTAGTGAGAACTAGGTCAGTTGTTTGGTCTGGTGGATCGGAAGCTGTTGTCTTTTGTGGTAGGAATTTATACAGGGTGTTACAAAAAGGTACGGCCAAACTTTCAGGAAACATTTCTCACACACAAATAAAGAAAAGATGTTATGTGGACATGCCTCCGGAAACGATTAATTTCCATGTTAGAGCTCATTTTAGTTTCGTCAGTATGTACTGTACTTCCTCGATTCACCGCCAGTTGGCCAAATTGAAGGAAGGTAATGTTGACTTCGGTTCTTGTGATGACATGCGACTCATTGCTCTACAGTACTAGCATCAAGCACATCAGTACGTAGCAGCAACAGGTTAGTGTTCATCACGAACGTGGTTTTGCAGTCAGTGCAATGTTTACAAATGCGCAGTTGGCAGATGCCCATTTGATGTATGGATTAGCACGGGCCAATAGCCGTGGCGCGGTACGTTTGTATTGAGACAGATTTCCAGAACGAAGGTTTCCCGACAGGAAGACGTTCGAAGCAATTGATCGGCGTCTTAGGGAGCACGGAACATTCCAGCCTATGACTCGTGACTGGGGAAGACCTAGAACGACGAGGACACCTGCAATGGACGAGGCAATTCTTCGTGCAGTTGACGATAACCCTAATGTCAGCGTCAGAGAAGTTGCTGCTGTACAAGGTAACGTTGACCACGTCACTGTATGGAGAGTGCTACGGGAGAACCAGTTGTTTCCGTACCACGTACAGCGTGTGCAGGCACTATCAGCAGCTGATTGGCCTCCACGGGTACACTTCTGCGAATGGTTCATCCAACAATGTGTCAATCCTCATTTAAGTGCAAATGTTCTCTTTACGGATGAGGCTTCGTTCCAACGTGATCAAATTGTAAATTTTAACAATCAACATGTGTGGGCTGACGAGAATCCGCACGCAATTGTGCAATCAAGTCATCAACACAGATTTTCTGTGAACGTTTGGGCAGGTATCGTTGGTAATGTCTTGATTGGGCCCCATGTTCTTCCACCTATGCTCAATGGAGCACGTTATCATGATTTCATACGGGATACTCTGCCTGTGCTGCTAGAACATGTGCCTTAACAAGTACGACACACTATGTGGTTCATGCACGATGGAGCTCCTACATTTCAGTCGAAGTGTTCGTACGCTTCTCAACAACAGATTCGGTGACCGATGGATTGGTAGACGCGGACCAATTCCATGGCCTCCACGCTCTCCTGACCTCAACCCTCTTGACTTTCATTTATGGGGGCATTTGAAAGCTCTTGTCTATGCAACCCCGGTACCAAATATAGAGACTCTTCGTGCTCGTATTGTGGACGGCTGTGATACAATACGCCAGTCTCCAGGGCTGCATCAGCGCATCAGGGATTCCATGTGACGGAGGGTGGATGCATGTATCCTCGCTAACGGAGGACATTTTGAACATTTCCTATAACAAAGTGTTTGAAGTCACGCTGGTACGTTCTGTTGCTGTGTGTGTCCGTTCCATGATTAATGTGATTTGAAGAGAAGTAATAAAATGAGCTCTAACATGGAAAGTAAGCGTTTCCGGACACGTGTCCACATAACATATTTTCTTTCTTTGTGTGCGAGGAATGTTTCCTGAAAGCTTGGCCGTACCTTTTTGTAACACCCTGTATGTAGGTTTTAGGAATGACAGACAATTCCAGCAGAGACAAAATGTTTCCATGTGTTGTGTAATGGATCTTTAAAGCAAAGTATTTATTTGCTGGACCATATTCTTCCTCTTCATATGTTCAAGCATTAATGCTCGCTTCCATTGCCCGCATCTCGTGGTCGTGCGGTAGCGTTCTCGCTTCCCACGCCCGGGTTCCCGGGTTCGATTCCCGGCGGGGTCAGGGATTTTCTCTGCCTCGTGATGGCTGGGTGTTGTGTGCTGTCCTTAGGTTAGTTAGGTTTAAGTAGTTCTAAGTTCTAGGGGACTGATGACCATAGATGTTAAGTCCCATAGTGCTCAGAGCCATTTGAACCATCTTCACTTCTTCACTTCTTCGCTTCCATTCTTGATGCAGTGAGCTGTGGGTGCACTCCTCGGCTGAAGTGGAAAAGCAAAGGAACAACAACCGCTAAACCATTGTCAGACTTAGTCCATATGTTGAAGCACAATGAACGTCGAGTACGACGGAGGGCGGTTGTAAAAAGACACGAAATCTGCGAATAAGATCGCTTGTGAGGGCCACAGCAGTCCTGCTAGCACAGTCACTGTACGATAGGACTTAAGCGGAATTAGGTAGCACGGTTAGCTGCCCCTCGTGACCCACTCACTCATTTTTGTAGACACTGCAAAGCTACATTTGAAGTGGTGTGAAGAGTAATACCACTGGACGGTGGATGTCTATAAACGAATAACTTAGAGTGATGAATGACGCCATACATTGTGGCAATCCGAGGGAAGAGTTTGGATTTCATGAATGCCTGGAGAACGTTATTTACCATCAAAAGTAGTGCCAACAGTGAAGAACGGTGGAAGTGGAGTTATGGTATGGTTTTTCTTCGCGTGTTTGGCGTGGTCCCGTTATTGCGCTCAAGAAATCGCCAAGTGCGGAGGGAAATGAACACATTTAATGACATTGTGTATGGCGTAGAGTATGGCAACAGTTCGGACAAAATGATTGTATCAACATAACAGGTCACCCTCTCATACAGCATCATCTGTGAGGCAATGGTTTGTGGACAATAACATTCCTGAAATAGAGTGGACTGCGCAGAGTCCCGGCTTGAACCCAATGCAACACATCTGGGATGAGGCAGAACGTCAACTTCGCTCCAGATCCTAGCGTCCAACAACAAAAGTTTCTCTCTTTCTTGTTCTTCAGAGACATGTCGTTGAAAGTGTTTCAAGCAAATTCCAAACAGTTATAAAAGCGAATGGTGGACACATCACACATTAATGTCTACTAATAAGTGTCTGCATACTATTAATCAAAAACCCCGAAGTGTGCAGTGAACTGAGTCGGCCGGCCCTTCAAAACATAGGTACAGACCCACCGAGGGCTCAGGACCAGGGTACACTTCTGAGCCGGAGTCACTAGACCTAGGGACAATCGGTATTCAAAATGGTTCAAATGGCTCTGAGCACTATGGGACTTAACATCTGAGGTCATCAGTCCCCTAGAACTTAGAACTACGTAAACCTAACAAACCTAAGGACATCACACAAATCCATGCCCGAGGCAGGATTCGAACCTGCGACCGTAGCAGTCGCGTAGTTCCGGATTGAAGCGGCTAAAACCGCAAGGCCACCACGGCCGGCAACAATCGGTATTGTCCTTGTAAATACTCGCAACTTTTCCGGAGAAGAACCAGAGCTTCAGATGCTAACAGAAAGGACTGAAGCTCAAATCGTTATTGATACGGAAAGCTGGATAAAGCCAGAGTAAGTTCAGATGAAATTTTTAGAAAGGACATAACTGTGTTCACAGAGGATAGATTAAATAAAGTTGATGCGGATTTTTTATTGCTGTCGGAAGTAATTTATCTTGTAGCGAAATTTAAGTAGACAATTTCTGTGAGTTAGTATGGGTAGAGGTTATACTTGACAACCGGAATAAATTAATAATTGTTTCCTTTTACCACTGTTCAGCAACTGTTGGTGACTTCAATCTACCCTCGATACATTGCTGAAAATACACGTTTAAAGTCGTTGACAGGCATAAAACATCATCCGAAATCGTTTTGAATACATTCTCGTAAAATTATTTTGAACGATTAATTCAGGAGCCTACTCGAAGTGTAAATGTTTGCGAAAACATCCTTGATCTCTTTGCAACAAATAATCCTGAGCAAACAGGAAGCATCGTGGCACGTACAGAGATCATTGGCCACAAGGTTTTTGTAGAGAGACTGAATGCCGTAACATTCAAATCTATCAGAAATAAACGCAAAATGCATCTGTTTAAATAAGCAAATAAAAATTCGCTTGACGCCGTCCTAAGAGACAGTTCCATGCCTTCCAGTCTGTATGAAAGTATACCTGATGTGGTTTGAATTCAAGGAAGTAGTATCGACGGGAATTGAGAAATATATACCAAATAAACTAACAAGTGATGATACTGATCCCCCACATTACACAAAACAGGTCAGAACATTGTTGCAGAAGCAACGAAAAAAAGCACGTGAAATTTCAGAGAACGCAAACCCCCCCAGTTTTACGAAAGCACAAGATGGTTTCAACAGTTTCCACAACGAAATTATGTCTCGAAATCTGGTGAAAAACACAAAGAAATTCTGGTCGTATGTAAAGTACATTATCGGCAAGACACAATACCTTCAATGCACGATAAAAATGGTGATGTTACTGAGGCAGAGCCACTAAAGCAGATTCATTAAGCACTGTTTTCCAAGAGTTCTTTACCAACGAAGACAAAATAAATATTCCAAAATTACAATCTGTAACAACTGGCAACGTGAATAACTTATAACTAGACATCCTCGAAGCAGCTTAAATCACTTAATAAAGGCAAGACCTCCAGCCCAGACTGTATACCAGTCAGATTTCTTTCCGAGGATGCTGATACAATAGCGTCATAAGTAACAATCATACGCAACCACCCGCACGTCTAAAGATCCGTAATAAGGACTGGAAAATTGCACAAGTCATGCCAATATCAAAGAAAGGAAATAGGAGTAGCCCGCTGAGTTACAGTCCAATATCAGTAGAGTCGATTTGTACTCGTATTACGATTTTTGGAACATATACTGTGTTCATTATGAGCTACTTCGAGGAAAAAGATTTATCGACAAACAGCCAACCCAGGGGGGCGTGATGGGGAGCTTCCCTTGTAAGTAATGAAAAGTGTGAAATCATCCACGAGAGTACTAAAGGGAATTCACTAAATTTCGGTTACAGGATGAATTACACAAATCTAGAGACCGTAAATTCAATTAAATACTTAGGGATTACATTTACGAACAACATAAATTGAAACTATCGCATAGACAATGTTGTGGGGAAAGCAAATCAAAGACTGGAATTTATTGACAGAACACTTACAAAATGCAACGGGTCTACTAAAGAGACTGCATACACTATGCCTGTCCGCTGGAGTATCGGTGTACGGTGTGGGATCCACGTGAGACAGAACTGACGGAGGAAATCGAAAAAGTTCGAAAAAGGCAGCTCATTTTGTACTATCGCGAAACAGGAGAAAGAGTGCCACGGATATGATACGCGAATTGGGGTGGTAATCCTTAAAATAAAGGCGTTTTTTGTAGCAGCAGTATCTTGTTACGAAATTTCAATCACCAACTTTTTCCTCAGAATGTGAAAATATTTTGTTGGCGCCCACCTACATAGGGTGGAATGATCACCATAATAAAATAAGAGAAATCAGAGATCGCGAGGACAGATTTAAAGAGCTCGTTTTCCCGCGCGTTGTTCAAGAATGGAATCAGAGAAATAGCTTTAAGCTGGTTCGATGAACCCTCTGCCAGACACTTAATTATGACTTGCAGCATAATCATGTAGATGTATATGTATCTCGTACAAGCTCTACCTAGTGTTTTTGTTTGTATTTGTTTAATCTAACATAGAAACAGCTGTAAAATATCAAGGATAAAAAAATTGACCTCCTTTTGCAATTAAATTTGCATATCTTTTATGTTTTTTGTATTTTTCTTTTATTTCTTTGTTTGCTAGAATGAAACGCAAAACTGAAGTAAAGGAATGAGAATAGCATGCAGGAGCCTTCAGGAATTTAATATTAACTACAAAACGAAATGGAACAACGAAATGATTTGTTGGCTCAGTTTATACGTCATATTTGTTTGAGTGTTTGAACCAGATGCAGACAAATAAAAAGCATCAATATGTGAAGAATTCAACCTCACAACATTAGTTAGCTACGTTGATAACACATTTGTTCAAGTCAAAATACTGGAACTCCATGTTACGTGATGTAATCCCCAGTGAATTTTAAATCTTAAGATGATTTACGCAGGTGCAAAAAATTGTTCTTGCAGCATCTGTCCCTTCTCCAGGAATTCCATAAAATTTCACATTTTACCTCCTTCTGGACTTGGAATGTGCAGCCACCGTAGCACTGCTGTAGTATTTCCGTATAAAATTGCTAAAATACGTAACACGTCTTATGCAACGCATCTGGCGGGAGTTCAGTCAATCACGAAATGCAGACTGCTGTAGGCGGAGAGGAAAAACATGGCCATACCTTCGCTGTACAGAGCTTTAAGGGAACCAGATAGTGAAAAACTGTCGAAACAAAGGATTTTTATTGTGTTACGTAACACCCCAGTCATTACTGAACCAGAATATGTATGGTTTTTGTATATTTGTTTAATATTAATAGGAGAGAATGAGCATTTTCTGAACAACTACATGCCCACTTCTGTCCGCTAACATTTGAACTGTGTTATTCCAGCCGCAGCTGACTTTCTTTGTCTTTGCTCTGTTTCTTCTTTGACTGCTGCTTTGAAAGTTGGCCATCATAGTGCTAAGCGAGCGAAGATAACAGCTGAGCATTAGTTCAGCTTTTTTGTTTTCGTCTTAGTCGTCGTAGTGATTTGAATTTATTCTTGACCTTAGGTTGGTTGGTTGGTTGATTTGGGGAAGGAGACCAGACAGCGTGGTCATCGGTCTCATCGGATTAGGGAAGAATGGGGAAGGAAGTCGGCCGCGCCCTTTCAGAGGAACCATCCCGGCATTTGCCTGGAGTGATTTAGGGAAATCACGGGAAACCTAAATCAGGATAGCCGGACGCGGGATTGAACCGTCGTCCTCCCGAATGCGAGTCCAGTGTCTAACCACTGCGCCACTTCGCTCGGTTTGACTTTAGGAAATTATTGTTTTTATAGTTATATTTTATCAATATATATCATAAATACGTGCAGAATAAGGACGTTTAATGGCAGGAATAATTTTGATGGTAACAGAGGACCCCTGTCTTTCCCTCTGTCCAAAGGGCTTTGAGTCATGGTGCAAGTACCAGAAATCTACAGCAGTATAACTGGTGGTGAATAATGACAGTACCTTCCACTATCAGTGTCAATAAAATATGGTGTAAAACCTAATGATAGAGCCTTAGCTAACAAAAAGTTGCTCGCTAAATGCATCCACTGTAAAACTCAAAATCCCAACGAAAGTTTCAATAGCCGGCCGCTGGTGGCCGAGCGGTTCTGGCGCTACAGTCTGGAACCGCGCGACCGCTACGGTCGCAGGTTCGAATCCTGCCTCCGGCATGGATGTGTGTGTTGTCCTTAGGTTAGTTAGGTTTAAGTAGTTCTAAGTTCTAGGGGACTTATGACCTCAGCAGTTGAGTCCCATAGTGCTCAGAGCCATTTGATTTTTGAGAAAGTTTCAATAACTGTGTGTGCGGAAGCTTACCTAAAACAATACTTGTGGGCCTCAAACCAAAACTGCTCTCATTGATGCAGTGTTGTGTGTCGTTATTTTCAGTAATCTGAGCATAGAACCTGAGGTGACCATGAAGAATGCACTCCTGGAAACTGACCAACTGTGGATGTGGGTAGCTGAGAAAAGTGACCTACAAATGACAAAAGAGGCGAGAATTCAAAAGAGGGCCTCCAAAAGTAAGCCAGAATTCAAAAGAGGGCCTCCAAAAGTAGAGGATACAAAAACTCGCAATGATGAAAGCTAGGGACCTGGTGAGTTTAAACTTTGAATGTAGGATGAAAGATTGTACCAAAAACTTTAAAAGCATTTTCCAGAAAGTATGAAATTTTTAGCTTTGGGTGCAATTTTCTCTTAAACTACTGTATCTATGTAAATGATACTTGATACAAAGATTAATTACATCCTTTTCATCAAAATGTACTAGAATTATGGTAGTGAAATAGAAGGTCTGACAAATATTTAGACATTTTTTAATTACCAGTTTGTTTGGAATTTCTGCTTTGATAACAAAGCTACTGATATATAAATAGTACATCAAAAAAACTGTGACAACTTATGCTTGTTTCAAATTTGGTTTGATCTGAACAAATACTTTTTGAGAAAAGTGTACCAACGTTAGTATGGTCGGCCATAGGATGTTCGCTCACGACTCAGGGACTGCGGCCGCAATAATTGAGGACGAGACTGGGCCGGCGGGCTCTGGTCGCACGCGATGTTTAGGCCCAAGATGGCGAGCGCCGGCTGCTCCGTTTGTTTAATCTCAGGCAAGCGCCGCTTTTGTCCTGTGGGCCGCCGCTGACACCGAACTAAGCCCAAGGCTGAGAAACAGCCGGCTCCGTATCGTCTTGCAAAATGACCGCTTTATCCGGGATACGGAGGCTCGTTCTTTCTGTGAGGCCCCCGCCCAATTCAAAGCTCTAGTGAATAACTGCCAATAATGCTGTAAAATTGTCTTTTTTCAAATAATGAAGCGATTACAAACAACACTGGTCATTCTAGTTATTAACAGGGGTCGTCGAACTGGCGCACATATTTACGGTCCTACATCACTGTGCGAGTGTATCTAACGTTTCTCTGCTGGTGTACTAGCTTTTTTAAACAGCATCCCATTCGAGAAAACCAGTTGCGTCTTTACGTATGGTTACTGGTACTTTAGGTTCTTGGGCTATGCACGGCTCTGTTTGAAAGAATAACTCGATGTAGGCATAGGGTAGAGCCGTGCACGTCTGCTTTCATACCGGGCAGCTAATTTGATACAAATAATAACCTATAGCTGTAATCCTGCAGTCAAATAGTCTATGGATTAGCTAGAATTTCGAGTTTAATAGAATACAGAGAAATACAAAATGAAAGTTAAATGAATATTTAATGATAAGTGTTCTGTTATAATGTCTGTAATTGTGTAAGACGTATGCTTTGCCGGCGATGGGCGAGGCATGACAGAATCTCTGACCAGAGAGTACTTTATCGTTAGTTGTTGCTTGTCGCTAGTCTGCGCTTGTCTGCGCGAGTCGACAGTAGTAGCGAGTCTGGTAGTAGTCTGGAGTAGTCGGACGGAGTCGGCATGCGTCGGCTGTGTGCTCTGCTCGCGACTCTGGTCAGGACTCTGGAGGATGAGTATTGTTGTAGAAGCTAAAGAAGCAGCATTGCGCATATTTAATAATGTATGTTAATTGTAATTTAATTTGTTCAAAAAAAATGCCGTAATAATAATTTTTATAATATAAAGCAACTATTTTAAAGAAAAGCATTCATTTCAATTTAAAGAATTTCCAATGCATTATCATTGCATCCAAGAATAAAAAAAAAAAATATACGCCAGCATTGCACGAAGCTGTGTCGAAAAATGACTAATTAAGAGCAGATATAATTGCAGTTTTATTGAGGTAAGACTTTTTGCTTGTTTTATTCAGAATATGGGGCCGAAGGTCAGCGCTGCTGTCCTTATAAATTTAACAGGTTACAAAACTTTTTTTTGTTTTGGTGTTTAGGAATTTTTCTATTTCGAGTTTGACATTAAATGAGAATAGAATTTTGTGGGACAGGTTATAATTGGTGTAGGCGACAGAGAATTGTGTTGAATGACGTTTATTCAGGAAAGGTTCAAATGGTTCTGAGCACTATGGGACTTAACTTCTGAGGTCATCAGTCCCCTAGAACTTAGAACTACTTAAACCTAACTACCCTAAGGACATCACACACATCCATCCCCGAGGCAGGATTCGAACCTGCGAGCGTAGCGGTCGCGCGGTTCCAGACTGTAGCACCTAGAACCGCTCGGCCACTCCGGCCGGCTTCAAGAAACGACATCTCAAATAAACGGGAAGTGGTCCTACAGTTTTCAGTTAAAATAAGACAGAAAATACCCTTATAAATTTTAGTGAAGTTTCATTGACAGCTTTACGAGAATGGTAGCAAAATCCCCAAACTATTTGTAAATTGCAATCAAAGATATAGGAACACTAAGTTCACGTCATAATCGCAAAACAGGAAATATTCACCAGCTCAAAACAGTTCGGAGTTTAACATGATGAGTTACGAATTATCACATGTGATAAAAAAAAAAGAGATAGACGGCCGGAGTGGCCGAGCGGTTCTAGGCGCTACAGTCTGGAACCGCGTGACTGCTACGGTCGCAGGTTCGAATCCTGCCTCGGACATCGATGTGTGTTATGTCCTTAGATTAGTTAGGTTTAAGTAGTTCTATGTTCTAGGGGCCTGATGACCTTAGAAGTTCAGTCCCATAGTGCTCACAGTCATTTGAACCATTTTTGAACAAAAAATAGTAACTCACACTCAGTCTATCCTCAGTTCGGTAATACAAGCGAAAAATGTTATAGTCCTACTACTTTCAGACCTCTCGAAATATTACGTCCCTTATGAAGTTAAAGTACGGTAGAGGGTTTTATCGTCAAAATGCGAACCCCTCCACGATCGAATACCACTCGTTATCACAGGCACGTCTCCATCATTCCAGAACTCTCGTCAAAGTGCACAGAATTGGTCCTGTGAGCTCTTCACTTGAAGAAGTCTCGGTCTCCACTTAATTCCTATAGTCTTCCACTGCTTATAAAATAAATAAAATAAAATAAAATAAAATAAAATATTAATTATTTTTATCTGTATGATTGGCTCTCCTATGAGTCGTCAGGTTTTGATTATTCGGTATCAGACGCATGACAATGGCTTTTTCGTAAAGGCAATGTTACTCGTACTTGACCGTGAAATAAAACTGAAATAATCGGACTTCGTAATTAAATCGATTCCAAAGACTGCTGCGGTAGGTGCGGACTCATAAACTAAATCTCAATATTACAATAATTTGCCAGCCATGCCAAAACGTCGTACAGAGGTGATTGTCTACTAAACAAAAAATTACACAGTTAGTTAAATCAGATATATTCAATGAATAAGCCTACAATTCATAATCCTACTTACTTTTATAAATATAAATTCTTTACAGAATCGAGTGCCTAGTATGGTTGCAACTCGCAGTAATTTTCTATATCATGAAATATGGCGGTGTGCCAGACAATAAACTAAAATACGTGCTTCTCGCACCACTTCAACCAGGGCTCTCTTCCTTTTTTTTTTTAATCAAACATACGAGTAACGTAAATGTACTTTTGTTTTATCAGCGACACAGCGCTGCAGTTGTGTGCCATAGGCTTTATTTATTTGTCACTGATTATTTATTTAATTAATATCTCGCGTTTCCGAGGAAACTCACGCTCGGGATGCAAATGTGCCTTTATATTGCCCCCTGAATTGCGAGGCGAAAGGACACACCTGCAGGCGAGCAATTCACCTAAAGGCACAAGAAAATCTAAGTTATCTACAACTATTTACATGACTTACATTATACTGTATATTATATACAAAATTTGAATGACGCGCGTGCGCCGAAAAAGTTCTTATGTTGGCAAAACAGAGTGCGCGCATGCGCAGAAGCGTCTGTGTAACTACGGCACTGCCGTTATTTCGTAAATTTAGATCACGCGGCACAGTATTGCAGTTCATATTGTTCGTGTGCGCGCGCATTTCTTAGTCGTTGCACAAAGAAATTATTCCACCAAGATTACATATGAAGACTACATTCTATGACAGGTAACTTAGTTTTAAAATTACAATATTTGTTATAATACAATACAACTTTAGATTGTTGAATGTTCTTAGTTACATAGCATTGCAATGAAATGCTTCAACGAAAAATGTTCTGTTGTTTCAGGTGCGTTGACCTATACACATGGTGTCGTTATCACAGTTCATATTCATCTGCTGCACAATAATTTTTTACAGGTTAGTATCGTCGTGGTAAAGTTTTTTGATCACAGTAACATCGTTGTATAACAACGTGATTAATACATAAGCGTGTCCATTTCCTATTTCCATTATAGTCGTTGTGATGCAGTTCGTTGTGACAAAAAGCATTGTTTATTACAGATCAGACGTGACCCGTCGAGTAATTGGTCCACGTGCAGTTCGTTTTTTTTTTTACATTCCGTGGAAGCTTGGTTGCAGAACCTCGGACGGCACATAGCTGGCGTCGATCCTTGGACAGTCCAGGTAAGAGTGTCCGTCACATTTCGAGAACATTTCATTCCCTGAAGTTCCAACCAAAACTCTTCCACCTGTCGTGTTGTTTTCTGGACAGGCACTTTGTGTCCATTTAATCCAGTTAACATCTTGAAGTTGGGTACTGTAGTAATGTCACTAGACGATGCACGAATTATCCACTTCACATTTTCAGTTTTTTGCTGAATATAGCTCACCTAAATGTTCGTTAATGTCCGTGAACAGAGGTTCACTATGCAATGTCTTTTTGGCACTCGTTTTGTTCAAATTTTTACATGATACATCAGTTAAAAAGAAAATAAGTAACTATACATACACACGTCACATATTTTCTTAGCATAAACATAATACAGTTGCACATAAACATGTTTACATCATCATTACATCGCTATAGGTTATTACATTGTGTCACATTTGATTACATGAATTGCAGATATTTACATCCTCTTTAGCTGTTTTGCTGGGATTTTATCGATGTTTTTTTTTGTGATGTCATCTGAAATTAAGATAGGTTAGACACAACATTCGTTACATCAGTAGGCAAGACCAGGCGTTTTCGCTACCCAATAAATATTCAAAATAGTAAGAGAGAGAAAATGTTCGATTCCTCGCGTTTTGTGCGTGTGTGTAGAGTGTCTGTGTGGCCTTGACTACTGATAGATGCTTTTCGTGTTGAGAGATGTGCGTCTAATCTATTTCTCAAAGTAAAAGATCGCTTCACAGATGACGTCTGTCAGTTCGTCAGGTGTCATACCAGGTCAGTGGTACCTACAGTCACAAATGTTCCGTGACAAATTTATATATCATTCACTGCTACGTAATCATAAATTTTACTTTAATATTCAGTCTTCTCGGTGGAGCCGCGGCGTTGAAAGAAAAGTTCTTCTGTCTTCAACTGCGTCACTGGAACGCTGAAATGAAAATTTCTATACTACTTATAATCTATGTTGTAATTTGTTTTAGTTCTTGCCACGCAGCAGGTCGTTGAGATAACGGTACGTTATATGTCTTATGGTAGAAGATCTTGTGAGGCTTAACTTCAATCTTGTACACATACGTGTTGATAACACCTAATCGTTTGGTAAAAACTTGTAAATATTTGGATAACACTTCCTGTAGTTTTATACGTTCATGTACACTGAGAGCTGTAGCTTCACTTATCTTATGATCAAGCAATGTTTTCAAGTCCATTAGCTCTGCGTCAGATGAGTGTGTTTGCATGTGTTGAATGTCTTTGTTAAGTACTAACTGAACCTTGTACCCAGTACAGTGTTTGTCATGCTTTAGAGTTCTCCTGTCCAAATCAATAATAATTACCCTGCTTTTATCATTTAAAATACATTTACCTTTGGAGAAGTCTATAATGCAGTCCTTCTCGCTCATAATATCTATTCCTAATATGCAATTAGTCACAAGGTTTTGTACAACCAGGAATGGCCATTGTACGGTTCCATTACCTATTTTAACGTTTACAAAAACTTGCTTCGTAACCCTACATGACTTATTACCTAGTGCAGTAGTTATTTTACAGTTTTGGGCAGGAAACTCAGGCACAGGTTCCAATTCACACATCTTTTTATAAAAATTAAAAGATAAAACGCTCACAGCTGCACCTGTATCTAGGATAATAGTAGTTGGAATCCCACCTACTACACCAGTAGTGGATGCTAAAACAATTTCATTTGTGTTTAAACGACATTGTGTACTGTCTTGTAAAAGTTCATCTGATATATTGTTATTGTGGTTGTATCTTATAAATAAAACAGGTAGTTTTTGTTTAGAATTACTCGGCATATCATTATTCTGTTGTTCAAGTGTGGTGTCAAATAACTGATTAACATTGAAGCCGCCCCCCAAGGATTCTTCAGCCACGACCTGGGGCAAAGTAGTGACTGTTTCTAGTTTGTTGGATTAGCATTTGTACTAGGTACTGACACAGATTGAGGTTGTGCATCAGGTGTCATTTCTATTATATTCACATTCGGATATTGCCTATTATGATCTCCAAACTTTTGCGGTTGTTGTTGCTGTTGCGCATTATAACTTACCTGTCGGTCGTAAGGTATGCTCCAATTTTGACCTGGTGGCTGCTGTGGTAAAGCAGAGTTTGAATGAAAGTACTGATCGTTACGAGTCCAACCTTGATGCTGTCTTGGCTCGTAGTTATTATTATTTCTATTTCTGTTTGTGTTTTTGTTATTACCTTTGTATCCGTTGTTACCGTTGTAGTTATTACCGCGGTGCCTTTTGTATGGATTGCCGCATGAAATGTTATTACTGTTGTAACTATTGTTTGTATTGGAATACGCGTGTTGATCTTGATTTCCGTACTGAGACGGCATGTGAGTTTGCTGTTTTTGTCGTACCGCGTATCCAACTGTGGGCGCGCCAGAATTGTGTTGGCAAGCCTGCATGTTTTGCATACCACTAGTGTAAACATTGTGGCTGCTGTTTTGCCGCGCGAAGCGCTGATCTTCAAGTAACATGTCAACCGAATCTAAAGCTGTTAAAAAATAATCTGAGTCGTCATCTGGGATATGTAGAAGTTTTTCCTTAATGTTGAAAGGCAATTTGGCCTTCAACGCTCGGAGTATATCACGTGTTGCGACTGGTTCGTCTAAAAAATGTCCCATGTTCAAGTATTTTTCAAAATATCTGCGTAAGTTACCATTTTTACTGTTAAAAGTTTCAGGTTCTAAGATTTGTCTTCTGAGTCGCTCCTGGACGGATTGCGACCAGAATTTGTTCAGAAAAGCACGCTCAAACTCACTGTACGTGGTACATACGTCAGCTTGACTGTATGCCCAGACAGCTGCATCGCCTTGGATGTAACCGACAATATATGAAATCTTTTTCCGGTCACTCCAAGTGCGTGGAAATGCGTTACTAAAAGATTTGAGAAAAATCACCGGATGAATGGTTCGTTTTTCTGGGATAAAAATCTGAAATTGCCTGTGTTTCATTAAGCTTTCTTCTTCCTTTGCATTATGATATGGATTTGTACCACTGTAATTACTGCTATGTCCAGCTGGCGAGTAATTACGATAATGTTGCTGTGGTTTACCATTATAACACCTTGTGTTTGTGTTTGCACGTTGTGGTATGTGTTGTTGTCGTGGTGTGTTTTGTTCTTGTGTGTATGTTGTGTGCGGTATGTGTGCGTCATACTCGAATGTATATTGATTTCTGAACTGTACATTTTGACTGATATTTTCGTTACATTCAGACTGTGGTTGATCGGTGAATTGTCTCATGGGTGCAGTGACGGATTGTACTGCGTCACTAATCAGCTGTTTGTTATTAGTGATGTATTCCGCTACGGAGTCGTGCACAATTGTTGGTAAATTTTCACGTATGCATCTATAAAAATGTTTGTCTTTGTTCTCTACCCAATCATGAAATTCTTTATTAATATTTTGAAAATGAGCTGTGGCATCAGATTGTAAGATGTCAGTCAGGTGTTGTTCAACATCGTCAAATTTATTCTGCACGTCAGTAATTCGTTTTTCAAGGTTGTCGTGTACTGAAGGATATGTTTGAATTTGTTCAGTAAGAGCTTCACACGTGACATTAAGGTTTTTTAATTGTGTCTGTAAAAGTGCTACGTCATTTGTAGTCTTTTCTTGTCTCGTATTAAGCTTGGAAAATTTCGTACTGAGTTCAGTCATCTGTTTGGTCAGTGTGGCGTCTATAAGTTCCACACGCTTACATAAAGTGTCATTAGCTGTCTTGAGTGCTGTGAGATCAGATTTGATTCCGTCATTTTGTGTCTTTAACTGTTCATTTTGCATCTGTAAGGTTGCCATGTTTTCGGCGTTTTGCTTCATTAGCATTTGTAACATGTCGGCAATGTTTACCGTTTGCAAGGTCTCTGCCCCCGCCGCGTCATTAGACGTGACGTCATGCATTAACATGGGCTCTGATTGAGACTTTGAAATTTTTGTGGTGGAAGGCCTATTGTCAAAATTTTCGTCAACACTCGCGTCAATGTTTGATGAATCGTCACTACCGGTTGCTGTCGTAAAGTCATTTTCTAACATTTGTCTCTCGTCCGAGTCGGATTGCGTCTGAATAGTACGTCTTTGCTGTTCCATTTTTGCGTATTGTTTTCTAGTTATTACCATGCCACACGTGATATATGTTTCAAGAAAATATTTGACACTGATTTTAAAATAAAATACAGTTGAGTATGAATCGGTCGTAGCAACAATGGCTGTCTGTTAATTTAAAAATATAAACTGAATTTGAGATTATTGGTAATGGCTGCTGGCCATGTTACATGATATCGTACAGAAGTCGGCCATATTGTACACTCGTGTATTGGTATTGTTGCATACGTTATTGTTTAAGGAAAAATACTGAGAATGGAATTTATCACTGAAACTGTTATGCGGAAAAGAAACACTACAGAATTTTACTGAAAAGCTAATACACTGAATTATACGTCTGGTCAAGCCTGCTAATGCAAAGATGCTGCGTCTTACCTTATTTTGCTGGAAGCTTCTTTGCGTCTTCCCGCAAAATTTTATAATTGGCAAATATCTTCTGATTTTTTTATTTCTCATATAGTCAAGTCCAGGACCAGAAGGTTGATTTTTCACATGAAACAAAGAGAACAATGTAACAAATGACAAAATAACAAGTCCGACACGCAGTCGCCAATATAAAATAAATAAAATAAAATAAAATAAAATAAAATAAAATATTAATTATTTTTATCTGTATGATTGGCTCTCCTATGAGTCGTCAGGTTTTGATTATTCGGTATCAGACGCTTGACAATGGCTTTTTCGTAAAGGCAATGTTACTCGTACTTGACCGTGAAATAAAACTGAAATAATCGGACTTCGTAATTAAATCGATTCCAAAGACTGCTGCGGTAGGTGCGGACTCATAAACTAAATCTCAATATTACAATAATTTGCCAGCCATGCCAAAACGTCGTACAGAGGTGATTGTCTACTAAACAAAAAATTACACAGTTAGTTAAATCAGATATATTCAATGAATAAGCCTACAATTCATAATCCTACTTACTTTTATAAATATAAATTCTTTACAGAATCGAGTGCCTAGTATGGTTGCAACTCGCAGTAATTTTCTATATCATGAAATATGGCGGTGTGCCAGACAATAAACTAAAATACGTGCTTCTCGCACCACTTCAACCAGGGCTCTCTTCCTTTTTTTTTTAATCAAACATACGAGTAACGTAAATGTACTTTTGTTTTATCAGCGACACAGCGCTGCAGTTGTGTGCCATAGGCTTTATTTATTTGTCACTGATTATTTATTTAATTAATATCTCGCGTTTCCGAGGAAACTCACGCTCGGGATGCAAATGTGCCTTTATATGCTCTCTGCTTTTTCATTGGCTGAAGACGCTTCCCACCCAAAATACATTGTTCTTACGTCGTACAGACATCAACTTGACCACTTCCTGGACGAGACTAATATATTACAATAATTTTTAAATAAAGAAATGTTACAAATATTCTGTCACACTCAGACCATTCACAATAAACATAAATATGGGTTTGTCCGTAAATAAAGATGCCGTTCAAGTGCAAATGTACTCACAATAAATGACAACAGACTATCGTTAAATGTCGTTTAAACAATTATTTAGGCCTGCTTGTCAGGAGCGTCATTTGGCGACCTTTTTCAATACTGGTGTCAGCTTACACACATGACTGACCGCTTACTAAATTACCATGATCTATTTAATAGCATCATTCAAGTAAATTTACTGGTAAGATAGTAAACTGTTCATTAAATGACTGCACAAGTATGACAATATATGAGGTATTCATGTTGTATTCATTCGCTGCGTAAATGAGGAGAATGCGATGTTCTAACAAACATTTGTGTAATAAAAAAGATATATAAGACTTCACAAGTCAACAAATGAAATAGATACACATGAGTGGCTTTCAGCTATGATAGCTGTTGTGCAATGCTATCATCTGATATATTCTACGATGAAATCGTATGAAGTGTTTAAAAATTGTTAATTCAGAGCTTCATTGTGAAAATTTTTATTCGCCGTAAAATATTAACTTCAGTAGTTTTAAAGATATTGAAATACACTCCTGGAAATGGAAAAAAGAACACATTGACACCGGTGTGTCAGACCCACCATACTTGCTCCGGACACTGCGAGAGGGCTGTGCAAGCAATGATCACACGCACGGCACAGCGGACACACCAGGAACCGCGGTGTTGGCCGTCGAATGGCGCTAGCTGCGCGGCATTTGTGCACCGCCGCCGTCAGTGTCAGCCAGTTTGCCGTGGCATACGGAGCTCCATCGCAGTCTTTAACACTGGTAGCATGCCGCGAAAGTGTGGACGTGAACCGTACGTGCAGTTGACGGACTTTGAGCGAGGGCGTATAGTGGGCATGCGGGAGGCCGGGTGGACGTACCGCCGAATTGCTCAACACGTGGGGCGTGAGGTCTCCACAGTACATCGATGTTGTCGCCAGTGGTCGGCGGAAGGTGCACGTGCCCGTCGACCTGGGACCGGACCGCAGCGACGCACGGATGCACGCCAAGACCGTAGGATCCTACGCAGTGCCGTAGGGGACCGCACCGCCACTTCCCAGCAAATTAGGGACACTGTTGCTCCTGGGGTATCGGCGAGGACCATTCGCAACCGTCTCCATGAAGCTGGGCTACGGTCCCGCACACCGTTAGGCCGTCTTCCGCTCACGCCCCAACATCGTGCAGCCCGCCTCCAGTGGTGTCACGACAGGCGCGAATGGAGGGACGAATGGAGACGTGTCGTCTTCATCGATGAGAGTCGCTTCTGCCTTGGTGCCAATGATGGTCGTATGCGTGTTTGGCGCCGTGCAGGTGAGCGCCACAATCAGGACTGCATACGACCGAGGCACACAGGGCCAACACCCGGCATCATGGTGTGGGGAGCGATCTCCTACACTGGCCGTACACCACTGGTGATCGTCGAGGGGACACTGAATAGTGCACGGTACATCCAAACCGTCATCGAACCCATCGTTCTACCATTCCTAGACCGGCAAGGGAACTTGCTGTTCCAACAGGACAATGCACGTCCGCATGTACCCCGTGCCACCCAACGTGCTCTAGAAGGTGTAAGTCAACTACCCTGGCCAGCAACATCTGCGGATCTGTCCCCCATTGAGCATGTTTGGGACTGGATGAAGCGTCATCTCACGCGGTCTGCACGTCCAGCACGAACGCTGGTCCAACTGAGGCGCCAGGTGGAAATGGCATGGCAAGCCGTTCCACAGGACTACATCCAGCAACTCTACGATCGTCTCCATGGGAGAATAGCAGCCTGCATTGCTGCGAAAGGTGGATATACACTGTACTAGTGCCGACATTGTGCATGCTCTGTTGCCTGTGTCTATGTTCCTGTGGTTCTGTCAGTGTGATCATGTGATGTATCTGACCCCAGGAATGTGTCAATAAAGTTTCCCCTTCCTGGGACAATGAATTCACGGTGTTCTTATTTCAATTTCCAGGAGTGTACTTTTGTGTCACTGGGTGCACCTCCTGCCCCAGTTGGGTTCATTCGTTCTTCACACTATGCCTTTTCCGACCAATTGGAGTGTGCCTCTCATTTTGTGGAAACTCTCTCTATCAATCACAATGTCCCTTCTATCAAACTGTGTCGAAACTTCAGTATTTTTCTCCTTCGTGGTGCGTTTCCGCCAATCAGACGTTTTGTGACCATTCTATACGTCTTAAGTACATTGACCTTTCCATGTGTCGCACTCGCTGGACACATGATCGAAATGCGTTACTAGTTTTTGTTCGTATCCCGTTGGAATACACGCGGTCCTCCCTCCTGAATCACCTGGTCGGTATCGCTGACCTTCCTCCTGCCACCCCTTTAAGGGGCTCCGGAAAGGCTCAAAATCATGAAAAGTTCAATTTTTACTTTTTGCGTTTTCTGAATCTGCAGGCTATTACCTTTTAATAGATATATAATTTATTCAATTCCGAAGACTACAACTATTTTTAAATTTTTTTTGAAATGTGTTCTACATGGGCGTGACCCACTGTGGCGCTGTTAAACTGCTGTCAAATGGTGTTATTATTAACGTCCGTGTTCATCAGGTACATTTTAGTGATGTGAGATAAAGTATGTGTTGTGGCTAACCTGTGATGGTTCAATATATATCACTGGTGTGATTGTCGATTGTTTCATGTTTATTTACTCTGTCGTTATCTCGAAAATATTCGTAATTAATTATGTTTCTTGAGTCTCTGTTTTGTTGAAGTATAATAATGAGTGAAAGTAAAGTTATTAGAAATCCTCTGAAGGCTTTTAAGAAAAGGAGAAATGTTGGAAAGCCAAAGGTATGTGTTATTACTGTAAACAATAAAGACGATAACCAAGTGAGTGAACCTAACCTCTCAAGTACACCTGCCCATAGCAGTCAAAGTGGGAAAGAAAATACTTCACAGAAGAAGCTTGGTTCAATGAGTGAAAACTATGAATGTTTTATGGGGGAATCGGATGTGAATGAAATATTTGATATGTCGGTTCTCAAAGGAATTTTTCAAACTGTGTAAGAGGTATTCATTGTAGTGAAGTTGGTCTGGGACTCTCCATAATAAAGCACATAGGACTTGCTAGTGAAATACAACTGAAATGTGATAAGTGTTCATACATGACCACCTTTTGGAACAGTGTTGCAGTAACTGCAACTGAAGAAAATGGTAGCAAAATCTACGAACACAACATTAGATTTGTTTATTCCTTGCGTTCAGTTGGTAAGGGTGCTACTGCAGGTGCAATTTTCTGTGGCATCATGAATCTTCCAAATCCCCCAACCAAGTTTACGACCTATAATAAATTTATAGGGTCTAAAGTAGAAGATGTCTGTATAGAATCTATGAAGAACGCTGTGGAAGAGGCAGTAATGGAAAATAATGGTAACAGAGATTTGACTGCAGCGTTCGATGGTACCTGGCATAAACGGGGACGCACATCTCTTCATGGTGTAGTATCTGCCACCAGTATGTATACAGGGAAAGTTTTAGATGTAGCAGTAATATCAAAGTATTGTAGATGTCCACAAAAATATAAAGGTACACATGAAAATAATTGCAAAGCTAACTATAGTGGCAGTAGTGGAGGAATGGAAGTGGCTGGTGTTGCCAGTATATTCCAGCGTTCTGAGGCGTGTGATAAAGTGCGATATGTTAATTACCTTGGTGACTGTGATTCTAAAAGTTTCAAACATGTTCAAGGACTGAAGCCCTATGGTGATGATGTTGTAGTGCAGAAATTTGAGTGTATTGGACACGTACAGAAGCGAATGGGAACAGGACTTCGGCGACTGAAAGCTTCGTACAAAAAACAAAAACTCAGTGATGGTAAAGGGTTGGATGGGAAGGGAAGGTTAACTGACAGTGTAATTGACAAAATACAGAACTATTATGGAATGGATATTAGGCAAAATACACAAAGTGTCGACGAAATGAAGAAGGCTGTTTGGGCTCTTTTTTTTCATACTTCTTCAACCGATGAAAATCCCCAACATAGTTTGTGTCCTAAAGAAGAAGACAGTTGGTGTAAATATAACAAAGGATTGCTAACTGGTGAAGTGTACACTCATAAGCATAGTCTGCATCATGCAATAATGGAGGTGATAAAACCTATTTTCAGAGACTTAGCAGCACCTGAACTGTTGAAAAAGTGTATTCACGGAAAAACTCAAAACCTCAATGAAAGTGTAAATAGTGTTATATGGTCGAGAATCCCCAAGACTGTATTTGTTGGAATAGAAACACTTCACTTTGGTGTGTATGATGCTGTTGCGACTTTCAATGATGGCAACATTGTAAGGTGCAAGGTATTTAGAAATATGGGAATGAAGGTAGTTTCTAACATGGTACGAGCGATGCTTGCTTTAGACAAGGAACGCCTTCGGGATGCAGACAGGGCTGTAAAGAGTCTAGAAATACAAGCAAGAGTAAACAGGAGGAGGAACAAGAGGAAGCTGGAGGAGGAGTTTGCAGAGGATGAAGATAATCCATCCTATGGACCTGGAATGCACTAAAAAGTTAATCCAATCTTTGTCGCTCGATTCCCAAAACTTTTATTTTCTCATACTAATTACATGTTTTCTAAGGATCTTCCAAACATATTTGATTCAAACTTTCAGTAAATGTTACACAGTACCTTCTGCATAATTTAACACAGCCTTTTTCCAAAAAACTGTATATTTTTGAATATATAAATAAAAAATTGCAAAAAAATGTTGTGAATTTTCATTACAATTGAAAAAAAATCATCTTTAATAACTGAACTAAAATTTTGTAAAATCCCTGTGTTAAGTTGTAGCCCATATTCCAATAAATAATCTGTAAAAAGTTCAACTTCCTACCTCAAATACTTTGTGAGGAAAGATGTAATTTATAAGCGTTATTTTAACATTGCAAGTATAGGGCGTTCCGGAGCCCCTTAAGTGGTTTCCGTCGTAACCCCTACAGCATGCCTCCGCTACGCTGTTATCTGCCTGGCTTTTCAAACTAAAAACGACTCGCTTTGCCTGTTCCACCTTCCGCTCAAAGACATGCTGTAAGAATGGTGTGTTAGTTACTGTAGATTGATTGTCATCCCTTTTTGCATTACATACTGATAGGCAAATGTTCTCATAACCGCCGAATTACGTTAGATGTCATATTCACCTTATCGTTGCGTTGCATAAAGCTCTCATGTAAGGGGTGAATCTGACCATTTATTCTGCCACCTAACACACTGATAGAGGTGGCCCCACCAGACTGTAATGTCTGGCTTGAGACCTTGGTGATAGAAGGGAGACACAAACCTCAAGGTACTCCTGTCTGCAGAATGCGAGGGGATATTTGATTTCCTGAATGCAAATCTACTGTTTTCTCACAGACAACGAAAAGAGAGCGAGCTGGCCAGTTGATTCATTGACTTGGGAGAAAGTATGTCACGTGACGTGTGGCAGGGGTATGGCTCCGTTATCACGATTAGAAGAAACCATATGGGTACAATAAACTATTACTTCTCTTCTGGTCTGAAGTCGAGTTGTCTTTTGATCTGAATTCTAGTCTTCGGATCCAGAGACGAGTCTGAGAAGGAGGCTCCCTACTTGCTGTATGGTACCTAACCCATCGCAGAGGAGGTGAAATGGAAAATGCATCGGTACGCCGTCGATTCACTTTCTGATCCGCGAGGTTCCTGAAGCTAAATGACGAGAACCCCATTCTCCCACATAATTTAAGATTGCAGTAACTGTCACTCTATAAATTTAAGTAATAGTTGTTACATATGTTTCTGTGCTTAAGCGGAAAGAAAGTAAACACAACAGAATAGTCCACCCAAGGACGCGACAGTCGGCTCTTCTCTCCCGTTATATCTGCTGCTTTTGACCTTTCTGAATAATTATGATTATAGACGCAAGAATAGTAGCCAACATCCTCTTGGGTATTCGTACACAATATGTTTTCCAATTTACTGCACGTTTTATTTGTAGGTTTTAGTAGTTTAAATATAGACCACATGGGGAACGTTGGATGGAGCCGCGCTTTTATAAACGGTAACCATCTATGGCCAGCCGGCAGGTGTTGACGGATACCTGTTTTTAGTTAGTAGCCGCAACGAGCACCTGCCCCTCTGGGTTCTGTATAAACTGTATTTCAGGTTTTTACTAAAGTTGCTTTATGTGTACGACTCAGTATTGCTGTTAGTATGTCATGTGCTATTATGACACATTTTTGTGTAATTGTACTAGCTGCGAAACCCGGCATTGCCAGGATATATATTTTTTGCCACTTTTCTATTAGAAACGTAAACAAAAAAGTGACTGTGTTTGTAGTGAAGTAACGAAAAATTTCATTTTCATGTGTTCGTGAAAATACCTTTGAATTTATGACACAGTCTTACAAAGAAATATGTATAATGTATATACAAATATATGAGTACACTCTCCAAATTAAGAAACATGGCCCCGGACAGTTTCTGTGCTCTGGGTGTAGCTGTTTCGTCTGTTTACAATGTTTCTATGGCAACGACTCTTGATAGCTCCATAGACGGCTATCGTTTTCGCCCTACAGCCATTTGTGCCCTGCAGGTGAAAGCTCTCAAAAGCGCTGCCAGGTGTCAGGGGCTTCCTCAAGGTGACTCGACTGTAGGTGTGACTTAGTAGTAAAGAATACATGTATTAAAACATCACGCATGATGCAGCATTTGTTCATGTATCTCAGTGTTCATGACGGCAAATCTCTTCAACTATTTGTCGTTGAACAACATATTTGTGAAGATACTTTCAGCGGCACTCGTGGATACCATCAATGAAATACAGGGTGTATCAAAACGAATCATCCGATTTGGCGCGTCTATATTTCTGAAACTAATAAACGATACAATGAATTTTGTTTTTTGATGAACAAGAAACTCAAAAGTTTGTCTTTTTTCTCATGCCTCTTCATAGGTGTTCAATTACCGCCCTTGAGATGCACGGAATAATGCGATATTCAGATTTTTCACACTCTCCAGCGAGCATGTCTCGAGTTACAGCTTACACAGCTGCTGTTATGCAATGTCAGCTCATTCACTGTTGGTAACGGAGGCACATAAACAGAGTCTTTTATAAACCCACACAAGTAAAAAAATCAAATACAGTCAGGTCCGGTGACACTGGACGCCAGTAATGCAAGGCTGAATCGTTTGGTCCAGTGCGACCGATCCATTCCCGCACTTCCAGACGCCAGTTGGCGGCTCACATCCTGTTGGTAAATGAAGTCATTCGAATCAGTCTTCAACTGCGGGAAAAGAAAGTTAAGGAAATTGAGATACATAAAGCACTCCGCTTCAGGCCACGAGTGGCCTACCAGGGCCATCCGACCGCCGTATCATCCTCGGTGGAGGATGCGGGTAGGAGGGGCGTGGGTCAGCACACCACTCTCTCGGTCGTAAGATGGTATTCTTGACCGAAGCCGCTACTATTCGGTCGAGTACCTCCTCAATTGGTATCATGAGGCTGACTGCACCCCGAAAAATGGCAACAGCGCATGGCGGCCTGGATGGTCACCCATCCAAGTGCCGACCACGCCCGACAGCGCTCAACTTCGGTGGTCTCACGGGGATCTGTGTATCCACTGCGGCAAGGCCGTTGCATACATTGACATACATTCTCGCTGTAACAATGTTCTCGGGAAAGAAAAATGGACCATACACCTTTACCAATGAAACTGCACGAAACATACACTCCTGGAAATGGAAAAAAGAACACATTGACACCGGTGTGTCAGACCCACCATACTTGCTCCGGACACTGCGAGAGGGCTGTACAAGCAATGATCACACGCACGGCACAGCGGACACACCAGGAACCGCGGTGTTGGCCGTCGAATGGCGCTAGCTGCGCAGCATTTGTGCACCGCCGCCGTCAGTGTCAGCCAGTTTGCCGTGGCATACGGAGTTCCATCGCAGTCTTTAACACTGGTAGCATGCCGCGACAGCGTGGACGTGAACCGTATGTGCAGTTGACGGACTTTGAGCGAGGGCGTATAGTGGGCATGCGGGAGGCCGGGTGGACGTACCGCCGAATTGCTCAACACGTGGGGCGTGAGGTCTCCACAGTACATCGATGTTGTCGCCAGTGGTCGGCGGAAGGTGCACGTGCCCGTCGACCTGGGACCGGACCGCAGCGACGCACGGATGCACGCCAAGACCGTAGGATCCTACGCAGTGCCGTAGGGGACCGCACCGCCACTTCCCAGCAAATTAGGGACACTGTTGCTCCTGGGGTATCGGCGAGGACCATTCACAACCGTCTCCATGAAGCTGGGCTACGGTCCCGCACACCGTTAGGCCGTCTTCCGCTCACGCCCCAACATCGTGCAGCCCGCCTCCAGTGGTGTCGCGACAGGCGTGAATGGAGGGACGAATGGAGACGTGTCGTCTTCAGCGATGAGAGTCGCTTCTGCCTTGGTGCCAATGATGGTCGTATGCGTGTTTGGCGCCGTGCAGGTGAGCGCCACAATCAGGACTGCATACGACCGAGGCACACAGGGCCAACACCCGGCATCATGGTGTGGGGAGCGATCTCCTACACTGGCCGTACACCACTGGTGATCGTCGAGGGGACACTGAATAGTGCACGGTACATCCAAACCGTCATCGAACCCATCGTTCTACCATTCCTAGACCGGCAAGGGAACTTGCTGTTCCAACAGGGCAATGCACGTCCGCATGTATCCCGTGCCACCCAACGTGCTCTAGAAGGTGTAAGTCAACTACCCTGGCCAGCAAGATCTCCGGATCTGTCCCCCATTGAGCATGTTTGGGACTGGATGAAGCGTCGTCTCACGCGGTCTGCACGTCCAGCACGAACGCTGGTCCAACTGAGGCGCCAGGTGGAAATGGCATGGCAAGCCGTTCCACAGGACTACATCCAGCATCTCTACGATCGTCTCCATGGGAGAATAGCAGCCTGCATTGCTGCGAAAGGTGGATATACACTGTACTAGTGCCGACATTGTGCATGCTCTGTTGCCTATGTCTATGTGCCTGTGGTTCTATCAGTGTGATCATGTGATGTATCTGACCCCAGGAATGTGTCAATAAAGTTTCCCCTTCCTGGGACAATGAATTCACGGTGTTCTTATTTCAATTTCCAGGAGTGTATTAAATTTTGGAGAGTCCGTCTCATTTTATAAAGCTTAATGTGCTTGTTCCATACCCCATATTCTGACATTATGACGGTCGTCACTAAACACTAAGCGTGGAAGAAAACTGTCATCCTCCAACTTGCCAAGAACGAAATTACAGAACTGCACACGTTGCTGTTTGTCTCTTCCACGAACAGCTTGCAGGAGCTGAATTTTATATGGTTTCGTGTGTAAAAGCCGACACACAGACTACCTGTTTCTCGGAATTGCTCATGCCGTTGTCTAATGCTCTGTGCTGTAGGATGATCCATACCATACCTAGTACGAAAGTCGCGCTGAACATTTATTACAGACCCGCACTGCGCAAAACATAGAACGCAAAACGCTTTCTGTTCTTCCAACGCCATTTTTACTAGAACCGAAGTGGGAGCGTTCTGCTGCTACCTAGCGGGAACGATGTAGAACTCCAGAGTTTGCTCTTTCGAACAGAAAGTTCTTCTCGCACATATCTCAAATAACATAATAATTATGATTTTTTAAAAATCGGATGATTCTTTTTGATACACCCTGTATGTTGCGAACAGAGTTAGCATCAAAGAAGTAATAAATTTAAACTTCAGGCGTGATGCGACATTTTTCTTGCATCTCAGTGTTTATGATGTCATCTACTGATCTATGTGCCATACAATGATACAATTTTGTAGGTACATACAGCGACATATGTGGGGTGCAAAATGTGATGCGCATACAGTTAGCAGAAAAGAAGTAAAGATTGAAACATCATCATGATGCAGCAATATTACGAGTGTCAGTGTTTATGATTCATATCGCCATAACTATGTTTGCTGCCATGATATGATTTTGTAGGTGCATTTACCGTATATGTGGATACTGCCTGGGAAGTTTATTACTAATAGAGTTCGTAGTAAAGAAGAAATAAATTGAAACGTCAAGCATGAGGCAGGAGTTTGTCACGCATCTCATTGTTATGAGATGAACTATGATAGGTAGGTCGTTCTTACCCCGACAGCGATTGTTACCTGACGAAAGGGATATGTGTGCCAAGTCTGGTTGGAATCAGTCCACTGGTTTACGAGGAAATGTAACACACACACAAATTCTGATCTGAAGATTGTTACTATAACCGAAACCAGTCTCCACCAGTAATACGAAAATAATTGGCGATTTAGGCTGCACATTTTGTTTTTATACTCGAATTCTGCACAGTCCGTATCATAAAAGATATGTTGAATAATACGGTCCATTTTAGTTACCTGGATGATGGACAACTAACGAAATAAATAAAATAACAAATAAATAATAAAAGTGTATTGAAAACCATGGAATGGATCGAAATTCGTTCTGGTTTGAATGTATCGGTATCACTTAGGATCCAAGCTAGTTTTCATGTTAGGGTATCCTTCCATCATTTTAGCTAGATGGTTACTTCAATGTGGCCCAATTTAATTCGTTTTTCGATATCAGTCTTCTTGCGTGTGTGTGTTCCACAGTTTTTGATATGGAACTTCGTTGTGGTTTGCATGTATCAGTAAGGATCCTAGCTGTTTTTGATGCTATGGTAGCCTTGCATCACGTTAGCTTAGTGACTGTATGAGTATGGCCCACCGCTGAATGTAGCTGTTCTTAATTCGTTTGTCAAAATCAGTCTTCTTGCTTGTATTTCGTATTTTTTTGTATTGACGGCGCAAGAGTACTGCTCTCCTCGTAAAACGTAACGTGTTATTATTTGTTTGGCCTGTGTCAAGAAAGCCGTAATGCAATTCAACAGAAAAACAGAAAAAATTCTGCCGCTGGCTTCTGCAGACCGGCGCGCAACCGCTCGCTAGGGCGCTCCGCGCGGCCGCCGAGACGAAGCACAGCACAGCGCGGCGCGGCGGAGCCCGTATTAACAAAATTCAGCCACAAATTCAGATTGAATGGCTTTCCAATAATTCATTTGCATGAAACTGGAAATAGAAGAGCGCAGGACGGCGGGCGGTATCGGCAGAGGAGACGGGAGGGAGGGGAGGGGAGGAGGGGAGCGGAGACCAGAGGTGGTTCTGGTCAGCGTCCGACCGCGTCCGGCGCTGCGGTAATATCGAAGGAATATAAAACTTTAATACCCTCCTGCAGGATGCGCTTAGCAGAGAAAAGTAGTCGCGGATACAGCGTAGCCATTAGCCGTCGGAAATAGAGCGGAGCGGGCATGTAAACAAAAGTTGAGCAGCCCGGATTGAGTGAGATCGCGCACGGGCCGCCGGCGGTGAATACAAAGCGGTGCAATTGGCCACCGCCGATGCCGCAGCTCGCAAGCGGATTAAATCTTTGCGAGGAGGATTGGTGGGGGTGGGAGGGGGAGGGAGGCGGGGGGCAGGAATCGGAATCGGCAGCGGGAGCAGGCGAAAAATATCGGCCGCTGCGCAGGGTCGCTTCATCCGGTCAGCGGCCGCCACGCGGATACGGACGCCGTTCGCCGGTCGCTCGTCTTTTGAAGAGCCGCCGGTGCCGGAAACATGCCGCGTTCTCCCCGCAGTCATTGCTTTCCGCAGGGCGATTCAGTCCAGTGCGTTTAATCCGCTCTTACTGCTGCGCGCGAACGGCGCGTTAGAGTTGCGCGCAGCGATTTTAAACCCGGCGAGTGTGTTGAGAGAATATACTGTTTCCGCACTTGTTACCCGCGTGGAGGTGGTGTAGTGAATATGATCCCTCAGTCTTCGGCACTTACAAGCGGGACATTCTCTCAATTGCGGAACTGTTTGCGTTCTTAAGGTCATTGACCGCTGGTGATGAATCGCTCGGCTGTATTCGACCTACGGTTGCGTATCTGTCACTTGTAGGATGTTATGACCATACGAACTACAATAGTCTGGCCACTACTGTGGGTTCTTTGACTGCTCTGGGAGATGGCTCATCGGAACTACAAGAGGTGAAATATTAGTTCACTTAATTACATTAATGACAAAAGACTTACGCAACTTGTTATAATGCTACGACATAGGAGAGCTTAATATTTTACAATTGTCACTGACTACTGAAGCACCACTTGCACCTATGAGCAAAGTCTTCTCTTGAAGTACAGTGTAGCCTTGCAGGTACTGCAGGTAGCCTTGCTCGGGACCATACCACAGCCACTGGAACACTTGTCTCCAGACACACAGTCTACAGACGACTCAACAGACATGGTTTATTCGCCTGGAGACCTGCAAGGAGCATTCCACTGACCCCTGGTCACAGGAAAGCCCATAAAGCCTGGTGTCAAGAACACAACACATGGTCATTGCAATAGGGGTCCAGGTCATGTTCACGGATGAGTCCAGGTATAGTCTGAACAGTGATTCTCGCCGGGTTTTCATCTGGCGTGAACCAGGAACCAAATACCAACCCCTTAATGTCCTTGAAAGGGATCTGTATGGAGGTCGTGGTTTGATGGTGTGGGGTGAGATTATGATTGGTCTACCGCACACCCCTGCATGTCTTTGATAGAGGAATCGTAACAGGTCAGGTGTATCGGGACGTCATTTTGCACCATGAACACCGAATGAAAAATGGCGCGCCACAATGATCATAAAATTCGTATCACCAAGACTGGAGGCGAACTCCTTCGAAGTTACAAACCGTGCAGAACGTTTAGCTAGATATCCACTCTTAAGGAATTCGTATAGAATCATATTCGTGTAACGGGGCGATGAGAACTGATGGAATATGATGGCATGCAACCGAATGCGAAACAATCTGTCGCGGAACTTATCGTAAAACTGCCAATATTTCTAGGCGTACCTTTAGGTAGTGCGATAATATATTTAAAAGACACGGGAAAAACAACCATCCAGAGACCGAATTTGTCCAGTGGTTCCAAGTGGTAGAATTACAACGTCACTCACTTTTCCGGAGGGATGGTTTGATCTAAAAGGGTGTGATTTTTATACGCAGAGCAGGAATCAAGCAAAAGCATGTTATTTTAACTAGGTATTGGACAAAAGTAGTGCTCATTCCATAGTTCTTCTACACCCATTTTCCCACCCTTGCTTGCTATGACGTAAATATTCCCTGCTGCCCTTGCAAGATCACGCGCACGAGAATGAATCGTAGGGGCCACAGCGCTCCCAACTTATCGCAGGGCAATAAATAACTTCCCAGCCAATTTACCATCCAGATTAACAGCCAGTATAACTGTGTACGAATACGTTAAGTCACTGATGTTAGCTGATCATGATACAACTCTGCTGGTACCTTTTTCACATACATTTCCCCTTCAAATCCAGATTGGTCGGAGATGGAAACAAATCCCTTACTGAACAATGGAATAAGCTTGTTTATCTCATCTACAAATTTTCGGGCCGATTCTGCAGTTTGCTGTGCATCGTCAGGTTGACACTTGTTTGAAATTTCGTTATCTTACGTATTCTGCAGCACTGTTTGAAGTATTGCAACCATCCACTGCTTTCATGAAATCACTGTAATCTATGTCGCGCGCAGTTTCATGTGCAAAAAAAAGTAGGTCAGTATCATGCATATCCTGTAAATTGCATCAAGCATCCTTGAAAAGTGCAAACACCAGTTTTTGTACCAAGCGGGCCTAGTCTTCTCTTGAATAACCGGTACGGGAAAACCACCGACAGGATGTATGGCTGAAGGTGTGTTTTGGAGCTCAGACTTCCCCAGTGATAGTCAAGTCTCTTACCACCGCGCCATCTCTTTCAGTGATCTTAGACTGCCGGTGCGATTATTACAAACAGCAGGCCTCTGGAAAAATCATGGTTCACGAAAAAAGCAGTTACTAGCAGACTTGGAGGTTAAGACTTTGGACTTTACTGAATATAGAGATAGAAGAATATGAAACTGACATGTTACTATACGTTAATATTCAATCAGGGATCACGCTATTTTAGCAATTTAAATTCATTTCTCATGGGTTAATAAATTTCATGTATGGAGCGGTAACATTTTTCCTCACTGCGTCCTAGAAGGTAGACTGAAACCTATAGTTATAGCAGTTGTATATTTACAAAAACTTTTGAAAGTGCTGACTGCAATACATTTTCGGCATTTTGAAGTTATCAGTTGTATAAATGAGAGGAAATGATACGATAACCACAAATGGTACAAATACCAGACTACAGTTACATAGATTGGAATCATACGGAAGCAGCGGTTGAGAAGTGACAGGGTTGTAGACTTTACCCAGTCTGTGCATAGAGCAAGATGTAAAAGAAGCCAGGAAAAAATTTGGAAAAGTAAGTAAAAATGAAGAATAAGTGCTCTGCATACGAAATTCTCTCAGTGACTTGGAAGATTAGTTGAACGGAATAGGTAGTTACAGATAATTTTAAAAGTACAGTAGCCACAACTTAAGTAATTATACCTAACTGATTGACCAATTCATACAACATAACAGGTGTTTATATATATGTGTCAAAACAATTAAAATATAAAACTGAGTGAAAAATCCAATAGTCCGCTGTAGCTGTGTTTGTATAAGTCACACAACCGGTTTCGCAGCATTAAAGTTGCATCATCTGTTGTATGCAATGCTAAGTCATATGGTATTGGGAGCTGTTACAGAATGCAGAAGAGTAACATTAGACGTTACCATTAGGCCTTATATATACGTCAGATGATGCAAGTTATTACTGGACTTTCATTCAGTTTTATATTTGAATAGGAATAGGTTGTGGCTTGAAAGAAGGTTATAAGATGAACGCAGTTAATATCAAAGAAATGGGCATTGTAGTCTAGATGAATTAAACCAGGTGACGCTGAGGGAAATAGAAAGTAAGACACCAAAAGCGTTGGACGAGGTCTACTAAGTGGGCAGAAAAATGACTATGGTAGAGACAAAGAGAGTATAAAATGTAGACCAACAACTGGAAGAAAAGCGCAACTGAAAATATATCGTTAACATTGAATATAAATTTAAGCGTTAGGATTTCTGTATGGAATGTAGCCCTGCACAGAAATACGGGCGATAAGATATTCAGAGGAAAAGAGAATATAAGAATGTTAAAGATTAGATTGGTAGATCAGTTTACCAATCATGGCCTACTAAACAGAACTGGGGAGAAAAGACATTTAATGCACAATTCTAGTAAAAGAAGAGGCAGGTTAACGGGACAAAAGTAATAGTCATATTTGTAATGGAGTGTGGGAAAAAAATTATAGAGCAATGCAAAGGTTTGATTACTGTCGACAAGTTCAAATGGATGTAAATTGCAGTAGTTATGCAGAGGTTAAGAGGCCTGCATGGGATAGTCGAGCGTGAAGAGCTGCATCAGTCTTCGGAATAGAGGCTACAAACAAAACAAAAAATAAAGAATTTTGCAATGGTTCTGTAATCTACTGAAAACAAGATCGCCAGGTTATACGAGTTTCCTTTTAACTCCTTCCAAAGAAGACACACTTGGAAAAGTCTGCATACGGCAATGTTGCTAACATAAATTAGGTGGGCATGCTGAAAAGTAATGCCTCCGAATTCTTGATTCTGTTTCGAATGCCGATTGAGGTACTACATGTCACGTACATTACGCGGTGTATTTTCCCACTTCGCTGACGCAAGATGCAAGCCTCTGCCACCATAGGGACCCGAAATGTAGTGGGCACGTAACTACGAGGGGTGGTTGCGGTGTGTAACGTAACGACAAGGGGCGAACAAAAAGTTTCCGTTTTTTCAGTCACCAGCCTTCTGACTGGTGGTTTGATGCGACCCGTCACGAATTCCGCTCCTGTGCCAACCTCTTCATCTCAGTGTAGCGTGTGCAACTAACGTCCTTCATTATTTCCTGTATGTATTCCAGTCTCTTTCTTCCTCTACAGTTTATGCTCTCTACAGTTCCCTATAGTTCTCTGATGTCCTATCATCCCGTTCCTTCTTCTTGTCAGTGTTCTCCACATATTCCTTTCCTCTGCGATGCTGTGCAGAACCGCGAACCTCCTCGTTCATTTCCTTATCAGTCGCCTTAAGTTTCAACATTCGGCTGTAACACCATATTTCAAATGTTCGATTCTCTCATGTTCCGGTTTTCCTACAGTCCATGTTTCACTTCCATGCAGTGCTGTGCTCCAAACGTACATCCTCAGAAATTTCTTCCTCAAATTAAGGTCTATGTTTGATACTGTTATACTTCTCTTGGCCAGGAATGCCCTTTTTGCCAGTGCTAGTCTGCTTTTGATGTCCTCCTTGCTCTGTCCGTCACTGGTTATTTTGTTGCCTAGGTAGTAGGATTCCTTAACTTCATCTACTTTGTGACCATCAACCCTGTTTCTCGCTGTCCTCATTTCTTCTGCTTTTCATCACTTTTATTTCTTAGATTTACTCTCAATCAATATTCTGTACTCATTAGACTATTCATTCCTTGAATTTTAATTTCACTCCTGAACCTTTTTTTTATTTCCATCATTGCTTCTTCGAGGTACAGATTGAACAGTAGAGCCGAAAGACAACATCCCTGTTTTGCACCTTTTTAATCCTAGCGCTTCGTTCACTGTTGTCGACTCTTATTATCCCCCTTGGCTCTTGTATCCCCGTCTCTCCATGTAGCTTACCCCTATTTTTCTCAGATTTTCGACCATCTTGTGCCATTTTACATTATCCAATGCTTTTTTCAGGTCGACAAATCTTACAGACGTGTCTTGATTATTCTTCAGTCTTTCTTCCTTTATCAACCGCAACGTCAGAATTGCCTCTCTGGCGCCTTTACCTTTTCTAAGACTAAACTGATCGTCATCTAGCTCATCCATAGTTTCTTTCCCATTCTTCTGTCTATTATTCTTGTAAGCTATTTGGATGCATGAGCTGTTAAGCTGATTGCGCGATAATTCTCTCATTTGTCTGTTGTTGCAGTCTTAGAAATTATGTGGATGATATTTTTCCGAAAGTCATAATCGCCAGACTCATACATTCTACACAGCAAACTGAATAGTCGTTTTGTTTCCACTTCCGCCAATTATTTTAGAAATTCTGATGGAATGTTATCCATCCCGTATGCCTTACTTGATCTTAAGACCCACAAAGCTCTCTTAAATTCTAATTATAATACTGGATCCCCCATGTCTTCTATGTCGAGTCCTCTTTCATCTCCTATCACATCAGACAAGTCTTGTCCCTCATAAAGGCCTTCAATGCACTCTTTCCACCTATTCGCTCTATCCTCTGCATTTAACAGTGCAATTCCCATTGCACTCTTCATGTTACAACCCTTGCTTTTCATTTCACCGAAGGTTGTTTTGACTTTCCTGCACGCTGAGTCAGTCCGTCCGACAAGCATCTCTTTTTCGATTTCTTCACATTTTTCGTGCAGCCATTTCGTCTTAGCGTCGCTGCACTTTATATTTATTTCATACTTCAGTGTCTTGTATTTCTGTATTCGTGAATTTCCCTGAACATTTTTGTATTCCCTTCTTTCATTGATCATTGTTACCCATGGTTTCTTCGGAGTTACCTTCTTTGTACCTATGTTTTTCTTCCAACTCCTGTGATTTCTCTTTCCAGTGAGGTCCATTCCTCTTCAGCTGTAGTAGCTACTGGGTTATTCTTAATTGCCATATCTACAGCCTTAGAGAACTTCAAACCTTATCTCGAATTCCTTAGTACTTCCATATCCCACTTCTTTGCATATTGACTGTTCCTGACTAATCTCTTAAACTTCAGCCTACTCTTCATCACTACTACATTGTGATCTGAGCCTATATCTGCTCCTGGATACGCCTTAGAGTCCAGTAACTGTTTTCGGAATCTCTCTCTGACCGTGATGTAATGTAAGGGATATCTTCCAGTATCACCCAGCCTTTTCCAAGTACAGCTCCTCCTCTAGTGAGTCTTGAACAGAGTATTCGCTATTATTACCTGAAATTTTTTACAGCTGTTTGAAGACACCGCCACCCGGCTGGAAGCCCGAGAACTCTTCGCCAGCACAATTTTTCTTTCCCCTCTCCCATTCCTTGTCCTAAGCCCAAGTTCTCCTGTTGATACACGTCATGTGTCTTTAATGCAGTAGTTCCAATTGCCTCATGCTGTTCATCATTGCTAGTTCTTCCACCTTTAGGGGCAGTTTCCCAGCCCAAGGACAAGAGAGTGCCCTGAACCTCTGTCCCGCCCTCTTTGACTAGGCCATTGGCAGAATGAGGGTGACTCTTTGCACCGGAAGTGTTCGGCACCGACCGAGGGCGTTTCGTTTACTAAGCAAAGAGGCAATCCGTTGACTACGGGTGCCTATTTCGAAACCCGTAAAGTCCAGAACCGTTACGCCAATCATAAGAAATAGCCGTGAGCTTTGAGATAATCATTTCACCGACGCACCGGCTTGAAGATACTCGTTTGGTGAAACACTGTGTCCTTCTGCGTGAAGAAGTCGTAACTCTTGCACATCCTCATCCCACAGGAATGCTCGACGTTTCAAGCCCTTTTTTTTAGAGGAACCGAAGGCGCAGTAATCGAATGAGGAGAGATCAGAACAACAGAGCAGCGTAGCGTCTACTTTATATTTGCGATATGGGGACGTGCATTGTTATGAAGGAGCAGCACCCTTGGCGCACCAACCCATAGAGATACTGGCCTATACATATTTTTCACTCTCCGACGGATGTCTATTGGTGTTTGCCCTTCGGAGGAGGAAGAAGTTAGTGTTTAATGTCCTGTCGACAACGAGGTTATCAGAGACGGAGTACAAACTCGGATTAGGAAGGATGGAGAAGGAGAGCGGCATTGCTCTTTCGAAGGAACTATGCGAGTTCAGTGTGTTTATTAGCCTGTTCAGTTCAACTATTATAAATAATGACTACAACAGCACATTGGTCCTGTTTGGTCCATTTGGTAATAACGTCGCCATAAACCACGTTACCGTATTTACCGCACGCTTGTTGGAAACACACGAATGCACACTAATCCATTGCACACATGTCGGTGCTTACATACCCGCATCGGAGTCGACCTGCATTTTATACACAGTGTAGCAACACCCCCAGGCTGAAACTTTTCGGTCGCCCCTACATGTCACTGCTGGAGAAACCGTTTACCTCGGAAAACTGTAAGCACGGAATCAAGTAATTCGTCTATACATGGAACACCCTCTCTTTCAGCACGACAGTGCCAGCTCACACACGAGCACTGCGACATCTACAACTATCGCAGGCCTCGGATTCACTGTCGTCAGTCATCCTCCATATGGTCCTGACATGGCCCCAGCCGATTTACATCTGTTACCAAAACTTAAGCAACACCTTCGAATACTTCACTGTGATAGTGGTGAGGTTTTGGCCCCTACTACAAAGTCAAACATTCTACAATGATAGTATCAACAAACTGGCCTCTCGTTGGGGGAAATGCGTTTGTCTTCGGAGTAACTATGTTGAGAAATAAATATGTGGACATTGTCGTATCATGTATCGATACGACCGTTTGTAACGGACTTGCAAGTTTCTGTACGACGGTGTGTGCCTGCTAAGTGACATCTCTAGCAGCTCTATACTATGAGCGACCTCTGCCGCTGCAATATACACTACTGGCCATTAAAATTGCTACACCACGAAGATGACGTGCTACAGACGCGAAATTTAATCGACAGGAAGAAGATGTTGTGATATGCAAATGATTAGCTTTTCAGAGCATTCACACAAGGTTGACACGAACGTGCTGACATGAGGAAAGTTTCCAACCGATTTCTCATACACAAACAGCAGTTGACCGGCGTTGCCTGGTGAAACGTTGTTGTGATGCCTCGTGTAAGGAGGAGAAAAGCTTAGTATCACGTTTCCGACTTTGATAAAGGCCGGATTGTAGCCTATCGCGATTGCGGTTTACCGTATCGCGACATTGTTCCTCGCGTTGGTCGAGATCCTATGACTGTTAGCAGAATATGGAACGGTGGGTTCAGGAGGGTAATACGGAACGCCGTTCTCGATCCCAACGGCCTCGTATCACTAGCAGTTGAGATGACAGGCATCTTATCCGCGTGGTTGTAACGGATCGTGCAGCCACGTCTCGATCCCTGAGTCAAGGGATGGGGACGTTTGCAAGGCAACAACCATCTGCACCAACAGTTCGACGACGTTTGCAGCAGCAGGGAGTATCAGCTCGGAGACCATGGCTACGGTTACCTTTGACGGTGCATCATAGACAGGAGCGCCTGCGATGGTGTACTCAACGACGAACCTGGTTGCACGAATGGCAAAACGTCATTTTTTTCGGATGAATCCAGGTTCTGTTTACAGAATCATGATGGTCGCATCCGTGTTTGGCGACATCGCGCTGAACGCACATTGGAAGCGCGTATTCGTCATCGCCATACTGGCGTATGACCCGGCGTGATGGTATGGGGTGCCATTGGTTACACGTCTCTGTCACCTCTTGTTCACATTGACGGCACTTTGAACAGTGGACGTTACATCTCAAATGTGTTACGACCCGTGGCTCTACCCTTCATTCGATCCCTGTGAAACCCTACATTTCAGCAGGATAATGCACGACCGCGTGTCGCAGGTCCTGTACGGGCCTTTCTGGATACAGAAAATGATCGATTGCTGCCCTGGCCACCACATTCTCCAGATCTCTCACCAATTGAAAACGTCTGGTCTATGGTGGCCAAGCAACTGGCTCGTCACAATACGCTAGTCACTACTCTTGATGAACTGTGGTATCGTGTTGAAGCTGCATGGGCAGCTGTACCTGTACACGCCATCCAAGCTCTATTTGACTCAATGCCCAGGCGTATCAACGCTGTTATTACGGCCAGAGGTGGTTGTTCTGGGCACTGATTTATCAGGACCTATGCACCCAAATTGCATGAAAATGTAATCACATGTCAGTTCTAGTATAATATATTTGTCCAATGAATACCCGTTTATCATCTGCATTTCTTCTTGGTGTAGCAACTTTAATGGCCAGTAGTGTAGGATGGACGGCTGCAGCCGCTCAGCCTACTTGCACTTGAGCCATTACGCTACTACACCTCCGTTCGTACTTAGGACAGCGAATCTCATCCTAGTTGCTGCTGTATGAGCTGGACTCTAGTTCTTGCTGTTTATCTGTAACGAGTGTTTATATGCTTGGAGAAATACAAGTTAAGCAAATCATCTGTTCGTTGTGCTACCTTTTCGCGGATCATTTCTGCTCCTGCCCAGTTTTCCTAGACGACAGTTGCCGCAGCACTCTGTAGCCCATCTCTTGTTATCGTAGAGCACGAAACCGTACACAAGGGAAATGAAGAATAAAGAGATAGAAAGTTTAAAAGGTTTGCTTTGTTTAAGACGCTTTGAGTTTTCGCATAAAAACTTCAGAGCCATTAGTTTTCAGCACGCCCACAAAATCAGAAATCCTTTATTTCTTTCCCTGGAGTTTGGCAAATGGAGGCCCGTGTTGGCAAGACGCTGCTATCTGACCCCTGTGTTAAAGCAACGACCAGACACATAACGTGGTGGTAATGGGGCTGCCAGCCGTATAATACCGCCGTACAAGTCGGCGCGCTTTGCGATGCAGCGACTCGGCCGCTAATTGCTGGGGCGGCCGGGCCGTGGGGCCAGTTGGCGCGCCTCCAGCCGCCACCGTCGCCGGGCAGGTGTTTTGTTTTCCGCACTGCCGCATCTCGTCTCCCTCTTCGTCAAGGAGCTGCCGATGGGGTTCCGCGACGAACGGAAGCGAAAAAGAAGGAGGCGGCGGAAGGATGGCGTAAGCGCTGGCGAAACCGCCAGCGTGCAGGAGGAGAGAGAAATGGCGTCTGCGAAACAACGAGAGGCGTGGGAGGCTAGAGAAGGACGAGAGGCGTGTTGAAGGGGGCGCGGGAGGGCAGGTGGGATTAGGACGTGTCGCACAGCTTAGGCTGGCGGCTGGGGGCGCGATTGGGTGCGCGATGCGCGCTCACGCGGACTGCGGCGAGGCTGCGGGCTGCTGGCAGCCAGCTATATCGAGCACCGCCATGCTGGTCGCTATCTGCACGCCGTTATCGCCCGCGAGAACAGCCGCAGGGGCGGCCGTCGCGAGACTGGTGCTAAGTCACCCACTGCACAGACATATCGTTCAAGTACGTACGGGGCAATGCAGAATGATTACAACGATCAGAAACAACTATATGGGTGAAAGCATTTTGTAAAGTGATGAAAACATACTTTTCGTGCAGATGGTGTGCTATGCCGCTCTAAAAGCAGATAATACCCAGGAAAGCAGTGTGCTGGCATCCAAATGACGCCATTGCGGGAGGATGACACGGTGACCGGTCGGTCTCGATCGGCCCTTTTGTGGTCAGAGCGTCAGATCTTTGCTTTGGTGCTTCTCCAAACTCAGGCCATTACTAACGCTAGAAGCTAGAACGCTCAAAACTTGAACCGTTTTAGTAACACACTAACTCGAGTTGTAATGTGGCTGAATTGTTCATGTAGAGTACCTTACATAACTTTACTTATATTTTTATGGTCTCATGGTACTCCTCAGGTCTATTTACATAATGAGTGCGTAACTGAGGCGTTCTTTTCGTAATTCGTATTAATACTTGCAAGATGCATGTGTATTGCCTACAATTAAGATAGGAACTGAATTAGCTGTTCAGTTCCGTTTGTCAGAAGCTTTATTTTTCGGTTTATTCGGCACGTCAACCTAACAGAGAGGCGGTGG
This sequence comes from Schistocerca americana, assembly GCF_021461395.2. Taxonomy (NCBI): domain Eukaryota; kingdom Metazoa; phylum Arthropoda; class Insecta; order Orthoptera; family Acrididae; genus Schistocerca; species Schistocerca americana. Next base: position 400,638,539 of record NC_060120.1, read on the forward strand.
AGGCGAGCTAGCAACCGTCCTTCGGCGCGGCCGTAAATGTAAAGTGGGCGTCAGGGCGGAAGCTGCCTCCATCCTCGTTTTTTCCCTCCGGCTCAGCACAGGTCTTGTTAACGCTACGGGTGGTAGCGCGTCAGACAGCTAGCAAGCCCTCGCGCAAAGACACGATGGCTACGTGAAGGAATGTCTCCTTTACTTAAACGATAAAGGCGGCGGTTGGAATCTTCTGTGGGAACTGAAAGACATATTATCTCAACATTTGCTTTGGAAGACAGAGAGCCTCTCCTTCTTGCAGACGCTGTGCCGAAAGCTTGGAATTTGATTGGGGCGGTGGTTTTCAGCATACGTCGATGAACACAGAAGAATGTACACAGGGATGGAAAAAATGAAAAATGTGCCGTGTTGCACTACAGACAATGCTTGAATGTGAAATTTTGGAGCCCGCATCTCGTGGTCATGCGGTAGCGTTCTCGCTTCCCACGCCCGGGTTCCCGGGTTCGATTCCCGGCGGGGTCAGGGATTTTCTCTGCCTCGTGATGGCTGGGTGTTGTGTGCTGTCCTTAGGTTAGTTAGGTTTAAGTAGTTCTAAGTTCTAGGGGACTGATGACCATAGATGTTAAGTGCCATAGTGCTCAGAGCCATTTGAACCATTTTTGAAATTTTGGAGAGAAAGCGTAGCTGTGAATGTTGTTCAGAGACAACCATTATAGTGTTATGGAGTTTCAAAAATTTAAGGACTAGATAGATAAAGAACGAATAACGTATGAGGGGTGATCAATGAGTAATGCAACACATTTGGTTTTCCCATCCAGTTTCGGTTGAAAAAATGCGGAATTTATTGTGGGACAACGTGCAGTGTTCCTGCTTCAGCCCCTATAATTTCATGAAGTTCCGACAAGTAGCGGCGCTACACATAGCCTCTAAAATGGCGTTCGTTCCAAGCAGAGAGCTGACATTCAGCTTCTTTTGGCGAAAAACCAGAGCACCACACATACCCATAGGCGCTTGCAGAATGTCGGCGGAGACCTGGGAGTGAACAAAAGTCTGGCGGGTGGTTGGGCAATGCATCTGTTATCATCGCAGCAAGGTCGCGGAAACCTGCCCGATCTCCGCAGCTGCACGTAGCTGTAACTTCTGCAATGATGGGACGTGCGGATACTCTCATTCGAAGTGAGGAAATAGACAGGGACTTGGATAGGTGACAATGTCCTGTATAAGAGGTTGGTATAGTGCATAGGAAAGTGTAACAGAAATGCTCGTGGAACTTAAATACGAATTTGAAAAAATGCGCCGCGCAGGATTAGCCGTGCGGTCTAAGGCGCTGCAGTCAAGGACTGTGCGGCTGGTCCCGGCGGAGGTTCGAGTCCTCCCTCGCGCATGGGTGTGTGTGTTTGTCCTTAGGATAATATAGGTTAAGTAATGTGTAAGCTTAGGGACTGATGACCTTGGCAGTCAAGTTCCATAAGATTTCACACACATTTGAACATTTTTTTTTTTAAAAATGCGATGTAATTCTTGCCAAATTTATGTACATTTTGAGAATATGCATTCGCTGGTGACCGTGTGACCATTACGCTGCCACCAACTTATATATCGCATAGGAATCATAAGGAAAAGATTAAAGCGATTAGGGTGCGTGCAGTGGCATGTAGACAGCGATTTCTCCCTCGCCCAGTACGCGAATGGATAGGAAATAAAGCCGATAATGTTGGTACGATGAAACCTCCACCATCTACTGTACAGTTTCTTGTGGAGTGTTTATGTAAATGTAGCTGTAAAAATATCAGAGTGACTCATACAGTGTTAGTGTGTTCTGTGCGATGTCACTGATAGGTGGCGCTCGGTGGGAATGTGGGTCTACCATGAGGCATGCCGAGACAGTCCGTGCAGTCTTCCATCTGTGATTTCTATGTTGACAGAACGATTAGTTCTAACAGGCGTCTCTTCCACCGTTTGTTCATTTTTACCTTTAGCAGGTACTTTGTGTTCTTTTCCACTGCTCTTCATCAACCTTGTCTTTTTTATGTTTATTATTAATCCAAATTGTACAATAAGTATCCAGTGCTCATGGTTCAGGATTTGCTGTAAGCCTTCGTTATATGCTACAAGGATGTTAATTCATACGAAAATTATTGTAGTTAATAATATATAACGCATTTTGAACCTGGTTCTGTTTTTCTTTTGTTCCATTCCGATTATTTATTCAAATATGTGTGAATTCCTAAGGGACCAAACTGCTGAGGTCATCGGTCCCTAGACTTACACACTATTTAAACTGACTTATGCTAAGATATAAGCAAGATGTATGAGACAGGCGAAATACCCTCAGACTTCAAGAAGAATGTTCAAATGTTCAAATGTGTGTGAAATCTTACGGGACTTAACTGCTAAGGTCATCAGTCCCTAAGCTTACACACTACTTAACCTATATTATCCTAAGGACAAACACACACACCCATGCCCGAGGGAGGACTTGAACCTCCGCCGGGACCAGCCGCACAGCCCATGACTGCAGCGCTTTACACTGCTCGGCTAATCCCGCGTGGCTTCAAGATGAATATAATAATTCCGATCACAAGGAAAGCAGGTGTTGACAGATGTGAAAATTACCGAACTATCAGTTTAATAAGCCACGGCTGCAAAATACTAACATGAATTGTTTAAGGTCGAATGGAAAAACTAGTAGAAGCCAACCACGGGAGAGATCAGTTTGCATTCCGTAGAAATGTTGGAACACTTGAGGCAATACTAACCCTACGACTTATCTTAGAAAATAGATAAAGGAAACCTACGTTTCTAGCATTTGTAGACTTGGAGAAAGCTTATGACAATGTTGACTGGAATACTCTCTTTCAAATTCTGAAGGGAGCGAAAGGCTATTTACAATTTGTACAGAAACCAGATGACAGTTATAAGCGTCGAGGGCATGAAAGGGAAGCAGTGCTTGGGAAGGAGTGAGAGGGTTGTAGCCTATCCCAGATGTTATTCAATCTGTGTATTGAGCAAGCAGTAAGGGAAACAAAAGAAAAATTCGGAGTATGCATTGAAATCCATGGCGAAGAAATAAAAACTTTGAGGTCCGCCGATGACATTGTAATTCGGTCAGAGACAGTAAAGGACCTGGAACAGCAGTTGAACGGAATGGACAGTGTCTTGAAAGGAGGATATGAGGTGAACGGCTACAAAAGCAAAACGAGGCTAATGGAATGTAGTCGAATTAAGTCGGGTGATGCTGAGGGAATTAGATTAGGAAATGAGACGCTTAAAGTAATAAATGAGTATTGCTATTTAGGGAGCAAAATAACTGATGATGTTCGAAGTAGAGAGGATATAAAATGTAGACTGCCAATGGCAAGGAAAGCGTTTCTGAAGAAGAGAAATTTGTTAACATCGAGTATAGATTTAAATGTCAGGAAGTCGTTTCTGAAAGTATTTGCATGTGTAGCCATGTATGGAAGTGAAACGTGGACGATAACCAGTTTAGACAAGAAGAGAATAGAAGCCTTCGAAATGTGGTACTACAGAAGAATGCTGAAGATTAGAAGGGTAGATCACATAACTAATGAGGAGGTATTGAATAGAATTGAAGAGAAGAGAAATTTGTGGCACAACTAGAAGAAGGTATCGGTTGGTAGGGTATATTACGAAGCATAAAGGGATCACCAGTTTAGTATTGGAGGGCAGCGTGGAGGGTAAAAGTCGTTGAGGGAGACCAAGAGATGAATACGCTAAACAGATTCAGATCGATGTAGGTTGCAGTAGGTACTGGGAGATGACGGAGCTTGCACAGGATAGAGTAGCATGGAGAGCTGCATCAAACCAGTCTCTGGACTGAAGACCACAACAACAAGAACATGATAAGAACAATACACATACCCATGCCTGAGGGAGGACTCGAAACTCCGGTGGGAGGGCCCATGCAATCCGTGACATCGCGCCTCTAACCGCGCAGCCACTCCGCGCGGCTGCTATCCTTTCTTAACTGACCAACACACTTAGTCCTCCATATCGGGAATAGATCTCGATTTTTTAAAATTATTACGGCACTTTACTTTTGCTGTTATCACAAATTACAATGCTTGACAACTGCTACGGATTGCTACGGAGCAATCGACACTAGCTACGGAACACCCGACCAGTGGTAGTGAAAGGAAGTGCAGAGGGCGGAACTTGTTAACTCCAGCAAAGCCTGAGCACGAACGCTCTGTATGCATTCGACACTTCATGTAGTACAGTGCTTGTGACAAATGTTGTTTTGGTACTGATCATTCTGTGTGGTACGGCAACATGTCCGCGGAACATCGTTTGAGTGCTTGCGGTCGTGGACGAGTAGTTGGACGGCTCGAAACCTGTCATACAATCACTACTACACGGTAATAGGTGCTTCCAGAAGTATCATCTTGCGATTAAGAAAGGCCGGTGAAGCTGGAAATGCTATGCGAAAAGATGCCGGTGGTCGTAGATGGACCAACACAGTGCAAGGGTATCGATAAGTAGCCCTAGTGGCCAAAAGAAACAGACATCTCAGTCCTAGGCAGATCTCTGCATACCTTGCAACCGCTACCGATACACGTGTCTCTGCCAGAACCTCTTCGCGGCCATTAAATCAGGCTGCTTTCTAAGCACGGAAGCCTCTGAAATGTATCCGACTTCAACCACGCTATCGTCGAGAAAGAGGTCGTTGGTGTAGGAAGCACGTTGTTTGGATTTAGTCTCAGTTGTGCAGAGTAATTTTCTCCGACGAATCCTGCTTCGCCGGCCGAAGTGGCCGTGCGGTTAAAGGCGCTGCAGTCTGGAACCGCAAGACCGCTACGGTCGCAGGTTCGAATCCTGCCTCGGGCATGGATGTTTGTGATGTCCTTAGGTTAGTTAGGTTTAACTAGTTCTACGTTCTAGGGGACTAATGACCTCAGCAGTTGAGTCCCATAGTGCTCAGAGCCATTTGAACCATTTTTGAATCCTGCTTCACTCTGGAAATTGGTTCTGGCCACACGTTACCGAGGAAAGAGAGGGGAACACGTTACACACCGCATAATGTTGACGAACGTCGCTGGTACGGCATAGGCGTTGTGGTGTGGCCAGACATTATGCAGAATGGGTGAACCCTGGTGCATAATTTTGCACACGGACCGTTGCAGAACAGCGGTGTTGCAGGGAGATTATTCTGGATCGTGTCCGTCTGGTTAGGGGTGCGGTGGGTCCCGATTTCCTGTTTATGGACGAATATGCCGGCCGACATAGATCCGCTTAGGTGGCGGACATACTGGAAAGTGAAGATACTGAAAGAATGGAATGGCCTGCGTGCTCCCTGGACGTAAACCCTGTACAGCACGCCTGGGATGCTCCTGACAGACGTGTTCCTCAATGAAGAGCGACTCCCCGAACAGTACCAAAACTGAAAACCACCTGGAGAGAGGAACAGGACAATATCGCCCGAGGTCCCGTCAACAGTTAGGTAGCCAGCATTTATAACAGATGAATCGAGCGGGTTAGCGCAATTGTTAGCACACTATACAGCGACCCAATACCAATATTTAATAATAATATTTTTTGCAAGTGAAGTGAGAGGTACAGATACTATAAAGAAAGGTCGTGTCAGTATGAAATGCGTAAAGGCAGCGTTTTATGTGGAGAATTACGAAAATCAATAGTTTAAGAAACAAAGGCAATAATGATGAATTTGAAAACTAAACGATTTCATTGTACTTATAAGTGTTCATCTGCGGTCTTCAACCGATTTATATACGTAAAGGTTCTGTCCCCCCCCCCCCTCTCTCTCTCTCTCTCTCTCTCTCTCTCTCTCTCTCTCTCTGTGGTTGCCTTCGGAAGCCTTATTACGTATACTGCCTATCGAGATCTGTAATGAAATGTAATTTACTGAGCTGATATCACGTAGATACTACGTTAAACTTGAGGTGAATTTTATTAACGGAAGTCTTAAACCTATTTCAAATAATCCTAGTTTTCAGAATTATAGCATTGTCTGAAGCGGAGCGAAAACGGCATCGCTGGAGGGCTGCAGTCCGCTATCATTACGGGGCACATTTAAGACTTATTTGATCGCTTCACAGGCGCGTTACCATTAAGGCAGAGTATTTAATAATATTTCTTTTAGCAAATCAGGAGACCTTTACCAGGCAGTTTAATGAGGAATTTGCCAGTCATTTTAAGATATTGTGTTTAATTAGGGCCTGGTCTGTAGTACGTATAGAGGAGGACGACTTTCATTACAGAGTGAACATTATATTTGACCTAGCGCGTTGAAAAGCAAAGCGAAAGCTAAAATCATATTCATTTTCACGAACAATTATCAACGTCCATTTTGTTGCCTTTTAAGGTGTTCGAAAGATGTCGATTATATTGGCTTAGAATTTGCACAGCGTAGCTAGATTGTTTTTACTGTTTTATCAATTGTAGCAATTTTACGCCACATACAGAGAATTTCACTCAAATAATAATAGCAATATATCAATATTTTCAAAGAATGTATAGAACATAATTCACAGTACGGAGACGTTAAAACTGGCCTTGCATACGGGTGGACGACGGTTCAAAACCGTCTGCCGCCATCCTGATTTAGGTTTTCCTAAATAGCTTAAGGCAAATGCCGAAATAGTTCTTTCGAAAGGGTATACTTTCGACAGAGAACAGCCAATTTTCTCCTCCATTCTTCCATAATCCGAGCTTGGGTTCCGTTTCTAATGACCTCATTCTCGACGAGACGTTAAACAGTAATCTCCTTCTCTGATAATGTGCGTAAGATGTGCATTAGTGCCAGAGGAGAGCATATTGCTTACTGGGAGTTTGATGCCGACCTTTATGTTGGCTGTCTGACCCGAGTCAAATATTAACGTTATTTATGTCTGTTATCCTGCTTTCCCATGTGGTAAAATCTCTACCATTTTTCGTTATAAATGTGCAACTCCTTCTCTGTTACGTATGTACTGTGTTTCATATAGTCTACCATTGTTTGTGATTACTCCTGTCCAAAAATGTCTCTGTTCTTCAGCAAGTTTCAAGTAGTGTATTAACGAGAATTCACTTTACGATCATTCTGAACGTATTACATCCCCTATGTCTTGAAACGTCCCCTTTGAACAATTATGCACGACTGTACTTAACCTGACACACAATATTTTGTTAGCGCAACGCAATCTGACTTTCAAAATTCCCTACAAAAGAATGGCCCTGACTAACATTAAACTATACCTTTCACAAATCACTTACCTCACAAAAATCTTCGCTGCTCAAGCTACTGCAATACAGCGAGCGCCACTACTGCCAGCTAAATAAAAGATTCAAACTATGGAAAGCACTAACTACTGATAGGGATAGTTAGCAAATGAAAGATATTAATAGAGAACAAACAATGTATTTACCTTGATATCATCATATATAAATATAGCAGTTCATGACAAATTACAAATCTCCGCCATCTCTCTCCCCACATCCACCACTGCTGGCGGCTCACCTCCAACTGCGCAACGCTACGCGCTGTTCACAGCCAGCTGCCTAACACTACAATGGCGAGTATTACAACAATGCAAAGCAGACACAGACTGCCCACAGCACAGCCAGTGATTTTCATCCAGAGGTGGCGTTACCAACAAAAAAACCTAAACAGCCTACTTACATAGAGAAAACATAAACAGCCTACTTACAGTCTGTCTCTGGGTTCAAAAATTATAGCGATAAGAGCTGGACTCAATAAACCCGAATTCAGTTTGAGTTTTCAACATTACTTACGTTGACCAGCAGTACGGCAGATATTGAGCCAAGGTCGCTTCGCAAGGCGCTGCAATATCCTAAGCTCTGTGAGATCTCATTTCCTGCTTCCGTGGCTCTCTACTTCTTACTTCAGTGTTTCTCGCCATTGGGAAACGCATCATCTTACAGGAGAAAAGAAACGGAACGAGAAGCTTGCAGCAGTTCATAGACGTGGGTGGATTTACTAATTCCTGTTAGACAAGTAGAAAAGGGAAGCGCTGTAGGAAGTCTTTGGTGGTGGTGGAGGAGGCAGGGGTTTGGCAGACGGTGGTTAATTGAACAGAGGCGGAGCAGAGGAGCAGCACGGCTGCGGGGAATTAGTTAAGGCCGGCTGCAGGCGCGACAGCCGGGACCGCGCCCCCTGGCTGGCATTCATTTAAAAGAGCTGAGCGCGGGAGAGGAGAGGAGAGGCCGCGCCAGAGTCAACTGCCCGCCCTGCCCTGCCCTGCCTAAATTAAACGCCGCGCGTTTACCGGCTACCGGCTACGGGCTACAGGCTGCCCGCCAGGATGGGTGAGAAAATAATTACGCAGCTCCTCATCTCGCGCAGTTGCTCCGGGCGCCAAGCCGTGCACACTTATTATTGCGTCCCCACGAACCTGCGCCGCCCCCCCCCCCCCCCCCAGCCTCTTATACACGCGTACACATACACAAACATATGCACACACTCACACAACCACGCACGCACGCAACATTTAAAAAACGTTTCATTACTGCGTAATAAAATGAAAAAAACGATTGTTGAAATGGTTCAAATGGCTCTGAGCACTATGGGACTTAACATCAGAGGTCATCAGTCCCCTAGAACTTAGAACTACTTAAACCTAACTAACCTAAGGATAGCACACACATCCATGCCCGAGGCAGGATTCGAACCTGCTACCGTAGCGGTCGTGCCGTTCCAGACTGAAGCGCCTAGAACCGCTCGGCCACACCGGCCAGCTATACGGTTGTACGAGGGTTGTTCCGAAAGTAATACCTCTTGTCTTCTTCTCTGGCTTTAACCTGAAATGTTGACTTTCAGCTTAGTCAGTGTCGTCTTGTAGCGTGCTGAATTGATAGTTTCTGTAGGCTCCAGGACATCCAAAAGAATAGTAACTGGCCTTCTGCCTTATTTGATCTTAGGTCGTACAAAGTTCTGTTATATTCGGTTTCCAACACTGGATCTCCTGTCTGTTCTTTCTCGACACCAGTTTCTTCCTTACTACGTCATCAAACGTGCCCTCTTCCTCATAGAGTCCTTCAATGATATCTTTCCATCTATCCGCTCTCTCCTCTTGGCTTAACAGTGGAATTCCCTTTGCACTCTTAATGTTACCGCCCTTTCTTTTATTTTTACCGAAGGTTGTTTTGTCTTTTCTACATGCTGAGTCAGTCCTACTACACTCATTTCTCTTTCGATTTTTTTCAGGTTTTTCCTGCATCTTCACTGCACTTCCCATTTATTTGATTCCTTAGACACTTGTATTTCTGTCCTCCCATTAACATTTTTTATCTTCCTTCTTGAGTCGATCAATTGACTTACACTATGTGATCAAAAGTATCCGAACACCTGGCTGAAAATGACTTACAATTTCGTGGCGCTCTCCATCGGTAATGCTGGAATTCAATATCGTGTTGGCCCACATTTAGCCTTGATGACAGCTTCCATCCTCGCAGGCAAACTTTCAATCAGGTGTGGGAAGGTTTCTTGGGGACTGGCAGCCCATTCTTCACGGAGTGCTGCACTGAGGAGAGGTATCGATTTCAGTCGGTGACGCCTGGCACGAAGTAGGATTCCAAAACATCCCAAAGGTATTCTGTATGATTCAGGTCAGGACTCTGTGCAGGCCACACTATTACAGGGATGTTACTGTCGTGTAACCACTCCATACAGGCCTTGCATTATGAACATGTGCTCGATCGTGTTGAAAGATGCAATCGCCATCCCCGAATTGCTCTTCAACAGTGGGAAGCAAGAAGGTGCTTAAAACATGAATGTGGACCTGTGCTGTGATAGTGCCACGCAAAACAACAGGGGGTGCAAACCACCTCCGTGAAGAAAACGACTACACCATAACACCACCGCCTCCGAATTTTAATAGTGGCACGGCAGATGATGGCAGATGACGTTCAGCGGGCATTCGCCTTACCAATACCGTGCCATCGGATCGCCACATTGTGTACCGTCATTCGTCACTCCACACAACGTCTTTCCACTGTTAAATCGACCAATGCTTACGCTCCTTGCACGAAGCGAGGCATCATTTGGAATTTACCGACGTGATGTGTGGCTTATGAGCAGCCCCTCGACCTTGAAATCCAAGTCAGTCAACAGACGAGGTTGGCCTGTACAATTTTGTGATGTACCTGTCCCTTCATGTTTCCACTTCACTATCACATCGGAAACAGTGGACCTAGGGATGTTCGGGATTGTGTAAATCTCGCGTACAGACGTATGACACAAGTGGCACCCAATCACCTGGCCACGTTCGAAGTCCGTGAGTTCCGCGGACCACCCCAATCTGCTCTGTCACGATGGATACTGAGGTCGATGATGTGGAGTACCTGGCAGTAGATGGCAGGAAAATGCACCTAATATGAAAAACATATGTTTTTGTAGGTGTCCGGATACTTTTTATCACATAGTGTATTTCTTCTTTTCCAATGGTTTATTCGCAGTTACCTTCCTTGTACGTACGTTTTTCTTTCCAACTTCTGTGATTGCCCTTATTAAAGATGTCTATTCTTTTTTAACTGAACAACTTGCTGAACTACTCATTACCGCTGTACATATAGCTTCAGTGAATTTCAAGTGCATGCCATATTTTCCTAGTACTTTAGTATCTCACTCATTTGCGCACTGATGTTTCCTGACTGATCTCTTAAACTGCAACCTACTCTTCATCACTACTAAATTGTGATCTGAGTCTATATCTGCTCTGGATACACCTTAGAATCCAATATCTTATTTCGGAATCTCTGTCTGACTATGATGTAATCAGAATGGAATCTTACTGTATTCCTTTTCCAAGTGCTCCTCTTGTGATTCTTGAACAGAGTATTCGCTATTATTAACTAATTCGTATTTGTTGCAGAACTCAATTATTCTTTCCACTCTCTCGTTACCATCACCAAAACCATATTGTCCTATAACATTTTCTTGTAATCCATCCCCTACAACCGCATTAAAAGCCCCATGACCATTAAGTTTTCATCTCCCTTTACATACTGAATTAACCGTTCAAAATCTTCATACACTTTCTCTGTCTCTTCATCTTCTACTTGCGGCGTCGGCATGTATACTTGAACTGTTGGTCGGTGTTGGTATTTTGTCGATTTTGATGAGAACAACCCCATCATTAGATTGTTCACAGTAATTCGCCTCACCTTCCTACTCGTAACGAATCCTACTCACAAACTATCATTTTCTCCTACTGCTGATATTACCCTATACACATCTGACAATAAATTTTTGTCTTCTTTCTATTTCACTTCACTGGCCACCACTAGATCTAGTTTGAGCCTTAACATTTCCCTTTACAGATTTTCTAGCTTCCCTAAAACATTTGAACTTCTGACATGTTACGTAGCACCTAGACATCGTGCTGTACCGTTGGTGGTACATAATGCTGTGATTTATATGTAATAGTTTAAGAGTGCAACAGTTTTTTGTTTCCTTTGTTGCCTACATACCTGATACGTTCTTTCTTCATTGTATCTGTTTATTTATCACCTAAACCTCACGTGAGGTTTTCTAAGTGTATTCCGGCGAAATATTTTTCATGTAATTGCCCCATAACTGACCTGACTGTATATGCAGTAAGTTAGTACCATTAACATATACCTTTCTTGCATTTTCATAAGATTTTCAGTTATAAAAAAAAATAAGAATTTTAAAAAATGTATATTTTGCATCGGTTTGTGTATTCCAGTATCTAACTTCTCATTTATGCTTTATATGGTACGATGCATTTCTTTCTATTCAGTACTACGGTGCTACCCAGCGGTAGTTCGTAACATCTTTACTCTGGATTTAAAAATTTCAGTCTTTCTTCATCTGTTCTGCGAATATGAGCGTGTGTAGTTGGTGCAACATGCATGACACTTTACGTAACCCTTGTTTTATGACTGACATGTCGATACGTAACGTTCTTCGCGTTCCTCGAAAGACTTTATGACGTGACCGGGGAAGAAACCATCCCGGCATTTGCCTCGAGCGATTTAGGGAAATCACGGAAAACCTAAATCAGGATGGCCAGACGCGGAATTGAACCGTCGTCCTCCCGAATACGAGACCAGCGTGCTAACCAAGGCCACCTCGCTCGGTAAGGTATGTTGTATACATTCATTTGTGTAAATATGTCACACTTGTATGCCACTTGTATTAATATCAAGAGCTCAGATGGAAACCCAGTTCTAAGCAAAGAAGGGAAAGCAGAAAGGTGGAAGAAGTGTATAGAGGGTCTATACAAGGGCGATGTACTTAAGGACAATATTATGGAAATGGAAGAGGATGTATATGACGATGAAATGGGAGATACGATACTGCGTGAAGAGTTTGATAGAGCACTGAAAGACCTGAGTTAAAAGAAGGCCCCGGGAGTAGACAACATTCCATTAAAACTATTAACGGCCTTGGGAGAGCCAGTCCTGACAAAACTCTACCATCTGGTGAGCAAGATGTACGAGACAGGCGAAATACCCTCAGACTTCAAGAAGAATATAACAATTCCAATCCCAAAGAAAGCAGGTGTTGATAGATGTGAAAATTACCGAACTATCAGTTTAATAAGTCACAGCTACAAAATACTAGCGCAAATTCTTTACAGACGAATGGAAAAACTGGTAGAAGCCGACCTCGAGGAAGATCACTTTGGATTCCGTAGAAATGTTGGAACACGTAAGGCAATACTGACCTTACGACTTATCTTAGAAGAAAGATTAAGGAAAGGCAAACCTACGTTTCTAGCATTTGTAGACTTAGGTAAAGCTTTTAACAATGTTGACTGGAATACTCTCTTTCAAATTCTAAAGGTGGCAGGGGTAAAATACAGGGAGCGAAAGGCTATTTACAATCTGTACAGAAACCAGATGACAGTTATAAGAGTCGAGGGGCATGAAAGGGAAGCAGTGGCTGGGAAGGGAGTGAGGCAGGGTTGTAGCCTCTCCCCGATGTTATTCAATCTGTATATTGAGCAAGCAGTAAAGGAAACAAAAGAAAAATTCGGAGTATGCATTGAAATCCATGGAGAAGAAATAAAAACTTTGAGGTCCTCCGATGACATTGTAATTCTGTCAGAGACAGTAAAGGACCTGGAACAGCAGTTGAACGGAATGGACAGTGTCTTGAAAGGAGGATATGAGATGAACATCAACAAAAGCAAAACGAAGATAATGGAATGTAGTCGAATTAAGTCGCGTGATGCTGAGGGAATTAGATTAGGAAATGAGACATTTGAAGTAGTAAAGGAGTTCTGCTATTTGGGGAGCAAAATAACTGATGATGGTCGAAGTAGAGACGATATAAAATGTAGACTGGCAATGGCAAGGAAAGCGTTTCTGAAGAAGAGAAATTTGTTAACATTGAGTATAGATTTAAATGTCAGGAAGTCGTTTCTGAAAGTCTTTGTATAGAGTGTAGCCATGTATGGAAGTGAAACTTGGACGATAAATAGTTTGGAGAAGAAGAGAATAGCAACTTTTGAAATGTGGTGTTACAGAAGAATGCTGAAGATTAGATGGGTAGATCACATAACTAATTGGGAGGTATTGAATAGAATTGGGGAGAAGAGGAGTTTGTGGCACAACTTGAAAAGAAGAAGGGACCGGTTGGTAGGACATGTTCTGAGGCATCAAGGGATCACAAAGCATTGGAGGGCAGCGTGGAGGGTAAAAATCGTAGAGGGAGACCAAGAGATGAGTACACTAAGCAGATTCAGAAGGATGTATGTTGCAATATGTACTGGGAGATGAAGAAGCTTGCACAGGATAGAGTAGCATGGGGAGCTGCATCAAACCAGTCTCAGGACTGAAGACCACAACAACAACAACAACATGTCACACACCCTCTTATATCTGTTTCACTATGCTCATAGTTTCGATCCACGCTGAGCATTTTGCCCGGTATTTTCGCTTCTGGCACGGATAACAGCGGCGAGGCGTCGTGGTATGAAGAAATGAAGCCTTGGTAGGTTGCTGGAGGGAGCTGGCACCACACCTACACAGACAAGTCATCTAATCCCTGAAAATTCCGGGAGGGGGCCGATGAACTCTGACGTCACGTTCAATCACATCCCAGATGTGTTCCATAGGGTTCAGATCTTGCGACTATGGCGGGGGGGGGGGGGGTGGGGGGGAGGGGGCGCGGGTAGCATATCGACTGGAACTCGCCACTGTGCTCCTCGAACCACTCCATCACACTCTTGGCCCTGAAACATGGCGCAGTATGTTTTTGAAAAATGCCACTGCCGTCGGGAAATACGACCGTCATGAACCTGTGTACGATACTTCTTGCACGAGCCCCACTGGACTAGTGGATGTCATCTGAATATTCCCGAAAGCCGCGAGCTTGTCTCCATCCCGCACTACAGGTGCCAAGGAGCTGTTCCCCTGGAAGACGACGGATTCGCGCCCTCCCATATGCATTATGAAGATGGTATCGGGATTCATCAGACCATTCTATGGTCTGTCACTGCGCCAACATCCAGTGCCAATGCCGAAGGGCCCATTTCAGTTATAGCTGCCAATGTCGTGTTGTTAACATTGGCATGTGCATGGGTTGTCGACTCTGGAGACCCATCGTTAGGAGTTTTCGGTGCACTTTGTGCTCAGAAACACTACTTGTACTCTGCCCAGCATTAAAGTCTTATTTTAGTTCGGCCACTGTGTTGTTTTACTGATCTCCCGAGCCTACGACGTCTGATATCTGTAATGAATACAGAATGATGCATATAATGAATATTTTATAATTTTGCAAATATTTTACACCATCAGATTCCCTACGAGGCAGTTAATGTCATCCAGCTCATTGCTGACTGCTTCCATTCTGTACTAATGTACAGCAGACTTTTATTCAAATTCTAATTAAAATCAGATTTTTATTATTTTTGAGGAAAGAGACAGAGAGAGATCTTCTCTTGTTCGAATAATCTATCACAGACGTAAGTGGAGTTGTTCAAACACATTTCATCGAATTCTCTTTTCACATGAGAATGTCGCTGCTGAGCTGAAGCTGTTCACTGAAAGAGATGTTCACTGTAAGAAATTAAAAAGTTGTGGTAAGGTCTTATGGGACCGAACTGCTGAGGTCATCGTTCCCTGAGCTTACACACTACTTAATCTAACTCAGACTAACTTAGCCGGCCGGGGTGGCCGAGCGGTTCTAGGCGCTACAGTCTGGAATCGCGCAACCGCTACGGTCGCAGGTGCGAATCCTGCCTCGGGCATGGATGAGTGTGATATCATTAGGTTAGTTAGGTTTAAGTAGTTCTAAGTTCTAGGGAACTAATGACCTCAGAAGTTAAGTCGCATAGTGCTCAGAGCCACTAACTTAAGCTAAGGACGACGCACACACCCATGCCCTTGGGAGGACTCGAGCCTCCGACGGGGGGAGACGCGCGGGCCGTGACAAGACGCCCTAGACTCACTGTAGGAGATGTGTGCTATGAAAGAGCAGTAACTGTTTTAAACATGGATTATATTTGCTGAGGGATAAATGTCAACGTCATAAGCAGAAGATGAAGAGATAAAGAAAGTATGTATGAATATTGAGCGGGCAATTCAGTATGTAGAAAGGGCTGAAATCTAATAATCGTGGGGGATTGGAATGAGGTTGTAGAGGAAGGAAAGGAAGAAACACTTTACGTGGGAATATGGCCTTCCTAGTTGGAATGAGAAAGAAGAAAGTCTGAGTTCTGTAATAAATTTCAAATAGCAAATACGTTGTTCAAATACCATAAGAGACGGAGATAAATTTGGGAAAACCTGGATGTACAGAAAGATTCCAGTTGCATTACATCGTGGTCACACAGAGAACTCGAAGTCAGGTACTGGATTGTAAGGCGTACCCAGGAGTAGATATAGACTCACATCACAATTCAGTAATTATGAAGAGTAAACTGAAGTTTAAGAGAATCGCAAGGGAAGAATCGGTATGAAGTGGTATACCAAAGAAGTGAGTATGGTAAGAGCGTTGCAGGTTCGCTAAAGTTGTCGACACAGTGGAAAGGCATACCACAGTAGGCAGCTCACTTGAAGAGGAGTGAACACCTGGAAAACGAGCAATCACAGATGTTGGAAAGACAAATGTAGGTACCAGAACTTAACCGCGAAGAAACCTTGGGTAATAGATGAAATACTTCAACTGATGGACGAAAGGAGGAAGTAACAATATGTTCAGAAAAAGATAGGAATTCAGAAATATAAATCAACCAGGAATGGAATAAATATGAGATAGAAGAAAACTATGGCGAAGTGGCTGCAGGATAAATGTGAAGAAAGAATGATTGTCGGAAGGCCTATTATGTGTATACAAGACATTTGGTGCAGTTACTAGCAAGGCCAGCAACATTTAAGAGAGCATTGGGAATTCCATTCTTAAACGCAGAGGAGACAGTGAATAAGTGGGAAGAGTACAATGAATGCGTCTATGAGTGGTTGACTTGTCTGATGACATGATGGAAGAAGGAGTTGGAGTCGATACGAACGAAAGAGAGAAAATCGAGTATTGGAGTCAGAATTTAAACTAGTTATGGAAGACTTGAGATTAAATAAGGCAGAAGCTACAAATGGTTCAAATGGCTCTGAGCACTATGGGACTCAACTGCTGAGGTCATTAGTCCCCTAGAACTTAGAACTAATTAAACCTAACTAACCTAAGGACATCACAAACATCCATGCCCGAGGCAGGACTCGAACCTGCGACCGTAGCGGTCTTGCGGTTCCAGACTGCAGCGCCTTTAACCACACGGCCACTTCGGCCGGCACAGAAGCTACAGATAACACTTCATTGCAATTCCTAAAATCATTGGGCGGTTGACAACAAAACGGCTACTCAAGTTTATGTGTCAAATCTATGAGGCTGGTGACATATCAGAAGACTTACGGAAAAATATAAGCCATAAAATTTCGAAGAAAGAACAGAAAAGTGCGAAAACTATCGCACAAACAGCTTAACAGTTCACGCAGCCAAGCTGCTCACAAGAATCATATACAGAAGAATGGGAAAGAAAATTGAGGCTCTGTTATGAGTCGATCATTTTGGGTTTAGGAAGGTGAAGCACCAGAGAGGCAACCCTGTCGTTGCCGTTAATAATGGAATTAAGACTGAAGAAAAATCAAGACACGTTCGTATGGTTTGTCGACCTGAGAGAAGCATTCTACAATGTGAAATAGTGTAAGATGTTCGAAATTCTGAGAAATATATGAGTAAGCTACAAAGAAAGACAGGTATTACACAACTTATACAAGAACCAAGAGGGAACGATAAGAGTGGAAGATCAAGAACGAAATGCTCCAATTAAAAAGGGGACAAGACAGTGACGCAGTCTTTCGCCTAACTGTTGAACCTGTACATCGTTGAAGCAGTGACGGAAATAAAATTAAGATTCGCTGATGAGATTCCTATAACCAGTGAATGGGAAGAATAATTACAAGAGCTGTTGAATGTAACGAACTGTCTAGTGAATATAGAATTCGGATTGAGAGTAAACTGGAGAATAACGACAGTAATGATAAGTAGCAGAAATGAGAAAAGCGAGGAACTTAACGTCAAAACTGGCGATCAGAAAGAAGACGAAGCAAAATAAACCGTGACAGACGAAGCAAGGAGGACATAAAAAGCAGACTAGAACAGGCAAAAAGGGCATTCCTATCCAAAAGACGTCTACTAGTATCAAACACAGGCCTTATTTTCAGTCGTAAATTTCAAATAATGTACCTTTTGAGCACAGGATTGTATGGTTAGTGAATCGTGGGCTATAGAAAAACTAAAACACAAGATAATCGAAGCGTTTGTGATACGGTGCTAAAAAAGAACGTTGAACATTAATTCGGCTGACAAGGTAAGCCATGAGGAGCTCCTCCTCCGAATCGGCGAAGAACGGAACATACGCAAAACAAAACAAAAAGAAGGGACAGAATGATAGGCGATCTGTTAAGCTATCAGGGGAAATAACATCAATGGCAGTAAAGGGAAAAAAAGAAAAAAAAAGGTGGGTTCTAAGGAACGCAGACGGACTTCAGATGTAGAACAAACACCACAAACAGTGGCTCAAGCACTGAAATTCGATTAGACCTTGTCGTGTGGATCCGTCACGATCACGTAGCATCCAATCGAGACGATGAGTTAGGTCGCGCGGATGGTAAAGCAGTAGATTTTATATGGGGATGAATCTGGCTCAAATCCCCGTTGAGCCATCATTTCTCTAAAAAGATTACAGCAAATTTTGAAATTGTTGCTTTGGGAAATAGCATGCCGGATTTCCTTCCCTAGTCGTTCCTATTCTTCGCCTACCGCATGTTACCTACGTTCTTTTAGTGAAGTATTTATGCCGTTTCCACGAAATGTCTGCAGGCAAGGATTAATTGGGGAAAACGCTGATGAAAAATGTGTTTTAAATATGATATTCCTGATGACAAATGTCACAGCAGCATGCGCAGAGAAATCTCTGTAGCGTCATTGTCGCAAATAGCACAAGTGAACGGATCTGACGACCAAAGTTATAAGGTTCCGTCAAAAATATTGTTTTACTACCTTAAAAAGGGTAAATGTTTCACTCAAATCCACTACTAATAAAAAAGGAACTCAAATTTTCCTCGCGAAAAGTTCTTTAAAGAGCAATCGCTCACACAACACAAAATATACCGGCATGCTTTTACATTATCCTTTCATTTAATTTGCAATACAGGAGATTCAGAATACTCAATGATAGTGGTCAGATTAGTTGATAAATTTGCTATCAAATGTCGTATGCAGAGGAAGAAGACTACAGTACATAGTGCTAAACCTTGTAGGCGAGACAGTGGCTAGAAAAACGTGTGTAGACGAAAATGAGGCGTACATAAGTTATAACTGCAGTGTGGTGATCTAATGTGTCCAACGTTGGACAGAACTCAGAAAGATCTGAGAAGTCCAGCTTGCATAATAACTGTGCGTATGGAGTTAAAATGAATGGGGCA
Organism: Schistocerca americana; assembly: GCF_021461395.2. Taxonomy (NCBI): domain Eukaryota; kingdom Metazoa; phylum Arthropoda; class Insecta; order Orthoptera; family Acrididae; genus Schistocerca; species Schistocerca americana. The sequence goes on from NC_060120.1 coordinate 400,657,463, forward strand.
CAATGGTAGATCAGCTCGCACAAGCTACGCATTTCTGTAGTGAACGTCAAGCAACATTTGAGGTGGTGTAAAGAGCGACGCGTCACTGGACTGTGGATGACTGGATTTGGAGTGATGAATCACTGGCAGGGTTTGGGTTTGGCGAAAGCCTCGAGGACGTTATCGGCCCTCACGTGTAGTGTCAACAGTGAAGCATAGAGGACGGAGTGTTTCAGTATGGGGGATGCAAATTTTCATAAAGTAGCCGCTATGAGGCAATCATTTGTGGGCAACGAGCTTCCTGAAGTGAACCGGTCTGCCCAGACTCTCAACCTGTGCCCACTGGAACACCTTTGGGATGAGTTAGAACGTCGGTCCTCCTGCAGACCCCACTGTTCAAAGTCACTGTCTTCTCCGGTTTCGGATCTCGATCAAGAATTGGCTGCCATTCTTCCGCAGCCAGTTACACACCTCACTGAAAGTGTCCCCAACAGGTGTGTGTGTCGTTATTAAGGCAAAGGGTGGACACGCCTGATATTTATATCCACTTAAAGGTGTGCGGATTCTTTTGAACAGAGAGTGCCGAGCAAGAGTGAATTAAATAATACTCCACTGCCCAAATTCTACTTGTACTCCACGGAAGAAAGAAAGGGGTTCTTAAAATTGTTTTTGGATGCAGTTTAATTCTTATTCGAGCTGTAATGTTTCGTGCTGTAATCTTTCCACCATTTACGGAATTAAGCATGGCGGACTACACGGCTGTTGATCTAGTGGGTATCCAACGCTTGTTTAGGCAAATCTCGGCTATAACACGGAACTACAGTGAACCCAGTTCAAACGATTTTCAGACAAATGGTGCACTTGACTTCCTACAGTTTAGCTGAAGATTGTGGTGACAGACAGGGCATCCGGCATCAAAGTTAAATAAAACACACTCTCGAGTCTTAAAAAAGACGCCCTCACAAGCCAGGATGAAAATTAGGAAATAGGGAGGTAAGGAAGAAAGCATGCTTCGTCACATCGACATCGGAAATATTACAAACGTATTACATAAGACGGAAAAAAATGGGAAGTGTCCCTGGCACGTCTGCGGAATCAGACCGACATTACGGTAACCATGAATAACTCAAAAGGCTGAGGATATGGACTTCACCCCTCTTGAACACAAGTCAAAAATCACCTATCTTGATCTTCACCTATTGCATACCGAAAAAAACTATTGCTCTTTCCTATGAAATTTGGGCAAAATATTGATAATGATCAAGCATTACGACGACTGTTCGACGTCTGACACTGTTTTACTGAGTCACGAACAGTAGCTTCCACAGGACAATCTCATTTCGTGAAACCACATAATAAATAAAAGGTTGTTCCCAACTTGGCCGTCACGACGCTGGGAGAGGTTTTGTTCTGAGACGGCCGAACTTCTGGGAGAGCGATTACGACTTGTTGCGGGTTACGGAGTACCAATAAATCAGCGACTCTCAAACTTTAACTGCGTGTCCCACATCACTACGCAGACTGAGACGAATGTGAACCGCCATATTTTACAAACAATGTAAATTATAGCCTTCTCTTGCCATTGCAGTTGTGCTATTCTTCGCTTTGTTCTTAATCGGGTGTAATTTACGCTAATGAAACGAATAACGTTCTCCGATCATTCTGCCAACAAATCTGCGACAAATATGAAGACTGCTGTTTATTTATGATTCAGGAAAATTTATTTCTCAACAAAAGCTCAGAAAAACACACACACACACACACACACACACACACACACACACACATACCTATTGTTGCGTGAAATAATAAAAAAACAAAGGCTCTTTACTCTGGTGTGGTTCGTTATGACTGACAGTATAACGTGAAAAATAATTGGTGAGTATTGTCTTTGCTCGAAACACGTTGTAGGCTGATTATACAAGTGCTAACTTTAATGACTTTACTTTCAATTAAACTTTGAGCAGAATTAGTATCACTATTGCCATTAATGTCCTTACAGAGCTGTGGAATTATTACCCAACAACAATCCTTTTTTCTCACACCAGGGGCTACAAATTATGTGCAACATTATTTATGTGAGTTACCTGGTTCGATGTATACGTAGACACTACAGATTTGGTTAAGCTCATTGAGTATCATTTACTTAACTTAATGTACAATTTCCTTGTGCTAGCTGCATATGCATATGCAATCCGGTACGAGTGAAAATTGATACAAAATCTGAAAATTCCACCGACTATTATTCAATACTTCATAAGACGATAAGAATTTATCTCTTTTCTTTAGCAAAATTTGGCTCTCTGGGCTGCATTTAACAAAATTTATATTACGCTCCGTAAAGGTGACCAACAACGGCAATAATCCACTAATCTACATATCATACTACCCAGAAAAGGACGCTACTTTTACACAAACAAAAAATATTATTTAAAACTTGACAATAATAAATGTATTTTAAAACACAAGCCAAGAAATTACTAATTGCTACAGACCTTGAGAGGTATACATCAAGCAAAATGCTAGTACGCCCACTCAGGTCAGCGGTACTAGCCAGCTAGATGAAACATTTTACCAAACAAAACATATGACATCTAGTTTTTCTAATGTCTTTACCTTTTTCTACGAGACCCCCCCCCCCCCCCCCCCCCCCCCACACACACACACACACACACACACACAATATTACGTCTTCAGCTCACCTTGCGAACTAGACTTGAGTATTTTGCAACGTACATTTGTCTGTACTAAATTCAGTTGCGGGAGACGGTGCAGTACGAAACGTTATTCTGTCAGTGGAGATACGTACGTAGTTCATGTAGTTATTTTCCAGAGAGCTTCAGCAATCGATTATAATTTTTTAATAGAACATTATTTCTTTCTCTCAAGTAGCTGGATTGTTTAAACCAGCTGTATAGAAATCAGTTTAAATCAAACTTCTGTCAGTTTTAGTTCGGAAGCTAGAAACACATTCAGTATAAAATGGAAAATTAAAAATATCTTTAGCCGTCCATATTTTAAATGTTATTTATTTACGCGATCAGTTTTGGGGTTTCACTATACCACCTTCATCCAAATAAACGAATGGATCGCGATGTTAAAGCTAGAAGTCTACGGATACCAGCTACTAAATGCTGTGCCCTGTTTCGATCACACATGAAGTTGAATTCCCCCTACACGTTGCTCAGGGTGCCTGATAGTGGCATAGTGAAAAAAGATACTTTTCACACAAACAAATTACGCACGAAATATAGGCGGCTGTAGATGTTTAAAATTTTACGTTTTATACTGATCAGCCTAAGTCACTCTACAGTCTTGTACAAATACGGACATACATATACACGGTAATTTTTTCCACGGTGTACGAACTCTAGGGATTGATCGATGGGAGGGCACGAAACAAAAAAGGTCTAGTGAACTTATGTCTGGAAACTCATACTTGAGACCATTTATTCACTCATGCACTGTTACAGAGACTGCCGGCCGGAGTTGCAGAGCGGTTCTAGGCGCTACAGTCTGGCACCGCGCGACCGCTACGGTCGCAGGTTCGAAACCTGCCTCGGGCATGTGTATGTGTGATGTCCTTAGGTTAGTTAGGTTTAAGCAGTTCTAAGTTCTAGGGGACTGATGACATCAGAAGTTAAGTCCCATAGTGCTCAGAGCCATCTGAACCGTAGCCAACACGTCGGGTAGGTCCATCATGATTTCCACTTTCCCGAAACGACCCTGTCTCAGATAAACGGCAAAACAGTTGCAAACATTGAATGCTGTGGTTGTTGTCGGAGGGGTTAGGTCTCCTGATACAACCTTGCCGCCCTTTTCGTGTGTAGACACCATCTTGGCAAGCTCTCGATTCAATTACGGAACGACTGTGTACAACGTTGTATCACATCCACTACAAGGTGAGTCAGCAAGAGAAATGAATCGGACGTAACATTACCAATTACTGTGGCAGGAGAGGGCGCAAGGGCGGGACGTATGAGAAACAGTACCACCCTCTAGGAGGAAACCATGCATACTGTAACTACGGCTGCATGGTACAGCGCGTATTAGACCGCAGTCTCTGTAACAAAGTATGATTGAATAAACGGTCTCTAGCATGGAAACCATGCATTTCCGGACATAAGTTCATTAGACCATTTTTGTTCCTTATCCCCTCATCGCACAGTCCCTCGAGTTTGTACAAGATAGAAACGATTACCCTGTACATTACATGTTATGAATGATTGTATTAAAGTAGGTGTTAGTAATCCAAAAACGAATAACTAATATTATTCTTTACACGTGAGCCTCAGGAAAAGTGAAAAGTGGTTCACAGATTTCAAGCATGTCAGTAAAATTGAAAATCGTGATGTAAGAAAACTTTCCGCAAGTCACAAACTCAGGTGTATATCATTTATCTTACCTTAAACGCTGCTGTCAGATGAAACTGTAGAACTGCAATAGTTTCTTTACTTCCAAGTTGTTTCCTGGAAAGTTACGCCATCTTCATAGCCCTTATTGACATCTGCCATAGAGTCTTGATTTGCTGCGTCGTCTTAGCGGTATTCTCGTCTCCAAACACTTGCAGTTAGGTAAGCCATAGCCCTTTCATTCTGACTATGTGTTCCGTACATCTAATATAAAAATAAACTTTTCAGTCTGTAGTATGCTCCAATCAAACATTAGGTACCGATGCACAGAAAAAGAAGAAAATCGAAGTCAGGAATAAATAAATATGTGCGGTGGGCAAACTGAACATAAAAATAAACTTTTCAATCCACATGAAACTCCAGTCAAATATTATGTACCGGTACACAGAAATAGCAGAACACTGAAGTCAGTAATGAATGAAATTGTATGCAGTGGGCAGACAAAGTAATTACTAAATGTCCTTTAGAGAGTACATGTATTTTTCTCTTCATTGGCCAAAGATTCCGGATTAGTCCCCTTTCGGATCTCCGGAAGCGGACTGCCAAAGGGGAGATGGCAGTGAGAAGAATATTGAATAACAAACGAAAGAATAACAGGCTTTATCTAACAAAGTGTAGGCACCAAAAGAAAACAACAAGCTGTTGCGCTAGAAAATTACCACATACAAGTCACAGTATTATAATCAAAGAAGTTATATGGGAGGTACTATGTAGAAAAAATATCGCCATGGGATATGGTTATAGAAGTTCCCTTGAGGTTTAGGTGATAAGAATATAGAGGCAATAAAGAAATTACATGTCATAATGTATTAGGTAGCAAATGGGAACAATAAATTGTTACTCTCTTAAATCAACATACACAGTAGTATTATAGACCATCCGTTGTACTTTGTATGTTTCTATGTATTTTGTCTGTTCACTAGTACAGTGCCACCTGGCGGTAGTTCTGAAAATCTTCGCTGATGACTTATGGATCTGAGTTTTCATTCAGCTTTTGTACAAACATGAGAGCATATGTACTCTGCTCAGCATGCATGATATTTTAGGTACAATTTGTTTTATGCTTGATATATCACGTTCTTCATGTTCCTGGAGTGATTCTATTGTGATGTGACATGGTATCTTGTACATACGAGGGAGATGCATTGAGGTGTATTTGCATAAGGTATGTTGTATATATCGACGAGACGTAAATATGTGCCACACCCTATTGTATCTGCCTCAATGTGGTTATAATTTCGATCTATATGCTTTACTGATTCGATAATGGCAAAATATGTAGATTGCCAAAACCGATCATCAACATAAAGTTTTATTTAGTGATCTTTGTTGTTTGAATATTTTGCTTCTATATTTCACGTATTCTAGACCGGCACCATACTTGAATAATGTCAAGCATTCTGTCTGAATATGGTCTATATTGGAGTGTGAAACTATACTGTGTTCCAACATAGTTACGAAAATAATATAACTATGTGATCAAAAATATCGAGACATTCATATTTAATTCTGAATTGGCCATTTAAAGGAACATTTGCAAGATGGGCGTGGATATACTGCAAAAACGTAGATATAAGTTCAAATATAAATAAAGAATTACTTAAGATATTAATTAGTATAAGCGGCTGTATCGATTGTGTGTAGCCGCTGAAACATTAGAAAATATACACAGTTCAGTTGTCTTGCCCAGAAGACGGCACCTTTTTTGTTCTGGTAGCTGTCCAGACAGGACTCATATCTGCCATCGGTGCAGATAATTATTTGGCACACCGCCATTTCATTGAGACGCAATCTCACTAGGAGTACTCATAGTTGCACACAGCAACAGAATTAAAGTATGCGTCTATGTAATTTAATTTAGTATAATATTTTGTGAATACAGTGATATTACTTAATTTTATGTTTTATTTATGTTGCAAGCTATTGTTCCAATTAAATGGCATCTTGGCAAGGCTACTGGTTCCGTGTTACAAATTACATCAAAGGTCCAGTACGAACTAACGCTTTGGAATTATTCAACCTACGAAGTCCGCAAAAGAAATATTTTCAGAAAAATCATTCACGGTCAAACTTACAATAAACGGACCTTAAGCGAAAAGCCATTGTCAAGCGCCCAAAATTTGTATACTCTGATCACCTGCTACTGTAATTACCTATTACCGTGTGTCTGTTTTTGATATTCACAAAGCCACTAGATATCACTGGGGGGGGGGGGGGGGGGGGGGAATTCTGCCAGCGTAAAAGGAAAAAGGAGGCACAGAATGTTGTGTTAGGTGTTAGCTGTTGAGAAGCAGTAGCAGCATTATCGCTGTCAGGAGAGTTCGTTGTCTCGAACACGGGGTAGTGTTTGGTTGTCACGTGAGTGACAAAGCCATGAGGACATTTCAGTCGTTGCTAAGCTGCCCGTGGGCTGGTGGTGACGTGACTTTGAAATGGAAACGCGAAGGAGCAGCCACAAATAGACCAAGTCCACGCAGACCTCAAGAACTTACGGACAGGGACCGTCAATCATTGCGGAGGGTGGGTGTAAAAAAACTCGTATGAAGTCAGCGAAAGGAATCATTCGCGAGCTACAAAGTGCTTAACGAGTTGTGGGCTGGCGTGCTGCCTGTTAAATTCCGCTGGCAGGATCGGAACAGTGATGAGGTGGCGTGGTGGAAGACATTAGCGCAACGCCGTGGGTTTGCCTTGTACCATACCCAAACGCTGCGTCTCGTCAGGCCCCTACATGACCAGAAGTGTGGCCTGCTCATAACAAAACTGAGCAAATTTTCCATAAATACTCCCCGGACGTGGTATCTGTTTTCGACTGCTGGCTGCGTTTTCGATCTGTAATCAAAAGCGCGACTTACCCTCTTTGGCTGTAGCTAAGCAACGGACTGCTTAGTGTCGCGCCAGGGGGCACGCGCATGGTCTGCCATTTCGACTTTATATAACGCCGCTCCGGATTAGCTCGGTCTCAGTTGCTGGTCGCCGGTTTTCACGAGGTTGGCCATCCAACAGCAGCTCCATGTGGCTATGTGAAACGTAGAGGCTACAAACAAACTGGCGAAATAAAGTAGCATTTTGAGCTGAGGTCTACGCTGCCAGTTTGTCAATTATGTGCCTGAGCAATAAAACACTCGAATTCCGTGGAGGTTGGCCTTGATGAGACATATTGTGTGTCATATCTACATAAATTACAGGCAACGTGGAATGGTTGAGCCATATGGTCTTGTTTGGTAATCATCGTAATGTGTAAATTGTACGTGGTGCTATTTGTTGTTCCCTGCTGTCCCGTCGCGTTATTATACACCAGATAACCTCATTGTTGGTAAGAGGTGTTTACTGGTAGTTATGTCGATAAACTTGCCTTTGCTTCACACCTATTACTTTCCGTTCTCTTGATAATTTATGAATGTTACGAGTGGTTTCTATCATGTGGACTCAGGTTAAAGGCAAATTCAGTTTTGTGTCTTATTTGAATCCGTGTGGGTGTCCTGCTTCAGATTTGATTTGTATACGTCTTTTGTTGAATTCTTTTACAGACTTTTTATAGAATATGGAGTTGCTAATATTTTGTCTGTTCCACTTGCAAATATTTTTGTTTATCTGGTGCAAGATTAGTCTTAATTTTAGCGTATTATTTACTCTGGTTTGTGCATGCAAGATTAATAAAATTGCCGCTGAAGCCAAGTGGGCGTTAATTTTTTAAACTTTTCTTCAAATTCTTGTATAATTGCCCATTTGTTTTGCAGGGTTCTTAATAGCGGCTCGTTTCCTGTTCGGAGCTGCTAACTAAATACCCCTTCATGTCAACTGTAATGTATATAGTATTTGCTGATGAAATGTTTTTCTGTTTTATTTCATATGTGGTTGTTTAACCCATGTTGGAAGAGAACTGCTGAAGAGGCTAGACTTGACAGTTGGCTGGCTCTAGTGATATTGTTCAATTTCTAATTCTAAAATGTTACTATCCCTTTGATTATATTTATTAAGTTTCTCAGACTTACTAAAGATATGCTAAAGTAATACCTTAATATTTGTACAACTATTTTTTATAAATAAGTTATCATTTGAATCTCAAATAATATTTTTTGGAAACTAGCACTTTATCACGCCCTGCCCCTCGCTAGCCACAGAGTTTCATACTCCATGCCATCTGTCAGCCCATGCTCGATCACCCTGTCTCTTCTTCAACTAGGCCGGCCGGTGTGTGTCCGCAGCTCGTGGTCGTGCGGTAGCGTTCTCGCTTCCCGCGCCCGGGTTCCCGGATTCGATTCCCGGCGGGGTCAGGGATTTTCTCTGCCTCGTGATGACTGGGTGTTGTGTGATGTCCTTAGGTTAGTTAGGTTTAAGTAGTTCTAAGTTCTAGGGGACTGATGACCATGGATGTTGAGTCCCATAGTGCTCAGAGTCATTTGAACCATACAGCATTATTATTTGATCAAACATCACAAGAGCCCAGAAAATAAATGTTTTTAAACACGCATCTTTAATCTTTGGGTATTAATTACCGGCTGAGAGCCACTTTAATTTAAAAACGGCTGAAGGTCAATAACTTAGAACGCAAGCATAATCAGAAATTTAAAAGGAAAAGCCTTATCTTACAACAGTTTTTTTTTATTTAGGCTGAAGGCCCAAACAATCTGAGATTTTCTGAGCAAACAATTTGGATTCAAAATCGGCTGAAAGCCCAACACTTAAGGCTAACCAACATTAAATTTAAAAAAAGGCCTTACATAAACCAGTTCTTAATCAGGCAAAACTCAACCAAAAGAGAAATTTAAAAGGCAACGCCTTATCTTAAAACAGTTCTTTAGTCAGGTTGAAGGCCCAAAGAATCAGACACTTCAAGAGTAAACAAGTTAAATTCAAATCGGCCGAAGGCCTAACACTTAAAACTCCATAACATTAATTTTTTTAAATACGAACGGCCTTACGTGAAACAGTTCTTTTATTTAGGCTGAAGGCCTTAAGAGCAAAACAACTCAAACTCAAAATCGGCTGAAGGTCGAACACTTAAAATTCAACAACATTAAAATCTTTAAAATGCGAAAGGTCTTACGTGAAACAGTTCTTTAAATTAGGCTGAAGGCCTAAGGAATCTTACACCTTAAGGGCAAAACAGCCTCAATTTTAAAAAATCGTCTAGACGTCATAGATGTACAAACAACAAGAACAATTAAAAAAATCAGTACGTGCAAGAGCTCTCAGATGTTCGAGGGTCGGCCTGGAATTCAAACACTAACGCTCGCTTAGGTGAGACAGGCAGTCGGGCCAACCATTCACGATCCGAAGACAACCCAACCGACCGACAGTCAACGGACCCACCCACAAGATAACTTCCACTTCACCCGACCAGGCCACAACAGGGAATTCAACGGAACAACGTAGAAGATATTGGCACCCACAACCAATCATACATGGAGCTGCCAAACTACACGTTGTGCTGGACAGCAAAAATATGATGAGAAAACTACACTGCCTGAAATTTACGTCAACAGCCAGGACAGGTAACCGGAACGTTAACGGCCACCAGGCAGAAGATTCCGCTAGTGCACTTCAATTCAAATAACCAAATACAGTGAAACTCCACCGGAGGGTGGCTAGAATTTTCCAGCTTGAAAACCACGTAGTTGCTCGCGAGAATATCCCAACAGCCGACCACGAGCACCAAACGATACAATGGAACAGTCTTGACTTGCTGGTAGATTATATCAAAACTCAGCTTTCGTGTCCAGGGTCGGTGAGCCATGGACCTCGCAGCAATGGGAACAGCTCCACACATTCCGACAACGCGTAGAGACTGCTAGCGGCCCCGGCCACACTACGTCCCGCGGAGAATTACTCGTTGCTCCACGCCAACCGACCGACTGGTCGCACACCGCCCAGCTGGAAACTATAAGCGCCAGGTCAAAGATAGTCAAAGATGCGAAAATCGATACACACCGCTGCCGCCACCCACAGAAGGAGAGGCTAACAGCATAATCGCGATAACCGCGGGAGACTAAACACAGAATCGCAACGATGGTTTAATCTAGCGCACAGCATGAACCATCCATGGCTCACTGCTGTTGGACAGAGGAGTTTACTAAGTGTATTGCCTGTAAGCACACAGCCACACACCTGAGGACTGTGTGTATCGCTGTTTGATGACAGAGTTTGGTACAGATGCCTCCCACTGCATTACTCTACGATCACCCTGCAACCCACGTGATCGAAATTCAGGAATGCCAATACATGCTATCACAACTGATGGAAATTACTTCACTGTTCTAATTACACATAGAAATTCTCGTGAAAATGAAACCAGCAGTCGTGAACTGGGGACTGGGAAATATCATCATGCCAAAAGATTGCGTGAGGATAGAGGTGCAGCAGTTGCATGTGTGTTCTGCTTAATGTGTGGTCACGAACGAACCAACTTAGAGCCAGTCTTACCTTCCCCCTACCACCCCTCATCTCTCCCTCTCCTCACCAAAGGTAGGGATACAGGCCTGTCCTATTTTGAAACTAATGATCCACAAAGAGATCCATGTGGTGACAGTGATATACTGTATCCAGTCTGTGGAACTGTCGCAGGTGGACGCCTCACGCAAATGTATTTCTCACTAAGTCTGAAACTCGCCACTCCCAACACCCTCTCCCCGACTGGAACAACAGCAAAATTCTGGAGAACTCTCCAGATCGATATGGCAAATGTCTGCTGCTTGGGGAACAGAGGGAGCAGAGTTTTCAGTCCATTGCATCCCCAGTGGAGCACATGGCTGGGTGGTCCAGGGAGTCAGTCAATACTAACAAAGCCAACATACACAATAGGCTGTGACGTCATTGGGTCTCAGAACAATGTGAGATAAATGACAGCTATCCTGACCACGACTTGTCTGTCTAAAAGGGTAGCTGCGACCTCGTATGGAACATGTCCCCATATCCCTGTCATACAGCCCCTGCAAGCGCCCGCCGTTCTGTGAGAAAACACTTCACTATAACAATTGTACTTAATGTCAACGTACCTCTTATAAGAGAGTATCTGTTATAAAAATAAAACACAATTCTAATGCTAATAAATGTCTTGTTTCCACGAAAAGAGGTATAGAAAAAGGACTATGCCTCTAGTCCATTTTCTTTTATTTTTATGAAGAAAATTGGTATAGCTTTTATTACATTCGACTTTAGGATACAGTTTACACCTTGCTCTGCCCCCACCTTCCATATATTTGTGACATCCAATGACGTGAAGAAAAGCTATAGCATTGCCGCTAATTACAGATGACCAAACTTTAGAGGTTGGTACTCAATAGTGATACATATGACAGATTTATTAATGTATCTCACGTCGCCTATACCGACCCACCTTGTGTAAAATCGGAAAAACGTCCACTGTCTTGCTACAAAAACTACTGATCACTGCAGAATGTTCTCATTATATTGAAATTTTCATCAGATTATAGAAAAAGCTACAATTTAAACTCCAAAATCCCTGACGTTCAAATCAGTGTCTGTAACTAAATTGTCATGCATGTTGGTAACAGACATTTCAGACACGTGAAATAACATGAGAATATAACATTACGGAATACAGCATTTCATGCCATTCGTTCACACATCAGGAAAAAACAATGATTTTACATCCAGCAACAACAGGCTGTAATTCAAGAGGACATTGTTGTTTTGTACAATATTACGGTTCCCATTTTACCAATACGATGCTATATTGCACTGACGTTTATGAAACATAAAAAAAATTGTTAGAGCATTTCTAGTAATAGAACCTTCAAAATCACCTAGTAGAGAACCCTATAAGATTCCTCTGATACATCGAAAACAAACACCATCTGCATGCCGACATCTGACTTTTTTGCTCTATAACACCCCTTTACCGATCTGCATGTAAAGTTTCTTCCACCTGTACTTGAAGAAGTCCATTGAGATGGGCTTTCACGGTTTGTTAATACCACCCAAGGGTGAATGACGGAAGGTGTGGACGAAAGGGATTTGGGGCACTTCATTCACTGTTTATTTTTTTTTACAACACACTTCTTTATTAATAACATTGATAATACTTTTAAAAGGAAACAACACAACAGGCCTTGTAAATCGCCTAACTGCATAAGTGAACTAAAAATAATCGTTAATGTGTTTAGAAACAATGAACTTCAACTCACAAATAGCATTCAGTTGTTTACTAATTAATTAAGTGTCTGTTCAAGGCAATTTCCCCACATAATCAACACAATTCAATACACTTCCTTGCTATTAAATGTCTGCATAAGTTAATGGCCATACATAGCGACCTCTGAACAAAAATTCAATTGACTTAAAAAGAACAACCACCTAGACATGTTAACAGAATTATGGGAAAGAAATGCATATACACCTTCCGTTTAGCAAATGAACCACTTTCGGCCTGAGCCACCAACAACATAAGTCGTTCTCATTACCCACATAGAGCCACTCCGAGGTACTGGAAGCAAAACATACACCAAAGGCACGGTTTCCCAGACTGCAAGCCGTAAGAAACCAGTCAACACGCTCCCGCCAGCAAGTACAGGAAGGCGTCGGGCTAGTAAACAACGCCCGCTACGCTACGGTGGGCGGGCGCGACCACGTAACTGCTTGCCACAGTGGATCGGTTCCTCCCGCAGCCTCTGCGAAGACCGGGGACGAAATTAATGAAATTAGCACCACCTATGACACAAAGGGCAAGCAGCTCACCAACGTAATAAGGACATAAATTATTTGTATAAACAACGTGTCCAAAACAGCTGTCTATCCACTACTTCCAGCACCTCAAAGGACACCACTTAACACAGTGAATTCAGAGTCATCTAAACATACCGCACAATCTGCGCGAAACCACATAAATTTCCTGTGCATGAGCACACTACTCTTAAAATAAGGAGTATTAACTTAACACAACATACAACTTCTAAATCTCCGGGTGACTGGCCTGGACACGTGAATTGGATCTACCAACACATCATCATGGCCAATAAACCGCCTCCGCTCTCCAGTTGCGAGGCACAAATAGGATATGTCCCGCAACACACATATTAAGATATCTAAAACAGTGTTCGTTACAAGATTAACACTGAATGTCACAGGGAAACAATCAGAAATAGACATCGGTTCGTTACAATAAACGCACAAATTACGTGGCTGAAAAACACAACCAAGTCAGTGGCACACAAGAAGGTCAGTAATAGAGGGCCCTTTAACATTTTCCCATTCAGAGGGGCGTAAAATAATAACACTTAAGCAGAGAAGTATGAATGTGTTTGAGCAATTCAGTAACTGACAACTAAGTTTTTAATCGCAGAACACAAGTCCTCACAGGATAAACGCGGCCTTACACTGGTTCGAATCCTGCCTCGGGCATGGGTATGTGTGATGTCCTTAGGTTAGTTAGGTTTAAGTAGTTCTAAGTTCTAGGGGACTGATGACCACAGAAATTAACTCCCATAGTGCTCAGAGCCATTTGAACCATTTGAAACAATGGTTCAAATGGCTCTGAGCACTATGGGACTTAACTTCTGAGGTTATCAGTCCCCTGGATTTACAACTACTTAAACCTAACTAACCTAAGGACATCACACACATCCATGCCTGAGGCAGGATTCGAACCTGCGACCGTAGCAGTCCCGCGGTTCCGGGTTGCAGCGCCTAGAACCGCATGGCCACCGCGGCCGGCGGAACCATTTGAACATTACTCAATGGGCTCCTAATAGTAAGGTCAAGCGTCCAAAGCACACTGCTCAATAAATACACCACAACGGCAAGCACACTCAGTAATCGCCAGAACGATGGACACTGAGAACAAAATGCTGCTTATATCCAAACCAACTGTGCTCGCAATGGCATCACATCAGTCACAGAGCCATAGAGACGAGAATGTAGTCACTAGAAGCATAAACAAGGAGCAGCATGTTCCCGACAGCATCGGCGCCTCTACCCACCAAGTCCGCCGCAAACGCCCAAACACAATCAGGTAACGTGGCAAACTTTCCTCTTGCCACCACACATGGCGTCGGCAGACACGGCTTCACGCTCTGCGCACTACTGCCTATCTCACTGTTTCTGCTCGCCCTCCAAAATCCAACTACTCCGCTGTCACAGGTGCCTCGCCGACTTCCCCCACGAGGGGGCGCCACTTCTCTCTTTCCTCCGCGATACAGCGATAATATTATACGCGGTACGTTCGATCGATCAAACCCGAGTCGCCACGGCTCATCCATATCTAACAAACTATAATTTGCAATAGGAGCTGATTCTTGCATTGTAGTTTCGTAAGCAATTTGGTCATCACAGAAGAGCCTACCTCAAGCAATCTACTCACATGTTCAGAAAACACTTACATTTTTAGGTTCCACAATGAGCTGTAATTCAAGTGGCGTCTGCTTTATAATTAGAGGTTATGAAGTATGAAATAACACAGGACTTGCGATAATGCACATTTTAAACACACCCAATCATGACGATAATAATGAGAATTGATACATCCGTTTTCTATTAGTCTTATGAGCAATATCGGTGCAGTTTGAGAGCATACTGTGTATTCAAATTACTAACTGTCACACACGAGGGCATTATATTCATTTCAGATGTATGAAATACCGTTACGGATTAGCATCTATACGTTTGAGAGTACTCCTTATAGTTATTTTGTAACACTCAGAGTAGATAAAAATACACTACCTAGCTGGATCCAAACATTAACTATTACCACTCCTAGTAATATAACCTCCTATAAGATTCCATTGGAGCAGGTGGCCAGTGATCGACGTTGCCTGCACAGACCTGTGTAAAGTTTTGTCGCCTCTACTGGAGGAAGACTACACCCCACAAACTATCAATCACAAAAGAGGATTTGCTAACTATGACCATCAGTAGTTAGTGCCTTCAGTAGTTTGAATCTTTTTTTTAGCTGGCAGTAGTGGCACTCGCTGTATTGCTGTAGTTCGAGTAACGAAGATTTTTGTGAGGTAAGTGATTTGTGAAAGGTATATGTTAATGTTAGTCAGGGCCATTATTCGTAGGGATTATTGAAAGTCAGATTGCGTTGCGCTAAAAATATTGTGTGTCAATTTAGTGTTGATCAGAATAGGTAAACAGCGAAATGTCTGAGTGCGTTCAGTTCTGCTCAGCTGTTTGAAAATCAAATAATGTAAGAGGTTTATCAGCACAGTCATTCATTAATTTTTCTAAGTGGACGTTTCATATGTTTCAATCTATTGGCTCTCGCAGAAAGCTGCACATCACATGGTGTAAACTATGCTGTTTCCACAACATACAAGATGGTAGAAATGAAACACAGATGGGGTGTTTCTTATAGACAAAAATATGGAAGACATTGCAATGAAAGTAAACTGCAAGAGTTTGCGGCGTTCTGTAGTATTTCCAAACAGTTGTCGGTAGGTACCTATACAGTTAATCTCATCTTCCACAATGACAGAGTAGTATATGTCTTGGTGTTCCATTTCAAAGAGACCAAGAGCATTGTTTCCTCATTTTGCAGTCATGTACATGGACACTGTCCCAGTGTTGACCATCGCCAGAAGGTGCTGTTCACAACAAGCATGGGGTAGAAGAAATAAAAAGATGTTCTGTTATCTTACAGGTGAAAAAAAAGTGTGGAGGGCATCACAGCATATGGAAATAGTAAGAGTCCGCACCATTGAGGAACTTCTTCAAACTACTCTCTGAAAGTGGAGACCTGTACATTTAATCTCATATTCCACAACAACAAATATCAGATGTCCAGTGTTCCGCCAAGCTCTTTCCATCTCAAACAATTGGTGTCAGTGAATAATTATGTGGTTATCAACGGCATACCACTGTACGGATGGGATGGACACTGTTGATATAGGACGATGTACCGTAATAAGCACTGCAGTTGATAGCATGATCAATTTTATGAATTTTACCAGTTATTCTGTAATTTCAACGCCAGCCAATGACACAGCAGAATGCTTCCCAATTGCTATGTCAATGCTAAACCACTCCTTCACTACTTTGCGAGTACCATATAATAGACTGCGAATGCAGAGAGATGACTATGCAGTACGTCCATTTGGTCACATACACCAAAGTATTCCAGGCAGATTCCTATAGTGATGCAGTTAGGTTATCTACATATTTCTGTCACATCGATCATTCTGTGGATTTACGATTACGACTGGTCATATTTCCCTGTGTGGACTGGAATCACAAAGTATTCTCACATTCATAGGGTAAAGTTGGAGATTGACAGATCCTCCCACATTGTCCTTGACCAAATCTCCCTGCAACATGGTCGCCGGTTTAATCTGCAACTGACGACTTGCTACATTACACATCTTGTGAAGGAATAGAACGATCTGTGTCCGTAACTGCTGTTCAGCAAAGGCTGTTATTCACCAGTCTCACTCATGGCACCCATTCAAGTACACTAGATCT